>NC_088393.1:54379000-54989500 GCF_037993035.2 Macaca fascicularis | reverse complement strand
GTCAGGTTCAAGACAACGGAGCCCCCGCTGAGTACCATGAGGGACAGGAAACACACAATGGGAAGAGGAAGTGGGAAACCTCCACCCTTTCCCAGGCTGCTGCAGTAGCGGCCGCAAGAAGCCACCTCCTGAGCAGTGGAAGCTGCTGTGGGAAGGGCAGCTGATTCCCTATCAATAGCACCTCCCGTTCCTGCCGGCCCCCCAACCCTACACAAAAAGATGCTGTGTCAGCAGCTCCCGCAGAAACAATGGGGTTCTGCCGGGTGGCAGGATTCCACGCACCTCTAGATGGCGCCAAGTCAAGACAAATGCAGACAGGAATTCCCGGCTTCCAGCCTTTCCTAACTTCCACTGTGAGACAAGCTTCCGTGGAAAGAAAGCTGGCTCCAGAATAGAGATTTCCCATGCGACTTCACATCTGTGCCTGCCTGGAGCCTCCTGGAGAAGTGACTGCTGGGAAAGCCTCTATCTTCCGACAGCAGGATCAGGGGAGAAGCCGGCAATAACTGCTCTGGAGAAACCCTGACTCCCGTCTTCAGAAGGCAGGCTACTCTATGACCGTCCCAGGAGTACCATGCTCTCCTGCCCCATCCCTGTGGGCTTAGCTAGGTCAGGCGCTAGGAACAATTCCAGTCAGCTAAGAGAGTGTGGACAGAATAAGGTGAAAGTGGCATCCAGACTGTGAAAACAGACACCACAGGAAGTGCAGACCCTGGAAGGGTGACCTTGGAGGTCCCGCAGCCCCTGTCACTATTGAGGCTCTGACAGTTCAGGGGTGGGCTTCCTCCACACCTGTCTCCCTTAGATGCTACTTAGAGTCAGTGACCCAGGACTCGGGGTCACGCTGATCCATCACCTCCCTCAAATTTCTGCCTACACATCAGCCTTGTGAGTATATGAGGCTTGTTTAAAGCTCCCTCTTTAGAGTTGGGCAGTGGCATGATGAGACCAATGTCCTGCCCCTGAGGAACACATCTCCTTTCCTCTTCCCCACCCTCTGGTCGCTGGATCACGGGGTGGCTGTCATCTCTGGGCAGCTGGCAGAGACACTCCCTTCTGCAGCTGCACGGCAAGGGCTGCTGCTGGGTCTTGGCCTGCCAGAGGCACAAAGCAGGAAGGCTGCTGATGACTTAAAAGGTAGTGAGGGCCACATGGCGGGACGCTCTGAGAGGCCAGGCATCCTCTGTGGTACTACACCAAGTCCAGGGAGAGGCTGGCCAGTGAGAAGTCTTGCCCATCTGGACAAACACCTCTAGAGAGAGGCAGGCTGGGGCAGGAACAGCTGATGAGGCAAGGTGGCACGGCACACAGGATACCACTAAAACCAGAGGCGCTCATTTGCTACAGCATCAAATGATCACTTGGCCACTGGAGTTGTCTCTTTCCCTCCAGAGGCCGGCTTCCTAAGAGGCTGTAGGACCCTAGACACATGTTAACTTCATTACATGAGAGGTGGGAGAAGACAGGTAAGAAGAGGGGAGAGGAAAATAAGAACTACTATTAAATAGGCTGTTCACAGCCTCACTTCTAGGCCTTTCCGAACCGAATTTCATCTGCAGGAGTAGGGATGGTAACAACAGCAGGACACTAAGGGGCAGAGAAGGTTAAGTTGGCCGCAAGCAAAGGAGCCAAGTCTGACACCGAAATCATGCTCTTAACTAATGAGAGTACGAGGGAAACCTGCAACTCTCTTGGTGCCACCCCCAGATAAGCACCTAAGGTCTACAAGGGCAAGAGCCCGATTTGCAAGTCCCATTGTTGTCATCTGGTTAATTCCCTTGCCTGCTGTCCTTCAAATATCAGCTCTAAGAGCCAGCGTCCATTCTGAGGGCAGGACCTATTCTTCCAGTGCTGAGCCCTTTCTCCCTCAATCCACCCAACACTGGGCTGCCGGTACTCACTGTGTGCCTCCACCAAGTCGATCTGCATGTTGTACGGGACCAGGGGGTCAGGCAGTTCTGAGAAAAAGCTCTTCATGGCACCGGCCACGGTATTCACCGTAAAGTCTTTCTCTGCCAGGTCCAGGTTATGGTCTGAAAGGAAGTCAGGAGAGTGAGGCCAAACCATTCCAAGCCAGGCAGAAGCATCAGGACAACTCGGGGCTCGGGAGAGGCTAGAGAAACCTTAAGGAGCCAGGGACGGCCTCAGGACTGACACGGATTGGAGGGGTGAGACCTGTGGGAGTGCTAACTCGAGTTCTGAGGTTCAGGCATGGGTTGGCCCCAGCACCTCTTTCCGAGACTGCTGAACTGCCTCCTCCACCAGCATCAGGGCAGGGATGCTGGTTTTCAGTGCCGGGAGCTTGCCCTCATCTGGCTTTGATATGCCGTTACCTCTTCCTTACTCCTTTCCCATCACAGAAGAAGGAGGCGGCTTTCCTTAAGGGTGGCTCACTTTCCAGGTAGGTCACAGAGATGTTAGCAACCACTGTGACTGCCGCCTCCATCCTTGTCGCCTATGGTGGGAGGGCAAATAGGCTCATTTATTCTCTCTCTGGCCCTTCCCAGCCACCACACCACTGACCCATCTCTTACTTTCCTTCTTGTTGCATACATACTTCAGTGGATTCCTGATAACGAAGAAATCTCCACGGATGGACAACACCACGTTCCATTGTGGGGGAGGTAAGCTGGTACAGGATCTCCCATATATACAAACGCATCCCACACCGGGGGTTCTCCCCTCACTTTGGCCTCGTGTCTCCTAACCCACAGATTAGCAGGCGTCTCCCTCTCGTGTGGTGCCCTCTGCCCGCTGCGGCCAGCTGAGCCCAACTGCGGTGCTGCAAGGTGCAAGGGCTGCCCACCTGGGGAGTGGGTGTGGTGTCTGCTCTGGGTGGTGCCTCCTGCCCTGGCTGCTGACAGATGGGAATGTGCCCTGCTCCAGTGCTTTTGCTGCTGGCACTGGGGGACATGGTTTCTCATCCCACCGTGTGGTCAATTCCAAGAGGTAGAGTTTGGTTGCCTGACTTTAGGCCTCTTGAAGCTGGCTCGGCTTAGGAGAAGAGAGTCCCTGCCAAGAACTATGTAACTTGGGTCTGTGTCCCAAGGGCTCAGCTCCTCACACGATGGTCCCTCGCTTTCTCTGGTGCTGGGACTGTGAGGAGGATAGATCTGAGGCCCTGGCAAAACAGGATCACATCTCAACCCGACTTGTATATCATGTGCCTGCAACTAGCTCTGCATGGCCAAACAGGCAAAACTCTTCAGTGTGGTGAGGGAGGCGTGTGCCTGGGTGACCTGGAAGAGCATCTGTGAGTGGCGGTGTGGGGAGTGGCCTACATAACCCAGCTTTGGCAGGGAGGGTTCACTGACAGGACCCAGTCCACTCCTCCCCACTGCGGCCATACATGGTCTGTTTCTCAGTTTCAGCACCTTGTGACTTTGGGTCTGTGCTGGCAGGAGTGCCCCGAGGCCCCAAAGACAGTTCACCAAGGCAGTTGTGTTTGCCATGACCAGCTCTGGCCTCGGACGCCTGGCCAGGCTGCGCCTTACCTTGATCAAACTGTCTCTGCAGACTCTCCATCTCTGACTTGTTCCCGCTGACCCGGTAGATGCCTTCCGTGCTCAGTCCTGAGGAGAAACAGGCAGGGTCTTAGGAGTAGGAACTGGAGAGCAGAGAATGAGGAGGGCTGGGCTCGAAGACAGAAGGAGAAAGCCAGGGAAAGTCCATGAGGTGCCCACCACAAGAGAGGAGCAGGCCTCAGCACACTCTTGTTTGATTTTTCTAGATGCTTCAACTCATCGCTCTCCATTTTCTTTTTCACTTAAAAATTTTAAAGTATTTGTTCTTTGGTAAAAATGGAAAGACTGTAGAAGCACAGCAGTTAAAGATAACTTCTGTTCATATTTTGATGTATACTCTTGAGTTTTTCATTTTCATTTAAAAAACAGAGGTAATATATATTTTAACCCATCATTTTCACTTGCCAAGTGTGTTGTGGCCAGGCGCAGTGGCTCACGTCTGTAATCCCAGCACTTTGGGAGGCCGAGGTGGACAGATCACGAGGTCAGGAGATCAATTCTGGCTAACATGGTGAAACCCTGTCTCTACTGAAAATACAAAAAATTAGCTGGGCGTGGTGGTGGGTGCCTGTAGTCCCTGCTACTCAGAAGGCTGAGGCAGGAAAATGGTGTGAACCCAGGAGGTGGAGCTTGCAGTGAGCAGAGATTGTGCCACTGCACTCCAGCCTGGGCGAAAGAGCGAGACTCCGTTTCAAACAAAACAAAACAAAACAAACGAACACCAAACAAAACAAACAAAACAAAAAAAACAAAGTGTGTTGTGAACTTATTCTAATCACTTCAAGTTCTTATTCTTTTACATGATTTTAAAGACACCAAAGTATATGACCACTGTAAGAATAGTCATGCTGTTAATCATACAGGGTTGGCTGGGTGCTGTGGCTCATGCCTGTAATCCCAGCACTTTGGGAAGCTGAGGCAGGAGGATCACTTAAGGTCAGGAGTTCAAGGCCAGTGTGGCCAACATAGTGAAACCCTGTCTCTACTAAAAATACAAAATTAGCAGGCCAGGCGCGGTGGCTCACGCCTGTAAATCCCAGCACTTTGGGAGGCTGAGGTGGGCAGAACATGAGGTCAAGAGATCGAGACCATCTTGGCTAACACGGTGAAACCCCGTCTCTACTAAAAATACAAAAAATTAGCCGGGCGAGGTGGCGGGCGCCTGTAGTCCCAGCTACTTGGAAGGATGAGGCAGGAGAATGGCGTGAACCCCGGAGAAGGCGCTTGCAGTGAGCCAAGATCGCGCCACTGCACTCCAGCCTGGGCGACTGAGTGAATCTCTGTCTCAGGAAAAAAAAAAACAAAAACAACAACAACAAAAATTAGCTGGGAGTGGTGGTGCACACCTGTAATCTCAGCTACTCGGGAGGCTGAGGTAGGAGAATTGCTTGAACCTGGGAAGCGGATGTTGCAGTGGGCTGAGATCACATCACTGCACTCCAGCCTGGGTAACAGGTGGGACTGTGTCTTGAAAAAAAAAAGAAAAGAAAAAAAAAGTGATACAGGGTTTTCCAAGTTTTTACTGTTAGAAAATTAACTCGTGCTGGGTGTGGTGGCTCACACCTGTAATCCCAGCACTTTGGGAGGTCAAGGCGGGCAGATCACCTGAGGTCAGGAGTTCAAGACTAGCCTGACCAACATGGAGAAACCCTGTCTCTACTAAAAATACAAAATTAGCAGGGTGTGGTGGCGCATGCCTGTAATCTCAGCTTCTCGGGAGGCTGAGGCAGGAGAATTGCTTGAACCCAGGAGGTGGAGGTTGTGGTGAGCCGAGATTGTGCCATTGCACATTGTATGCCAGCCTGGGCAACAAGAGTGAAACTCCGCCTCAAAAAAAAAAAAAAAAAAAAAAAAAAAAGAAAATTAACTCACAAGTATGTTTTTTTGACAACTAGTAAAAGCTTAACAGATTACTAGATATAGGTATTTCTTACTTTGTGAATATCCTATTCATGTTCTTGTTAATTTTCCTATTGGAGTGATTCTTATTTTGAACTTGAGAAAGTCTATGAATATTAAGTAATTATATCAACGTTATATATGTTTACATTTTTCCTTTTTGTTATTTGTCTTCTAATTTTATTGAATTTGTTGAAGTATATAATTCAAAAATTTTAGGTTTTTAAGACCATTTTCTTTATGATGTCTTCCTTTGTTTTTATGCTTAGAATAGGTTTTTCCCATTCCTGTATCAGCTATTGTTTTTTCCTTCTTGTTCTTTTTATCAGTTTGAAGAATCATTTCATTCTGTGATCATTCTGGAACTTATTTGGTGTATAGTGTGATATAAGAAAAAAAGTAGTAAAAGTCAGTTAAACAAGTAAGTTAGAATAAAATATCAAGGGAAGGATGGACGCCCACTCCCTCCCCATCCTACCCTGGGCAGAGCAGCGCTGTTCAGCTCAGAGTGGATTCCAAGCTGTCTACTGCGTCCATTCGCCCTGTCCCGGGAAAGAAGTCCACTGGGAGCCATCAAGATCTCAAGGACTTTGTCTAAAGGATGGTGAAGTCACTGTGAAAACTGACATGGGGCCTCATGGCTAAGGCAACCCTGGGTCCCTTCTGAAGACTGGCTTTGAGCGACTCTGTCTTGCTGAAGGCGCACAGAGGAAACACCGTGGGTGCTGCCACCAGACACCAGAAACAAGTGTGGACAGTGGAGAGCACCGAGCCCTGGAGTCAGTCAGACTCCAGAGAGCCATGTGTTGGTTGTCATTGTCACTGTTACCTCTGGAGAGACAGCCATCAGGCAAAATAAAAGCAACTGGCCTGCCTGTTTTCTGGGGTCCCAGACTTCTTGAGACTTCAAGAACACTGGAACAAGAGGTATCAATTCCCTGGCTTAAAAGCTGTTAATTGCACCAAGGCCCTTCCCCCGAGAGAAAAGGAGGTTAATGGACCAACCCCAGGGACATCCTACCATGCAACGCCTAGTTACAAAGGAGCTGCCACTGCTGTACTCACTTGGGAGAAGTGCTGGCACTTTCCAGAGTGGTCACAGGCTGTGCACTGAGCTAGGTGCTTTGTCCCCATCCACCATTCGCTTGTTTATTAAATAAATGATGATGCCATTTAATCTCCCACACCTCATGGGAGGAGCTATTGGGTGGGTAGAGAATACACATGAGAAAACTAAGGTTCAGAAAGGTGAAGTCCTTGCCCCAGATCACAGCTGCTGAGAGGCAGAGTGGTCTGAGTCCGGGGCCTCTGCCACTGTCCTGCCTCCTTACTGTTCCAGAAGACACCTGGCTCAAGCTTCTGCTGCTTCCTATTAATCCACCAGGCTGCGGTCCAGACCGCAGCACCCCCCTTCCCCAGAAGCAACACCACATTTGGGTGAAGTCCTCTGGCCTAAGCACCCGGGCAGCTTTTGAGATGGCACACCCCTACCCCCTGTGCTGTTGAGACGCTGCTCACCAGCCCTAGTTAGTAATTTTTCCACGGACTCTTTTCTCAACTGCTCTCAAGACATACTTAAACTTCTACCTATTTCACATCTGGGCAAGCCTTGGGTATGTGTCAGCAGGCTCAAGTCTTCATCTCCTAATTTGAAAAAAACAAATAAAACTAAATCTAAGTTATTTTCCCTTTCCCTGAGTATCAGCCCTCCACAATACAAAGAAAATGATAGGACAAACAGCACCAGTCTCAAGAGCCTGGAATAACGCAGCAATGTCACCGTTCCTGAGTCTCAGTGTGTAGAGGCAGCCTCCGAGCTGCAGAAGACCCGGCCAGCCGAAGGCCGCACATCACCTTCTGGTGAGCCTGACCTTCAGCGAGACTGAGGACTGCTCTGCATTGCCTCCTAATGGTCACCGGCCCCGGCATCAGAGGGCAGGAGACGAACTGCAAATTAGCGATCTGGCAATTATCAGTGGTGTGGACCTGCTGAAACCTCACTAGATGGATCATCACAAAAATGGAAGCACTGGAAAGCACGAGGCCGCACCAGAGCATCAATTAATCATCAACTTAGTACTTCCTGTCATCTGGGCACATGTTTATTTTATGCAATCCCATTTTAAAATAGCAACCTTGCTGCTGTTGTACACAATACCATGGCATAATTTGGGAAAGGTAGCATTTGCTTGGCTAGCGCAATTTCTCATAACTACTAATTAGACATCAATTAAAGAAAGATTAAAAAAAACTGAGAGCAGGCTGCAAACACCACCAAGGCTGCAGGGAGCTGGCAACCCAGGTGAGAAATAGGATGCTGGAAAGAGCACGGGCAGCTTGCCAAAGGCCTGAGACCACAGCAGGAAAAGGGCTGGGGTCTTGGAGCAGACCCCCTGGCAAAGATGCTGGATATTAAGGCATTTGTGTCTGGAACACCCGAGTGTTCCTACATGGAAACACTCTAGGGGTGACTCTGGCCCACACCTGCCAGCGGCAGAAGGCAGAATTCTTACCAACAGTGACCTCCACCCACCATGTCTACTGCAGGCTCCCAAGTCCATCTGAGAAAGCCTTAACCTTAAACTTACAGGCATCCTTACCTACCAGAAATCTCCAAAGACCCACGTCACCGAAGCATAGCCCTGGCTGCAGGCCTTTTCTGTTTCTCTCTTTCTTTTTTAAAAGCCCTCCCTACTGGCTGCAATTATCTTCTATGTTTAAGTTAATCTTTGGAAATAGAACAAGAAAAAGCTCAGAACAGCCAAGATCACTATCTTCAAATATTTGGACAAGGCCACGTAGAAAAGTCTTGTTCCAATGGTTCTAGGGAACAGAGTTATAATCAAGAATGGAAATTACAGAATGGCAAATATTCTCTCAATATATAACTATTAACAGCCATAGCTGTCATTCATTGGAATAGATGAGAATTTTTGAATCTCCTCTCACCAGGCAACCATCTGATTGGGGTACTGTTTAAAAAGATGAATACCTGGTCTAGGAAGCTAGCTAATAACAAAAATGATAAGCCATTTATCAAATGCTTACTCTGTACGAGGCACACGATGCTAAGTGCTTTCGTGCCTTTTCATAGCAGTTCTCACAATAACTCCCCCAGACTGGTGATTATTATTATTATTATTATATTATTATTATTTTTTTGAGATGGAGTCTTGCTCTGTCGCCCAGGCTGGAGTGCAGTGGCACCATCTCGGCTCACTGCAAGCTCCACCTCCCGAGTTCATGCCATTCTCCTGCCTCAGCCTCCTGAGTAGCTGGGACTACAGGTGCCCGCCACCACGCCTGGCTAATTTTTTTGTATTTTTCATAGAGATGGGGTTTCACCGTGTTAGCCAGAATGGTATCGATCTCCTGACCTCGTGATCCACCCGCCTCGGCCTCCCAAAGTGCTGGGATTATAGGCTGAGCCACCGCGCCCAACTTAGACTGGTGATTATTATCCCATTCTACAGACAGGAACGCTGAGGCTAGGAGGTAAAGGAACATGTAGAGAGTGAGTGAGTCGCACAGATAGAATTTGAATCCTGTGAGATTTTAGTACCTGAGTTCTTCTTCTATGATGCTTGATATCACTATTTCTCAAGAGTGAGCATGCAGCAGAGTCACCTGGAGGGCCTGTTACAGTGCAGGTGTGGGGGGCCCAGCCACAGAGTTTTGGATTCAGTCAGTTTGGAGAGGAGCCCGAGAATTTTTTTTTTTTTTTTTTTTGTACACAAGGTCTTACTCTGTCACTCAGGCTGGAGTGCAATAGCACCATCTTAGCTCACTGTATCGTCAACCTCCTGGGCTCAAGCGATCCTCTCACCTCAGCCTCCCGAGTAGCTAGGACTACAGGTGTGTGCCACCACACCTGGCTAATTTTTTTTGTAGAGATGGGGGTCTCACTTTGTTACCCAGGATGGTCCCAAATTCCTGGGCTCCAGCGATTCTCTTGCCATTGCCTCCCAAAATGCTGGGATGCTGGGTGTGGGCCACTGCGCCTGGCCTCAAAATCTGCATTTCTAATGCATTCCCAGGTGATGCTGCTGCTGCTGGCCAGGGAACCATACTTGGAGGACTGCCATTCTAGAAGATGTGCCAGAGCTCTAAGGCTCCAGAGAAGCCTTAATCAGAACTCTTGAATTCTATGATTCAATAAAATCAGGGGTAATACACCAGGCAAGATAGATACCACATACTTTAGGAACAAAGCACTTCCAAAAAGCATGAAAACTGCTGCTTTTTGTACGTAAACAAGCCCTTAGGCATTATTTAATCTTTTTTTTTTTTTTTTTTTTTTTTTTTGAGACAAAGTCTCACTCTGTCGCCCAGGTTGTAGTTCAGTGACTCGATCTCGGCTCACTGCAACCTCGGCCTTTTGGGTTCAACCGATTCTCATGCCTCAGCCTCCCGAGTAGCTGGGATTACAGGCACCCACCACCACACCCAGCTAATTTTTGTATTTTTAGAAGAGATGGGGTTTCACCATGTTGGCCAGGCTGGTCTCGAATTCCTGACCTCAGGTGATCCACTCGCCTCGGCCTCCCAAAGTGCTGGGATTACAGGCTGGGATTACAAGCGTGGGCCACTCCTCCCAGCCTTAATCTTTTAACCATGGATGGCCATGTATGACTTTCATAAAACATTTTTAAAATAACTGAGAAGGCCGGGCACGGTGGCTCAAGCCTGTAATCCCAGCACTTTGGGAGGCCGAGACGGGTGGATCATGAGGTCAGGAGATCGAGACCATCCTGGCTAACACGGTGAAACCCCGTCTCTACTAAAAAATACAAAAAACTAGCCGGGCGAGGTGGCGGGCGCCTGTAGTCCCAGCTACTCGGGAGGCTGAGGCAGGAGAATGGCGTAAACCCGGGAGGCGGAGCTTGCAGTGAGCTGAGATCTGGCCACTGCACTCCAGCCTGGGTGACAGAGCGAGACTCCGTCTCAAAAAAAAAAAAAAACAAAATAGCTGAGAAAAGCAGAGACCTTATTATTCTTTCAGCAAATATTTACCAAGCATCCATAGGCAGATAAATTCCTTTACAAAGTTTTGGTTTTATTTTTTTTTGAGATGGAGTCTTGCTCTGTCTCCAGGTTGGAGTGCAGTGGTGTGATTTCGGCTCACTGTTAAGCTCCGCCTCCCAGGTTTAAGTGAATCTCCTGCCTCAGCCTCCTGAGTAGCTGGGACTACAGGCACATGCCACTAAGCCCAGTTACTTTTTGTATTTTTAGTAGAGACACGGTTTCACCATGTTGGCCAGGATGGTCTCAATCTGTCTCTCTCTCTCTTTCCTTTTTTTTTTGAGACGGAGTTTTGCTCTTATTCCCCAGGCTGGAGTACGACACGATCTCGGCTCACCACAACCTCTGCCTCCCGGATTCAAGTGATTCTCCTGCCTCAGCCTCCCGAGTAGCTGGGATTACAGGTATGCGCCACCATGTCTGGCTCATTTTGTATTTTTAGTAGATACAACATGTTGGCCAGGCTGGTTTCGAACTCCTGACCTCAGGTGATCCACCTGCCTCAGCCTCCCAAAATATTGGGATTACAGGTGTGAGCCACCGCGCCTGGCTGGTCCCAATCTCTTGACCACCTGATCTGCCCACCTCGGCCTCCCAAAGTGCTGGGATTACAGGCATGAGGAACCGTGCCTGGCCTAAGCCACCACACCCAGCCTTTTTTTTTTTTTTTTTTTTTAGATGGAGTCACACATGCTCTGTTACCCAGGCTGGAGTGTTGTCGCACGATCTCGGCAACCTCCCCCTCCTAGGTTCAAGCAATTCTTGTGTCTCAGCCACCAAACTACCAAACTAGCTGGGATTACAGGCGCCTGCCACTGCACCTGGCCAAGTTTTGTATTTTTAGTAGAGATGGGATTTCGCCATGTTGGCCAGGCTGGTCTCAAACTCTTGACCTCAAGTGATCTGCCCGCCTTTGCCTCCCAAAATGCTGGGATTACAGGCGTGAGCCATCGCACCCAGCTCCTTTACAAAGTTTTCAGTCTTGGTCTTCCACAAAAGTACTTTGGCAGGCCAGGGGTGGTGGTTCACGCCTGTAAACCCAGCACTTTGGGAGGCCAAGGCGGGAGGATTGCTTGAGCCCAGGAGCTGAAGACCAACCTGGGCAAAATAGTGAGACTCCATTTCTTTTTTTTTTTTTTTTTTTTTTTTTTGAGACGGAGTCTCGCTCTGCCGCCCAGGCTGGAGTGCAGTGGCCGGATCTCAGCTCACTGCAAGCTCCGCCTCCCGGGTTCACGCCATTCTCCTGCCTCAGCCTCCCAAGTAGCTGGGACTACAGGCGCCCGCCACCGCGCCCGGCTAGTTTTTTGTATTTTTTAGTAGAGACGGGGTTTCACCGTGTTAGCCAGGATGGTCTCGATCTCCTGACCTCGTGATCCGCCCGTCTCGGCCTCCCAAAGTGCTGGGATTACAGGCTTGAGCCACCGCGCCCGGCCATGAGACTCCATTTCTACAAGAAATAAAAAATTAGCCAGGCATGGTGGCATGCCTGTAGTCTCAGCTACTTGGGAGGCTGAGGTGGGTGGATCGTTTGAGCCCGGGAGGTCGAGGCTGCAGTGAGCCATGACCATACCACTGCACTTCAATTTGGGAGACAGAATGAGACCCTATTTCAAAACAAAACAAAACACCAAAAAATACTCTGGTGACATAGGAAGACTAGACGGTCCTCCGATGTGAGCTGCTGGGGACTTCCCCATGAACTAGGAACTGGTATTTCAGTCTTCGACTGCCCTGTCAGAGCTGTGGTGGCTGGCCCTGCTCCTGAGAGGTGCCTGTGGCAGGATGGACACTAAGAAAATGGAGAGATGCCCCTCAGAGCTTGGAAATCAAGAGGGAAAATCACCTCCTTTCCTGGTATCCTGATTTTCTGAAATATCCAAACAGGTTTTGATCCTGGACCCCAGGCAGGCCCTTCTTAGCAGCAGTGCTGTCGGCAAGCGTCAGGCTTTGCTTCTGCTCCTTCACACCAGGACTCAGTTCCTCCAAAGTTTCCTTTCTAGCTACACATCAATACTTCCTCCAAGACGAACTCAGACTCGCTTATTTTTTACTTTCTATATTTAGATATAAAAACTCAGCACTTAGTCCTTTAAAAAAAAATTAATTGGCACTGCTAGTACTCTAAAACACCCCATGCCAGACAGGCCTTAACTAACAGCTTTTGCGGACTTTTCTGGAGGCTGGAAACATTTAATAAACGATTCCCTTTTTCTTTTACACATGCAAGACTAAGTCTAAGGCAGGCTAAACTGCAAGGCTGGAGGGGTGCTGAGCACTCAGGGAGAGAAGGAAACTCCAGAGCATCCAATTCAAATGGTCTTGAAGAGGACCCACCTCTGTGGAAAGGTATGAAGCCTTTCGTTTTCATTCAGTGCTAACAGTGTATCTATAGTGTGTCTTCTGAGGACCACACTGCCGCACTTCCCCAATCTCACCTCAATGGAAGATGAAAGGGTGAGGGGGCAGGAGAGTGTTTAGGTCAAAGTCAAAGCAACTATGTCTCCATTTCCTTCTATATATAACAAAGATAAACAGTTCTCACCTCATCCCCTGGTGGTATGTATTTAATGAGATCTTAGCACTTAGCCTGAGAGAGTAGCTATTATCCTAATGATCTAAGTGGAAAGCTGGTTGTCAACAAGTGGATGAGCACCTGAGTTCTGCTGTCAGGGAGACATGGGTTCGATTCCTGCCCCTACCTCGGCTCATCTGACTACACAATGGAATAAACGAGAGCGTCTATGCACAGTCCACTGCACAATGGCTGCCAGTATTCTTTTTTTCTCTATGCTCTTAACAAGCCTCAACAATGGCACCTGCCTGTAGGCATGACCTATTCTGAGAGCTTGGCCAAAACAAGACAATTTGTAGAAAAACATTTTAAAACATGCACGGCTTTGACACCAAAGTGACCTCGGTTCTGATCCTGCTTGTGTCTTATAGCTAGGTTGGGTACCTGAGAGTAAATCACCTCTCCTCTCAGGGGCTTGGAATCCTCATCCAAAAATGGGGTAATGACATCATTAATGAGTCTGTCAAGATGCTGTAAATATTATTATTATTATTATTTTTTTTTTTTTTGAGACGGAGTCTCGCTCTGTCGCCCAGGCTGGAGTGCAGTGGCCGGATCTCAGCTCACTGCAAGCTCCGCCTCCCGGGTTTACGCCATTCTCCTGCCTCAGCCTCCCGAATAGCTGGGACTACAGGCGCCCGCCACCTCGCCCGGCTAGTTTTTTGTATTTTTTTTTAGTAGAGACGGGGTTTCACCGTGTTAGCCAGGATGGTCTCGATCTCCTGACCTCGTGATCCGCCCGCCTCGGCCTCCCAGAGTGCTGGGATTACAGGCTTGAGCCACCGCGCCCGGCCGCTGTAAATATTATTATTATTTTGGAGACGACAAGAGTTTCACTCTTGTCTCCCAGACTAGAGTGCAATGTGCGATCTCGGCTCACTGCAACCTCCGCAGTTCCAGGTTCCAGCGATTCTCCTGTTTCAGCCTCCCAAGTAGCTGGGATTATAGGCGCCCGCTACCACGCCTGGCTAATTTTTGTATTTTTAGTAGAGACGAGGTTTCACCATGTTGGTCAGGCTCGTCTTGAACTCCTGACCTCAGGTGATTCGCCCGCCTTGGCCTCCCAAAGTGCTGGGATTATAGGCGTGAGCCACTGCACTCAGGCAAGATGCTGTGAATATTAAAAGAAATTACGCAACCGAAAACAAGTAGTACCACAAATGGATGGCATACTGAAATAATCATAATAGTAACGACAATAATAGTTAACTTCCGACTGAGAATTTACTATATGCCATGTACCATTCTAAGCTCTTTACTAGAAATACAGAGTGAATCCTTCCAATGATTCTTTGCGGTAAATATTATTTTTACTACCAATCTGCAAACAGCAAATGGAGGCTCAGAGAGGCTAAGCCATTTGCCCAAGGCCATGGAACTGGGTAAGTGGTGGTGCTGTGATTTGAACTGGCTAACTCAATTGTCTCAGCTGATGGCGTGTTTAAATGTTATGCTATTACCGCCAATGCTAGCTCCCCGTTCCCTTCTCCTTTAAATATGATACGTACACATCCCATAAATGCCAGATTCGTGATGGCTTACAAAGATTTTCCATTTCTCCCTTGTCTATCTAGTCAGATGAACTCGCCTCTTTATCCACACTCTATTCAATTTTCCCTTCCTTTTTTTTTTTTTTTTTTTTTTTGAGACGGAGTCTTGCTCTGTCGCCCAGGCTGGAGTGTAATGGCACAATCTCGGTTCACTGCAACCTCTGCCTCCTGGGTTCAAGAGATTCTCCTGCCTCAGCCTCCTGAGTAGCTGGTATTATAGGCGCCCGCCACCACGCCTAGCTAATTTTTGTATTTTTAGTAGAGACAGGGTTTCACCATATTGGCCAGGCTGGTCTGGAACTCCTGACCTTGTGATCCGCCCACCTTAGCCTCCCAAAGTGCTGGGATTACAGGCGTGAGCCATCGCGCTAGGCCCTCAATTTTCTCTTCTGTGAACTGGAGGGCAAGGATGTCTGGCACAAGAATGACGGCCTCCTCTCTATAGAAATTTCCTCGCTGTGCCTCTCCGCAGAAGTTCTACTATTGAAACCACACGAGTCCCCGCAGCTCCCCCTGCTGCCTTCCTGCTTGGGAGGTGACTGGGTGGTTTTCTGGCTGCTCTCTTCCTTCAACACTTGGGTCCTCTGCCCCTCCCCTGCCCCTTTGTTAGCTGTCTTCCTGGGTAATTCCCCTGTCAGTCAAGACCTGCTTCTGCCTGTGCCAGACTTTCCCCCCATGACAGAAGGCCACTAACGCTCTATTAGGATGACTTGACTGGGTGTGAGTGCCACAAGCAGGCACTGTGGCTTTATACGTTCCTGATGCCAGCGATGTGCACACGGCCGTGTCATAAATCTCAGGGCTGAGGAGGAGGGAGGAGGTGCCACATTGCACCAGGTCTGGGGGATCAGATGGCTCCAGCATCTGGCTGATCCTTCAGAAGCTGCCCATGCATTTGCTGCCATGAACCGTCAAGTAGGGCTTCTGGACCTGCTCTGAGCCCGACAGGGGGCTCTGTTCTTTTCCCTGACTTTCTTTTTTTTTTTTTTTTTGAGACGGAGTCTCGCTTTGTCGCCCAGGCTGGAGTGCAGTGGCCGGATCTCAGCTCACTGCAAGCTCCGCCTCCCAGGTTTACGCCATTCTCCTGCCTCAGCCTCCCGAGTAGCTGGGACTACAGGCGCCCACCACCTCGCCCGGCTAGTTTTTTGTATTTTTAGTAGAGACGGGGTTTCACCATATTAGCCAGGATGGTCTCGATCTCCTGACCTCGTGATCCGCCCGTCTTGGCCTCCCAAAGTGCTGGGATTACAGGCTTGAGCCACCGCGCCCGGCCTTTTCCCTGACTTTCAAGAAAACGCATATCCCAACAGTTGGGCTTAAAAAACTACGCCAGCGAAGAATTTGAGGCCAGCCTAGAGCTGGCACCCTGCCCATTCTGGAGGAAGAGTGTGGTCTATAATCGAGGTGAGTTGACTTCGCTCTGCAAAACAGGAGTGAACATTCAAAGCCAGGAGCAGCTGGGAGAGCCCTCCTGCCAAGAACGTGAGATGTCTTCGTGCTCTGAAGTGTGACTTTGCTGGCATGCCCACACAGGCCCAGTGGCACAGGGGTGATGGCAGTGTGACTCTGAGGAGAGCTGGTGCCACCACTGTGAGGGATATTACAGGCTAAAGAGCCACCAACAAAGAAACAGACTGTGAGCACAGTACAGGTGTACTATTTCCCCACTACCATACACACACCACATACACACCCCCCACTACACACACACCCCACCACACACACACCCTCCCCACCACACCACACACACACATCCCACCAAACCCCCACCACACAAACCCCCCACCACACACACACACCCCACCACACACACACACCCCACCACACACACACACCCCACCACACACACACACAACACCCATAGGCCCAAGTAGAAAAGTCCCTTGGGGTCACAAGCAGGTTCCTCCCAAGCATTAAAGAGGGCAGAGGCTAACTTCCTTCAGGTTCCTGATTCCCAATGACCCATGAAAGGAGGCAAAGATGTCACCGATCACAGCCCAGTGTCCCTTTCCTGGCCTCTCTTCCCTAAGAAAGAATACTTTTCAGAGTCAGAAGCCTGTAAGCCTCAGGCAGGAAGGCTGATCCCAGTCCGTGTAATCTAGGATACAAATCTAGGGTACAACACACACTTTTCAACATGTGGCCTCAGGAGAGTCCTTGAGTCCCGTCACCAGGCTCAAGCCCGCCACCCTCCCCCTACACTTCACTGCAGGCCTGATGACCTTGCAGGGTAGGGTCTCCCTAAAGGTTGTTCCTTCCACTTTTACCTCTGTTCTGTGACTAAACAACACTCCGTCCGAGGTCTCCCCTGACTCTTACACTAAATTAAGTTCCTATTATAGGATCCCAACAATTGCTTATATTTACGCAGTGCTGGTGCTCTGGGCCAGGGCCAGCCGTAAACATTTTACATGCACTGTCTCACCCAGTCCTCACACCAGCTCTGTGAGTTGTATTCTACCATTCTTCTTCCCATTTTATAACTGAACAAACTGAGCCACACGGCAAACAGATGGCAGGGCTGGCATTCACACCCGGGCAGTCCGATTCCAGAGCCCATGTTTGATCAATCACCACAAGGCACTGCCTCCATGCTCTTCCTTGATAGCCCTGGGCAGCATGTAAAAGTCGCTGGATAGCTGTGTGATTAGCTGCTTAATGCTGGTCCCCCAGTAGATCCCCGAGTTCACCAGAGCAGGCAGAGTTCTCTCACTACCCACCTGTGTATTGGGCTTGGTGCAGTAACTAGTACCAGGGAAGGCATTCAGTAGCTTGTCTTCGGAAAGGAGGGAAGGAGGAAGAAAAGTGCAGCATTTCTCCAGTTGAAGAGAGGGAGGAAGGTGACTGAAGTGTTTGTCCTCAAGGGGCTTGTGCCTTAAGGGGGCCAGCATGGAGGAGCTGCTCCCTAAGCCACTGGAGCATCCGACTCCTACTTTCCTTTCCAGATGTATTGAGGTTCTACATTCCCCAAGAAGCCTTCTTCCTCCCCTTCTTCCCAGTGACTTCACTAGGAACATAGTGGGCTCATTACTTCACTACAGCCAGTCATGTGCTGCTGTTAAGTCTTGTCTCCAGACTTGGCTGTTAACTTTTACAGGACAGAGCCATGGTTTGGCTGTGGCTGGGAGTCCCCACAGGGCCACGCCCCCGCAGAAGCTGGTCACATTCTTGCTAATGGGCTGCTCTGTCGCCTTTTATCAGGGCTCAGCCTTCCCAGACTGACCTTATGCGGGTCTTAGACGTTTTTACAGCGACTGTAACACGGAGAAGAGGTTAGTTCATCTGTGCTTCACTGGCTTTGGTGAAATGAACAGGAAAAAAGCAGAGGTCAGGGAAACTGACAGGGGTATAGAGGTGTGGGGATTTGCTGGGTGTGAAACCTCATGGGCAAGGCAGCACAGAAGGTGTGAGTGTGAGTGAGATGAACAGACAGACACAGACACAGAGCAAGAGCAAGAGCAAGGGCCACCGGAGCCCCCAGGTGATAATTCAAAGGCACAGTCAGGCCAGTTCCACCAAGGGCCCGAGAAGGTCCTGCAGCCGAGAGTGGGTACTGCTCCTTGGGACCACTCTCACAGGACAGACTGCTGTCCCTTTGTACCGTCCTGTTTGTATTGCCTTGGCAAATACAGCAGGACAAGCCGTGGGCCTGGTTGGCAGGCTTAGGCAGAGCAACCTGTCTGCCCGAGCTCCCCACCACGGAGAAGGCAAGTGCAGCCGGGACAGCCAGGCAAAGCAGCCTGCTGGAACTGTCTCGGGGCCTCGGGCCGCCACCCAGACTATTTCTGTCTTGGATGGAAGGGCAGGGTTACTTTGTGAAACAAGCTCTACTTCTCTTTGGCTGCTGGGCTCTCCAGGCGGTGTGCCAGGGCACACTGTTCTGATCAGGGCACTGGGGCCTGAGGAAATCCGCTAGCAATGCCGAGTCACAAGCTAAATGAACCCTGCTTATCTGGAACAGGCAAGAGCTGGCGAGCTGACTGCCTGCCTTTATGGCAATGGGGAATTTCTGGAATGCAAGTGACTTGTGCTTAACTTACAAGCAAGCAGAAAAATGGGAGGGTGTTGAGGAATTGTAGCAAAAAAAAAAAAAAGGAGAAAGCTTTGTTTTAAAACTATTTGGACTGTGGGAAAGCAATCCGTTAGTAAACCTAGAATTACAGGGGGAGGGAGAGAGATTAAGTAACAGAGAACCCCCATAAAAATCACAGCATATGAAACTGTATACCTCATATTTTAGCACTTTATCATCAATTCAAAGCAGTGCAAATAACGGCAATTACTCACATAAAGCCTGTTGGTGTATTCAAGCTGTAACCGTACCTATTAAACTGTTACAGTGATAGATGGGAGTATCTATACTGAAATTAGCTGCCTTCTCTGAAAGACAGAATTACAGAGATCTAGGCCCTCTGACTGCAGGGAAATAACTAACTGAATTTAACAGCTCTCGTCCCGCCAACTCTCCTTCATGATAGCTCTAGGAAGCGGTGGCTATGATGAATGTGGAGGGAAACACGGAGGTTTTTTGTAGGGTGGCTGTTTTCCAAGTGGGAAGGCATTTGGTAAAATTCTGAATCTGCTCAGTCCAATGCTATAAAACTCACAGCTTCATCAACCTAAAGCAGAGAAGACAGGAAAAGGGCTGGAACGTGGGCCTTTTCCATTCTGATGGGCTGTGAACGGCCTCTGCCAGAGGACTCGGGGATTTCTGTTTCCTCTTGTAAAAAGGGATTAGTGTTACTTTGAGATTAATACTGTCCTCTGGCTCATGGGAGATTAGCTAATAAACCATGTATGGGGTGCACTGTGAAGAACAAGCCCCACACAGGCCCAGGATTCTCACGGTGCTGCCGCGGCACACTGGCCCCTGAGCTCCCAGCCCCAGGCTGGGCCCTTCCTGGTGCTCCTTCCAGATGTAGAGGCTGGTAGCCTCCTCTCCTGCACACCCTCGGAAGGGTGCAGGAAGCCCACCAGCAAGGTCTTAAATTTAGGAACTCTGGGGGAGGGATGGGGCAGTGTAGTAGTAGAAGAAATATATATTTGGTTTTTGTCCCTGGCTCTTAGCAAAGAGTTTCCCAAACTCTTGGAATTTCCTGAGTGATAGAAGTATCTTTTGTTACTCATTAACAAGCCCCTTCCAGCCGGGCACGGTGGCTCATGCCTGTAATCTCAGCACTTTGGGAGGCCAAGGCAGGCCGATCACGAGGTCAATCATGAGGTCAGGAGTTCGAGACCAGTCTGGCCAAGATAGTGAAACCCTGTCTCTACTAAAAATACAAAAAATTAGCCGGGTGTGGTAGTGTGCGCCTGTAATCCCAGCTACTCAGGAGGCTGAGGCAGGAGTACTGTGTGAACCCAGGAGGCAGAGGCTGGAGTGAGCCGAGATCATGCCATTGCACTCCAGCCCGGGTGACAGTGTGAGACTCCATCTCAAAACAAACAAGCTCCTTCCAACCAAACCTGAGTTTCACGATAATAATGAGGTTACTCTTGTGGGCCTCTAGATAGTGCAGGATATGGGGCTGGTCTCCAGAAAGACCAAACCTTTATTAGAGGGTTGGAACTGTCAGCCCCACCCCAGACCTCTGGGGATGAGGGGAGAGGGGCTGGCGATTGAGCTCAATCACCAGTGGCCAATGAGTTAATCAGTCACGCAGACATCACAGAAACGCCATAAACACCCTCAGTGACAGGGTCTGCAGAGCTTCTGTGTTTGTGAACACGTTGAGGTGATGGGAGGGTGCATGTCCAGAGAGGGCACAGAAGCTCCCGGTGCACTGCTGCCCTTGCATAGATCCTGTCCCTTGCATCTCTTCCATTTGGTTGTTCCTGAGTTATACCCTTTATAATAAATCAGCAAATGTATGTAAAGTGTTTTCTTGAATTCTGTGAGCCATCCTAGCAAATTATGGAACCCAGGGAGGAATGGGGTAACGCCTGATTTTGAAGGCAAGCCGGACAGAAGTGTGGATAAGCTTACTTCTGGTGAGTCACCCAGTACTTGCAACTGGCACCTGAAGTAAAGGCAGTCTTGTGGGACTGAGCCCTTGAACTTATGGAGTCTAATGCTAACTTTGGGAGTTAGTGTCAGAATTAAATGAATTGCTGGACAGACACTCAGTGATGTTAGAAAACTGAAAAAGTGGTGTTAGAAAAGATACACTTAGCTGGGTGTGGTGACGCACACCTGTAGTCCCAACTACTTGGGAAGCTGAGGTGGGAGGATTGCTTGAGCCTGGGAGGTTGAAGTTGTTGTGAGGTGAGCTGTGATTGTGCTACTACACTCTAGCCTGGGCAACAGAGCAAGATTCTGTCTCAAAAAAAATTTTTTTTTTTTTGAGATGGAGTCTTGCTGTGTCACCCAGACTGGAGTGCAGTGGTGCGATTTCGGCTCACTGCAACATCCGCCTCCTGGGTTCAAGAGATTCTCCTGCCTCCTGAGTAGCTGGGACTACAGGCGCCCACCACCATGCCCCATTAAGTTTTGTATTTTTAGTAGAGACGGGGTTTAGTAGAGGTGGGGTTTCACCATATTGGCCAGGCTGGTCTCAAACTCCTAACCTTGTGATCTGCCCGCATTGGCCTCCCAAAGCGCTGGGATTACAGGCATGAGCAACCATGCCTGGCCCTCAATTTTTTTTTTTTTTTTTTTTTGAGATGGAGTCTCGCTCTGTCGCCCAGGCCGGAGTGCAGCGGCGCGATCTCCGATTACTGCAAGCTCCGCCTCCTGGGTTCACGCCATTCTCCTGCCTCAGCCTTCCGAGTAGCTGGAACTACAGGCACCCACCACAATACCCGGCTAATTTTTTTGTATTTTTAGTAGAGACAGGGTTTCATCATGTTAGGATGGTCTCGATCTCCTGACCTCGTGATCCAGCCACCTTGGCCTCCCAAAGTGCTGGGATTACAGGCGTGAGCCACCATGCCTGGCCAATTTTTAATTTTATTTATTTATTTATTTATTTATTTTTGAGACGGAGTCTTGCTCTGTCGCCCAGGCTGGAGTGTAGAGGCGCGATCTCAGCTCACTGCAACCTCTGCCTCCCAGGTTCAAGTGGATTCTCCTGCCTCAGCCTCCCGAGTAGTGGGATTACAGGTGCATGCCACCACACCTGACTAATTTTTGTATTTTTTTTTTTTTTTTTTGAGACGGAGTCTCGCTTTGTCGCCCAGGCTGGAGTGCAGTGGCCGGATCTCAGCTCACTGCAAGCTCCGCCTCCCGGGTTTACGCCATTCTCCTGCCTCAGCCTCCCGAGTAGCTGGGACTACAGGCGCCCACCACCTCGCCCGGCTAGTTTTTTGTATTTTTAGTAGAAACGGGGTTTCACCATATTAGCCAGGATGGTCTCGATCTCCTGACCTTGTGATCCGCCCGTCTCGGCCTCCCAAAGTGCTGGGATTACAGGCTTGAGCCACTGCGCCCGGCCAATTTTTGTATTTTTAAAAGAGACAGGGTTTCACCAAGTTGGCCAGGCTGGTCTTGAACTCCTGACCCTCAGGTGACGTGCCTGCTTCCTGAAGTGTTGGGATTACATGTGTGAGCCACTGCACCTGACCTATCTCAATTTTTTTAAAAAAGAAAAGAAAATGTACACATTTGTCAGGAAGAAAAAAAATCAGGTAGTTAAGAGAGGTTTGGAAGTAAATCTTCAGTGCAGGGGAACACGGTTGAATACTATCTGCCTGTTTCCATTTCTCTGTGAGTAGCCAGGACTCTACCTGATCTGTCTTCTGTGAGCTTCAAGTCACTCCAGTAAAGGAAGGCAGTGTGGCCAGCAGGCAATGGCTCTGGGTTTGAATCCCAGATCCTGTCTTCATCCTTCTCAATCCCACTTTTCTTTCTGTCTTTTTTTGAGACGGAGTCTTGCTCTGTTGCCCAGGCTGGAGTGCAGTGGCGCAATCTTGGCTCACTGCAAGCTCTGCCTCCCGGGTTCACGCCATTCTCCTGCCTCAGCCTCTGGAGTAGCTAGGACTACAGGTGCCTGCCACAATGCCCGGCTAATTTTTTGTATTTTTTAGCAGAGATGGGGTTTCACCATGTTAGCCAGGATGGTCTCGATCTCCTGACCTCATGGTCTGCCCACCTCGGCCTCCCGAAATCCTGGGATTACAGGCATGAGCCACCGTGCCCCGCCTGAATCCCATTTTTCTTATGAGAAAATTGGAACTCACAGCTATCTAATATGGTTGCTATGAGGCTTAAATGAGACTCATGGAAACACTTAGCACAGGGTCTGGCAATGTGAGCTCCAGCCTGGCACTTGGTACATATTATCTCCTTTAATATGCGCAAGTACTTTGCAAGGAAGCTACTTTTGTCTTTATTTTTCAGTCAAGGACACGGAGACTCAGGAGTGAAAGAACTTGCTCAGGGCCACACCTGTCATGCTGCCCGCAGACACTGCTTTGGTACCTCTCACGAAAGGCTGTGCGCCGCACGCTAAGTCTAAAGAAACAGCACTTCCCAGTTAGATTAAGCAATCTGGGAGTTCACCAACAGCTGTAGGAAATCAGCTCAAGAAATAGTTGGCCTTTTGTCCTGCTGTGTCCCATCAGGACAACATGGCAATTTGCTCTCAGTTATAAAGCTGAAAATATATGCACATTACTTATTACTTAGCTGGCCAGGGGTGGGGGCTCACACCTGTAATCCCAGCACTTTGGGAGGCTGAGGTGGGTAGATCACCTGAGGTCAGGATTTTGAGACCAGCCTGGCCAACATGGCGAAATCCTCTCTCTACTACAAAAATACAAAAAGTAGCCTGGTGTGGTGGTGCATGCCTGTAGTCACAGCTACTCAGGAGGCTGAGGTGGGGAATTGCTTGAACCCGGGAAGCAGAGGTTGCAGTGAGCTGAGATTGCGCCACTGCACTCCAGCCTGGGTGACAGAGCAAGACTCTGTCTCAAAAAACAAACAAATAAACAAACAAACAAACAGCACTTATTAGCCATTTTCCATTTACACGTTTGGTGGGTTTTTTTGGACGGCAGTTCCAGGAAAAACTTGGCTGATATTTTCTGAAGAACTGTGCACCCCCATCAAAGTGTTCTTAACATTGGGAGTTATTTTTGCAATCACATAAAAACGTTAAGTGAGATGGATGTATGTGAGGCCACCTCTCTGTAGGGAAGGATAAAACTCAGGGAGTTGGCCAGGCGGAGTGGCTCACGTCTGTAATCCCAGCACTTTGGGAGGCCGAGGCAGGCAGATCACAAGGTCAGGAGTTCGAGACCAGCCTGATCAACTTGGTGAAACCCCGTTTCTACGAAAAATACAAAAATTAGCCAGGTGTGGTGGTGTGCACCTGTAATCCCAGCTGCTCAGGAGGCTGAGGTAGAATTGCTTGAACCTGGGAGGCGGAGGTTGCAGTGAGCTGAGATTGCACCATTGCACTCCAGCCTGAGTGACAGAGCGAGACTTCGTCTGAAAAGAAAAAACCAAAACCAAAACCAAAACCAGAAAACCAAAAACCGAGGGAGTCACTACACCCTGACACCCCACAGAAATTTGTCTATTTTTTTTTTTTTTTTGTGAGATAGAGTCTGGCTCTGTTGCCCAGGCTGGAGTATAGTGGCATGATCTCAGTTCACTGCAAACTGTGCCTCCTGGGTTCAAGCGATTCTCCTGCCTCCGCCTCCCGAGTAGCTGGGACTATAGGCGCCCGCCACCACGCCCGGCTAATTTTTGTATTTTTAGTAGAGATGGGGTTTCACCATATTGGCCAGGCTGGTCTTGAACTCCTGACCTTGTGATCTGCCTGCCTCGGCCTCCCAAAGTGCTGGGATTACAGACGTGAGCCACCGCGCCTGGCCAAGTTTGTCTATTTTTAATTCATACCATGGAGGTGAGACACTGGAAATGAAGCCAGGTTCTACCACTCTTAACACATGGAAACAGTTTGTTGGTTGCTACTGTCCCTGTGTGTTGTGTGAGTATACGTGACAATGACTGTTTTGGAGAGGATCCAATGGCAGGAGATGGGCACAGTCAAGCTAGAGGTCAGTTATAATCACTTTGGGGCCCATGGACTCACAGGGAAGATATGCGGTCTCCTGTCACGGAGAGTTGTGAAGGGAAAATGATTTGATCTAGGCTCAATCATTCCACTTCAACTCATCCTTTAAGTCCCAACAACTCCACCTCCCAGCCCTCCCTGGCCACCTTGTGTAGGCTCTAAATGGTTTAGGGTGAAATCTTCACCCTTGCTGGATCATGAATCCCTTGAGAAGGAGGCTGCATCATCATCCCGGCTTGCTCTGGATCAGTGGTATAGTTTCCACAAATGCTGTGAATGGACAGAGATCTCTAACTTCTTCAGGGGAGGAGATGCCCCTCACTCTGATCACCTGAAGGGTATAGACTCTGCACCATCCACAGTGCACGTGTACACTTGGGTGTGTGCACACACACGAAATTTCCGCAGTAATGTTGAGGGGTTCAGACTTCCATAGCCTATCCACAGACCTTAGATTAAGCACTCCTGTGTAAGGAACATGCCTGCTTGCACAGTCTTTCAAGTTAGAGACTGCAGGGGTATGAGTTTGCTCTCCCCCACGTTACCTGCTGTACACTGCACTGGGTTCCTCAAATCACAAATATTTCTGCAAATACCAAGGATGGCCCTTGTAGCAGCAATATCCCATAGCATTAAGAAGTGAAACACAGCTTGTGTGCAATATATTACCAATGGAAATAGCTTAGGGCTGGGTAAGGAAAAAGAAAAATGTTGACAGACTTAAGCCAAGATGAGTTCTTGAAGTGATCAAGCCCCAATAATTCACCCTGCACCCCATGACTTTCTTTGTCTCAATCTAATTCAATCCGTGGAAAGAAAAATCCACTAATTCCTTCAATAGATACCCGAGTGCCTACTCCAGGTCACAGGTAATGGAAAGAACAGACAGTTTTTGCCCCCATTCCTCACAGTTCAGTAGGGGAAACAGAGAAGCCAGGTGGCTGAGTCAAGGCAACGTGGTGGCAGTAGGGGTGTGTGCAGGGGTCCTCCTGGCTCTCCCGGTGCTGCTGCCTCACTTGCCTTGGAAGGTGGGAGGGGAGTATTCACAGAAGCATTCCTAGGAAAATACAGAGGGTGGATAGAAAAACAAAGTCCCCGAATGCAGCCCAGTAACACTTGTAGCAGACAGCCAACAATGGCATGAGTAGATCTCCTTCAGAGAACCTGGAAAGACGTGTTGCTTCTCTGAGCTGATGACACCCCACAGAGAACAAGTCGCCCGGTAGTTATTGAGGGCAGGACTTGTCCAACCCTCTGCCCCTAGACCTCTGCAGGACGCAAGTGTTCTCTAAGGGTGTGTGTGTCGCAGCTCACACGGCCTGGATGCAGACGTTCACCGAAGACACTAGTGCTGTCTCCCCATCCCCTGGTTGCTCCTGAGAGTGGAGCAGTGCCTCAAGCAGTCCTAGAGTGCATGAGCCAGACAGGAGAAACCACCAGGCAGTGAGGAACCTTTGTCAGAGCAGGTCTCTTCTCTAAGGAGCCACTTCAAAAAGAACACAGGCCACTGCAGACTCAATGAAAAATTTTAAGTAGCAAACCTGGAGTAAAACATCTATCCACCTATCCTCCATTTATTATGATTATTATTTTACAACAGTTTTATTGAGATATAATTCACATACTATTCAGCCACTGAGAGTATTCAATTTGATGGCTGTTAGCACATGCAGAGTTGCACAAGTATCACCACAATTTTAAAGCAATGTCATCAATACCAAAAAACTGTAACCATGAGCAGTCACTCCAAATTCCTCCCTTCTCGCAGCCCCTGGCAACCACTCATCTACTTTTTTCTTTTTTTTTGAGACAGTCCTGCTGTATGGCCCAGGCTGGAGTGCAGTGGTGCAATCTCGGCACACTGCAACCTCTGCCTCCCTGGTTCAAGTGATTCTTCTGCCTCAGTCTCCTGAGTAGCTGGGATTACAGGCGTACACCACCATGCCTGGCTAATTTTTGTATTTTTAGTAGAGATGAAATTTCACCATGTTGGCCAGGATCATCTTGAACTCCTGACCTGAGATGATCTGCCTGCTTTGGCCTCTCAAAGTGCTGGGATTACAGGCATGAGCCATTGCATCTGGCCCACTAATCTACTTTCTATCTTTATAGATTAGCCTATTCTAGATAATTCTGTGTAAATGAGATCATGGGCCATGTGATTTTGTGTGACTAGTTTACCTCACTCAGTGTAATGTTTTGAAGGTTCATCCATCTGTAGCATGTCACTACTTTGTTCTTTTTTATGGCTGAATAATATTCTACTGTATGAATATATTATATCTCGTTATCCATTCACTCATCAGTGGGAATTTGGGTTCTTACCATTTTCGGGCTATTATGAATAATGCGGCCTCCATATTATTTTGAACCCAAATTCTGAAGTGGCCTACAGATATTTCCCCAAACTCAGGAAGGATGTGTGTGAATCTTTGTGGCTGGCCTCCAGCCCAGGAACAGCAGGCTTCCCATTAGCCTTGTCGGCGGATTCCCTCTCTTTCTTCCCTTCTGCTCTGCTGACCCACAGCTCCTTCTGTCCAAGCCCATTTATTTAGATATCCCACCTAAACGTTTCACACGCACGCCCTATCAGCAACACACATACTGTGCCCACACACTAAACACTGGGCATTTGCTCCTGACCACATGCTGCCACCTTGCTCAAGACCTTAGTGTTATACGAATTTTCTTCCTCCTCCCTTTCTATGTATACAATTCCACATTTCCACCACTGAATGAAGCTATTGAGGGGAGAGGTCTCTGGAGTGTTTCTATGCCATTCAGTCATTCATCATCATTTACTAGAGCCCTGTATGCTTGGCTTGGAGGAGACAATGAAGATGACCCGGTCCCTTCCCTCAAGGAACTTAGGATCTATTGAGGAAGGAAGACAATTGGAGTACAGTGTGCTACGTGTTCACTGGGAAAGCACAGGGCGTGACAGACATGGCGGGGAGCCCTGGCTCACAGAGCAGGTCAGAGGAGAACTCTAGGCATGACAGATACGGCAGGGAGCCCTGGCTCACAGAGCAGGTCAGAGAAGGACTCTGGGAGGGACTCTCAAAATGGAATGGCAAGGAAGGGCGGTGCAGACGAGAAATATAATGGCAGGCAGCTTAAGGAACTGTGCATAGTTTTAATCTGTGGGTTGAAGTTTAGAGCAAATGAAGGAAATAGCAAGAGGCAGGGCTAGACAGTGGACAGGGACCACATCCTGCTGGTAACTAATAGGGTGAAACTTCATCCTGGAGTGATGCAGAACCAGTGATGAGTTTTAAGCAGGTGAAGGCGAAGTGATCCCATTTATTTTGGAAAGATATTTGCAGCACTGTGCATAAGGGACTGCAAGGACATGAGACCAGGAACAGGAAGGCCAATTACAAAGAGGCTATGACAGTAAACCAAGAAGAGGGTGAGAGACTAAACACAGGGGCAGGGGCCAGGCTGAAAACACACTTAGGTGGTAAAAACAATGGGACTGACTGATGAGGTTGACTGGTGTGGGAAGGTAACAAAGGAGAGACCCCTCCCCATGGAGGACATGCTGTTGACACAGGTCAGCAGATTCTCTGGGATGAAAACCTTCAAACCCTACCTTCCCACAAATGGTAACAGAGAGGGCTGACAAGCTTTCTCAGGAGTGAGAAAATCCTTCTTCCAAACGAAATCTTAAACTGAACCTTAAGGCTGAAGGATCCAGAGTCCTGGTGGCCCTCCCCATGCAGAAGCACTTCCTTACAATTCTGGGGTCTGAGAAAAAAAAAAAATCTGAAAAGCCCGGGCCATGTCCAATTGCTGGAGGCTGATGTTCAAAGGATTTCAGGGAAATATGGCTATGTGGTCAGCACGGCCTCTCACCTCTACACCTGACTCTCATTCAGTCGACTTTCCACACCTAGAATATTCCTCCCATCCTGTTAGAGAATCCAATGTATCTTTTAGGCCAAGCCTCCATCCCAGACTTCAAGCAAGCAAGCTCCCTGACTTCTGCAGCACTAACCCGTGTAGCCTCATGGGCACCCGGCAAGCTGACTGTGGAGAGAGATTTTCTCTTTGATGTGTGTAGCCATCTCTCCAATGGGGGCTGGATTTAGGCTTCCTCAGGATCTTTTTGGCTTCAAAAATGCCTTGTACTTGATAGGCCAGAAATATTATAGACTATTTTATTACACTCACCCCATCCCATCAACCCTAGAAAGTAAGACAAACAACTGTAATGACTACACATGAAACAAAGAGAAGAGGAAAAAAAGCAGAGAGGTGTCATGACTTTGAAATGAAGGATCACACATTACAAAGATGTTCAATTGCATTTTTTTGGGGGGGGGGTGGGGACAGAGTCTTGCTTTGTCACTCAGGCTGGAGTGTAATGGTGCAATCATGGCTCACCATGGCTTCAACCTCCCATGCTCAAGTGATTCTCCTGCCTCAGTCTCCCAATTAGCCGGGACTACAGGTGTGCACCACCACACCTGACTAATTTTCTTTCTTTTTTTTTTTTTTGAGACGGAGTCTCGCTCTGTCGCCCAGGTTGGAGTGCAGTGGCCGGATCTCAGCTCACTGCAAGCTCCGCCTCCCGGGTTCACGCCATTCTCCTGCCTCAGCCTCCCGAGTAGCTGGGACTACAGGCACTCGCCACCTCGCCCGGCTAGTTTTTTTGTATTTTTTAGTAGAGACGGGGTTTCACCGGGTTAGCCAGGATGGTCTCGATCTCCTGACCTTGTGATCCACCCGTCTTGGCCTCCCAAAGTGTTTTTTTTTTTTTTTTTTTTTTTTAGATGGAGTCTTGCTCTGTCGCTCAGGCTGGACTGCAGTGGCACAATCTCAGCTTACTGCAACCTCTGCCTCCCAGGTATGCCATTCTCCTGCCTCAGCCTCCTGAGTAGCTGGGACTACAGGCACCTGCCACCACGCCCGGCTAATATTTTTGTATTTTTAGTAGAGACGGGGTTTCACTGTGTTAGCCAGGATGGTCTCGGTCTCCTGACCTCGTGATCCGCCAGCCTCGGCCTCCCAAAGTGCTGGGATTACAGGCGTGAGCCACTGCACCCGGCCAATTTTCTAACTTTTGGTCTCGATAGATACAAAAAGATAGAGTCTCGATATGTTGCTGGGGCTGGTCTTGAATTCCTGGGTTCAAGCAATCCTCCCGCTTCAGCTTCCCAAAGTATTGGGATTACGGGCATGAGTCACTGCACCTGGCCTCAATTGCATTTTATACATAAATAAAATAAAATAAAAATCTCAATGGAATGGTTAAAATGCACTAAACAAAATAATACCAAAAATCATATAACTATTTTGCAAAGAAAAAAATACCAAAAATATCTTTAAAAGATCCAATAGAAAATATCACATATGGCAAACTGGAAGGTTGCAAAGTAGACCCCAGGGGCTGCTGGATGTACCTAGTACTGAGGGTGGTGAGATGGAGGGTTTCCAACTAATACGTCCTTTACTGACTTGGTCTTGACCAGAGAAGACTAAGAGTCCTTCTAGGGGGCAATATGAACTATCTTATTCATCTTTTAGCCTCCAGCACCTAATGGAACTGGCACATAACAGGAGTTCAATTATCCTTTTAGGATTGTAAAAACTAAACACTGTGAGGCTAAAGAATATTCTGGCAAAGACAGCAATTATGGGAATGAAATATGGAGTTGAAAAGATTAATTCAGGCCAGGTGTGGCGGTTCATGCCTATAATCCCAGCACTTTGGGAGGTTGAGGCAGGAGAGTCACTTGAGCACAGGAGTTGGAGACCAGCCTGGGCAACATGGTGAAACCCCATCTCTACAAAAAATACAAGAATTAGCTGAGTGTGGTGGTGTGCACCTGAAGTTCCAGCTACCTGGGAGGCTGAGGTGGGAGGATTACTTGAGCCTGGGAGATCGAGGCTGCAGTAAGCCACGACTGTGCCACTGCACACTAGCCTAGACGACACACTAGCCTAGTGAGACCCTGTCTCAAAACAAACAAACAAACAAAAAACCCAAGAAAAAACCCCAGAGAAAAAGTTGAATTTTACCAGCTATTAAAGCACTTTTGAGAGTAAAAATTTAGAAAACATGATTTTGGTATAGAAGTAAGAAAGTAAGGCCGGGCGCGGTGGCTCAAGCCTGTAATCCCAGCACTTTGGGAGGCCGAGACGGGTGGATCACGAGGTCAGGAGATCGAGACCATCCTGGCTAACACGGTGAAACCCCATCTCTACTAAAAAAATACAAAAAAAAAACTAGCCGGGCGAGGTGGCGGGCGCCTGTAGTCCCAGCTACTCAGGAGGCTGAGGCAGGAGAATGGCGTAAACCCGGGAGGTGGAGCTTGCAGTGAGCTGAGATCCGGCCACTGCACCCCAGCCTGGGCGACAGAGCAAGACTCCGTCTCAAAAAAAAAATAAATAAAAAAAAAAAAAAGAAAAAAAGAAATAAGAAAGTAAAATCAGTAAAACAAGAGAAATCTTAGAAAAGACTAAAAAAAATTTTTTTTTTGGGATGAAGTCTTGCTTTTGTCCCCCAGGCTGGAGTGCAATGACATGATCTTGGCTCACTGCAACCTCCGCCACCTGGGTTCAAGTGACTCTCCTGCCTCAGCCTCCTGAGTAGCTGGGATTACAGGTACCTGCCACCACGCCTGGCTAATTTTTGTATTTTTAGTACAGACAGGGTTTCACCATGTTGGCCCAGGCTGGTCTTGAACTCCTGACCTCAGGTGATCCGCCTGCCTCGGCCTTCCAAAGTGCTGGGATTACAGGTGTAAGCCACCATGCCTGGCCTAAAAGACTCAATTTTAAGAACTGAATATTTGATAAAGTAATTGTCACAAAATATAGGGGAATGCTATCAAAAGGTAGTACTATGCTAACTGAATAAACATATGAAGGGAAAGAAAGCACTTTAGAGCCATGCTCTGTATTTGGACAGGTTACCAAAGACCTACCAGGACTGTTCATTTCTGCAAGTTTTTAAGACTTTTGTTCTCCCTCTGGGTCCATGTTGGCTTGTGCCCATTTCTTTTTTATCAAAGGATTCACATACTCACATTACCCTGGTAAAACCCCCTTCCATAAGCTCCAGTGAGCCACATCAGCCCTTCTGCCGAACTGAAACTTCCCTGTCAAGCAAATACTATCCCACATTCAGAGGGTCAGCTGAAACCAGTTAAAAGTTGAGAATTATTTTTGTCAGTTTTTCAATGGGGGACTGGCCTATGGTGTAAAGGAACTTAAAGAATGATGCCACTGGCTGCACATACTGCCTCACACCTGTAATCCCAGCACTTTAGGAGGCTGATGTGGGAGGATCCCTTGAGCTCAGTTCAAGACCAGCCTGGGCAACATGGTGAGACCCCATCTCTACAAAACATATTTTAAAAAGTTGCCGAGCTTGGTGGTGCATGCCTGTGGTCCCAGCTATCTGGGAGGATCACTTGAGCCCAAGAGGTCAAGGTTGCAGTGAGCCATGATCACACCATTGCAGCACTCCAGTGTGGGTGATAGAGCAAGATCCTGTCCCCCCAAAAAAAAAAAAAAAAAAAAAAAAAAAAAGAGAAAAAAGTCACCTGCTCAGGTTCACAAAATAAATTACAAATTGAAATTTTAATTTATAATAATCTTGTCTAGACACGGTGGCTCATGCCTGTAATCCCAGCACTTTGGGAGGCTGAGGCAGGTAGATCACCTGAGGTTAGGAGTTCAAGACCAGCTTGGCCAACATGGTGAAACCCCATCTCTACTAAAAATACAAAAATTAGCCAGGGGTAGTAGCACTCGCCTATAATCCCAGCTACTCGGGAGGCTGAGGCAGGAGAATCGCTTGAACCCAGGAGGCAGAGCTTGCAGTGAGCCGAGATCACACCACTGCATTCCAGCCTGGGCGATACAGCAAGACTCCATCTCAAAAAATAAAAAAATTAAAAATGAATAAATAAAATAATCTCATCTCTGATGATACAGCATGGCATCTGCTGGCATTTGTAAAGCAGTATCACAGCAATAAACCATTATTAAAGCATACTACATGGAGGACACCGATTAAGTCCCATGGGGGATACAAAAATTAACAGCACTGTCCTGTCCTCTTATGAAGTGATAGGAAGAAAAGATAAAGGTGAAACGTTAGATCACACTTAGATATAATAAAAGATAAGCTAAAAGTTAGGACCAGATGACTGCTAAACAGATGACACAGACAACTGGCACAGATTTCCACCGGAGGGAGGGCAAGGTCAACTCCAACAAGGATGGTCATCAGAGAAGAGGCACACTTTCAGATGGGGCTTAGAAAATAGATGGGATTTGCTGAGGCCAGTGTGGAGGAGTGAAGGCACAGAGGAAGGGAAACAAAAGAGAAGAAAGTGATGAAGGTGAGAAGGGGCTTGGACTAAGGTCCCACATGGGAATTTTCAGTTGAGAGAGTGCCCATTTTTAAGGCACCCCACACAGATGCGCTACCAGAACAAGTAGCCAACAGTGTGTGCGTGCCAGCAAGCACTCACAACACAGCGTAATTTCCAATTAAAGGCAACAGTTTTTGACCACAGGAAGTGCTCAAAATCATACTATGCTCTGAGTCACACAAGGTTTCCAGATAGAACCCCCACAGAAAAGTAAAGGAATCCTGGATGCTGAGAATCTCCCATCAGGGTAGCACGCCACACAAACAATTCATTGGAATTCACCACTCACCACCCTCCCAAAGCAGGCCCAGGAAGAATGAAACAGAAATCTGCTTTCTTTTCATTCTGAGCAAATAATTTTACTAAAAAAGATACAATTTTTTGAAAAGGGCTAGCCTGAAAAGGATTAGGAAGCAGCAGCAAAACGGAAAAGATGAGGATGCAGTGAGAAGAAGGATTAAGAATGAGAGGTTGAGGCCGGGCGCAGTGGCTCATGCCTGCGAACCCAGCACTTTGGCCGAGTGCAGGTGGATCACCTGAGGTCAGGAGTTCGAGACCAGCCTGGCCAACATGGTAAAACCTCATCTCTACTAAAAATACAAAAATTAGCTGGCTGTGGTGGTGTGTGCCTGTAATCCCATCTACTCGGGAAACTGAGGCAGGAGAATCACTTGAACCTGGGAGGTGGCGGTTGCAATGAGCCAAGATTGCACCACTGCACTCCAGCCTGGGCGACAGAGTGAGACTCCATCTCAAAAACAAAAACAAAAGAATGAGAGGTTGGCCAGAGTAACGGAGAAGCAAACCTTTCCCCATCAGAACCTTCCCCACCCTTGTCTACTGCCTGGGTGTGAGGCCTTATGCTAGAATTTCTGTCCTAAACACAAGAGCGTAAGCTATAAAACCAGAAATTCCATTTGACACATGAGCTGGCTCTGAGACTCTCCATTATTCTTCAAGGGCCTCAAGGTAAGAGACACTGTCACATATTCACAGCCTTTCCAAGTGCCAACACCATCACTAGCCAGTCTTGGCAAGGCAGGCCAGGACACTGGCTTCTTGCACAGGCTCTCAGAAACCCTAAGCTGCTCATATAGCAAGACGGGGGAATCCCTTCAACTCCTGGGTTCTTATCTTTAAAATGAAAGAGTTAGGACTAGAGGCTTTTTTAAAAAAACAAACTTTTATTGAAAGATAATACACATTCAGAAGTTTACAGAGAAGTATACAGTGATGGATTTTCACACAATGACCACATCTGTGTAAACAGCACCCACAGATCAAGATACAGAACATCCCAGCATTCCAGAAGCCTTTCGCGCCCTCTGCCAGCCTCTTCTCCCTCCCCAAATCCACAATCCCGATTTCTTTCTCTTTCTCTTTCTTTCTTTCTCTTTCTCTCCTTCCTTCCTTCCCTCCCTCCCTCCCTCGTTCGTTCCTTCCTTCCTTCCTTTTTCTCTTCTCTCTCTCTCTCTCTCTCTGTCTTTCTTTTATGAGGCAGGGTCTCACTCTGTCACCCAGTTTGGAGTGCAGTGGCATAATCTCGGCTCACTGCAACTTCTGCCTCCCCAATTCAAGTGACTCTCCTGACTCAGCCTCCTGAGTAGTTAGGTCTACAGGTGTGCACCACCACGCCCGGCTAATTTTTGTGTTTTTAGTAGAGACGGGGTTTCACCACATTAGCCAGGCTGGTCTCGAACTCCTGACCTCAGGTGATCCACCTGTCTCGGCCTCCTAAAGTGCTGGGATTACAGGCATGAGCCACCATACCCGGCCACTATCCTGATTTCTAATAGCACAGGTAGGTTTTCTGGTTTTCTGTTTTATAGAAATAAAATATACAATATGCATTCCTTTATTTCTGGCTTCTTTTATTCAACGCATCCATGAGATTCACCCATGTTGTAGAGAGGCGGACTGGATGACTGTAAAGCAGCTGCAATTCTAACACATTTCCATTTTACCACTACCCTAATACACAGCTGATGGAGGTGCTATATTGGAGAGCATTTTGGCAATATTCTTTAAAATATAAAATGTACATATCCTTCCATCTGCCTATTCCATTCTGAGGTATCTGTCCTATAGATGTACTTGCATGCACACGTATGTGTGTGTATACATGTGTCTACACATGTATAGATAGCCAATGCAGTATTATCTATATTAACAAAAGACTGAGATGATGTCTTTTAATAGGAAACTGATTAAATAAATCATTATATAGCTGGCCAGGTGTGGTGGCTCATGCCTGTAATCCCAGCACTTTGGGAGGCCGAAGTGGGTGGATAACCTGAGGTCAGGAGTTCGAGACCAGCCTGGCCAACATGGTGAAACCCCATCTCTACTAAAAATACAAAAATTAGCCAGGTATGGTGGCAGGCACCGGTAATCCCAGCTACTAGGGAGGCTGAACAAGAAGAATTGCTTGAACCCAGTAGGCAGAGGTTGCAGTGAGCCGAGATCATGTCATTGCACTCCAGCCTGGGTGACAAGAGTAAAACTCTTGTCTCAAAAATAAATAAATAAATAAATATCATAAAATAAATTAAAAAGGAGATTTTTGGCTAGGTGCGCTGGCTCACACCTGTAATCCCAGCACTTTGGGAGGCCGAATCACTTGAGCACAGGAGTTCAAGACTAGCTTGGCAACATGGCAAAACCCCATCTCTACAAAAAATACAAAAAAGTAGCCAGGTGTGGTGGTACATGCCTGTAGCCCCTACCTGGGAGAATCACCCAAGCCCAGGAAGTCAAGGTTGCAGTGAGCCGTGAGATTGTGCCACTGCACTCCAGCCTGGGCGATGGAGTAAGAACCTGTCTCAAATAAATAAAATTTTTTAAAAAAGGAGATTTTCCAGAATGCTAAATTTATTTTACTCAAACAACTGTACTTCGTTTAAAAATAGCAGATGTAAGAATAAAGATTTTACTCCTTTTCCTCTGGAGAATCACACAAAAGCAACCAGGAGAATGAGAAACAGAAATATCACCTATTTGACAAAACTGGAGACATCTGTGATCTCAATCCCCAATATGTGAGTAAAAACGGCCAAATCGGCCGGGCGCGGTGGCTCAAGCCTGTAATCCCAGCACTTTGGGAGGCCAAGACGGGCGGATCACGAAGTCAGGAGATCGAGACCATCCTGGCTAACACGGTGAAACCCTGTCTCTACTAAAAAGTACAAAAAACTAGCCGGGGGAGGTGGCGGGCGCCTGTAGTCCCAGCTACTCGGGAGGCTGAGGCAGGAGAATGGAGAGAACCCGGGAGGCGGAGCTTGCAGTGAGCTGAGATCCGGCCACTGCACTCCAGCCTGGGCGACAGAGCGAGACTCCGTCTCAAAACAAAACAAAACAAAAACGGCCAAATGCTGTAAAGGTCAAATGAGGGCGTGGGAAAGTGATGAAAGAGAATGCCTGTTGTTACAGATGTCAGAGAAGGCATGCAATTGCAGTTCTCAAAAGCAAACGCTTCACTACCAGGGTGCAAAACCATTGTTTCAAACAGTGGGAACTGGTTCAGGGACTCCTGACTGAGCCTTCCTCAGATCCCATCTGGTGTGCAGGATCATATACACAGGTCCAATGTGCAGGAAGCGGTCTATCAATGAGATGGAGCAACAGAGAGCAACTGCCTGGAGCAGCTCTCCGACGGCCAGTTCCAGATGTCTGAGGAAAAAGCCTCGCAGTGTCATCCACATAGAAAATATTTAAGGAACACTCTTGCTAAGCTAGGCCCTCCTCCCATAGTATTCTACAAATTTGTTAAGACTAGGAAAGAATCTTCAAAGAGAACTAATTTTAAAAGGATCTGGCACACACTTAACCATGCGCTTAAAAATGATTAAGATGGGCCGGGTGCGGTGGCTCACGCCTGTAATCCCAGCACTTTGGGAGGCCGAGGAGGGCGGATCACAAGGTCAGGAGATCGAGACCACGGTGAAACCCCGTCTCTACTAAAAATACAAAAAATTAGCCGGGCGCGGTTGTGGGCGCCTGTAGTCCCAGCTACTCGGGAGGCTGAGGCAGAAGAATGGCGTGAACCCGGGAGGCGGAGCTTGCAGTGAGCCCAGATCGCGCCACTGCACTCCAGCCTGGGCTGGGCGACAGAGCGAGACTCCGTCTCAAAAAAAAAAAAAAAAAAAAAAAAAAAAGATTAAGATGGTGGCCAGGTATGGTGGGTTGGGCCTGTAGTCCCAGCTACTCAGGAGGCTGAGGCAGGAGGATCGCTTAAACCCAGGTGTTTTGGGCTGCAGTGAGCTATGATCGCACCACTGCACTCTAGCTCCCTCCTCAGGGTTCTCATTGTATTTTGAACATAAAAAATCTCCCTCCTTCTATACCTATTCTCCCATTTTCATTTCCTAACTCCTAATAGCAGAGACCATGCCCTATGCATTATCTTCTGGCCTGCTGGAGAGGTTCATTAAACATCCTCATTGCATGAATGTGAGAAGCACAGATCCTGAACTAACAGTCAGGTGTGTTCTGATGCCAGCATCAATCACCTTGCCACTGTACCAAAATGGTTACTATGCCCAACCTCACAAATTTATTCATCCTATTTAGATGAACAAATCATCTAAGCCACACATTTAACAGTTTAGTTATTTATTTATTTTTGAGTGATCCTCCTGCCTCGACCTCCAGAAGTACTGGGATGGTCACTGTGCCCAGCCCCACTTAACAGTTTAAATTACACTTTTTAAAAACGACGGGCCAGGCGTGGTGGCTCATGCCTGTAATCCCAGCACTTTGGGAGGCTGAGACGGGCGGATCACGAGGTCAGGAGATCGAGACCATCCTGGCTAACATGGTGAAACCCCGTCTCTACTAAAATACAAAAAAAATTAGCCAGGCGTGGTGGCGGGCACCTGTAGTCCCAGCTGCTCAGGAGGCTGAGGCAGGAGAATGGCGTGAACCTGGGAGGCGGAGCTTGCAGTGAGCCGAGATCGTGCCACTGCACTCCAGCCCGGGCGACAGAGCGAGACTCTGTCTCAAAAAAAAAAAAAAACAACAACAAAGGATGGTACCATTTGAATAGCAGTGTTAGAAAATCTGCTTTGGCCGGGCGCAGTGGCTCATGCCTGTAATCCCAGCACTCTGGGAGGCCGAGGTGGGCAGATCACGAGGTCAGCAGATTGAGACCATCCTGGCTAACACGGTGAAACCCCGTCTTTACTAAAAATACAAAAAATTAGCTGGGAGTGGTGGCGGGCGCCTGTAATCCCAGCTACTTGGGAGGCTGAGGCAGGAGGATCCCAGGATCCCTTGGACCCGAGAGGCGGAGGTTGCGGTGAGCCGAGATTGTGCCAGTGCGCTCCACCCTGGGCAACAGAGCAAGACTCTATCTCAAAAAAAAAAAAAAAAAGAAAAAAGAAAGAAAAAGAAAGTCTGCTTTAAGAATAGCTAATGATAATTTGTAATTGTAAGATGAGAGCTATACATATGCCCCAAATGTTTAGAAACCATTGGTTAAACTTAGGAAGATACATGCACACATAAAATACTGTTTATCATCATCATGCCTGTTTAACAGATGAGGAAACTGAAGCTTAGACAGCGTAAGTCACTTGCCCCAGATCACACAGTTACTGGGTAGCAGAGCTAGGCCTGGCATCCAAAGAGACTGACTCCATATGGCTGCTCTTAACCACACTGATGTATTACAGTCTGAGCAGCCCTCAACCAAAATGCTTGGGACCAGAAGTGTTTCAGAATTTGGAATATTTGCATATACGTAATGAGATATCTTGAGGATGAGGCTGGGTGTGGTGGCTCACGCCTGTAATCCCAGCACTTTGGGAGGCCGAGGCAGGAGAATCGCTTGAACCTGGGAGGCGGAGGTTGTAGTGAGCTGAGACTGTGCCATTGCACTCCAGCCTGGGTGACAGAGTGAGATTCCCTCTCCAAAAAAAAAAAAAAAAAAAAAAAAAAAGATATCTTGGGGATGGGACCCAAACCTAAACACAAAATTTACTTACGTTGCACATATACCTCTTACACACCTTATACACACAGCATGGAAGGTAATTTCATAAAGTTCCTTTTTTTTTTTTTGAGACAGGGTCTTGCTCTATCACCCAGGCTGCAGTGCAGTGGTGCAATCTCAGCTTACTGTGGCCTCTGCCTCCCAGGCTCAAGTGATTCTCTCACCTTAGCCTCCCAAGTAGCTGGGACTACAGGTGCACGCCATCACACCTAATTTTTGTAATTGTAGTAGAGATGGGGTTTCTCCATCTTGCCCAGGCTGGTCTCAAACTCCTGGGCTCAAGTGCCTGCATTAATCTCTCTAAGTGTTGGGATTATAGGCATGAGCCACTGTGCCTGGCCTCGTACAATGTTTTAAGTAATTGTGTCCATGAAACAAATTTTGACTGTGACCTGCCACATGGGGTCAGGTGGGGAATCATGTTGGTGCTCAAAAATGTTCAGATCTGGGGCATTTTGGATTTCGGATTAGGGATGCATGACCTGCATTGACCCTGTCTTGCTAAATGATGGGCATATGTGGGTGTAGCATGAAGGCTCATTTTTACCTAAAAAAGAGGAAAAATATGAGAATCATACAGCAATTACCATTTTTTAAAAAGGAAATCATTTTTTTCTTAAATGGTTTAAAGGGTTGCCCAGTAATCTAGCTTGTGTTATTTAAATGCTGAGTAAGTCCTTCCCTTCAAAGATCACTCTGATGATAAAGCATAAAGCTTCCTGCCACAAATACAGGAAGTATGAAATACTGCACTCCAGCCTGGATGACGGAAAGAGACCCTGTCACAAAACAAAACAAAACAAAACACACTGTGTGAAATTACCTTCATGCTATGTGTATAAGGTATACAGAAACATAAATGAATTTTGTGAGGCTAAGATTAGGAAGATACTGTTGGTCTGACATAACTGCTGCCAAGAAGGCTGCTGAAAGGCTGGCTGCGTGGGGGCAATGGCGACTCCTCTCAGGCTCTGTCCGTCATGGACAGGGTGACATGAAATAATGCTTATCAGTGTTAGCTATCCTCATCATTATTGTTATTCAAACAGTTACTACCACATCCTTGCCATCTGATTATGTTCACCTCTGCCCATTCAAAAGTTTTCCAAACTAGACAAACTTATCATTAATACCTATACTTACTAAAACGCCCCACTATCCCCCCCACCGCCAGGAGTTGTATCACATGGACAGGGGTGGCTTAGAATCAAGGACTGTTGCATTGAGTTCTGCTCAGGCTGGGTCTTTTGCCTTCTTCTTCATCTAGTGTTAGTGATATTGAAACGACAATAATAAATACACAACCTACTTTTTCAAGTCAGACCCTGCCAGAACTATGCCTAAGACTATCCAAGGCTCAAAAGAATTTTGAATTTACCCAGATTCAGGGTCCTTCACTGGCTTCACGGGTTACGGAGAAGTAAGTGCTCTCCACAGAGAGCCCAACCCCAGGAAGTGAAACACCTCATTATCGATTAAGCCCAAACGATGGCTCCTGACAGTCATAACAGAAGAAAAGGTTTTCTGTTGTGGCTTTTAAAACAAAAAACAGATCACAGAAGAGAAACACTGATTGTAGTTTCAGTTATCAGGAGCTTTGGACTATGTACCAGAAAGATCTTGTTTCAACCAAATTGCAGCTTACATGAAAAGATAAATTGTGTGAGTTTGTTTGTTTTTTTTAAAACTGTTGGGAGGCTATGAATTTAAATAGCCAAAGGATGCCAGCCAAGAGTGAAAGAACGCAAACTGGGGTGAAATCACAAGGCCTTGCACCATCTTTGTTTGGAAAAGTAGGATTCAGTTGTCTGATACCCAGTCAGCTTACATTTCAAACAGTAAACCACCTGGGAGCCGGGCACTACACAAAGGCGTGAGCTCATCTCTTCAGACCATGGCTCTCAAGTGGCATTTGTCCACGTCTTCGTCCACCTGTCTCAGCCCTTCTGACTTTCAGTTGCCTCAATTCCCATTTCTACTGACCCAATTGCTCTGTTCTGGTCATGTGGACACAAAGATCCCTGACGGAGGACTCTGGGGAGCCAGGTCCCATGGGGACACATGAATCAGGAAAGAAGGGGCCCCTGCCTTAAGGCTCTCAGGTGTTCTGATGCCTGAGTCGGTCACCTTGCCATCTGTCTTAGCTGCTTAGGCTGCCATAACAAAATACCACAGACTGGGTGGCTTCAACAATAGCTCTCTTTTTGTCGCAGTTCCGAGGGCTGAGAAGTCCAAGATCGAGGGGCCAGACTATTTGGTTTCTGGTAGAGCCCTCCTGCTGGCTTACATACCGACAGCCGCCTTCTCGTGTCCTCACATGGCAGAGGGAGGAGAGCAAGCTCCCTCCTGTCTCTTCTTCTAAGGAGTGACAGACAGAAACAGTATCCCTAACACAAGGGGACAGGTACTATAATCAAGGCATGTCTAGAGTGTGAAGTCTTTGGAAAGGATGGGAATGTGTTAGATGGGAGACAAAACAACATTTTAGGCAATAGGAACAGTGATTAACAATGACGCAGAGGCACAACACCGTGTGAAGGTGATAAGGAGTCCAGTGTGAAGGAAGACGGGCTTGGAAAGACAGGGTTGGATGGGAAGTGACCTGTCTGCTTACTGTGCTGAATTCTCCCAGCTGGGCTCCAACCTGGGCTGCCCCCACGCTGGAGTGTGCTACTCTACCCTTTCAAGTCTGAAGGAAGGGTTTGGTTGAACCCATGCCAGCAATATGGGGGACTGGGTATACATCCAGGGAAAGGAATAGCAGAATAGAGAAAGATTTGCAGAAAGGCAGCTAGAACAAGAACACACAAGTCCTCAAGGGCAAGGACTGTTCTCCACAGAGCAGCCAGTTATTTTATTAAACAAAGGCCTAAAAACTCTGAGTTTTTACCTCACTCAGAGTAAAAACCAAGCTCTTTCCCAGGAATGTCCTGGCCTCTGGATGTTTGCACTTGCTATTCTCGCTGTCTGAAAGGTTCTTCCCCAGGAAATGGCATGGCTCCCTCCCCCATTTCCTCTAGGACCTTCTCAAAAGTCACTCTTCCCCAGCCCTCCTTATCTAAAATGTTAACACTCACCCCAGACATTTCATACTCCACCTTTCCTGCTTCATTTTTTCCTTCAAGAGCACTAATCACTAAGGTTCTTTACATTTTACTTATTATTATCTGTCTCCTCCCGGGTTATAATGTACGCCACACGAGGGTGAGGATTTTGTCTGTTTTGTCCTATGCTGTATCACCAGCATCTTAAACAGTGCATGGCACATGGTATAAGGTGCTCAATATATACTTGCTGAATAGGCGAAAAAAGGACAGTGTCTTCACAGTCCTCTGGCTCTCTGGAGCCAGGCAGAGAAATAAATGCACAAAGGACCCCTTAAAGAGTGATGTAGGGCCAGGTATGGTGACTCCTGCCTGTAATCCCAGCACTTTGGGATCACTCAAAGTGGGCAGATCACTCAAGGCCAGGAGTTCAAGACCAGCCTGGGCAACATGGCGAACCCCCATCTCTACAAAAAATACAAAAACTAGCTGGGCGTGGTGGCGTGCACTTGTGGTCCCCGCTACTCTGGAGGCTGAGTTAGGAGGATCATCTGAGACCCAGGAGGTCGAGGCTGCATGCCGCGAGCTGAGATTGCATCACTGCACTCCAACCTGTGCGAAAGAGGGAGACCCTGTCTCAAACAAAACAAAACAAAACACAACACAACAAAACAAAAACAGTCCTCATAGTCCTAATAAGGTGGGCATTATCATTAGCTGCATTTTGCAGAGGGAGAACAGAAGCTCAGTGATGTGAAAGAGTTTAGCCAAGGTAAGTGGCAGAGCTGGGATTTTTGTTTGTTTCATTTTGGATAGTTTTCTTGTTAAGCATGTGGAAATATTTTGCACATCTGAGAATTACTGACTTCTTACATGCTCTTTTGGAGAAACAGCGAATAATTCATGTAATATAAACACAACTGCAGATTATTTTGCAGGAACTTTTTTATTTCTGGGGCTTACTTTTCATAAGATAAATAATAGTTCCTTCCAAATCATTTTGACAATTTATTTGGAGGATCATAAATTTAAATTGAACCGCACAATTAATGTAATAAATGACACAATCATTCAGAACTTTGAGTATTCATAGTTTTAATATTCTATTCTAAAAATGTATTTTTAAAAATGGATACATAATTATATATATTTACAGGATACATGTGATATTTTGATACAAGGATACAATGTGTAATGATCAAATCAGGCTGATTAGGCTATCCATTACCTCAAATATATATCCTTTCTTTGTGTTGGCAACATTTCACATCTTGTAGCTATGTTGAAATATACAATAAATTATTGTTAACTATAGTCATCCTACTGGGCTATCAAATACTAGAACTTATTCCTTCTAACTGTATTTTTACATCCATTTAAGCATCCTCTCTTAATCCCCCATCCCCTTCCAGTTGGGATTTTAAACCAATCGTACTAATTCCAAAGTCCATGCTCTGACCCGCCCTGCTATGACCTTAGGAATGCAGAAGGGAGAGCAAGTCACGTGGGCTACTCTCCCTGGGGAGACACCCATACTGGGTCTTGAAGACCAGGAGCCTCTGCATGAGGGACTCTGCAAGTGAAGGGGATAGCCAGCACAGGGGCCCGCCTAGAAGATGCATCTTAGATCATTTCAATAATAACACCAACAGCAGCAGCAGCTAATTGACTACTTACAACCTGCCAGGTACTGTTATGAGGTCTTTAACATACTGAATCATCTCATGACTCAAAGTACCATCATTATCCCCATTTTATAGTCAAGGAAACTAACAATGGAGAAGTTAAATATTTGCTCATAAGCAGCAGGGCTGGGATTTGATTCCAGGCAGTTTGGCTTCAAGTTTGTCCTGTACATACTATATACTAGCAAGAAAAAAAAAGCCCATCAAAACACACATGGCACAAACATGCACATGCACACTCCCCAAGGGCACACCTCAAAAGTCCTCAGTTGGTTTCTCTTGGCACATCCCACAGTTCCTTTCGGTACAGCTGCATTCTGTACTTTCCCCATCCCTGCCCCCTGTCCTGGATGTATTTGTTGAGGCTGTCTCCCAAAGGCCTCTGATCTAATGGCAAGCATTTTCCCCTGAAGACGCTAGCATCAATTAGTGGTGAAATTTAAATCTGCCACGCAGATAGCACTCTACTCATTTACCCAGGCAAATGAACTGCATCAGGGGGAAGGTCACAGCCTAAGTATTCTGGCAAAGGCCATTTGATAGAGGGCTTCCATTTGCAGCTGAGGAGCTGAGGGTAACCTCTGACCTGCAAATGATGAAGACAAACTGGTCCACAGCTGCAGGGCTCCACGTTCACCCTGTAAACGGACTGGGATAAGAGCCTCACTTCTTGACTAGCTCCCTTTCCTCTCCTCACAAACTGCCCACAAGGCTGAACCTTTCATTTTGGAGTCTTGGTGAAGACTTGTCTCACTGCTAGGTGTTCTTGCTGACACCTACTTATCTGTGCCACAAATGGCCAGCATTTCATCAGAGAGCACTGTCCTATGATGGCCAGCAGGTAAAAACCATGGGGTCTTCAAGATGTGTGTGAACCACAGTCTCAACGCAAAACCACAGAGAGAGCCACAGCGAGGTAATGGAGGGCCAGCCAGGACTCGGTAGATGGCAACGATCCAGCTGGGGCAAGAATGTGGTGACAGCTTTGGGGAAACCACACTCATCCTGCCAGAATCACTCCTTCAGCCCCGAAGACACAAAAACGCACCATCACAAGCTCAGTAACACAGAGAGATCCCCTGACTGCCTCTGCCATCAGCCTCGGAGATTATTACCCCTTCAGGGACTGATACATGCTTGGAGACATCATTTAAATCATTGTGTCCAACATGCTAAACTGAATTATTCAAAACTGCCTCCCTTCTAGGTATACACACCAATGTAAGTGCACACATATGTACACCAAAATTCATGTACAGGAATGTTCACAGCAGCACTATTCCTAACTGCCCCCAAACTGGAAAGTACCCAAATGTCCAGGAAGAGTGGAAGAAAGAAATAAATTGTGGAATATTCACATGAGAAAAGTCTACACAGCAATGAGAATGAATCATCTACAATCACACACAACCATGGATGAATTTATGGATTTAATCGTGTAGCTGAATCTCATAAACATAACGTTAAGTGAAAGAAGCCAGGTACAAAAATGTGCATTTGGTATGATTCCATTTTTAAAATACAAAAGCAGGCAAAAGTATTCCATACCATCGGATGCCAGGATACTGGTTATCCTTGTTGAGGGATGAAATGACGAGGGGGCTTTGGGGGGTAGCCGTCTTATGTTTCCTGACCTGTGCAACCAGTGCCCAGATGGGTGTTCTTTTCTTAGTGTGTGTTATACTTCAAGGAGAAGTTTTAAAAACTGCCTACAGACACTGCCCAGTCTCATCCACTACCGTTTTGGGGAAATGTCCCATTGGGATTTCCACACCACTGCAAGACAGTGACGGGAGCTACCAAAATAATTGCTAACATTGACCGAGTGATCACTACGTGCCAGGCACTACTCCAAGAACATTACAAACAAGACTTAATCGTCGAAAACTCCCTTTGAAAGAGCTGTTATTTTCATTCCCAATTTGAAGGAACAGAAAAATGAGGCTGAGACAGTTTAGTTGTCTTGCCTATGGCTAGCCAGCTATTCCTGCATGGCAAAGGCGGGGTGTCAGCTGTGACTCCAAATTTCATGGGTTTAACATCTCACTAGGCTGGTGGAAAATGAGTTCACAGTACAAATGGAGAAGTCACATTAGACCCCCCCAACTCTTCTTTTTCATTTTTCATGATCCTTTTTTGTTGAGCTCAGGCCACCTTTTTTTTTTTTTTTTTTTTTTGAGACGGAGTCTCGCTCTGTTGCCCAGGCTGGAGTGCAGTGGCTGGATCTCAGCTCACTGCAAACTCCGCCTCTCGGGTTTACACCATTCTCCTGCCTCAGCCTCCCGAGCAGCTGGGACTACAGACGCCCACCACCTCGCCCGGCTAGTGTTTTTTTTTGTATTTTTTAGTAGAGACGGCGTTTCACCGGGTTAGCCAGTATGGTCCCAATCTCCTGACCTCGTGATCCGCCCGTCTTGGCCTCCCAAAGTGCTGAGGCCACTTGTTTTATAAATGTATCATATTCTGGATTTGTCTGATTGCTTCTTCCTGATAAAATTCGGGTGAGATATTTTTGGCCAGGAGGCACAACACAATGTCGGGTTGACCCGGTAGAGATACTGAGTGTAACTACTCTGGTAAGGTGGTAATACCCAGATCTTTGCATTATAAAGGCGGCCCCTTTGTAACTAGTAGTTAATGTGCTGGATAATATTTTGAAATTATATAAACAGCAAGTTTCTTCGAAACTGTTCCCCAATTACTTTTTTTTAAAAGTTTTTTTAAAAATCAACTTTATTGAGGTATAATTTATATACAGTAAACTGTATCCATTTAAAGTATACCATCTGATAATTTTTTTTTTTTTGAGACGGAGTCTTGCCCTGTCGCCCAGGCTGGTGTGCAGTGGCACCATCTCGGCTCACTGCACGCTCCGTCTCCCAGGTTCACGCCATTCTCCTGCCTCAGTCTCCTGAGTAGCTGGGACTACAGGTGTCTGCCACCACTCCTGGCTAATTTTTTGTATTTTTGGTAGAGACGGGGTTTCACCTTGTTGGCCAGGATGGTCTCGATCTCCTGACCTTGTGATCCGCCCACCTTGGCCTCCCAAAGTGCTGGGATTACAGGCGTAAGCCACTGCGCCCAGCCCGATAATTTTGTAATATGTAATACATGAGTGAAATTATCACAATTAAAATATGGAATACTTCCACCACCCCCAAAAGTTTTCTATTGTTTCTTTGCAATCAATTCTTCTTGCCATCCCAGCTTCCAGGCCACCACTGGTTGGCTTCACATTAGTAGGTTAGTGTGCATTTTCCAGAGTTTTCTAGAAAGGGAACCGCAGTTCATGGTCTTGTGTGTCTGGCTTCCATGACTCTCAGCAGCATAATTTTGAGATCCCACTGTTGTTACACACAGTGTACTTATTCCCTTTAATGAATGAGAAGTATTCCATCGGATGGATGGACCTACTGGTCTATTCTCCTGCCGGTGGACATTTGGGTGGCTTCTAGTTTGGGGCTGTCATGAACAAAGCTGCTAGAAACAGCTGAGTACAAGTCTTAGTGTGAACTATGTTTTCATTTATCTTGGGCAAATACCTAGAAGTGGGATGGTAAGTGTATGTTTAGCTTTTTCTCCTTTCATGTAAGATAATGTGCCAGAACAAGGTTTGAAAGAGGCACTTTTCACACATAAGCATGAAAACCGAATGTGATATTATGATACACAGGTTTTTGTCTACAGTTCCTGGTTCCTAACTCCCACAGCCCTTGTTACAGTCTTTTGTTATAATGCTGGGTGTGTTAGGCCCCAAGGGCAGGTATCAGGAAACACAATCTCTCTCCTGTCCTCCTTTCACCTGCCACAAGGCAGGACTCTAATCGTACCCCACTTTTCCAACTATGAGTCTTAAGACCCTCCCCTGAGAGGGTCCCACCCTATACCCTGGGGGAAGGCATGCTGATGTCATAAAGCTTCCATAAAACCCAAGAGGACAGGGTTCAGAGAGCTTCCAGATAACTGAACACTGGAGGCTCCTGGAGGGTGGCATGCCCAGGGAGGGCATGGAAGCTCCACGACCTTCCCCTGTACCTCGCCCTACCCACGTCTCTTCATCTGTATCCCATGTAATATTCTTCATAATAAACCAGTAAACATAAGCAAGTGTTTCCCTAAGTTCTGTGAACTGCTCCAGAAATTAATTGAACCCAAAGAGGGGGTCATGGGAACCCCAACTTGAAGCTGGTCAGTCAGAAGTTCCAGAGGCCTGCACTTGCAGCTGGCGTCTGGGGATGTGGGGAAAGCACCCCACACATTTGGTCACAGAAGTCTTCTGTGTTGGTGATTGTTGTGGTGTGAGGGTAGAGGAAAAATGGGGTTGGAGTTTTTCCCTATACAACCCATCGTCACACTTATGAACTATAAAAGGATCTGTTTAACTTTTTAATAAACTGCCAAAGAGTTTTCCAAAGTGACTGCCCTTTTACACTCCCTTCGGCAGTGTGAGGATTCTAATTGCTCCATATCCTCACCAACACTGGGTCCTGTGTGTTATTTTATTCCCCAATAATTTTAAAATCCAATAATGTTCCTTGTCTGATGAATTATGCATTCGTGTGATTATATCTACCTCCCCCACTCCCAGAGACATGGGGGCAACCTGAGTTAAAAACAGTGCCCAGCATACAGTAGGTGCTTAATTAATATAAACAGTCAATAAATACTCGTTTAATGAACAAAATCTGCCATCCACCCCCACAAAAAACATGGTAAGTGAATTAAGCTTAATGCTATTAAAGAGTTATCTGGAAGTTTGTCTTCCTACAACCACGTGATCCTCTCTCTGGGATTTCCCCGCTCAACCAGGGATGAGAGGTCAAAGTTGACCTGATTATGTGTCCATCAAGGAAGTGCCCCTGGAAGGCAAATAAAGAAGGCACCATTTACATTATAGTCTCCTAAATGCAGGCAATGATACCCCAAGGTGGGGCTGTGCAAGCCCTCCAGCAAAGAGCTTTTGAAAATAAATGTGAAGCTGGGCTTAGCAGCCCATGCTTGCAATCTCAGAGACTAGAGAGGCTGAGAAGGGAGGATCGCTTGAGGTCAGGAGTTAGAGACCAGCCTGGGCAACATAGCAAGACCTCATCTCAAAAAAAAAAAAAAAAAAAACCAAGCCAGGCATGGTGGCATGCGTCTGTAGTCCCAGCTACTTGGGAGGCTGAGGCGGGAGGATCACTTGAATCCAGGAGTTCAAGGCTGCAGTGAGCTGTGATTGCACCACTGCACTGCAGCCTGGGTGACAGGGTAACCCCGTTTCTGAAAAAAAGTAAAAAACAAGAAAAAGAAAATAAACGTGAACTTCAGCTAAAATACTATGACAGGCAGGTGCTGCCCTGAGAGGCAGAGCCTGGGTTCTGTCACAGGATTTTATGCAGGACTCCTCTCAAGGTTTTATGCAGGGAAGGGAATATCAATGCTGCCACCTTTTTTCCAGCCAGACTAACCCCGAACTTTACTGACATTGAGGTCCTCCCCACAGTGACAAAGACTGAGATGTACCGTGACTCCTCCCAAGGGCCTACCACACCCATGTTCTTAGAGCAAAACGTCATCTCTTATGGGATCATATATGACGGAGTGCCCAGAGCCAGGCCTAGGCCATATCAATGCTCAAGAAACGTGTATGGAACAGAAAGCGGGGTGAGGGAACGCAAGGGCAAACCACCTTGAGCATTATTACTTTCAATGCCTGCCAGGTCCTCCTTGACTTCAGGCAGCTTTTCATTCCAGAAGGACTAACTGAAAGTCATCTGCACTAACAAAACTGTGGCCTGGCAGTTATTTTTATAGAATAGTTTGAATACACCATAATTCAAGAGAGAAGATGGGTGCCTTCTGCCCCAATGAAACTGCTTCTCCCTGGGCACAATTTCTCCTACAGCACTTGTTGGAGGTGTGGAGGTTGGTCATCTCAGTAAGCAAACCAATTAAGAAACGACTGGGGCCAGGGAAATAATTTCCTCACTGTTGCCCTGCCCCCTCTTGCACTGCCAAAAGCAGAGGTTAAAAATCACAGAAACAGGGAACGAAGTCTGGCCTCACACATTATTCAAAGAAAGCATGCGTAGAGAATGCTATTTTTAGTTAAATAGCAAGTGAGGCTGAGGAGAGGCTGGGGGACCGGGAACACACGCAGCAGAGCCAAAGCGAGTGGGGCACTAAGATTCTGTCTCCAGAACGCTGAGACCGTCCCAGGTAGGCAGGCTGACAGACACTTGGAAGCTGTTTCGGGGGTTCCTCTGCTGTCAGATTTCTTGAATCCTAGGAAGGCTTGACTCAAATTTGGCCCCAAGACCCAGGATTTAAAACCTCAGTCTTGTGACCACCATGAGCTATAAAGAGTGTACTTTACCCTGAGAAATTATTCTCAGGAGGATTGTGAGCCGGCTCTAAAAGTAACCTCTCGCCCCATTCCAGAGAGGTACACTGAATTGAATAATTCTACTTCCTGCTGTGCATCGGAGAGCTCAGATGAGCTTGGCCAATGTTCTCTGTCATTAGGAGCCACACTGCTGCAGAAGGGAGCAGTGACTCCATTGCTTCAACCAATTTTCCACAAAGATGAAAACTGGAGGAAAAAAGCATTCAAGCTAGAAATAGAAAGTTAGTCTGACTCCTAAGCTCCCCGCCACCCCCCGCCTCCTTCCCACTCTCAGTGGCGGTCCCAGAGCAGCTGTGGCAGTGACATGCCCTCATCCAGCCTTTCCATGTAACCGGAGCTGAGAGAGTGAAAGTCTAATATCCTATTAGCACAGCAAGCACAGAGGATGTCCCTGGGCTGGGCTAAAAGCATCTGCAGATCAATCTGAAAGCTGTTCTACTCTCTGGTCATTTTTTGACTGTGTTCTGATTTTCAGAAATATGAACAAGGGTAAATGAACTGGTCAGAAAGCTCAGGAAAGAAGACAGGCGCAAATTAGAACCAATTTCCCTCACAATGTTAGAAGCTAACCTAAGAAGGGAAAATATGGGGGAGGAGTCTCAACACACCGCCCTGCTCCCCTGCTCGTAAACATCAGGAGCAGTAAACTGAGGTAAGAAAGTGATGATCCTTTTTCTTGTGATCTGTGTTTAGAAGGAGTTGGCACTTTACTCACAAACTAAGGGGCTGGGAGATGTCAGTCACAGGAACCTGCCACATGCCACCTCTGCAAACAAGGCTTCTCTTCCCACACTTCCAGACACCCTCCTCTCATAATAGCTCTTGCATCCTCTCCCCACATCAAAAACCAAAATGCAATTGGCTTGGAGGTGGAATTCAGAAGTGACGCCCAAGATATCATGTTCAGCTAAAACAAACAACGAGCTGCAGAACGGCACAGAGATGATCTCATACTCAGACTTTTCAGTGTTTTGGGGGACTAGCATTAGCAGGAAGCATAATCCATACATTAATGAGATGACTCCTGGAGACTGGGATTGTAAAGGATTTTCACTTTCCGTCATACATATCTATAATGATTAATTTGTTTTACAGTAAGCAAGTATATGTATATTCCTTTTTTTTTTTTTTTTTTTTTTTGAGACAGGGTCTTACTCTGTTGCCCATGCTGGAGTGCAGTGGCGTGATCTCAGCTTACGGTAACCTCAACCTTCTGGGCTCGAGCGATCCTCCTACCTCAGCCTCTGAGTAGCTGGGACTACAGGCACAGACCATCATGTATGGCTAATTTTTGTATTTTTGGTAGAGACAGGGTTTCACCATGTTGCTGGGGTTGGTCTTAAACTCATGGGCTGGAATGCTACTCCTGCCTTGCCGTCCCAAAGTGCTGGGATTACAGGCGTGAGCCATCATGCCTGGCCATATATTACTTTTGTAATCAGATAAAAAACATTTTTAGAGTGATGGGATAGTTCAAGTCCTGATTTATCACCTCTCCACGGCAAGGTTGTGGTCTCGCTCGTCTTCTCCACTTCCGCTGGCCATGCCCTGGCTGTGCAGACAGGTGAGTGGGCAGCAGCAAAGGCCCTGCGGCATAAATTTCTTTCCTATCCTCATCTTAGCAGTGCAAACTCCCAAGCCCTGCCTTCACAAGTGATGATGCAATGTTTTATTTTCCAGGACAAGCCTTAAAGTGCCAAGGTACATGAAATGGACACAAAAACAGGGACACAATGACTTCTGACTTTGGACTGCTTTGACCAGGCCTGGTAAACAAGTTTCATTGGGAATGTTATGTCTAATCAGCTAGGAGCCCCTGCCTGGAATAGCACATGAAAACTGTGTGGTCATATGGCCATTCCCACCACGAGCAAGAGAGGGAGATGGGGTGAGAGGGCAGGTGGCAGCACCAGCTTTCCCTAAGGAACGTGCAAGCCCACTGTCTGTCAGTCAGAGTTGCAGAAAACACTAGCCCACAATTCATTCAATTATTCAGTACAACCCAATGGAGCCTGTAAGCCCAATTCATACGTGTGCCTTGTCCGGAGACAGAGGCAGCAGTCCCGCATCCACCACATGCAGGGTGCTCAACCCCCTGCTCAGCCAGAGGCCACACTCTGACATGGTCACAGGTGGTCCTGGAAGGGAGCCGAGGATGGTGAAGAGGTCCGAAGGGCACATTACATGAGGAGGACATTCTGCAAGACAACTGACTAGGCTTTTCAAAAAAGGTCATCATTGGCTGAGTGTGGTGGCACATGCCTATAGCACTCAGGAAGAAAAGGAGGAACGATCACTTGAGCCTAGGAGTTAGAGGCTGCCGTGAGCTATGATTGTGCCATTGTACTCCAGCCTCAGTGACAGAGTGAGACTCTGTCTCTTAAAAAAAAAAAATCACATTATTAAAACAAACCAGAGAGGACTGTTCTGGACTGCAAGGGCCTGAAGGGGCAAAGCCAAGTGCAGTGTGACTATTAATTGAATCCTAGTACAAAAATCTCAGCTATAACATATAGTTTTAAGTTAAATGAATACATTTATTTATTTATTTATTTATTTATTTATTTATTTATTTTTTTGAGACGGAGTCTTGCTCTGTGCCCCAGGCTGGAGTGCAGTGGCGCGATCTCGGCTCACTGCAAGCTCCGCCTCCCAGGTTCACGCCATTCTCCTGCCTCAGCCTCCCGAGTAGCTGGGACTACAGGCGCCCGCCACCTCGCCCGGCTAATTTTCTTGTATTTTTAGTAGAGACGGGGTTTCACCGTGTTAGCCAGGATGGTCTCGATCTCCTGACTTCGTGATCCGCCCGTCTCGGCCTCCCAAAGTGCTGGGATTACAGGCTTGAGCCACCGCGCCCGGCCAAATGAATACATTTAAAAATGAATTATATGTGAAATGATACTACTGAATTAATGGTAATTTTTTTCTTTTTCTTTCTTTTTTTTTTGTTTTGAGACAGGCTCTTGCTGTGTTGCCCAGGTTGGACTGCAGTGGTACGATCAGAGCTCAGTGCAGCCTTGGAACTCCTGGGCTCAAACGACCCTCCTGCCTCAGCCTCTCAAACAGCTGGGATCACAAGTGCACACCACTATGCCTGGCATTCATGCACACTTAATTAATTAATTAATTAATTTGGAGACAGAGTCTTACTTTGTCGCCCAGGCTGGAGTGCAGTGGTGCGATCTTGGCTCACTGCAACCTCCACCTTGTAGGTTCAAGTAATTACCCCACCTCAGTCTCCCGAGTAGCTGGGATCACAGGTATGTACCACCAAGCCCAGCTAATTTTTATATTTTTAGTAGAGATGGATGGGGTTTTGCCATGTTGGTCAGGCTGGTCTGGAACCCCTGACCTCAAGTGAGCGCCCACCTTGGACTCCCAAAGTGCTGGGATTACAGGTGTGAGCCACTGCACCCAGCCTCTTCTGCCTCATCTAAGAGGGCTATGTTAAAAAAAAGTTGAACACTAGCTTACCTCATACTCTGAATTATGTAAAAATAAATATATGTGCATGTGCAGAGAAATAAGACTACAAGAAACATCTCAAACCATTAATGGTGATTTTCACTAAGTAGCAGATCACGAATCTTTTGAGTTCCTCTTCACAGTTCTTGCCATTTGTCCAATTTCTACAATGAATGTGCTTTAATTTTATAAAGGGGAGAAAAAAGTTTTCTTAGGAAATAAGGGTACACAAAGACTCCCCTCCAATGCACACTAAGCTCACAGACACCAGGTTTAATTTTTCTTCTGAAATTTCATAAAAGTACAAACTAGGCCGGGCGCGGTGGCTCACGCCTGTAATCCCAGCACTTTGGGAGGCCGAGGTGGGCGGATCACGAGGTCAGGAGATCGAGACCATCCTGGCGAACATGGTGAAACCCCGTCTCTACTGAAAATACAAAAAAATTAGCCGGGCGTGGTGGTGGGCGCCTGTAGTCCCAGCTTCTAGGGAGGCTGAGGCAGGAGAATGGCCTTAACCTGGGAGGCGGCGGAGCTTGCAGTGAGTGGAGATCGCGCCACTGCACTCCAGCCTGGGCGACAGAGCGAGACTCTGTCTCAAAAAAAAAAAAAGGCCAAACTAATGCCAACAAGGGGAAATATATGGTTATTTTTTTCTTGAAGAAGAAAGACGAAAATGGAATTAAGGTATTCCAGATTGAAAACCACTCATTCAATCAATCTTTTTTTTTTTTTTTTTTTTTTTTTAAAGAGACAGGGTCTCTGGCTGGGTGCAGTGGTTCATGCTTATAATCCCAGCACTTGAGGCCAAGGTGGGAAGATGGTTTAAGGTTAGGCATTTGAAACCTGCCTGGGCAACACAGTGAGACTTTGTCTCTACAAAAAATACAAAAATTAGCTGGGCATGGTGGCATGTGCCTGTAGTCCCAGTTACTCAAGAGGCTTGAGGCCAGAAAGGTGAGACTGCAAGTGAGCTATGACTGCACCACTGCACTCTAGCCTGGGCAACAGAGCGAGACCCTGTCTCTTTCTCTCTCTCTTTTGTTTTTTAAGAGACAGGGTCTTGCTCTGTTGCCCAAGCTGGAGTGCAGTGGCGTGATCACAGCTCACTTGCAGCCTTGAACTCTTGGTCTCAAGCAATTCTCCCACCTCAGCCTCCAGGGTAGCTGGGACCACAGATGTGTGCCACCATGCCCGGCTAATTTATAATAATCAATTAATGTATATGCTATATCGGGCTCTAGGGAGACAAGGAGAACAGAGAATCCCATTTTCAGGAAGGTGAAATTTGGCTGAGAAGAACTACCAGGGAGGTTAAATTCAAAGTGCTATTAGGGGTAGGAGCCTCTTGAAGAATAAGGATAAGTTCCAGAGGCAAAGAGAAGTGGGGGACAAATTTTAAACCACACAAGGGGAATGCCCTAAGGCAGAGAAATACTAAGAAATTCTGCTTGGTTCACATCCTTCTGATAAATTGTTTGCATTCTCGTAGAATAATTTTAAAATTAATACTTGAAGCAGGATAAAACTGAAAGAAACGGGTGAAAGAAGGGAGGGGGAGAGGGATAAAAAAGGAGGGTGGGAAGGAGGGCAGGGGATGATGGCATAGTAACAGTCCTGCTGTTCCTGAGTCTGGGAAGGAGGATTATGATTGTGGCCTGCATCTGGTAGGCAACAAAGAAGCAAGGATGGGTTTTCAGCAGATAAATCGTCATATCCATAGACTGGACTGAGAAGGTGGGTGATGGTGGGCAGCAGAGATGAAGTGGAGGGGACAGAGCAAAGGCACTGCTGCCCTGTGATGTCTGCCAGAAGTGCAAACCCAGAACCTGATCATGATGAAATATCCAAAAAAAATGAAAACAAAGCCAAGGCTGGGCACGGTGGCTCACGCTTGTAATCCCAGCACTTTGGGAGGCCAAGGCGTGTGGATGGCTTGAGCTCAGGAGTCTGAGACCATCTCTACCAAAAAACACAAAAAATACAAAAAAAAAAAAAAAAAAAGGAAAACAAAGCCAAGCTGAGGAATACCCTACAAAAGAACTGATTGGTATTTTTGTTTTTTGTGTTTTTGTTTTTGAGATGGAGTCTAGCTCTGTCGCCAGGCTAGAGTACACTGGCGCGATCTCGGCTCACTGCAACCACTGCCTCCTGGGTTCAACCAATCCTCCTGCCTCAGCTTCCCGAGTAGCTGGGACTACAGGTGTGTGCCACCATGCCCAGCTAATTTTTTTTTTTTTTGAGATGGAGCTTCGCTCTTGTTGCCCAGGCTGGAGTGCAATGGTGCGATCTTGGCTCACCGCAACCTCCACCTCCTGGGTTCAAGCGATTCTCCTGCTTCAGCCTCCCAAGTAGCTAGGATTACAGGCATGCACCACCAAGCCTGGCTAATTTTGTATTTTTAGTAGAGACTGGGTTTCTCCATGTTGGTCAGGCTGGTATGGAATTCTCGACCTCAGGTGATCCACCCACCTCTGGCCTAAGTTTTTATATTTTTAGTAGAGACGGGGTTTCACCATGTTGGCCCGGATGATCTCAACCTCTTGACCTCGCGGTCTGCCTGCATCAGCCTCCCAAAGTGCTGGGACTACAGTTGTGAGCCACTGTGCCTGGCCAGATTTGATCACTAAATATAACATATGGTCCCGGATAAGGTCCTGGACCAAAACAGTGTTTTGTCTGTTGCTACAAAGGAAGTTAGTGGGAAAACTGAGGAAATGAGAAAGGCTATAGATTAGATTACAGACAGATGAGTACTAGATCAATGTTGATTTCCTAATTTTGATAAATGCACAGTGGTTCTATAAGAGAATGTTTTTGGGAAATACCCATTGAAGTATTTAAAAATAAAGGTGCAGCGTGGGCACGATGACTCACACCTGTAATCACAGCGCTTTGGGAGGCCAAGGCGGGTGGATCACTTGAGGTCAGGAGTTTGAGACCAGCCTGACCAACATGGTGAAACTCCATCTCTACTAAAAACACAAAAAAAATTAGCCAGGTGTGGTGGTGCATGCCTGTAATCCTAGCTACTCAGGAGGCTGAGGCGGGAGGATTGCTTGAACCTGGGAGGCAGAGGTTGCAGTGAGTTGAGATCATGCCACTGTATTCCAGCCTGGGTGACAGAGTGAGACTCCGTCTAAAAAAACTAAATAAGTAAGTAAATAAATAAATGTAAAGGTGCATATCACACCTGTAACTTTCAAACATTTTATAGAGACAGATAAAGGAAGAAATTAATATAAAATGAGTGTCAAAAAAGATGCCACTGAAGCCCAGGCATGGTAGCTCATGCCTGTAATCTCAGAACTTTAGGAGATCAAGGTAGGAGGATCACTTGAAGCTAGGATTGTGAGACTAGCCTGGGTAATAAGTGAGACCCCTGTGTCTACAGCAGGAAAAAAAAAAAAAAAGATGGACACTGAGAAACTGCTTTGGGTACAGAATGGACTAAACAAAGCTATAGATCTGTAATGATTATGCAAAGTGCTTTTTATTGAGATTCAAGCTTGGGGTGCCACAGAGAAAACCTAGGAAATAACTACAAAGTCTTTGGTGGGCTTCAACTTAAAAGCTTTCTTCAGGCCAGGAGCGGTGGCTCACACCTGTAATCCCAGCACTTTGCCAGGCTGAGCGGGGGCGGATCACGAGGTCAGGAGTTCAAGAACAGCCTGGCCAACATGGTGAAAACTTGTCTCTACTAAAAATACAAAAATTAGCTGGGCGTCATGGTGGGCGCCTGTAATCCCAGTTACTCAGGAGGCTGAGGCAGAAGAATTGCTTGAACCCGGGAGGCGGAGGTTGCAGTGAGCTGAGATTGTGTCGCTGCACTCCAGCCCGGGTAACAGAGTGAGACTCTGTTTCAAAAAATAAAAAATAAAAATAAAAATAAAATAATAAATAAAGCTATCTTCCCTGATTTACATCATCATAAATAAATATGAACACTGTCACTCAGCTTCACACGATGCTGCTGAAATTACCAGCAGAGCCTAGTAGGCTGTCCGCACCACACAATACTTAATACCTTTGTAGATAACATCAGAGTTAGAAAGAACAGATAGGAAGGCTGTAATCCCTACCTCAGTTTCAAATCAGTTTAAGCCTGTGTTCCTGAGCCCAACTCCTAATGTTCAAGAACCCACCTTAGTGAAACTGGAAGGTCAAAGGAACACATGAGAACTCAAATGAATAAAGCAAATGGTTTCAACACAAGTAAAACTTAGTTATTTCAAGAACAATGCAAAAAAATTTTCCAAGATAGTCTACCTTTGCGATAGCATCAAGTTGTCAGAGGAGCTGCATAACCAGAAGATATCCCAAACATCCTAATCATTTTCTTATCTCAGAAAAAAATCCTGTCAATACATGAGTCTCAGGCACCCGATGAATGCTAAGGGCTGTATTCATTTTACTAAACCAAAAGTATTATGTATCCACTATAGTACTGAGGACACGATAGCAAAACCCTCAAGGAGCTCACAGACCTGCAGGGAACACAGGCGGGCAGGCAACTGACAGAGTGTTGACGCTCTGGTGGGTGAGGGAGCACAGAGAAAGTGCCCAAGCAGTCACAGCTGCCACCTTGAGCATAGAATGGCTCCTCGTAGGCCAAGCCCTAATAAATGCCCAACGACAGCCTCAAAACTGCACACAAATGGAGAATCCACACATCTGACAGCTGTCGGGACTGCTCAGCTCCTTCTCCAAGAGCATCTCACACTCAACAACAACTGATTCCAGAATCTCCAGATAGTTTGGCCCTCCAGTAAGCATTCTGTAGACAGTGAAAGCTATAAACTGCTATGAGGTAATACTCTTACCTGTGGCTTCAATGTACTCAATACATCTTTCAATAAAAATGGGGATCGGCTTCTCTGGAGTCACGACAGTTGTTAAAGGCACCCCAAAATAGTTACTCTCCCAGGTTGCCTTTGTGATGGATGGCCGGGGTTTGGGCTTTGGTTTCTGTCCAGGAAAGAGAAAAGGAAGCACAAAAACAAAGTGAGTATCAACATGTAACTTAACCTTCAGTAAGGCTTCTAAAGGGGAAGCAGTGGTATAAAAACTGCTAGAAAGATGTCAAGAAGTGGCTGGATGTGGTGGCTCACGCCTGTAATCCCAGCACATTGGGAGGCCGAGGCCGGTGGATCATCTGAGGTCAGGAGTCCAAGGCCAGCCTGGCCAACATGCTGAAACTTATCTCTACTAAAAATATAAAAATTAACCAGGCGTGGTGGCGGGCGCCTGTAGTCCCAGCTACTCTGGAGGCTGAGGCAGGAGAATTGCTTGAACCCAGGAGGTGGAGACTGTGGTAAGCCGAGATTGCGCCACTGTATTCCAGCCTGGGCGACAGAGTAAGACTCCATCTCAAAAAATAAATAAAATAAAATAAAATAAAATAATTTCAAGAAGGATTAAAAAGACTCGCTTGGCTCATTTCATTAATTTTAATTTTCTATCTTCTGGCCTCTGAATACCACATAAGATGCCAGAAAGAGTCACACCTTGAGTATGAGACCACATTATTAGAACAAAGATGTTTATAAGAAGCAGGCCATGTTTATGTAATAAAATAACAATACGATAATTATCTACATCCTCTACCAGGGATGCTCTGGAGTAAACAGGAAGTTTTCCAAACACCCTACAACGATAATAGATGTTACATACTCAAAGATAGCTAAAATCGTTTAAAAAAAATGAAATGGAAAACAGATAATTTCCTATTTCTAGAAAAGACAGCAGGCATTCTGCTAGGGCTGATAGCCCCACATGAGAACGTCCCTTGATACATTAGCTTGGGGTCAATTCTCAGTTGCATCCATGTTAGGAAAAGGTAAAGTCAACTAATCAAACAAGACAAAGTATTTTTTTTGTCTATTTTTTCCCCAGTCACCTTCTTCAAGAAGTACTATCAGCAGCAGCAGCAACAGCAACCACTTGAGAACTTACTATGCACAGAGTAAGTTCCAAATATTATTATTATTATTATTATAATTTTGAGACAGGGTCTCCCTGTGTTGCTCAGGCTGGAGTGCAGTGGCACAATCACAGCTCACTGCAGCCTGGACCTCCTGAGCTCAAGCGATCTTCCTACCTCAGCATCCCAAAGCTGGGACCACAGGCATGTACCCAGGCTAATTTTTAAATTTTCTGTAGAGATGGGGGTCTCACTATGTTGCCCAGCCTGCCAAATATTATTTCTTTTAAACCTGATGACACTCCATCTTACCAAGGAAAAAATGTCTCACATGCCTAAATGATACAACTAAGTAACTGCTTGGATTCAAATTCAGGAAGATTTGTCTCCAAAGCCTATACTCATTAACATGATTAATACTGAGATACTCTGCTTCAAAAGTATTCAATCTTTTTCTTTTGAACCTTAAATGGAGAAAAAATTACTCTAAACAAATGATAAATTTCCTAAAGCCAAAGAAATACACTTGAAATTTTGGCCTTTTGTTAAAATATCTACTAAAAAGAGAAAAGTAACCAAATAGGATCACGGTAAATTAGACCCAGGTGTATCTCCAGCAATTCAGTTTCATTTTCCAGTTGATGAAACCAATTTAGAAAAGCAGATTTACTCAGAAATGTGCACAGCCCATAAAACTAAATTATTTAGGGATTTTACATAAAATCCACGGAAGGAAACAACAAGCTGCCAGGCCACAGGTCACCTATTCCCTCTCCTTCTCCTGCCCGTCTTCGTTACTACTAGTACCCCTCTATATAGGAAAAAAATCACTTCCTGTTTAGTCTGAGATTCTCTGAGAACTTCCTGTGCAAACAAGTAGCAAGAAAAAAATAAAAAAGAATAGAGCAGAATATAATGTACACAAGGAAAGAGCAAGTCCATTCCATTTCTGGGCTGCTGGGTGAGATTACTTCAAATGACAAACCAAAGGCAATGAGAATCCAATCTTCATTCAGCCTGCTCCTTGACTCAGTATGGAGACTGCTATAATGTGAATGGATTCTGGGGTCCTAGGGAAGAACCATGCATTCCATAAAGCCTGTCCCCACTCACTGTGAGATACCCACCTCTCACAAAGTGGTGGCATAGCCTCCTAGGTTGGGGGGAATGGCTGCTGCTTGCTCCCCTTATAGACTGAAGCAAACAGGCTCTGATTTCAGACTTTTTTTTACCAAAGAAGTAAGGAAAAGTCAATTAATGATATATGATATACATTTACAAGAAATAATTTAGCCAGTCTATACTGTCTGTCTAGCATCTTTTACTTATATGAAGTATAACATAAAGAATTTAAGGCTGGGCATGGTGGCTAATGCCTGTAATCCTAGCACTATGGGAGGCTGAGGTGGGCAGATTGCTTGAGCTCAGGAGTTCAAGACCAGCCTGGGCAACATGGTGAAGCCCCATCTCTATCAAAAATACAAAAACAATTAGCTGAGCATGGTAGTGCACGCCTATAGTCCCAGCTACCTGGGAAGCTGAGATGGGAGGATCGCCTGAGCCCAGGAGGTCAAGGCTGTAGTGAGCTGAGATCGTGCCACTGCACTCCAGCCTTGGTGACAAAGTGAGACCCTGTCTCAAAATAATAAATAAATAAGAGGGCTGGCCGGGCATGGTGGCTCACACCTGTAATCCCAGCACTTTGGGAGGGTGAGGCGGGTGGATCACCTGAGATCAGGAGTTCGAGAGCAGCCTGGCCAACATGGTGAAACCCTGTCTCTACAAAAACACAAAAATTAGCCGGGCATGATGGCAAGTGCCTGTAATCCCAGCTACGCAGGAGGCTGAGGCAGGAGAATCACTTGAACCCAGGAGGTAGGGGTTGCAGTGAACTGAGATTGTGCCATTGCACTCCAGCCTGGGCGACAGAGCAAGACTCCGTCTTGGGGTGGGGGGCGGGGTGGGGAAGAAGGGCTGAGTGCTTCTATTTCACACGTTGTTGCAACCAGATAACAATGATTCAAACAATGCTCTCTCGCCTTAAAATATTTCATATTTTTTTAAAGTTTAACATGTTAAGTCGAAAAGTTTTTATATTTAGAGTTTAAAAGGTTAGCTATACAATCTGAATAACCAAAGAGCATCTGTACTTAAATCACATTCATCCATTTCTATCGTTCAAGTTTTTAACAATTTCAAATCCTACAGAATATGCCTGTCAAAACTAACAGCACTGTTCAATAAAACCAAGGCTTCCAAATAAACCTCTGTGAAGGAATAAAAATGGAAGCTGCAAGGAAGCTATTCCTAATCACTTTAAAGCCTCCTTCTAACCATGGTTCTAGGAAACAGACAACAAATTTCAATCTTATATTCCCCCACCCTCTTAATGCTAGGAACAAGATGATGCCGGTGTGTTCTAACAATCTAACTTACCCAGGACATTTAGCCTTCATCAACTGAGTACTTTCTGTGTACCAGAACCTAGCATAAGTTCTTTTTTAGATAGGGTCTTGCTCAGCTCACTACAGCCTTGACCTCCTGGGCTCAGGCGATCCTCCCATCTCAGCTTCCCAGGTAGCTGGGACTATAGGCATGCACTACCATGCCCAGCTAATTGTTTTTGTATTTTTGATAGAGATGGGGCTTCACCATGTTGCCCAGGCTGGTCTTGAACTCCTGAGCTCAAGCAATCTGCCCATCCAGGCTGGGGTAAAGTGGCACAGTCATAGCTCCCTACAACCATGGCTTCCTGGGCTCAAGGGACCCTCCTGCTTTGGACTCCCAAAGTGCTGGGATTACAGGCATGAGCCACTGCACCCAGCCAGCATAAATTCTTTATAAGCACTCCAGAGTCACAAAAGATTTGTGGGTGTGGGTGTTAAAAACTCCATTTTATAGAGGCCAGCTCCTAGAAAAAGTCAGTAACTTGACAAAGTCAGGTCTGCATGACTGCAAAACCTGTGCTTTTAACGACCACGGCTTATAATCTAGTGAAAATTATTGGGATGGAGGGAATAAATAAATGGATGACTAAGTGAATAAAAGCACACTAGCAGCCACTCATGGTGGCTCACATCTGTAATCCCAGCACTTTGGGAGGCCGAGGCGGGCGGTTCAAGAGGTCAGGAAATCGAGACTATCCTGGCTAACACAGTGAAACCCCGTCTCTACAAAAAAAAAAAAAAAAAAAAAAATTAGCCTGGCGTGGTGGCGGGCGCCTGTAGTCCCAGCTACTCGGGAGGCTGAGGCAGGAGAATGGTGTGAACCCGGGAGGTGGAGCTTGCAGTGAGCCGAGATCGTGCCACTGCACTCCAGCCTGGGCAACAGAGCGAGACTCGTCTCAAAAAACAAAACAAAACAAAAAGCACACTAGCTGGGCTCAGTGGCTCATGCCTGTAATTCTAGCACTTTGGGAGGCTGAGGCGGGCGGATCACTTGAGGCCTCTGAGTTTGAGACCAGTCTGGTCAGAAACCCCATCTCTACAAAAAATATTTTAAAAATTATCTGGGTGTGGTGACACACGCCTGTAGTCCCAGCAACTTGAGAGGCTTCAGTGGGAGGATGGCTTGAGCTGAGGTGGAGGCTGCAGTGAGTCAAAGTTGCACTACTGCACTCCAGCCTGGGTGACAGCAGAAGACCCTGTCTCAAAAAAAAAAAAAAAAAAAAAGGGAGGCACATTGATCACTGATTATCTGGAGGACTTCCAAAGGTTTCTAAAGGTAATAAAGATCCACTCATACAAAATACCAGGGAACTTTAAGTCGGCAAAGAGAAGAATGGGGCACTCTGATAGCTATTTTCGAATAGCTATAGAGCTACCTATTGACTATGGAGCAGGCTTCTTTTGTACGGCTCCAAAGGGTCATGTTGGGAGCGATAAGAGAGACGGAAGGCTAACTGAGACAACTGCTCCTATCTCTTTCACCTCAAAGAGTCCAAGATTTAGTTCAATCCTTCCATTTACAACAGTGGATGTGGAGGGTAAGCTTTTGCAGTAGCATCACCCCACCTCCTTGCTGAGTGACGTGGATTCAATCTCACTCCCTCTTTTTTAAGACTTAAACTCTGGTTTACAGAATTTCAAAATACCTCCTTGAGATAACTGAAGGCTCTCTAGGGTGTCACAAAATTGGAACTCTTGCAAAATGAATTCTAAACCTTCCCAGTAAGAAAATCAGAGTTTGGGGTGCATGCCAAGAGCTGGGCCAGATTGCTGACAGAACCAACACTTCAGGCATCTGAAGGGTTACTGGACATATTTCTGATGGAAGTGGCATTCTCCTGAGCGGTCTGCCAGATATCTCATGACCCCAGTCAGACGTGTGTCACTCTTTAGGGAGTTATTGGGTGCACTTTCAGCAGCAGGTCCTTGAAAAGGAGAAAGTGACAATACCTAACATCCACCTTCTTGGAGGCACTTACCTATTAGCAGGCGGAACTGAAAAAAGCATCTGGCCAGAGAAAGTCAATCCCTGAGAACAATCTCCACGTGTATGCCTCTAAGTTTATTTATTTATTTATTAATTTTTATTGAAATGGAGTCTCGCTCTGTTGCCCAAGTTGGAGTGCAGTCGTGGTTCACTGCAACCTCCGCCTCCCCAGAACAAGCCATTCTCCTGCCTCAGCCTCCTGAGTAGCTGCGATTACAGGCGTGAGCCACCATGCCCAGCAAGTTTTTGTATTTTTAGTAAAGACGGGGTTTCACCATGTTGGCCAGGCTGTTCTTGAACTCCTGACTTCCAGTGATCCACCTGCCTTGGCCTCCCAAAGTGCTGGGATTATAGGTGTGAGCCGCCATGACCGGCCACCTCTAAGTTTAGAGTCCACCTGGGTCAAAATGGAAGAGAGATTCCTTAGGAGTGGCTGGGCATGGTGGTAGTTGCTCTGCATAATTATTCAAAACCTCACGACCACTCTGCAAGGTAAGGGTCATTTAGACCCATTTTACAGTTGAGAAAACAGAGACTCATGGAGATTCAGAGCCAGCACTTAGTGGGCTGTGATCTTTGAACATCAAAGTTCCATGCTCTTTCCCCTGCATGATCTATCTCCTCCACGATGAAATGCCACTGCCATACACAAAGGACTGGGCCAGCCTGAAACACTTTAACCTTGGCCTTTTAGATCGATTAAAAAAAATGAACAACATAGTCCATTGCTTTGTACCTCATAGTTTGCTTAAAAACACACCTGATTTTTGGTCTTGATACTAACCACAGCAAAGTTGATAAATAATAGTTTATGCCTGTGGTGCACTGGGGAGAAATGGTGCCTGGAAACTACCTCTGGTCTCTCGGCTTTTCAGACACAAGGGCCTAAAGAGGAAACTCCCGACTGTGGCAGAGCAGGAAGCTGCATCTGTCACTGCCTCTGCTCCCCACTCGGCTGTAAGCCCAGTCCACAGACCCTGTCCAAGTCCACTGGGGCAAGAAAAAGAGTAGAATGGAAGCCAAGGGATAGGTAAGAGCCAGAAGAAGGGCCTTCTATCAGCTGGGAAGATGGTTGGGTTCCAGGGCCTGACGTGCAGTGGGCACTCAATATATTTGCTGAACAAAAACAGTTTCCAATAATGTACTGGGCCAATGTTCCTTTCTATTTTCTCAAATTTAGCTGAGATGCGGACTATCTCTATGGTACAGATTCTCTTTTCTCCTTATACTGTGCTGCCACACTAGCGTGTGAGGAGGTGAGGCTTAGAAGGCCTTGTTCATACTTTGGCAGTACTATATCACAAGCCTTTTAAAAACTGCCAGATGAAGTCCTAATTCCTTCTGTAGGCACTGAATAAGGTATGGTTATTTATGTACACATACAACAAATATTCTACTGGGCTAAGTTCCTAGAAGGCAAGAGTCTTTTTTTTTTTTTTTTTTTTTAATGAATTTATGAATTACCCAAGGCCACGTAACAAACTAGCAGCAGAGCTAATACTAGGACCAAAGTCGTCTCCCGCCCTCAATGAACTTCTATCTATTTGGTAACAGAAGACATATCCACAATAAACAAAGCTGATCTAGGTACCACATGAGCAAGTACCAGCTATGTGACAATGGAAAAAGGTAAGAACATTCTATCTTCTGTGGGAACAGCAGGGAGGGCTACTTACTGACCCTACACTGTCAACTTCAAATATTCTCTTTTGGTCTCCATAAACAACCTTATATATGTAAAGTTACTTATCTAGATTTTAGAGTCAGAAAATATGGTCACTAGAGTTGTACTATCGAGTATAGCCTTTTAAACATTTTAAATGCCTGGTAACATATCTATTAAAGGAAATACAAAACAGAACCCAGCCTGTTGGATTCACTGCCTTTCTTTGGTCTTTTTTTTTTTTTTAAGTGCCTAGACAACAGCCCTAGAGATTTTGATTTAATTGGAGTGGAAGCAGGGTGGGGTGGTGGGGAACCAGGCATCAGTATTGGGTTTTCTGGTGGGTTTTTTGAGACAGCGTCTCACTGTGTTGCCCAGGCTGGAGTGCAGTGGTGTAATCACGGCTTACTGCAGCCTCGACCTCGCTGGGCTCAGGTGAATCTCCCACCTCAGCCTCCCAACTAGCTGGGACTACAGGCGTGTGCCACTACACCCAGATAATTTTTTGTAGAGACAGGGTTTTGCCATGTTGCCCAAGCTAGTTTCAAACACCTGGGCTCAAGCAATCTGCCAAACTCGGCCTCCCAAAGTATTGGGATTACAGGTGTGAGCCACCACGTCTGGCCTTTTTAAAAAACAGTTAACACCAGCCAGGTGCAGTGACTCATGCCTGTAATCCCAACACTTTGGGAAGCCCAGGTGGGAGGACTGCTTAAGGCCAAGAGTTTTGAGACCAGCCCGGAACATAGTGAGACCCAAACTTTAAAAAAAAATTTTTTTTTTTTTTTTTGAGACGGAGTTTCGCTCTTGTTGCCCAGGCTGGAGTGCAATGGTGCGATCTCAGTTCACTGTAAACTCCACCTCCCAGGTTCAAGTGATTCTTCTGCCTCAGCCTCCTGAGTAGCTGGGATTACAGGCATGTGCCACCAAGCCTGGCTAATTTTGTACTTTCAGTAGAGATGGTGTTTCTCCATGTTTGTCAGGCTGGTCTCGAACTCCCAACCTCAGGTGATCTGCCCACCTCGACCTCCCAAAGTGCTGGGATTACAGGTGTGAGCCACCGCACCCGGCATTAATGTTTTATGTTAAAAAAAAAATGAGTAACAGGGTAACACCATATATGGAATGCAGTCTGGAACAGGGACAGTGCCATCTGAATAAGGATGAGAGTGAAATCAATACACAGAGCCCCAGAGGGTCACACTCATGGCTTGCCAAGTTGTGTGGTGGCACACTGTGGACTAACTGTAACCAGTAGAGTCTTAGAAAATCGGAAAGATTCCGTAAGTGGCATTACTACAGCTGTTCCCTAAACCACTTTCTTGCACTCAATATTCAACATCGTGCCTTTCTGATTGGCAATTATTCTCTTCTATTTCCAAAAGAGTTCCAAAAGGACCTTTTCAATTAAGTTATTTGTTTATGCTCCAAATGTATTCTTGGTTAACCGGTGCTCCCCCTTCTGGCTCTGAAAAATTCCACGCCCAAGTTTAAAAGAAAACCTGAAGGCAGATGTATTCTTGCTGATAAAATCTATTATTAAAGCACAAATGCTTAGATATGGTCTCCTTCAAGCTGGCAGTTAATACTATGACTCAGTCACTCACCATCGTGGAGCATCTTTATTTAGGGATGAACAGGAAGGACCACAAAGTCCTGGCCTTCCTGCCATCCCTAATCCTCTTAAATAATGGGAAAGAAATGGAGGCATGTCATCCTATTGCAGGAGCTAACTAAATCCAAACCATAGCCTTTTTTTTTTTTTTTTTTTTTGAGACAGTCTCCCTCTATTGCCCAGGCTGGAGTGCAGTGGCATGATCCCGGCTCACTGCAACCTCCGCCTCCTGGGTTCACTTGGTTCTCCTGCCTCAGCCTCCTGAGTAGCTGGGATCATAGGCATCCGCCACCACACCTGGCTAATTTTTGTATTTTTTTGTAGAGACAGGGTTTTGCCATGTTGGCCAGGATGGTCTCGAACTCCTGACCTCAAGTGATGTGCCTGCCTCAGCCTCCCAAAGTGTTGGGATTACAGGTGTGACCCACTGTACCCAGCCCAGACCATAGCTTTTTGCTCTATAAAGGCATAAAGTCTGGCAACCGTGGGTCCACCCCTGAGAAGACAGCTCATGGCCAGTGTGATTGGGAGCCAAACAGTGAGGAGGGCCCACTAGTTCCAGGTACATTTTCATGAACACTTGCCTGAAGTTCAACACACACTGAATTTGGACTTTTCAGTGCTATGAGTCAGTTTTTATCGCTTGCCTCAAACGCTGTAAAAATCCATTTGGAAGGCCTTTGCCTTATAAGCAAAGGTGATTCCCAACTAGAGCTGGAAAAATTTGAGTCCCTACAAAGGTATTTCAGTATCACCAGGTGGTGGAGGAGACCAAGTTGGCTCAGTGAGGCATCAACACAATTCCCAGTTCTTTTAAAAAGAGATTTGGGTTGCCTATCGTCTTTTTTTTTTTTTTTTTTTTTTTTTTTTAAGAACAGGTGTGCTGTAAGCTAAGGCAGATAGTTAAAGATAGTCTATTTTTATCACCAAAAACACACTACAGAAGTTCTTCAGGCTTAAAATAAACTGAGAATCGAGTGACACCAGTGAGAAACAACTTCTCAAAGTTCCAGTTGCTATTTCAATGTCTCCAAGCCTTTTTTGTCCTCTACTCAACTAGGCTTTGAAGCTAGAAACAAACAGCACCGTGCTGTTCTGGGGGGCAGTGAGGAGAAATGGATTTTTTCAGATAATCAAAGATCTTTTGTTGGAATGAACAAATCAACTGGACTGACTGAGTGGTCTAAATATAGGCACCTGACTGTTGAATATTAGCAACTTTTCTGCAGACTGGATGATGAAAATCACAGGAAGTGGAAGTCAGAACACCAGGGTTCAGAATCTCAGCTCTTCCACTCAGTGGCTACATTTACTTGGGCAAGGTTTAACCTCTCTGAGCCTTAGTTACCTCACCTCAAAATCAAGGAGGAAAAACATCACCTCATTAAGACTGGGAGGAGGAATAAATTAAAAATTCATGTGAAAATGCCTGATACGTACCTGACACACAGCAGGTATTCAATAAATGCACAAAAACACAAAACTCTTCACGTGGTAGCCACAGCCCTCTATCGTTTGGCCTGGGTCCCCCTCAACTCTCCAGAACAGCCACGCTAAGCTTCTTTCAACTCTTTGAACACATCAAGTTCTTTCAGCTCCACGAAGCTTCCATCCTCACTGACTTTGTCTGCCTCACGCTTCAAAAGTCTCAGCCTTAAATATCATTTCCTTGGGGAGCTTTCCTGACACCGCAGTTTAGGTTAAACTTCCTTGTTACACAATTCCTTAGTATCCCGTACCTTCCCTTTGGTAATATTCAAAACGCATGCAAGTACATGTTTAAAACCCAACATCCCCAAGACTGTAAGCTGGATTAACATCACTGCCACACCTAGGACACCCAGCACAATGTTGGGCATAAAACAAGTGCTCACTAAATGCCCACGCACCGAATTGCATGTCTCCTTCCTAAAAGAATGACTGAACTTGTGCTCTGGAGAAAAAAGTACCTTGTTTAAAAGACAAAATTTTTTCAGGAAACAGAAAATCCAAGGTCAAGTCAGTGTGCCCACCCCATTTTTAAAACCAAGGTGTGTATTTGGTCTCAAAGCTCATTGAGTAGGACTAACCATTCCTGAAGCACACACTGGGAGTCTTTCCTAGGTAGGTTACAAAGAGCTCATATTTCATCGCATTCAGCTTGTCTGTCAAAATGCAACATCCCTCCCAGGGGAGCAAGCCCTCCAATTCCCCAGCTGGTTTTTATTCACACTAGAAACTTTAACTCCATTCTAGGCCTCACAAAATGAGAGCTGTGTCCACACAAAGCCACAACAACCAGCCAATTCACTGAATCCAATGAAATAAGCCAATTCACCAGGGGAGGACACAAACTGTCAAACTGGTTACTTGGTGCCTTATAGACCAAACAATGCATGATTGAATTGGTTAGCTTTTCAATAGGTTGTCTTGTCATGTGGTTGCTGCAGTGAGTGAAAGATTTTCTTTATCATTCTGTTTTGTCTTTTTTTTTTTTTTAGCGCCAAAATAAGAACACATCAGATAGAAGGGTAAATAGCCAATAATGTCTTCTCTTTAAATCCACGGTCAAACACACCAAATGCAGCCATTTCAGCATGACCAAAAGGCGTACTTTGTGGAACAAGGCTCCCCAGCCTGTTTTTTGGCTTTAAAATAAGACCCTGCCGATCCTGATCTCGTCTTTGCAAACGCATGGCACTGGGAGACAGAGACCATGTGCAACAACAACTCTTTACAGACAAAGCCACTATTCATGGACCCTACTGAAGTGCAATCGTAGATTTTCAATTTCATTCAGCTGAGTGCGGAAGGCTCCCACTATGAGGGTGGGTTGCTAAATTGTTCAGCTGGGAAAAGCACCCAGAATGAGAGTCAGCTTTACAGTCTGCACTTTCATGAGGAGAAATGAAAGCGATTCCCTCACTCCAACTGCAGTTTTACAGTAAAGACCTAATCTAGCAAATCAGCCAAGGGCACTGAGTGATTTTTTTCTGTATCACATTGGTACCCAGAGCATAGCTTTTTTTTTTTTTTTGTTAGGGCGGTTGCTAGGGTAAGTACCAAGAAAGCAGCTCAGTAATTCATGGAGTTAAAACTTCCACAAGAGGGGATGGATAATGTTGGTCCCTCAAGCCCTCAGCTAGACCAGACAAGTTTTCTCCTTTCTCGGAATACAATATGCATATTTCTACCTTCAAGTCCTTCCTTACCTCACATGACTGCTTTAGTTCCACTCATTCTCTGGGGTCTAGTTAAATGAAGACAGCTGACATTTATCCAGCATGCACTACGCCCAGTGTTCATTTCTCACAACCTGATCAGGAAGGTGCTCCCTCTTTTGCAAAAAGAATGTGGAGAGGTGACTCACATGCTCAAAGTCCAAGTAAGGAAGTGAAGAAGCTGGAGTTGACTGTAGCCCAGATTCCCAGAGCTTGAGCTCCTAATCACTACACCCTACTCTAACATAACTATCCCGACATGCCTACACACAGCCTTCCCTGGGCAGGCCACCTATTTTCAGTGGCTGTGTAGGTCTTTTTTTTTTTTTTTTTTTTTTTTTTTTTTTGAGACGGAGTCTCGCTGTGTCGCCCAGGCTGGAGTGCAGTGGCCGGATCTCAGCTCACTGCAAGCTCTGCCTCCCGGGTTTTTACGCCATTCTCCTGCCTCAGCCTCCCGAGTAGCTGGGACTACAGGCGCCCGCCACGTCGCCCGGCTAGTTTTTTGTATTTTTTAGTAGAGACGGGGTTTCACCGTGTTAGCCAGGATGGTCTCGAACTCCTGACCTCGTGATCCGCCCGTCTCGGCCTCCCAAAGTGCTGGGATTACAGGGTTGAGCCACCGCACCCGGCGGCTGTGTAGGTCTTGCTGCCTCAACTGGGTACTAAGGTCTGGGCAAGAAGGGTCTGTGCCATTTCCCCATGGTGCCTGGCACACAGGAGGTACTGAGTGTATTTTCCATTACCAACTGAAATCCTAGTGCCTGGCTGCCCCCTCCCTTCAAATAAATATTGTATTGCTTTGTCATGCCAATAAAAATCAAAGGCCAAATCCCCCACATAGGGGTTGTTTTGGCCTTCTCTGCCCTGACGGTATCTTGCTTTTCCAGTAAAACAAGTGCCAGTCTATGTTCTGAACTGCAGCAATTTTAATAGGAGGTTTGTTCTAGAGGCAAAGGATTTGCTCATCTCTGCACTGGGACGATAAAGCAACTACCCTCATTTCAAAGCACCATTTTCCAAGGCAGGAAAAGAAAATTTCACCTTCTAGTCACTCTTTCCAAAGGATACTCCATAACTGACTTCTGGCACGCTATTGCTCTTGGGCCAGAAGTATCATTTTTATTTGACTTGAAGAGGTGTGGCCCACATAGCTAAAGATAGACCGGAAGCTGACCACTTCTTGCACGCTGACCCAACAACCCGGGGAAGGAAGTCTCAGGTTAGGAAGTGCTCATTACCAGCATGAACACAGCTATCTCAGAGGCGCACTGTGACCAGTTGTTTTCTGCTCAGCCTCCACTACAGTGTGTGCTCTTTAAAGCCTGGATTGCATGGGAATGTGTTTTTAAAGCATCATTTTCAGTAAATATTAAAAATGTAGGTAGAAGTCAGAACATAGTTATAATTCAGTATGCTATTATGCCACCTTCCTAATTTCCAGGTGTGCAAACACCCCCACAAATTAGAAGACTGTCAGCATTTTTAAGCTGTTCTGGCAACAGTCTTCATTGGGAGAGGAGGAGGAAGAGAAGAAATGTTCAAAATGTTTGGATTCCAGTATCATTAAATAGGTGAGCTCTGGGAAAATACTGGAGGCAAGTCAGGCTGTTTTCTGGCTTCCTAAATAAGCAATGCTTTCCACAGGTTGGCCTCCTACCAACCTTTGGAGGAGAAAACACTGGAGGCAGATGAAGGACTCCACGTAGAAAAGCCAGGCAAAGGAAAATCAAACAGGAGGATGCCTATGGCATTTATTAATGGTCAGCACAGGTGGGGAGGGGAACCGAACCACTCTGCCCTTTCTCACACAGCACAGGTGAGAAAACTCTGGAAGCTCCCCGACAGCAGTAATGCAAGAACACCCTCTACTATGTGATGTAGCACAAAGGGGATGCAATTTCCTTGGGAGGGTGATGGCACCCTGTTCCCCCATCTCTCGGGGCCCGCAGGGCTGCCAAACTGGCCTCTGTATTATATTTTACAAAGAGTTGTCAGGACTGTCAGCTCTCAAGACAGCCTGGATTCTAGAACCTTCTGATTTGGTAGGATTTGTAATAATAAAAGTTTCTGGCAACCTTTCTTTCCAAAGGTCCCTGCAATACTTTTGGACAAGTAATTCTGTTCTCTGTTCTTTCATGGGAGGGAGAGTAGCGAAAGCTTTAACTTGAAGAAATCCTTCTATATATCATAATCTGCTGGTCAAGGATTATTATATAACACAGTTCTGTTGTGGTATCTCACCAAAATGTCTTTTTCTGAAAAAATAAAGAGTATATATATATATATATATATATATATATATATATACACACACACACACATATTGTTTTTTCTTTTTTCTTTCTTTCTTTTTTTTTTTTTTTTTGAGACAGAGTCTCCCTCTGTTGCCCAGGCTGGAATACAGTCGCATGATCTTGGCTCACTGCAACCTCTGCCTCCCAGGTTCACACGATTCTCCTGCCTCAGCCTCCTGAGTAGCTGGGACTACAAGTGCCTGCCACCACGCCCGGCTAATTTTTGTACTTTTTTAGTACAGGGTTTCACCACGTTGGCCAGGCTGGTCTCACTCCTGACCTCAAGAGATCCACCTGCCTCGGCCTCCAAAAGTGCTGGGATTACAGGCGTGAGCCACCGTGCTGCGCCTGGCCTATAGAGTCTTATTTCAGTATTTCTAAATCAGCCTTGGCATTTGGGGGTGGGGAGGAAGAGTATTTCTCCCTACTCCAAATGGGAAAAAAAAAAAAAAGTTGAGAAACGCTTTTTCTTTCTCAAAGCCTAAACCCAAGGGGACAAAGTACTGCTTACAGCTCTCTGCCCTGCAGACTACAAACTACAATTCTAGCAGGATAAGAGACTTCATCTGCAGCCAGGCGCAGTGGCTCATGCCTGTAGTCCCAGCACTTTGGGAGGCCAAGGCGGGAGGATCATGAGGTCAGGAGATGGAGACCATCCTGGCTAACACGGTGAAACCCTGTCTCTACTAAAAAATAAAATAAAATTTAAAAATTAGCTGGGCATGGTGGTGGGCGCCTGTAATCCCAGCTACTCAGGAGGCTGAGGCAGGAGAATGGCGTGAACCCAGGAGGTGGAGCTTGCAGTGAGCGGAGATCGCACCACTGCACTCCAGTCTGGGTGACTAAGCGAGACTCCATTCCCCCCCCCAAAAAAAAAAAAAAAAGAGAGAGAGACTTCATTTGATCCTGCCTCTACATATGACGAGTAGCCTCAATGTTTATAACGTATACAGTTAACTTTTTCTTTTCCCTCACTGCCCTATTTGTGATCCCTAAATAAAATCTGAGTTTCTAACTGATAGCAGCAGCAACTCCCCTGAAGATAAAATAATAGAGCCGGATGGTATTCCAATTTAACAAATACAGGACAGGTTTATAACTCTCAGTGGCAAGATTCTCTTTTTTCATTTATATACTCAAAGACTCGTCACTGATGTGTGTGTGCAAATCATCATCCAATTTTTCACTCAAATGCAGCAACCTTTACAAATCAGCAAGGGAGGAAAGGGTCATTTAAGAGATGTGCGGATGAAATGTTGTTTAGCAGTGACAGATTGCGGCAAGCAGTTTTGAGTTCCGGTGTTTTAGTGAAGGGAGAGCAGAGAGCAAGTGTATTGTCACTGTGCTTGGCCACTTGTCAAGGCGCTGACAAGTTCTGCATTATCTCCTCATTTTGCTAATTAATTAACTATTGTTTTAGGCAACAACAGCTCAGACTATCTATCCAAAGTCCTAACTACTTGAGAGCTGCCAATAGTAGTAGTAGTTAATTGAGGCACTGCTTTTTATGCTAAGTCAAACACACACAGAGGGCAGTTTTTTTTTTTACCAGAATAGGTTGTCCTTGAAAAATCATCATCTATCAACCCTCACCAAGACACTGTACAAAACACTATGACTAATCCTAAACTGGTGTCTTACCTTAGTGTTCCTCCTTAGGCTGCGAAGAATATTCCTCCTCCGTGGGTCTTCGTCTGTTTCGTATGGAATGACGGCATTGTCCCCTTTATAACCCTGGGATGCCTGATCCTCCTCTTTCTTCCGGATGGGCCCCAGCTCATCATCACTCCCCACGCTGAAGCTGGTTCGGTAACTAGCAAATCGCCCCAGCCGGGTGCATCTCGTCCTGTACAGCACTGGCTTGCTCACAATGGAAACCTTGCGCCCTCGCTCTAGAGAGCTGGTGTCCATTTCACTGTCAGAACCATTCCCGCTGCCGTTGGACTGGGCTTTGTTGATATTCCGAATGGTGATGATTTTGCCTTGGGTGCTGTCATGGGGCACGGAGTATATGTTTTCTTCTTCATTCCTTGGCTTCACCACAGCATCCATGGGTTCAGCATAGTCAGAAGGATCAAACCCATCCTGAGGCAGCCAGGGGCTAGAAGACACAGACTTCCTCTGTCCATCCCTATGGCCTTGGTCTAAATAAGATAAATCCCCCTTTGTAATTTCAAAATGGACAGGAGGCTTTGGTTTGACTGGTGGAGGTACTTTGTTGTTCAGTTTACTCTCAAAATTGCTCATAATGAAAGACAGCCCATCATTTCCCTCCAGTTCCATAGAGAGTTTAGAATGGTCTTTGGACAGAGAAGGCAGTGATGTGTCTTCTCGAAACAGGCTGTAAGATGGCTCGATATCTTCTTCTGAATCCTGCAGGTTTGAGTTGCAGAGCGGTGATCCTGCCCGGGGGGAGTTAAACACCTCTTCGGTGGTGCTACAGGCCTCGGCAGCATTATCGTACATATGAGTAGCCTCGATTATGTTCTTTTTTTCCACCACATCTTTAAAAAACGGGTGAAAGATCTCAAGTTTATGCTGGGGTTGGCTACAGGGGATGCTTGTGAACCTTCCGTCAATTTCTTGAGCAATCTCCTCCCCCTCAGTCAGCTGTTCCCGACTTAAGTCATTGTCCAGGACATCTACAGCGCCATCAGTGAGTGCTACGAGCTGAATAGGGATAATATCCTGCACTTCACAAAGAAAGGCACGTAACATAGCCAAAGAGGCCTTACGTTTGGCTGAATAAAAAACAATGTACCCATGAACCAACCGGCTCTTTCTGATGCTAAAGGAGGAATGGTATGAAAGAATGGACAGTTCAATCCGCTTCTTGTGCAGTCCGATTGGTAGTTCAAGTAAAACAGAGTTGTTGCTTCCACAATGGGAAGATTTACAGGTTTGGGACTGAAGGACAGGAAAAAGTATGTCATCTGCACTAAAAGGATCTCCACACATCAGACACATAACAATTCGCAGATCAACATCAGCCAAATCTTTGATGCTAGCAGTAGAACTGACCAGGTTTAAGTTACGCTTAGAGTCCAGGAGTCCCTTCAAAACTTGACTGATTTGCTTTTCATTAATGTTGCGTCCGTAACCAATGCCAGCAGAAGCAGGGTCGAGAAAGACACACTGAAGTTTGCTAGCAATTTGCTGACCTTGCTGTATTAAGCTATGCAGAGTCTCTCCACTGGTGTCTCCTCTCTTGTTAACCAAAATTAATGTAAGGGGGAGATGGACTAAATGATTATCCCGCCGGCCAAGCGTGGACTCTCTACTCTTCTCTATACTTTCCACTACATAGGATAGCGATTCCTTTGAATTGTAAAGGCAAAGACAGCCGTGGGGCTGAAATGTTGGTGTCTGGAAAGAGTTCACAGGAAGCCTGACATTCCCCTCTATTGGCCTCAGGGAAAGCTCATACATTTTACCATCTATCACATACTTGTCATCATTTGTACAAAGAGCTCGAATCTCATTGGCCAACTCTCGGGCAAGGCCGTCTTTGCCCAATATAACCAAGTTGATTCTATCAATGTTAGGGTCAGAGAGTGAATTTTTCTGATTCCGGTCAGACGGCCGGATAAACCGAGAACTAATCAAGTGCTCAATCTTAGCATCCACACAAGCTGGGCAGCTGGGGCATGTCTCCTTTGTTGGGTGGTACACAAAATGAATGTGTTTCAGAATAAGGGCATCACGCTCTGCTTGGAGCTTTTGTAATGCTTTAAATCGCTGTTCCTCTCCCAGAACATCCTGAATAACACCCATCTTCTCCTTGCTGGGCTTAGCATCCAGCTCCAGTTCATAAAACAATTCTGAATATTCTAAAAGCAACTCCTGAAATTCTTCCTTTGCTTTATCTATAATTTGCTTTTGGTGTTTGCCGTAAATATCCATGTATACAGATTCTTCCAGCCACTGGTAGAAATCTTCATTCATAATAAAACTACGGGCCTCTTCCCAAGGCTTTCCGGGAGTTATGAAAGGAGAGGTCTCCAGGTTTTCTTTAAACGCCCTTCGCATCTCAACTCTTTTCCTCTCATTCCTCAGCTTCTCTAAGTGGGCCTCGTACAGCTGCTCTGCAGGGACAGTATCCATTAAATCAAAGGGAATCCGTTCGTTTTCCATGTTGTCAATGTGGTTGGTGGCATCCCATGGTGTCTCTTCAAGCACAACAAACCACTTCAAGAATTCTGACTTGGTTTCTAAGAGCTTTTTGGCTTTTATGCAGCTTAGGTGGTCTATTTCATCTAGATTAGGTATAAGAGCTTCAAAAGCTAATGGCAGGGCTGCCAGGTACAGCTTTCTCCTACGCTCGATATGCTCATGCTTGAGGCGGTGGATGTGCTGTAGAAACAGCTTCTTGGCTTTCTGAGTCCCTTCCAGGTAGACATAGTCCTGGTATTCTGGAGATGCCTGCATCTTTCGGCTGACACTCAGCCAGTTCTCATTGTGGTTTTTCACAATGCGACTCACCAGCCACTCATACTTGTCTTTCGCTGTAGCTATCTGCTGACTCTGCTGCTTGAGAGCCTCAAAATAAGGAATGATTTTTGTCTTTCCCCGACTTTTATCAATGAGTTGCACTAAGGTGCTGAAAGCCAAGTCCACGTTTACATTGGATCTCGCTGAGGTCTCCACAACCTGGAGGTTCTTTTTGCTTAAGGCAAAAGTATGTGCATCTCTAATGTACCGCTCAACACCTTCGTCACACTTAGTCAGGACCACCACTATGGGCTTTTTTGTTTTTGCAAGCTGATTGTAGAGATTAGAGACAAACTTGAGCTGGTCATCAAAGTTCCTGTTCATGCCCCTGCTAACATCGATACCAAGAAGAAAACCATCAACCAGCAGCTTTCCATCTGGCATTTGTTTCTGCTCAAAGTCCTGCTCCAGCCCCAGCTGGTCAGTGCAAAAGTACATGAGTTTTTCAGCTGATGCAAGCTTGGTTGCAGCAGCTCTCTTGATATAGGGCTGCAGGGCCGTGCTTCGATGAGGTTGAAAAGTCTGATCATCAATAAATTCAGTCTGCTCCACAATGTGCATTTTACATTCCACACAATCCTCCAGGGAGCGGCTAACTTCTCCCCAGTAGAGAAAGTGGTCATTATTGACCACTCGCCCTCCAAAGTCACTGGTGCTGAGGACGGAGGTATGGTCCAAGTGAAACTCGTCAGCACTTGGGCGCACGAAGCGGTTGCACAAACAAGACTTTCCAATCCCACACTGGCCCTTTTCCTTCTCGGTCCCAGATAATCCCACCACACTGATGTTGTAGGTGGGAATTCGGACATCTTGCTTTCTTGCCATCATCATCGTCGACACATCCTGCCACGATCAGCCACTTCCAAGATCAGATTAGTGTTTCCAATGGATTAGATGGCTTCCTACATTATTAGTGGGGCTGGGCTGGACATGCAGCAAAAATGCCAGGTCCCATAGTGTTGTATACCAGTATGGTCACTGTTCACCACCTCTCATCGCCAAATAGCCAACATTTCTTCCTAGATGGGGAAAAAAAGAGAAAACCCATCAGCATCATAATTTTAGAACCAAATTTTAATCAATTAACTACAGTAAAAATTTTTTATTCAACAAATATTTAGTAAACATCTCATGTGTCAGGCCTTGTGCTGGGTGAAGATACAAGAGCAAATAAGACTCACATCTATGTGTCCTCAGAGAGGTACAATCTAGTCCAATGGAGGAAAACATAAGTAAGCAGTGTGCTAAGTGCTAAAACAAGGGTGTGAGGGTTCCTTGGAAAAAGGGCTGATTCCAGGGTTAGGGCAGGATAGGGACAAGATGAGCCTGGAACATCTTTTTATGCAAGAAAAAAAACGATGGAGCATCTCACAAGGACACAGAAGCCAGCCTGAAGGGGTTCCCACTGGCCAAGTCTGGGACAATTTGAGCACCAAAATATTAAGTATGGTAATGAATTATAAACCCATTGCAAAAAAAGGAACCTCCGCCGGGCACGGTAGCTCACACCTGTAATCCCAGAACTTTGGGAGGCCGAGGTGGGCAGATCACCTGAGATCAGGAGTTCGAGACCAGCCTGGGCAACATGGTGAAATGCCATCTGTACTAAAAATACAAAAATTAGCCGGGTGTGGTGACATGTAACGGTAATCCCAGTTACTTGGGAGGCTGAGGCAGGAGAATCGCTTGAACCTGGGAGGCAGTGGTTGCGGTGAGCTGAGATCGCATTACCGCACTCTAGTCTGGGCAACAGAATGAGACTCTGTCTCAAAACAACAACAACAACAACAACAAAACACAGAAGCAACCCAAAGTATCCACCTACTCATGGACGGATAAGAAAATGTGATATATACATACAATATAATATTATTCAACCTTTATTTTTATTTTTTGAGACAGAGTCCTGCTCTGTAGCCCAGGCTGGAGTGCAGTGGTGCGATCTTGGCACACTGCAACCTCCGCCTCCCGGGTTCAAGCGATTCTCCTTCCTCAGCCTCCTGAGTAGCTGGGATTACAGGCATGTGCCACCATGCCCAGCTAACTTTTGTATTTTTAGTAGAGACGAGGTTTCATCATGTTGCCTGGGCTGGTCTCAAACTCCTAAACTCAGGCGATCTGCCTGCCTTGGCCTCCTAAAGTTCTGGGATTACAGGTGTGAGCCTTCACGCCTGGCCTATTCAGTCTTTAAAGGGAAGGAAATTCTGACAACATGGCTGAATCTTGAGGACACTGTGCTAAGTGAAATAAGCCAGTCACGAAAAGACAAATACTATATGATTCCACTTATATGCAGTACTTAAGAGTAGTCAAACTCATAGAGACAGAAAGTAGAACAGTGGTTGTCAGGGGCTGGGGAAAGTGGGAATGAAAAGTTACTGCTTAATGGTACAGAGTTTCAGCTTTACGAGATAGAAAGAGTTACAGAAATAGTTGCATAACATTAAAGTATTTAATACCGCTGAACTGTATAGTTAAAAATGATTAAAACGGCAAGCTTTATGTTTTATATATTTTAACACAGTAAAAAAAAAGATTGGAAAAAAAAAAAAAAATGCAGGAAGGATAAAAACCCTCCCAAATGAAATATTTTATCAATGTAAATCTATAAAATCTATCATGTGAGAATACCTCCACTTTTAGGAAATTTACACCTTAGTATTTTGGGGGAAAGCACCATAATGCATGTAACTGATCCCACTCCAAAAATTATGTATACAGAGAGAGTAAGAACACAAATGGGGTGGTAAATTGTTAACAACACATGAATCTGGAAAAAAAAAAAAGATGAATCTGGGTAAAACATATAGGATATTCCTTTGTGCTATTTTTATGTTTTCAATCAGTTCCAAATAAAATTAAGTGTGTAAATACGAGATGGTTTCCCTGACAAGAATGCAAGCTCTGTGAGGCCTGTCCCCTGTCTAGTTCTATTCTGTGTCATCAGCCTATACAGTGCTTGACACAAATATTTACTGAAAGAATCAATAACTGAATGACGATTCAGCATATTGAATGGTCCCCAAGCCCGCCTTTTAGATTCGGGAAAGCCTTTCTGTAGGAAGTTCCATCTCAGGTGAGACCTGAAGTATGAAGTGCATTTAAGACAGGACAATGTGTACAGACCCTTCCCTCCCTGAAAAAAAGCACAGCCAGTTGGGAGAACCAGCTGGAACAAAGTGTGTCGGGGGAAAGAATGGGTAAGATGCATTAGCAAGGAATCAGGGACTGGAACAAACCACTTTAAGAGTTTGGATTCCTTCCTGAAGGCTATGGGGGACCACAGAATGTGGCCAAAAAAATTGCACCTTAAAGGACCTAAAGTTTTAACAGCTTAAGTAACAAACTGTTATGGCTTACAGTCTTTACCAACTTTCCAGCTATGACAGTTGATGCTGCACTGCAGTTTACTTAGACACTCCAATATGACTGTGCAAGCACTGAACCTGCAGCCAAATGAACAGTCTCCCAAGACAATCACAAAGAGGAGAATCTGAAATGAACAGAGCAATTTTCTTCTGAATCTCATTTATGTCTGTAGAAACCTAGCCTTGCCATGACTTCAATACGTTTTTGTGCGCCTATCGCATAAGAAATGCCACTGGAAGTCAGACCACCACGCATTATTCTGACTGATACCAGGGAGCAATGAATGGGAGAGTGCAATTGTCCCCTGTGATGATAACCTCAAAAGGTCACAGCCCTTTTCCAAATATCCACAGCTTCCTTCTGATATCCCAGAAAGCCAAACCCTCTATGTAATGTGACTAGATGTAGTATGCAAAAACTGACCATTTTAAAAAGAAAAATCTCTATGACTGTAGGCAATTGTCTCCAGATAATGGCATGTTCCTAAAGATGCCATGTTCTAGAATTCAGCAGGAACAAGCAGGGTATCCATGGGAAAGAAAAACAAATCTTCCCCATCCTCTACTTTTCTAGGCAATTGCTTACATAAACAAAATTACAAGATGCTTATGCATTATCTAAAGCATGTTTACATACATCCTCTGAAATACCTAACAGGAAATATCTGTACAAAAATCAATTACTCTGTAATATGCACATATAATTTTGTTTCAATTCATGAAGACACTTAGGTTTAACAGAGCCTCAGACAGGAGTGCTGATGAAGGGTTAAGGAAGTCATGGGTCCTCATCTAACAGAGTCCTTCTCTATCAATTCCTGACCCCAGGGTCTGTCAGGTCTTAAGGTCACCAATCTTGAAATGCAACTTGGTAGCATCTGTCCTACTTAAAGTGACTGCTGCATGCAACTGGCAAGTCATCCCTTGTCTGTGACTCAATTGTTCTCTGTAAAGTGGGTCTGACGTCTATCCCTTCACAGAAATCTGAAGGAAAAACAAAACAAAACAAAACACCAGCCTGCTCTCAAACCTCAAGAAATAAAGATACTGGCTCTATTTTGAAATGAACTAAAATGTATTATCCATTCAACACCTTGGTTATACTTTTTAATGGCATATTTTCATTTATTTGAAGGCTGCTAAAGAAAGCAACACTCAACTCTGAATAATGTAGAACTGATTATTTTATTTTATGAGATGGATTCTTGCTCTGTCACCCATGCTGGAGTGCAGTGGTGTAATCATAGCTCACTACAGCCTCCACCTCCTGGGCTCAAGTGATCCTCCCACTTCAGCATCTCAAGTAGCTAGGACTACAAGTGCAAGCCATCATGCCTGGCTAATTTATTATTATTATTATTGTTTTTTTTTTTTTTTTTTTTTTTTTGAGACGGAGTCTCGCTCTGTCGCCCAGGCTGGAGTGCAGTGGCCTGATCTCAGCTCACTGCAAGCTCCGCCTCCTGGGTTCACGCCATTCTCCTGCCTCAGCCTCCCGAGTAGCTGGGACCACAGGCGCCCGCCAGCTCGCCCGGCTAGTTTTTTGTATTTTTTAGTAGAGACGGGGTTTCACTGTGTTAGCCAGGATGGTCTCGATCTCCTGACCTTGTGATCCACCCGTCTCGGCCTCCCAAAGTGCTGGGATTACAGGCTTGAGCCACCGCGCCCGGCCCTATTATTATTGTTATTATTTAGAAATGGGGTCTTGCTATGTTGCCCAGGCTGGTCTCAAACTCCTGGCCTCAAGCAACCCTCTCACCTCAGCCTCCCAAAGTGCTGGGATCATAGGCATGAGCCACTGTGCCCAGTCACGACTGATATTTTTAAACCCAGAATGCTGCTGATCATTAAAATAGCTACAAAAAATGAAAATCAGCTGGCATGGAAGTGGTTAATTTTGGGACACCTGGTAACCTTCCACTTGTTAGAAACCTAATTAAGTTTCTTGGTGTAAGTATACTCTTCTTAGCTTTGATGTCTGGATAATGCAGTTTTACTAGTTCCTCAATTGGACTGAATTACACGGTAAACAAAGACTGTTATAAATCTAAAAACGTCTCAAACACTCGATTTAAAGGAAATAACTTTAAGTGCTTGGTCACAAATACATTCAACTTTTCTAAGAGGTGGGTAAAAAAAATTAGCTGAGTCACTAAATTTAATGATCTGAAGGCCACAAAGAAAGAGAAAGTAGGAGACAGGGCATATCCAAGACTTCACAATGTCTAATTTAGAGTTTAAATCTGATGGGAGCCAGTGTTCTCAGCGGGCAACTAAGATACACAACAGAATCTGAATGTCCATTCTAATAATTTTCCAATGCTAATCCTTTTTAAATGGAAGAGTTAAAACAGAGGGGAAAAAAAGGATCCTTTAAAAATGGTAACTACTTTTATCTTTGAGCTTTATAGAGAGATTTACATTAGAAAAATAGAAACACAGGACTTCATAGTTTCCCATTTTATGCCATGAGTCAACTACTTCAGAGAGGAAAATACTTCAGAAGTATTTTGGTTTCTCAGTCACAAATACATGCTGTAATAAAACATAATGCAAATATCTATGTGCCTTCTTCAAACTGTCACCAAGCATCTAGAGTTGTTTGTGATTTGTTTAATCAAGACACAAGCTCCCCACCAGAGTGCCTCAACTGGAAGGTAGAAGGAGGGTGTTTTCTTTTTTAACACCTCTATGAAACACCCAGGGCAAGAAGCGGTAACATTTCCAAGATAGCACACATTTTTGTAGGACCTAGAAATGCCATCGTGATCCCAGATTTACTACGACTGGGAAAGTTCATACTGTCAACAGCTCTATCGGCATATGCCTGGAAGTGTGTGTATCACCCTTCCAACCCAGCAACCTCATCCCTCTCTCCCCAAAGTAGACATTTGTGTGCTCCGTAATCTAGAATGCTCCCTAAGACACAAGTCTTCCACCATTATCCATAATCAAAATTACCATCTCCACCTGAGAATATTCAACAACTTTTGAAATACATTGAGTTTCAAATAATCACATACAGAACACCACCAACTAATAACAGTATAAGGAAATAATTTCATACAGAACTACAAGCAAAGAAAGTAAAATACTTGTTATCACAATTTTCCTTAATCTCAATAGCGGAAAGAAACGGAAATATACATCGTAACGGAAAGCAAAAAAGCATTCTCTAAACCTCCAAAAACCTCGTATTTCTCAACATCTTACATTTCTACGTCTTCAAACCTAGGAATTCCCACTACCAGCTGGTTAAAATGTTTGCATTTGGTAGATACTTGAAAAGACTCAGTTGTGGGTTGGGAGAGGTGGAACAAGAACTATTTCTATGTAGGAAGCACTTTCCATGTCAGGTAGGCATGGAAGTTTTCCAGAGGAATGTATTAATACTTACCAAATAGGCCAGGAAGGATGGGATATAAAAGTTTCAACAAGAAGAGAACACGGCCAGGCGCGGTGGCTCACACCTGTAATCCCAGCACTTTAGGAGTCCAAGCGGGCAGATCATGAGGTCAGGAGATTGAGACCATCCTGGCCAACACGATGAAGCCCTGTCTCTACTAAAAAAAATACAAAAAATTAGCCAGATGTGGTGGCGGGAGCCTGTAGTCCCAGCTACTCGGGAGGCTGAGGCAGGAGAATGGCGTGAACCCGGGAGGCGGAGCTTGCAGTGAGCCGAGATTGTGCCACTGCACTCCAGCCTGAGCAACAGAGTGAGACTCTGTCTCGGAAAAAAAATAAATAAATAAATAAATAAAAGAAGACAACACTGGCTGGGCGTGGCGGCTCATGCCTGTAATCCCAGCACTTTGGGAGGCCAAGGCAGGTGGATCACCTGAGGTCAGGAGTTCGAGACCAGCCTGGTCAACATGGTAAAACTCCGTCTCTACTGAAAATACAAAAATTAGCCAGGTATGGTTGTGGGCACCAGTAATCCTAGCTACTTGGGAGGCTGAGACAGGAGAATCACTTGAACCCTAGAAGCGGAGGTTGCAGTGAGCCGAGATCGTGCCACTGAGCTCCAGCCTGGGCAACACGAGTGAAATTCCATCTCAAAAAAAAAAGAGAAGGGAATACTATTCTCTGGCTTGTTAAACCACTGAATTTAAGCGAAACATTTTCTTAAAACCCAATGCTTCCATTTTCATATTAATAAATGTTAAAGTAAACTTCTTTAGGGTTTTTGTTTTGTTTTTCCTTTTGAATAAAGATAAATTAGAGAAGAAAAGTTAGAAGTGGAGTCCAAGGTCCTTATTCATCCAATTCATTCATCTGTAAAATCCAGATGAATTTAGAGAGAACCTTAATTAGTAATATGCAAAAATGATGTGTTAGGGCATTTAGGTGTAAAAGGGAATTATAATCTTTTTGAATCTGAGTGAGATATAGAGGGCATTTTCATTTTCTATGTATGATTTGTCAGAATCTGAAGCAATACCCTTATTCTACTCATCTGTTTACCACATGAAGAGTATCTTACAGAAGGATTCCATCAAACTCAACAAGGACAACAGAATCTCTAAAGCTGAGTAAAAGAGAAACATCCCCATTTGATAGATCTAGTTATACAGCAGCTAAATTCCCTCCTTCCTGCATATTTCAGAATGTTAATCATTTTTGTATTACCCTAATCTTTGAAATTAAGGACTGAACTGTCCATCACCCAAATGAAATGCATACTCACATAGCAAAGACAATGTGATCAAACAAAAGGAACGGGTACTGTCTTTGCTGACAAGGATCTTATAATTTACTTGAGACACAATATTTACACTTAAAAAAATAGCCAAACCATAAGACAACAAATGATACAGACCATTTCCTGGGATCCAGAGAAAGAAAAATCATTCAATCTGGAGTAAGTGAGAAAGACATCAGGCAGAAGTAAAATTTGAATTGGTCCTTAAAAGACTGGCAGAGTTTGGAGAGGTGACATAAAAGGCACGAATAATAGTGACTAAAATGGGAAAGCACTAAACGGGTTTTGGGACAGATTGACTGAAAAAGGGTTTCCAAGAATGGGAGACAGAAGATGAGATGGGCAGTCGGGGCTCAGATTACCAACAAGCTGTATGTTTACTCTGAGAATCAAATATGAAAATAATCGAGCGGGGCGCAGTGGCTCGCACCTGTAATCCCAGCACTTTGGAAGGCCAAAGTGGGAGGACTCCTTGAGCCCAGGAGTTCAAGACCAGTGAGAACCCTTCTCTACAAAAAATTTAGGCAGGGCACAGTGGCTCACACCTGTAATCCCTAAACTTTGGGAGGCTGAGGTGGGTGGATCACATGAGCTCAGGAGTTCAAGACCAGCCTGGGCAACATGGCAAAACCCTTTCTCTACAAAAAAATACAAAAAATTAGCTGGGTGTGGTGATGCACACCTGTGGTCCCAGCTACTGGGGAGGTTGAAGTGGGAGGATCACTTGAGCTCAGCAGGCAGAGGTTGCAGTGAGCTGAGACTGCACCACTGCACTCCAGCCTGGGCAACAGAGTACAACCCTGTCTCAAAAATTTTAAAAATTGGCCAGGTGTGGTGGCTCACGCCTGTAATCCCAGCACTTTGGGAGGCCAAAGTGGGTGGATCACTTGAGGTCAGGAGTCTGAAACTAGCCTGGCCAACATGGTGAAACCCCATTTCTACTAAAAAAACAAACAAACAAACAAAATTAGCTGGGTGAGGTGGTGCATGCATGTAATCCTAGCTACTCAGGAGGCTGAGGTGGGAGGATGGCTTGAACCTGGGAGGTAGAGGTTGCAGTGAGCCAAGATCGCACTACTGCACTTCAGCCTGCGCAGCAGAGTGAGACTCTGTCTCAAAAAAAAAAAAAAGAAAAAAAGAAAAAAAGAAAATAAAAAATTAACCAGGCATGGTGGCATGTGCCTGTGATCCCAGTTACTTGGAAGAGTGAGGCAGGAGGCTTGCTTGAGCCCAGAAGTTCGAGGTTACAGTGATCTATAATCACATCACTGCACTGTAGCCTGGGTGACAGAGTTAGATACCATCTCAAAATAGTAATAATAATCTTTTACCCCATTGAGTTATTTATTGTTAGTACACTGCTACCTCAACTACTCACCCAACAAATTAACACAGTCTAAGGAGTTAATCATCTTACATAAACGAAAACTCCATTTGAATATAGCAATTATATGTCTACCTTTCAGTCCAATGCAAATTAAAATAACAACATTGAGCTGGGTGGTGGCTCATACCTGTAGTCCCAGCTACTTAGGGGGTTCAGGTGGGAAGATCACCTGAGCCCAGGAGTTCAAGGCTGCAGTGCACCATTATCACATCTATGAAAAGCCACTTCACTCTAGCCTGGGCAACACAGGACCTACTTCTAAAACACATAAAATAATAACATTGTGGGGATGGTATGCAAAACCAGGATTTGCAAAGGGAAAAAAGAAAGTGACATTTGCCCAGAACAGTGTTGGTGGGGTGGTTGTTCCCACTAGCATAGGCTGCATACACGTATACTTACCCCTACCCAATGTGAGAGGAAGATTTCCTCTTAGCCACGGAATCTCACTATATCCCTAGGGCTCTGGGTACAGGCAATCTCTAAAATGGGTCATGTGGATCTTTAGAAAGACTGATTTAAGTGTTTGCCTATCTGGGCTTGAAACACGTGGTCTCATGCAACAGATTCTTGGATATTGATTACGTGCATTCAGCTCTCACTATACCCTCTATAAATTCAATGTGCAGCACACTCCAGAAGACCGAAGGAAACCACAAAGGGATCAGTAGACTTTCAAGGGCTAGTAACTCACATGCCTGTTTTGAAAATAATCTGGCCTAAAGTTTTTTTGTTTTTGTTTTTAAAATATGGTCTCACTCTGTTCCCTAGGCTGGAGTGTGGTGGTGCAATCACAGCTCACTGAAGTTTTTGTTTTTTAAATATGGTCTCACTCTGTTCCCTAGGCTGGAGTGTGGTGGTGCAATCACAGCTCACTGAAGTTTTTGTTTTTTAAATATGGTCTCACTCTGTTCCCTAGGCTGGAGTGTGGTGGTGCAATCACAGCTCACTGAAGTCTCAACCTCCAGGGCTCAGGCGATTCTGCCACCTCAACCTCCCGAGTAGCTAGGACTACAAGTGCATGCCACCACGGCTGGCTAATTTTTTAAATTTTTTTGTAGAGACGGGGTCTCACTATGTTACCCAGGCTGGTCTTGAACTTCTGAGATCAAGCGATCCTCCCACCTCAGCCTCCCAAAGTGTTGGGATTACAGGCATCAGCCACACCACTCTTGGCCCTAAAGTTAATTTTTAAAGAGTAGCTATGAAAGATTTTCTGACATTCCATTTATACTTTTTGCAAATGTCTCCCCCGCCCCTCTTGATTTGTCCTCCCCACCTTCATGCAATCCCTGCTTAAAGGTTCTTCGGATTCCAGGGTAGAAAAACAGAACTATGTTGCTACCTTACCGTCCTAGCCAGCCCATACTAAATACAGCAAGTAGCCCATTTTTCCCCTGCCACAGTTCTCACCCTTCCAGGCTTGCAGAACTCTACAGGCTGGTCCCAAAGAAACAGAATTTCTAAGCTATGTTATCCACAGGATGAAATCAAATTCCCCTGATGAATAAAGGGAGCCGCTTTTAGCCAAAGTACTTCCTTAAGCTTTATCCTCAGCAGCTTTCTACCAGGTAACTATGGAATTCTAATTAAGCTATCTGATCAAAGTATAAAGCAAATATAAACAAAGACAAAATCAAAGCTAAGAAGTCTTTCTCACTGATTTAGCATAATTTCTGAGTTTATATTAAGAAAAACAACAACAAAAACCAGGATTCCGATAAGCTGCAAAAATATTCTACGTCAAAGCGAATACAAAACCAAGGCAAATTGGAAATTGGAGGCACTCCAATAAGCCTAGGTATCACAGCATAATTACTATTACCACAGTGAGCCGAGATTCTTACCAAGTCAAAATACAAAAACACAGCCGAGTCTCACCTTTGAAATTTCCTGGCATTAAGACCAATTTTATACTGATTTTTGAAATGGTAAGTAAAACCTATAAAATTATTCCAGCAGTTGCTTCTAAGCAGTTCTAATCTATTAATTGTTTTAAACTCACTAGGAAAAAAGTTCTTTTTGAAAGAACATTCTCTATATAAATGTCCCTGATGCAAGAAGAGTGGAGGCTGCGTCCAGCCAAATGTGCCTCGCCAACAAAGGACAGTGCTGAAGAAACAGGCATTTCTGTCCGTTGGGAAAAATGGGTCAGCTTATTTTCAAGTCCAACAGTAAGCCTTGCTATTCCCTGATGGCATGTTAGGATGACATGAGGATTTCAGCCCATTATTTCTAATTATTCTTCACTATTCATTTGCATTATTCTGTAAACTGCCAGTCCTAAAACAGGTTATCGCAAGTAATAAAAGTTATACCACATGTATACCCTTCTTTTAAAAAGGACGGTTGGCTTTTATTTTACCTAATGCACCTGTAGTGAAGCTAAGACCAAGCTAAGAAGCTAAGAAAAAAGGGCCGGGCGCGGTGGCTCACGCCTGTAATCCCAGCACTTTGGGAGGCCGAGGCGGGTGGGTCACGAGGTCAGGAGATCAGGACCATCCTGGCTAACATGGTGAAACCCCATCTCTACTAAAAATACAAAAATTAGCCCGGCAAGGCGGTGGGGGCCTGTAGTCCCAGCTACTCGGGAGGCTGAGCCAGGAGAATGGTGTGAACCTGGGAGGCGGAGCTTGCAGTGAGCTGAGATCACGCCACTGCACTCCAGCCTGGGCGACAGAGGGAGACTCCCTCTCAAAAAAAAAAAAAAAGAAAAGAAAAAGAAAGAAAGGAACAGAATGAATGGAACCAACATCTAAATCCAGCAAATTCTAGTAGGGAACAATTTGGATTTAGAGATTAAAGAACTACAGATTCACATTAGCAAAATAAATATCATCTTTCCATTTTCTGGCCTCCAAATTTACTTAAATGCTCGCCTTATTTCAAATGAAGTTAAAAACAGAGGTATGAGAGAAATGAAAAAATGAACAGTTACAAGGCAGAACATGAAGAGGGTCCTGGAATCAGCACATACTTGTGCCCTAGGGTCAATTAAACATACTCATCATATTTGAAAATCCGCTAAATTGAGGCTGTTTGTTCCTACCTTCTAGAGATGAATATGAGTTAATAGGTTTAAAATTAAAAGGATTTTTTTGAATGAAAACGTTACATGTGGGCACTATTAACAAAAATTTGGAGGCCGGGCGCGGTGGCTCAAGCCTGTAATCCCAGCACTTTGGGAGGCTGAGACGGGCAGATCATGAGGTCAGGAGATCGAGACCATCCTGGCTAACACGGTGAAACCCCGTCTCTACTAAAAAATACAAAAAGAAACTAGCCGGGCGAGGTGGTGGGCGCCTGTAGTCCCAGCTACTCGGGAGGCTGAGGAAGGAGAATGGCGTAAACCTGGGAGGCGGAGCTTGCAGTGAGCTGAGATCTGACCACTGCACTCCAGCCCGGGTGACAGAGCGAGACTCTGTCTCAAAAAAAACAAAAACAAAAATTTGGGCCAGGTGCGGTGGCTCACACCTGTAATCCCAGCACTTTGGGAGGCCGAGGTGGGCGGATCATGAGGTCAGGAGATCAAGACCATCCTGGCTAACACGGTGAAACCCTGTCTCTACTAAACATACAAAAAATTAGCTGGGCATGGTGGCGGGTGCCTGTAGTCCCAGCTACTGAGGACTAAGGCAGAAAAATGGCTGAGGCAGAAAAATGGCGTGAACCCGGGAGGCGGAGCTTGCAGTGAGCCGAGATCGTGCCACTGTACTCCAGCCTGGGCAACAGAGCGAGACTCTGTCTCAAAAAAAAAAAAAAATTATTATAAAATATTTCTTATTCTTAATATTTTTTATTAAGAAATAATATTCTTCTTTTTAGACAGAGTCTCACTCTGTCACCCAGGCTGGAGCACAGTGTGGTGTAATCACAGCTCACTGCAGCCTCAATCTCCCCAGGATCAGGTGATCCTCTCACCTCAGCCTCCAGAGTAGCTGGGACTACAGGTGTGTGCCATCATGCCTGGCTAACTTCTCTATTTTTTGTAGAGATGGGGTGTTACCATGGTGCCCAGGCTGGTCTCGAACTCCTGGGCTCATGCAATCCACCCACCTCAACCTCCCAAAGTGCTGGGATTGCAGGTGTGACCCCCTGCACCCAGCCAAAATATTATTTCTTATTCAAATATTTATCATCTGTATTTGAAAGCAGCATTTTGGATTCCTGCTTTGAGACTAAGGAGACAGGACAGAAAAAGGACCATTGGCTTTTATTTTAGCTAATGCATCTGTACTGAAGCCAAGGCTAAGAAGCTAAGAAAGAGAATGAATGGAACCAAGGAAAATACTAACTACAAAGTGGAGCTTCTGTTCTATTTCTGGACTTGGGTAGTGGTTATATTGGTATTCACTTTATAGTTGTTCACACCGTACATACTTTATACACTTTTCTATACACTCTCCCGCTTCTACACTAGGCCCCTGCCTGGGGTCATGTCAAACAGGTGACTCTAATCCTGGCTGCATAGCAAGATAGAAGAAATACAGAGAAGCAGTGCCCTGGGGAACCCTGGATAGAACTGGCACATTTTAAGGCTCAACAGGTGGCATGTCAGACCTTTCACCCTCAAGAAAGCAAGTCCAATTTGATCTGTTTCTGTTTATTTTTATGAGACAGGGTCTCACTCCGTCACCCAGGCTGGAGTAGAGTGACACAATCATGGCTAACTGTAGCCTTGATCTCCTGGGCTCAAGCAGTCCTCCCACCAAGCCTCCCGAGTAGCTGGGCCACCATGCCCACCTAATTTTTTTAATTTTTATTTTTTGTAAAGACAGGATCTCACTATGTAGCCCAGGCTGGTACAGAACTCCTGGGCTCAAGCAATCCTCTCGCCTTGGCCTCCCAAAGTGCTGGAGTTACAGGTGTGAGCCACCTTACCTAGCTTTTGATCTGTTTTGTATGTTCGTGTCCCATGTTAAAAAAAAAAAAAAAAAGTGGATGGGCACAGTGGCTCACGCCTATAATCCCAGCACTTTGGGAGGTTGAGGCAGGTGAATCACGAGGTCAGGAGTTCAAGACCAACCTGGCCAAGATGGTGAAACCCCATCTCTACTAAAAATACAAAATTAGTTGGGCACAGTGGCTCACGCCTGTAATCCCAGCACTTTGGGAGGTTGAGGCAGGTGAATCACGAGGTCAGGAATTCAAGACCAGCCTGGCCAAGATGGTGAAACCCCATCTCTACTAAAAATACAAAATTAGTTGGGCACAGTGGCTCACGCCTGTAATCCCAGCACTTTGGGAGGCTGAGGTGGGCGGATCATGTGAGGTTAGGGGTTCGAGAACAGCCTGGCCAAAATGGTGAAACACTGTCTCTACTAAAAATACAAAGAAATTAGCCAGGCATGGTGGCATGTACCTGTAGTCCTAGCTACTCAGCAGGCTGAGGTACCAGAATCATCTGAACCTGGGAGGCGGAGGTTGCAGCAAGCCGAGATCGCGCCACTGCACTCCAGCCTGGGCGACAGAGTAAGAGTCCGTCTCAGGTGCGGTGGTGAAAAATACAAAAATTAGCCGGGCACAGTGGCAGGCACCTGTAGTCCCAGCTACTCGGGAGGCTGAGGCAGGAGAATCTCTTGAACCTGGGTGGCAGAGGTGGCAGTGAGCCGAGATCGCACCACTGCACTCCAGCCTGGGTGGGTGACACAGCGAGACTCCAACTCAAAAAAAAAAAAATAAGTTTTAAGTTCTACTTTTAGTAGAGATGAGGTTTCACCATCTTGGCCAGGCTGGCCTCGATCTCCTGATCCACCCATCTCAGCCTCCCAAAGTGCTCAGATTACAGGCATGAGCCACCATGCCAGATCTACAGTTGTTGTTTTTTTTTTTTCTCCCAAAAAAGAAGTTAAAAAAATTTCATGGTTCAAAAAACCATTCAATGCTCAGACATTTGGTGTTCTAATTTCCAAGCTAGGCCAGGAGACAAGAGGCTTGTAATCTGTCCCCTAAACCTTTTCTTCTCCTCCTCTCATTTGGTAAGCCCATCCAGATTAGTAACTGAGACAGAGAGAAAGGAAGTAACTCAGCTAGATAGACACGAACCCCAGTTCAGAACCCAGGTCTCCTGACACCACCCCCAGCTCTTGTCCCTCCACTCCCCCCACTGCCCTGGCTAGAGAACAGGAACGCGGAGCATAGGCACATATGGCAGGAGATGCTGAGGGCAAGTCTGTGGAGGGCCCTGACATGCTAAAGACAGTCTGGACTTCATCCTCTGAGGAACCACAGGCTTCTGAGCAAGAATGGCTTGGTCAGGACCGGACTGGAGAAAGGAATTCTGAGAGTGATCTGTGCTCTCTCCCCCGCCACCTCTGTCCTGCTATTTCACTCTCATCCACTGGATAAACACTTCCCATGTAAAGGCCAACTCCAACCTGGTCATAATAAGCACTAGGAAAAACAACTGCTTTACGATGGAATCACGGAAATGCTGACACAGTGGTGGTGTGAGATGCTCCTTTGAAAAGCCTTGTCAGGCCCAGTCTTTGTAATTTCGCGGTGGCTCACAGGAAGCGCCTGGGAGCCAGATGCTTTCTGCCTGTGCTCAAGGCCGTAATTTCCTTCCCATACTTAAACCGATGACCCTGTGTCTCGCTGACAGGGGAGTCAGCCAAGGGAACAGGGCAGATAAAGAAGCAGCAAAATCTGAGGAAAACTGGCTGATTCGAAAAAAAATTCCTAAGATTCTTCTTGAGATGAACAACTAGGAAGACTTCCAGATGCACATGATCTGCTGTCTCTGAATGAAAGCCGCTGGAAGGCAGGCCAAGTTGGGAACGCTGGCCGCCAGCTCCCTCACGTCACAGATGCGGAAGCTGAAGGGGAGAGGGGAGGGCAGTCCCAGAAGCTGCTGTCAGAGCTGTCTATGTGCTAAGAAGGCTTCGCGCCCACTTCCCACCCCCATCCCAGTGCTCTCTCCACACTCTGCAGAGATGGTCACGTTAATCAAGGCCCTAGAGTCAAAGTGACTAGAAAGGGGACAAAAAAAAATGACATCCTGCCAGTCCCATTTATTACAGCAATAATCTCCACCCCTCACTAAATGTATACTTCTATAAAATTCTGCTTATATGTTCTATATGGCACCTAGCCACCACTCAACACTTCAAGATACATTTCAGAAAAAAAAAAAAAAAAAAGACGAATTTCAAACTATAAGTAACATATCCTGTTGGGGAGCCCAAAAATAACTAAGAAAACATTTGTGATCATACAAGGAACTGAATAAGTGCATTTTCTACAAAGTGCTAGCTTCATGATTTTCCTTTAGATAAGAGACCAGAATAGTAGTTTGTTCTTCCTTATCAATCGTCATTCCTTAGAAAGTGTTTGGCCAGTAATAATATCAGGAAGATCAATGAGTCATCTCCTATCACTGGTTTAGCCCTCGGACTTAAGAAGGAAAACAGGTCTGGCCTACTCTTCCATGACAGCTGTCCTAATTGCTAGAGGAAGTCACCTTGACCTCATATATTTGGCTGCTATTCAGAACACTATGTCTCTTGGTCCAAATTATCAAAAGCATACGTTAGGTAACAACATACCTTTCTCAGTTACATATGCACAGAATGCCCAAGATAAACCCACTGAGTGGTTCCCTCCGTGGCCTCACCTCCCACTCCCTGGCTCTGAATGGCACTGGGAAGAGCACAGAGCAGCTACTTTCTTTTGAATCATCTTAAAATCAACGCACAACAAATAGCTGCTGTGGATTTCTAACTCACACCAGCAAGAATGGAATAGGAAAGCACATCACCATTATAAAAACCTTGTCAGCAGACCGACTCTGACTCCCATGGCATCTACTATGTTAAAATCTTATGGGAAACTTGTACCGTAGCTAATGTGATTACTGTGTGCAGAATGAAGAGAGGGTTTGGGGATGAGTAGGTGTCTCAACCCAGTTCCTTCACTATTGCATGTATCTCCCTAATGCCGCAGACCACTCCCTGGCCCCTGAGTCCATCTGTGATTTCTGCTTTCTGCTCAGAAAACCCACTGTCAAGGCTTTAACTTAAGACAGCCTGTCAGAGCCTTAGCTTTGCCATCTCTAACACCATGATCCCTTCTGGCTATTACCGCTCCTCAAGGGTACAGGTGTGGGCACAGAAACATATATAATTTGTTCATACCAAAATGTGATATCATACACACCAACCCTTTAGTCTTCTTCACTGAGGACATCATGGATTGCATTCAGATAAAGAGCACTTTTTGCCCAGTGAAGAATCATATACAATAGAATAAGGTGGGATTTTTCTCGCTGTGTGTGTTGGGGGGAGTTTTGTGATAACGTGTTGCTCCTTGAATGTAAATATTCCTCTACTGTCTTATTTAAAACATTAGAGGGGGCCGTGGTGATTAAAATATATGTCATGGCTTGTCAAGCCTCATGACTACCTGAGTTCAAGAAACAGGCTGCTCGACTCCATTTTCCTTACTGACTGTAACAAAAAGCTAAGCTCAGCCAGTTGAATCACGAGAGCTAAAAGCCAAGTGAGGTACAGCTGGGCTCAAAAGCTGTATGTCCACATTCCATACCGGTAAGGCTGCCGGGAGCAGATGGCACAGACCGGGCTACAGTGTGTTCAATATGGCCTTCTCACCCCTTTCTCCGCTCCCCTAACCCAAACCTGCATTCCTACAGGCACAAACCCCACTCCATAGTGGAATACAGTAAGGCCAGTGTTGTCTGGAGTCACAAAGTTTTATATATGATTGCTTCTAATTAAAGATCATTTGATTTTAAGAAGTTAATAAAAAGGCCATAAACCTGTATCATTCCATAAGAATGCCAAGAATGCTAAGTACCCAACTAATATTCTTCCAGAGTGACTTTTATTAAAGGCTGCCTCTACTACTTTGCCAACTAACATGTCAGGTGGCAGAAACATTCCCACCTATCACAGGCTACTCAACTTTAAAAAGCAAAGGCAAGTGAAAAGGTCTTCTTTAAGTAATCAAATCAGTTCAAATTCCTCCTGCAAAAAATCCTAGTACAAACAAACTCAAAAATGGCAAAATCAAAGTTTAAAAAGCCACTTACAGTGCCAGCAAGTGATTCAGAAGAATTCTGAGAAAGGTAATATTAACATTTTAGTGGTAGAACACTTGGAGAGGAGCCAGGAAGCCTAGACTCTCTCCTAGCTAGGTCATTAAATCTCGCAGGGGGAGGGAAAGCATACACAGATAAAAACTAGTTAAATGGCATCTCATAGCCAAGCTGTCTTGACAGCTCTCATCTGTCAGCAGGATCACTGGACAATGACGTTCTTCAAGGAGACAGGTAAGTCTCTAGGGGCTAATGATAACCTAAGTGCATGCAATTATAATCAGAATGATAACGATCAATCCCTACCCTTGGAATGGGCACTCAAATTCAACAGCTGAGAAAGCCAACATATCTGCTGCCAGGGAATCTAGATCGCCTGGATCCCCACAGCCTCATGTGTTTCTTCCCATGTATACTCTCGGTCTCCTAGAGCAGCAAGTTATCTTTCAAAAAACATATTTGATCATTTTTTTGTGTAAGACAGAATCTAAGCTGTCACCCAGGCTGGAGTGCAATGGTATGATCTCGGCTCACTGCAACCTCCGCCTCCCGGGTTCAAGTGATTCTCCTGCCCCACCCTCCCAAGTAGCTGAAACTACAGGCGTGCGTCACCATGCCCAGCTAATTTTTGTATTTTTAGTAGAGATGAGGTGTCACCACGTTGGCCAGGCTGGTCTCGAACTCCTGACCTCAAGTGATCCACCTGTCTCGGCCTCCCAAAGTGCTGGGATTACAGGGGTGAGCCACCATGCCTGGCCTGCTCTTATATTAAACCCTCAAATTCTTATTCCCTATGTGATCTCATCTCCACCATTCTGACTTTTTCTCACTAGCCACTGTAGACTTCCTTGGGTTCCCTGGATGCCCTCATTTATTTATTCTCATTCGCCCATTCAATCATTCAACAAAAATTACTGAGCAAGCACCTACTGCTGTGCCAGGCACTGTACTAGGCATGGGGATACAGCAATGAACAAAAGAGACAAAGATGCCTGCCTCATGGAACTTACATTCTAGCAGAGGGAAACAGACAATTACAAAGCAAACTTAGGTTAGGAGAGAAATAGAATGGGGAAAAGGTAAAGCAGGGTGAAAGCCCTGGCACATGGTAGAGGAGTATGCACGGAGCTGAAAGAGATGGCCAGAGTAGGTCCCATCGAGCAGGAGGTGTGGGAGCAGCCATGAGGGAGGCAAGGGAGTTAAGAATCTGTGCGTCTGGGGGACAGTGTTCCAGGCAGCTGAACAGCAACTGCAAGGGCCCTAAGGCTGAGGAATTTTTTCTTTTTTTTGTTTTAATTTGTTTCTCATTAAATTGTTAACTCCAAAAAGATGGGGACTTAATGTCTTATCTATTCTGCTCCTCATGGGACCTCAGCACCACACACACTGCTGGCTCAACAAATACCTGCTAAATGCAATTAACGAATTAGTGTCTAAAGAAAAAACCAAAAAGCTGTCCACAAGTAATTTAAGTGTTACCTCAATTATCAAGGCCCTGCAGAACTTGTTGCACAGGTTTCAAATCTGCTAATAAAGGCCAGGCATGGTGGCTCACGCCTGTAATCCCAACACTTTGGGAAGCCAAGGTGGGTGGATCACTTGAGGCCAGGAGTTCAAGACCAGCCTGGCCGACAGGGCAAAACTCCGTCTCTACTAAAAATACAAAAATTATCCAGGTATGGTGGCGCATGCCTGTAATTCCAGCTACTTGGGAGGCTGAGGCAGAGAATCACTTAAACCTGGGAGGCGGAGGCTGCAGTGAGCCGAGATTGTACCACTGCACTCCAACCTGGGTGACAGAGTGAGACTCCATCTCAAAACAAAAAAACAAAAAAACAAACAAAAAAAAACAAACAACAAATTTACGAATAAAGTTTACGATCAAAGTGAATTTAATGCCACTTCAAGGAAGATCCTAACAATACCATGATGAGTCTAACTTATCAAGGCATTATCCCAGAGAGGTAAAAGCATAAAAAGTAGAGAACTATGGCCTTTTCAAGAGCATAAGGTAATCGACAAACTCAATTTATATAGAAAAATCAACAGAAAATCAGGATTCATTATTTATTCCAATTACTTGCCCCAAGCCATTGACAGGTACATTAGTTAAAAGCATCTTGAATGAACTGTTTATCTCTAACTCCACTACCATAGCCTCAGTTCTTAAGACAGAAACAGTTCATTCAAGACAACTTTGTCTTGAATGTACAGGTTTTTATCATAGTCCTCAAGCCCTTAAAGCTTGAGCTATCATAAGAGTTTCCTCATTGGTGTGCCCCAGGTCAAATCACTGTGTAAACTGCTATGGGTTAATCTTTTTTTTTTTGGACAGGGTCTCACTCTGTCACCCAGGCTGGAATGCAGTGGCGAGATTATGGCTCACCACAGCCTCAACCTCCCAGGCTCAAGCGATCCTCCTGCTGCAGTTACTTGAGTAGCTGGGACTAGATGTGTGGGTGTGCTACCACGCCCGGCCAATTTTTGTGTTTTTTTGTAGAGACAAGGTTTCACCATGTTGGCCAGGCTGGTCTGAAACTCCTAGTCTCAAGTGATTGCCAGCCTCAGCCTCCCAAAGTGCCGAGATTACAGGCATGAGCCACCACACCCGACCTGGGTTAATCGTAAGACAGTTTTTACTACCACAATCCCAGTTCAATTTGACCCCAACCTTCTTTTCCACCTTCATTTCTAGCTATCCTTCAAAAAGAACTCCATGGTCCAGCTAAGTTATTCTCTGAACATGCCGTGAGCATTCCTGCCTCCACACCACCACTCTGGCTATCCCCTTATCTGGAATGCCACTGTGCCTCTTCTCCACCTCTCTGAATGTTATCAGTGTAAAATAATGCCTTCTCTGCCCATCTCTGTTATGAGAAATGCATCACCCAAGCAACTACAGCATTCATTTGGTCACATATGCCCTTCTACATTCTCTTCTGTATCAGCAGAACTGAAAGCCTGCACACTACATTTCCCAGATTCCTTTTGCTAGCTGGCTTCCACAGTTAGGTTTTCAAAGGCTGGAGACTGGTTGGCAAGTGGAAGGATAACGCCACTTTTTTCCTGTTGCTGCTCTGTCTTGGGGAGCAGCGGCGGTGGCGGCGGCGGCGGCGGCAGCAGCAGCAGGAGCAGTGAACGACTATGGAAGAACGCAGGCAACTACACACACCACAGGTTCCAGCACATCAGCGCAGTGCTGGCTTCTGGGTTCCTGGTGAACTGCAGCAATACAGCTCCAACAGCAGCAGCAGCAGCTCATCTGTGCATGTAGGCTCCTGGGTTCTAGCCCACAGGCAGTTTTCTCATCTCTGGATAACAACCCTCTTCTCCCTTTTGCTCCGCCTAAGCCTTTCCAACATCTTTGTAATAAATCCCTTGCATTTAAATCCCTTCCTGCTGGAACTATCTAGAGTGGTTTCTACTTTCCTGATTGGACAATAACTGATACAACAACAGAGAATGAGGAAATAAAAACAGCAATATTAACTAAGATGGAAAATGAAATATAAAATGACAAAGGAATGAGGACTAGCAATTTAAAAAAATATCCCACAAAATGAAATCCCAGAAAATTTCTCCCTAGGTATATTCCAATTAATTTTTGAGTTCTGAAAATGAAGATGCTAGTTGGCTGTATATTTAGTTGTTTTTCTTTTTCATTTTTAAAGAAAGTCAGTAAGTACTTTTTTTGACTAAATCAAGTTTCTGCGGAATTGGGAAAATCCTTCCTTTATGTTTCCTCAGAACTTTATATACAGAGGGCCCTTCTTTTTTTTTTTTTTTTTTTTTTTTTGAGACAGAGTCTCGCATTGTAGCCAGGCTGGAGTGCAGTGGCGCAATCTCAGCTCACTGTAACCTCCGCTTCCCGGGTTCAAGCGATTCTCCTGGCTCAGCCTCCCAAGTAACTGGGATTACAGGCATGTCCCACCACGCCCAGCTCATTTTTGTATTTTTAGTAGAGACAGGGTTTCACCATGTTCGCCAGGATGGTCTTGATCTCCTGACCTCGAGATCCACTCACCTCAGCCTCCCAAAGTAGGCACTTCTTAGGTCATGTATCTGCCTGGTGACTGGTATAAGGCTTTGGAATTCACAGATTGGGAATTAAAGCCATGTAAATGGTCACTCTAATTCTAAAAAGCAACTTGAAAACAAATCTCATCCAAAGCACTCAGCAAAGGATTCCAAAGCCCTTTCAGCCCTGAAATGTAGCCACTGGTGAGGGAAGGTGGAAGTTCAGCTGGCACATGGGGCAGAGATTTTTGCCTCTTCCTTGTCAAAGCTCCCCCTGACCCTGTAAAGGCTGTTTCTAGGTTTCTGTAGGGCCTCTTTTTTTTTTTTTTTTTTTGGTTAAAGATCTAGCCTGAAAATCCCATTACAAAAACTGCCTAGAACACAGTTTACCTTTCTTGGAAAGATGAAGAACCAGGTTAATCTGGAACACATTCAAATCCCCCGGCTCTTGAAACTCTGAGTTTTCAATCAGTTGGAGATTGCTTAGACAAATCTCTAAGTCCTAACTAAAATTCATTTTCAGGTATTATATTAAGCCAAGATAAGGATAAAATGTTGGAGGTTGTAAAAAAAAAAAAAAAAAAAAAAAGACAAAATAAACCCACTACCTTCAAGGGTTAACAACTACTGAAACTATACTTATGGCCCTTCATCACTGCATTTGCTAACCCAGCTTTCCATTAACAAAAAAATGCCTCAAGAAATGGATACCTTGGAGAAAATAAGTGCACCCCAATAAGTGCACAAAGCAGCTTGACTCTTGCTGATTTCCAGGATGACTGACGAAAATGGGCCATCAGCGGTTGTCATTTTCATACTTCCTTTGACAACACGCTGAAGGCTGGGTGCAATAGCTCATGCCTGTAATCCCAGCACTTTGGGAGGCTGAAGTGGATGGATTTTTTTAGTTTAGGAGTTCAAGACCAGGCTGGCAACATTGCAAAACCCTATCTCTGCCAAAAACAAAACAAAACAAAACAAAAACCACATACACAAAATTAGCCAGGTGTGGTGGTGTGCGCCTGTAGTCCCAGCTACTTGGGAGGCTGAGGTGGGAGGATCACTTGAGCCTGGGAGGTGGAGGTTGCAGTGAGCTGAGATCGCACCAATGCACTCCAGACTGAGTGACAGAGCAAGACGCTGTCTCAAAAGAAAAAAAAAAAAAAGACAACATGCCCAGTAGATAAATGAATGCTTGAACATTTTTAGCGGGTTATTACTTCTAAAAACCTTACCATAGGAAATCAAGCCCTACAACCCACATTAAGCACTTCTCACAGTAACCCAACAGAGCAGTTACTATTATAATCCCCATTTTACAGATGAGAAAACAGGCTCGCAGAGGTCAAGAGACTCGTTCAAGATCACCCAGCTTAGTACGGCCCCAACCGCCTGCCTCTGAGGCCCACACACGTGGCTTAACCCCAATACTGCACTGCTGCAAAGCCAGAATGGACAAAAAGAGCTGCTGCACAGCGTGAGCTCTCTGGAGAAAACAGAAGCTACTACTGCTCTAATCTACTTGCTCTTTTACCAAAGCTCTCCACTGTGAGGGAAACAGTCTCTTATGTACCTAGATGCAAAGCTTCACAATATATTCCCCACAATATTTTGTATATGTACCTTAAGCTGCTCAAAGTACTATTAGAAAACTTGCCTTATCAGCTTTTATTTGAGACAGGGACTTGCTGTTGCCCAGATGGAGTTCAGGTGCAGTGGCGCAATCACCACTCACTGCAGCCTCGCCCTCCCGGGCTCAGGTGATCCACCTCAGCTGGGACTACAGGCGTGCACCATCACACCTGGCTAATTTTTTGTAGAAACAGGGTTTCACCATGTTGCCTAGACTGGTCTCGAACTCCTGGGCTCAAGTGATCCTCCCACCTTGGCCTCCCAAAGTGCTTGGGATTACAGGTGTGAGCCACCGTGTGGGGCTTCCTTATAGCTTTTTGTTGAGACAGAGTTTCATTCTTGTCACTGAGGATGGAGTGCAGTGGTATGATCTTGGCTTACTGCAACCTCTGCTTCCTAGGTTTAAGGGATTCTCCTGCCTCAGCCTCCCGAGTAGCTGGGACTACAGGCATGTGCCACTACGCCCGGTCAATTCTGTATTTTTAGAAGAGATGGGGTTTCACCATGTTGGCCAGGCTGGTCTCAAACTCTTGACCTCAGAAGATCCGCCTGCCTTGGCCTCCCAAAGTGCTGGGATTACAGGCGTGAGCCACTGCACCTGGCTTTCCTCACAGATTTTTAAACCCACCCAGGAATGGTAAGTATTCTCTTCATTCCACAGACAAGGGCATTGGGACCTGGAGACTAAATTATTTGCCCAAAGTCAGAGGATTCAATATGCTGTCTCCTCAATGGGACTACTGATATCACTCAAGCCTCACAGAAGAAACAGAATTTCCGCCAGAGTTAACCATAAAGATCATTTCTAATTGATGGGAAATGATCACCTTTCAACTTCAGAAACTTGCTATTAAGAATATAATTTTACTTGCCTGAGCATTAAATTGTGAGAAAACACCAACTTGCACTTTTCTTAATTTCCCAAACCATAGAAGGGATAAGATGCTGTAAGATTTTGCCCTTAAATTTCAGCTCTTTTTTTCCCCTCATCCAATTGCAAAAATCCATTTCTATTTACACAGAAAGTATACCTTTTAAAAAAAGTCACCAAAAAAATATGAAGTTCACTATTCTGGAAATACTCTTTCAAGGCTTCAGGAAAAGTACCTTTCCTTCCAACTAGCAGTATTCACATAAATCTGAAGGGTCTGGCCCACCTATAAGAATGATGGTAAGTTAAATACTATGGGAAGAAAATCAGTCTCAGACTTAAAGGAATTAAAATGCCGGTAGTAAAAATCAGTGAGTAGGTGAAAATCTAGAAAATCTATCTCTATCATCCCAATCTCAAGGACCATTACAAAACGGCAGAGTAAGACATGACACAGGAGACAGCAGAAAAAGATACATGGCTTTCCTTTCACTAAAAGTATGGCCGGGCATGGTGGCTTGCTCCTGTAATCCCAGCACTTTCTGAGGCCGAGGCAGGTGGATCACCTGAGGTCAGGAGTTTCAGACCAGCCTGGTCAACATGGTGAAACCCCATCTCCACTAAAAATACAAAAATTAGCTGGGTGTGGTGGCGCATGCCTGTAGTCCCAGCTACTCCAGAGGCTGAGGCAGGAGAATCCCTTGAACCCAGGAGGCGGAGGTTATAGTGAGCAGAGATCATGCCACTGCACTCCAGCCTAGGCGACAGAGCGACTCCGTCTCCAAAAAAAAAAAAAAAAAAAACACCAGGATACAGCGTAAACCAAAGTCAATTACATCTAAAGTTTCAAAGGAAAAAATAAAAACTGCTCCAAGGAATGAGTCACAAAGTGATATTTTATTTATAAATCTAGAATATCTTAGAAATTTCACATCATTGATCCACTCTCAAAAACTAACCTCAAGGTAAGAATCTCACTTTATCAAGTTATTTTTTATAAGTTCACCAGACCTAAAGAAAGCTCGACTTTGTCCATGAGCTTCCAAGTAGTGTTGAAAATAATTTTCCTTGAAATCCACAGGCAAGGGATTGCATCCTAATTGCATCATTTGCTCTTTGTTTTGAGGATACTGGAGATAATTCTAAGGACGAGGCAGAGAGTGGTGCTTAACAATACTCAGCCGAATCACAAAATGGAGCCACTTCAAGAACAACTGCACCCTGAGTTTACAGGAAAAAAAACAAAACAAAACAAAACAAAAAAACACCAAATCAGTAGAGAAGTTTGGTTTTTTTCTGACAAGCAGCCTTCACCAATATGAAGTTGTATTTAAGAATAAAGGCAGACACAGTCTGAAATCTTGGAAGGAAGGAAGGAAGGAAGGAAGGAAGGAAGGAAGGAAGGAAGGAAGGAAGGAAAGAAGGAAGGAAAGAAAGAAGAAAGAAAGAAAACGAATGAAAGAACTTATGTTAAGGCAGAAACAAAATATCCAAAATATCCATAAATAAATGGATGCCCTCTGCCAAATATATTTTTCACTGGTGAAGATATTACAAACCTACATCCCAATCTAGCTAAGGGATCACTTATTGAAAGATTTATGTCCCCAAATCTACCTAAACCCTGGGATCATTAGTTCATACTCCTATTGGTACAAAAAGCTTCTATTCAATTTTAAACTTTTAAAGAACCTAAGTCGGCCGGGCGCGGTGGCTCACGTCTGTAATCCCAGCACTTTGGGAGGCCGAGGCGGGCGGATCACAAGGTCAGGAGATCAAGACCATCCTGGCTAACACGGTGAAACCCTGTCTCTACTAAAAAATACAAAATATTAGCCGGGCGCGGTGGCGGGCGCCTGTAGTCCCAGCTACTTGGAGGCTGAGGCAGAAGAATGGCATGAACCCGGGAAGCCGAGCTTGCAGTGAGCTGAGATCGCGCCACTGCACTCCAGCCTGGGCCACAGAGCAGATTCCGTCTCAAAAAATAAAAAAATAAAAATAAATAAAAATAAAAAACCTAAGTCAAAACCAAGGGGGGCAAAACCAAGGCGGGAGAGAAGTATTCATAATAAACAAGTTAAGTGTGTTTTATAATCTTTAAAGTGCTTTCTCATTTGATCCTCAAAATGATCCCAAGCAGAAGTTGGTGCCCATTCTTCAGATGACAGAATCACTGCATTTTAAGGCTAGAAAGGACTAACTTCCCACCCAATGCTTCCCACTAGAAAAGAAGACGGGGTCTTGTCTCGTCGCTATCCACTATATTCCCAGGACCTAGAGTAGTACCTGATATATGGTAGATGCTCATCAACATCACCTCTATTATATGTTCAAAAAGTCCAACCTGAACAGTTTTTGAAGGTGTTAACTCCAGTTCAGAAGTGATAATGACCTGGCCAAGACCTTATAGCTGGCTACCTGTTCCCCACACTCCTGCTTCCTAATTCAGGGCAGGCTCTTCCCCCTACTCAGGTTGTCACTGAAACTCTAAGGGTTTCCCAAGCTGCCCCCCCCAAAATTCACTGGCATCTGATAATTTTAACTTATATCCTTCTCCCTTACACAGGTATTTGTTTCCTTCATATGTATCACCTTCATTTAGTTCCACAACCCTTTATTTAGCACCTACCATGTGCAAAGGACCATGACTGTGGAGGATCCGAAGATGAGAATCAGTGCTCTCGAGGGAGTTATAAGCCGATGAGAACTCTAAAAGGCAACACCAGGAAGCTCTGATGCACGGAGAACTGGACTTACAAATGTTGGGAGAAGAGACACTCTAGGCAGAGGGACCTCACAAACAGACAAAGCCTGAACACAGTGTTCAGGAAAAAGCAAGTGGTCCGGCCTGATTGCAAGGTGCACTGCAGAGAAGCCCCAACTTGGAATCATCCTATGGAAAGAACTATGAGGACAAGAAGCTAACAATTATTTAGGTGGTTTCTTACTTCCTCCCGATACCACTTTCCTTTATACGTGTCCCACCTCCTCCTGGCAAAAAAAAAAAAAAAAAAAAAAAAAAAGCAGCCAACAAAAACTTCTGAATATTCTCCCTGTAAAAGTACTCTCGGTAATATCTTATTATAATAGACAATTTCAGAATCAAAGGAACCAACTGTGGCTGCATACCCACCCAACAGGTCAATTAACCATTTTTTTTTTGAGACAGGGTTTCACTCTGTTACCCAGGCTGGAGTACAATGGCACGATCACGGCTCACTACAGCCTAGACTTCCCTCCAGCGATCCTCCCACCTCAACCTCCCAAGTAGCTAGGACTATAGGTGTGTACCAGCACACCTGGCTTTTTTTTTTTTTTTTTTTTTTTTGAGACAAAGTCTCACTCTGTCGCCTAGGCTAGAGTGCAGTGGTGTGATCTCGGCTCACTGCAACCTCTGCCTCCAGGGTTCAAGTTAATTCTCCTGCCTGTCTCCCAAGTAGCTTGAATTACAGGCGTGCCACCATGCCTGGCTAATTTTTCTTTTTTTTTTTTTTTTTTTTTAAGTAGAGACAGGGTTTCACTATGTTGGCCAGGCTGGTCTTGAACTCCTGACCTAAGTGATCTGCCTGGCTCGGCTTCCCGAAGTACTGGGATTACAGGTGTGAGTCACTGTGCCCAGCCAACACCTGGCTAATTTTTGTATTTTTGGTAGAGACAGGATTTCATCACGTGGCCCAGGCTGGTGTCGAACTCCTGAGCTCAAGCAATCTGCCTGCCTCGGCCTCCCAAAGTGCTGGGATTAAGGCGTGAGCCACCATGCCTGGCCAATTAACCAATTCTTAATCTTTTGGCAGTTAAGAATCCCTTTGACAATCTGATAAAAACTTGAACACTTTCGCCCAGAAAATAGAATGCACTTATACAAAAAATTCAGGAACCCTGGATTAGGAACCTTTGCCTTGGCCAGGCACGGTGGCTCATGCCTGTAATCCCAGCACTTTGAGAGGCTAAGGCAGGCGAATCATGAGGTCAAGAGATTGAGACCATCCTGGCCAACATGGTGAAACCCCATCTCTACTAAAAATACAAAAATTAGCTGGGCGTGGCAGTGCTAGCCTGTAGTCCCAGCTACTTGGGAGGCTGAGGAAGGAGAATTGCTTGAGCCCAGGAGGTGGAGGTTGCAGTGAGCCAAGATCGCACCACTGCACCACTGCACCACTGCACCACTGCACCACTGCACCCCTGCACCACTGCACCACTGCACCACTGCACCACTGCACTCCAGCCTGGTGACAGAAAGAGACTCCATCTAAAACAAAACAAAACAAAACAAAACAAAAAAACTTGCCCTAGCAAAAAGCCTAAGAAAAGTGGCCAAAAATGAGAGATTGAGCCTGTTTCTAACTAGGAATACCCAACTCCCCCATTCACATAAGAAGAATACTCCTTCTTCTGCACAACGTAATAATTATCCTCAATGAATAAATAAAATGAGAGAATTCCTCCACGGTTTATAATCCTCACCTGCTAGTAACAATACAGCTTCCATTTATTGGGCTCTACTATGTGGCAGAAGGCCTGGAGGGCAGGTAATAGTTATATCCCCATTTTGTATATCAGAAAACCAAGGCTTAGAGGTATCAACTGACCTGGCCAAGGCTACCCAGATGGAAAGTGGCAGAGCTGGGTTTGGAACTCTGGTATTTTGACTTCCAAAGCCCAACTATCCTACCTCCACCAGAGGGAACCTTATTACCATACTGATTACTGGGAGACAGCAAAGAATATTGACAAAGAGCCACAACCCAATCATTTCCATCTGCTCTTCTAGTAAGTAAACAGTCCAGTCCAAGGGTCCAGTCCAGTATTACACACCCTCTGGGCATCCAATAAATACCTCCTGAGTCACTAAGGGCAAAGACAACCATATACTGTTGGCGACAGAAAAGTAGAGGAATGGAGTCAGTAGTTTTTAAGTGAGTTCCATTTGAATACATGTGTCACAGCTACAGCCTCAGTCACTGTCTCCAGTTTGGCAAAGGCCCTAAACACCTGATCTGTTACACCCTCTTTTTGTTTGCAACACATCAATGAGGTAATGAGATAAATCAACAGTGAAATTTCAGTGAAACATAGTCTAAATAACCTCTCCTGTGTTCCTGTTCTACCCTGTATATCCTCCATGACTTTGGCCATGACACCATATGATAGCTGTTCCCATGAGACTAACAGCTACAATTTCTGAGCACTTACGTGTGTATCACTACAAGCCTCTAAGGGCCAGGATCCAGTAATTTCATCTCTATGACCACTGCCCAGCATGGGCCTCAGCATATAAATATATGACAAATGAATGAATACTTGCACGTAGAAATACAGTAATTATTATTTCAAATAGAAAGACATTTTTACTAAACAATGACAAAAGAGATGAAGATTTAAGAGCCATAATACCAAGCTTCCAAAAAAGAAAGCGTACACACTCCTCCCTTAGATGTTCAACAAGAGAATTCTTTGCACCAAGGACCCCTCCAAATAAGTATCAGGGAAAAATAAAAGGCAGGTCTCAATCTAAAACAGTAAAGTAAAACGGAGACAAAATGAGGCCATGGGGCTCAGTGTTACTCTAAGCCAGTGGTTCTAGTCTTTTTTGGGTCATGGATTCCTTTGAGAATTTGATGAAATCTACGAATTCTCTCTCTGCAGAAAATAAACAGAACTAAAAATTCAGCATATACTCATTCTGAAAGCATCACAGACACCCCTGACCCAACCCCTTAAGGGACTACAGAACTTCAAGTTCCTATAACCTTTGCTTAGAATCTGTACCTCTAGCCATGTCTGACTACAGGCAACCCAAAATACTAACCATTTAGTTTTTCAGCGGTCACACTGTTAAAGGAAGCTGAAGCAATGGCTTTAGTACTTGTAATGTTTCACCACCTACCACAATGGCCTCTACTCGTTTCCTGATTCATGTGGTTAAGCCACAGAATGGGGTGAGGATATTCTATTTTCCCCTACTAGAAAGTAAGAAATTCAAAAGCAGGAGCCATGTCTGATAGTGCTATGTATTCCACCTAGGGAGGTGCACATTTTAGATAATTAATCGCTGTTGACTGGTTTACTAAAGAACAGTTTTTTGGGGTTTTTTTTGAGATGGAGTTTCGCTCGTCACCCACGCTAGAGTGCAGTGGTGCAATCTTGGCTCACTGCAACCTCCAATGGGTCCCAGGTTCAAGCGATTCTCCTGCCTCAGCCTCCTGAGTAGCTGAGATTACAGGCATCTGCCACCACAGCTGGCCAATTTTTTTTTTTTTTTTGAGATGGAGTCTTGTTCTGTCTCCAGGCCGTAGTGCAGTGGCTCAATCTTGGCTCACTGCAAACTCCGCCTCCTGGGTTCAAGCAATTCTCCTGCCTCAGCCTCCCGAGTAGCTGGGATTACAGGCACATGCTACCACACCCAGCTAACTTTTGTATTTTTGGTAGAGACAGGGTTTCACCATGTCCACCAGGATGGTCTCAATCTATTTATTGACCTTGTGATCTGCCCACCTCGGCCTCCCAAAGTGCTGGGATTACAGGTGTGAGCCACCACGCCCGGCCATGTCTGGCTAATTTTTTGTATTTTTAGTAGGGTTTCATCCTGTTGGCCAGGCTGGTCTCGAACCCCTGACCTTGGGTGATGCACCCGACTCAGCCTCCCAAAGTGCAGGGGTTAAAGGCATGAGCCACCATGTCCAGCCTAAGAACAGGGTTTTTTTTTTTTTTTTTTTTTTTTGAGACGGAGTCTTGCTCTGTCGCCCAGGCTGGAGGGCAGTGGCATGATCTTGGCTCGCTGCAACATCCACCTCCTGGGTTCAAGTGATTCTCCTGCCTCAGCCTCCTGAGTAGCTGGTACTACAGGCACGTACCACCACTCCTGGCTAATTTTTTTTTTTTTTTTTTTTTTGTATTTTTAGTAGAGACGGGGTTTCACTCTGTTAGCCAGGATGGTTGCGATCTCCTGGCCTAGTGATCCGCCCGCCTGGGCCTCCCAAAGTGCTGGGATTATAGGCATGAGCCACCACGCCTGGCCAAAGAACAGGTTTTAAACAACCTACACATTATCTTTTATGGTAAAATGAGCTGTAAATTCACATAGTCCAGGAAAAGATAATGCTACATAACTAGGCAGATTTTAAAAAACAAAACTTTTTCCTAAATTGGACCCCTGGGACCTTGAAATAGAAGAATAAGCCTTACAAAACGTGCTTTCTCATCTTTATGGTGCTGAGTTTGTCTCTCTGACAGGGATTTGGCCATCTACAGCATATATGCTGGTACAGAGCAAACCACAGCCACCGTTACCCAAGGGCATGAGGGAAGCTGCTGCCAGTGGAGCCTAAGAAGTTGTGAGCAGCAGCCTTCCTTCTTGTTGTGGGGTGTGTGTGTATGAAATACATATATATATATATATATATAATTGATTGATTGGAGACAGAGTCTTGCTCTGTCACCCAGACTGGAGTGAAATGGCACGATCATAGCTCACTGCAGCTTCGACCTTCCAGGCTCAGTCGATCCTCCCACCTCCACCTCCTGAGTAGCTGCAACTACAGGTGTGCGCCACCATGCCCAGATAATTTTTTAAATTTTCTAGAGATGGAGTCTCATTATGTTGCCCAAGTTGATCTCGAACTCCTGGCCTCAGGCAATCTTCCCACCTCGGCCTCCCAGAGATATTTTTCAATAAACATTTCCTGAACAGCATCAATGCCTAGTTTCCTGAGTTACATGTTTAGAGATACAATGATGAAAAGCATAGCCCCTGCCTTCAAGGAACTTAAGATATTGGTGGAGATAGAGTCAAGAAAACAGACCATTAGAAGGCAAGTACTAGGCCGGGCGTGATGGCTCACAACTGTAATCCCAGTACTTTGGGAGGCCGAGGCAGGCAGACCACAAGGTCAGGATATCAAGACCATCCTGGCTAACACGGTGAAACCCTGTCTCTACTAAAAATACAAAAAACTTAGCCAGCTGTGGTGGTGGGTTCCTGCAGTCCCAGCTACTCAGGAGGCTGAGGCAGGAGAATGGCATGAACCCAGGAGGCGGAGCTTGCAGTGAGCCGAGATGGCACCACTGCACTCCAGCCTGGGTGACAGAACGACTCTGTCTCAAAAAAAAAAAAAAAAAGAAGGCAAAGTACTAAGTACCACCACAATGGGGGTCCACTCAGCAGGCAAACTCAGGCAAGGGGCTGACTTCTGTGGTCAGGGAAGGGTCAGGGAAGGCTTCCTGGAAAAAAAAAAATCTAAGTCAGAGACCTAAAGAATGAAAAGGAATTAGTCAAGCTGCAGTTTTTGTTTTTTAGGTGATCTTTACGTATTTTGCTTTTGGTTCGGTTGGGCAGGGGCTAGCAGGAGAATACCTCTGATGAGAAGTGTATGAAATGGCCCAGAAGCATGGATTTTGGGAAGAGCTAGTCATTCCACATGGTTAGAGCACTGAGTTGAAAGAGGGAAGTAGGCAGATAGGCAGAACTTCTAGAGGCCCTTAGAGAAAAGCCCTACTTATAAACATGCTCCCTTGGTGAAGCCACAGCCCTTGGAAGCTCTTGCTAGTCACAGCTTCTATTTTAACTTCTTACTTTGGAATAATTTTAGATATACAGAAAAGTTGCAGATGTTACAGAGTCCTCACATACCCTTCACCCAGCTTCCCCTAATGTTCACATAACCATGATGTATTTGTCAAAACTAAGAAATTAGCACAAAAAACTAAACTACAGACTTTTAGATTTTACCAGTTTTTCCATTTATTGCCTTTTCTGTACCAGGATCCAATCCAAGATCCCATATTCCACTTAAATTCAGAGGTTTTTAAAAATCCCTTTCTTTACTTCAGAGCACCACGGTTTTATCATTTTCATCAGTTTCCATGTATGCTTGCCCATCCCCCAACTTCACCAACTCACTGAGAAGGTAAATATATCCTTTCAGTACCGAATAGAAGGTACCAAGCAGACATGTTTCTGCTTTTTCAGTTTTGCTAGTAGTAAGTCCTCTTTAATCTCTCTCTCTTTAAAGATCCCAACCACCCCAAGAAAAAGTCAAGACAAAATCACCTGAATGCTCAATCCATCCTTAAAATTCTAGCAAAATCATCTGGGATTTGGGAAGGAAGAAAACAGTGATTCATCCCCTTTCCCACATTTTCACTAAGGACTCTTTAAGCATTAGGATAGAAATTCAATCGTATCGCAACAATCATTATAAAGACACTTTACCAGTATTAGTCATACTTCTTTCTGTTACATTTATAACCTACGTTCTAAGCCTCCTCCATCTCCTAAAACTCCCAAATCTACAACAACCTTGAGTAAAGCCCGATTTCTAGAATCAAGGGTGAATCCTGTGCAGAAATCACTGTAATGCTAATACAAACTGGCAATTTATTCTACAATTAAAAAATACAACTACTAACAATGGTTATCCCTGGGAGGAAGACTTTAAGGAATACTTTAACTTTCCTTGTATTTCAGCTAGTGAAAGCATTCAACAAATATATAAAGAGCACAGCCCTATGTCAGAGTTAGAAGTAGGAAAAAAAGAAAAGAAAAAAAATAACCTCCCTTAGGGAGCATAGTTTATATCTGCACTACTTCGGCCATTTAAAGTTAAACTAATAAATAATTAAATAAAAATTTTAAATTTAGTTTCTCAGCCCCACTAGCTACATTTCAAGTAGCAACACGTGACTGGTGGTTACCACAATGAACAACGCAGAAAGTTCTATTAGACGAGGCTGATGTAAAGGAAGACCTGATGCTAATTCAACCTTGGAAACAGAGAGGAGGCATTTGAAATGAGCAGCATTAAGGCAAGTACTCCAGGATGGAGGACAACAACATACACCACTGGCCTCCCTACAGCATCATGCAATACCCAATCTCCAAGGCTCTTCCCTGAAGTCAGAAGGAGGCATTAGAGAAATGAAATGGGTGACAGGCTTTGATTGTACTTTAAGATAAGCTTAGATAAAAATACCCTAAAATGAAAAAATCACATTATAAAAATCTATTTACAGCTGGGTGCAGTAGCCACCTCAGCAGTAACTCAGGAGCCTGAGGTGGGAGGATTGCTTGAGCCTGGGAGTTAGAGCCCAGCCTGGGCAACACAGCGATAACTCATCTCTAAAAAGGTAAAAATTAAAAAACTTAAGATTAAAAAAATCCAATTAGGACCTCACTAAAAAGGTGGAGGGGAAAATAGAACTGGAAATAACTGCTAGATCATTCTGGAAATCTTTAACAAGTAAGCTAAACTAGAGATCAAGAGGACAAACCAAAGAATGTACTATGCCCATCCAAATACCTTCCAGTGAGAGAAACATTTCCCAATGATCAAGGTTAGTATGTGAAATCACAGGCATTAACCCCACATTAATAAAAACAAGTAGGGCCAGAGAGAGAAGAGGGAGGTGAGGAGAAGAGAGAGCACACAAACCCAGACTAGTACTTTCTAAGTGGGAGGTAGTTTATTATTTTGCTTCATCTGAATCCTTCGTTTACCTCACCTAGCACGTATGGCCTTAGTTTCCTATTCTGAGTAATGGGTACAAGGATAGCACCTACTTCATTGGATCATTATGTGGATTCCCTGAGTTAATACACGTAAACTACCTAAAACAGTGCCTGGCATATAGAAAAGATTAAGGAAATATTTGCTATTATTATTGCAAGAGTCACAAACTATCTCTGAGGATCTAGTCTCACTTGTCCAAAAGTAAAATGATTTCCCTAAGGGTGAGCTCACAGGGGAATGAGATGTTGTGCTGACTATAAGAAGGGGCGCTTTTGAAAAGTCCAATCCAACCTAAGCTGAAACATCTTCCAATCATGTCCTATGAATTATTATTGATAATGTCCAAAGCCATGAGGACAACTGAAAGAACTTCTGCAAGCTTTAGGATTTAGATATAGACCCATGGGCTAGGCACAGTGGCTCAAGCCTATAATCCCAACATGTTGGGAGATCAAGGCAGGAGGATCACTTGAGGCCAGGAGTTTGAGAGCGGCCTGTGCAACATAGCAAGATCTCATCTCTACTAAAAATTTTAAAAAGTAGCCAGGCACGGTGGGTGCGCACCTGTAGTCTCAGCTGAGGCAGGAGGATCATGTGAGCCCAGAAAGTCGAGGCTGTAGCAAGCCATGATCATGCCACTGCACTCTAGCCCTTAAACCTGTAATCTTAGTACTTTGGGAGGCCTAGGCGGGGGGATTGCTTGAGCCCAGGAGTTCAAGACCAGCTGGGGCAACATGGCAAAACTCCATCTCTACAAAAAAAATACAAAAGTTAGCCAGACATGGAGGCACATGCCTGTAGTCCTAGCTACAAGGGACACTGAGATGGATCATCTGAGTCCGGGAGGTTGAGACTGCAGTGAGCTGTGAGCATGCCACTGCACTCCAGTCTGGGCAAGAGACCCTATCTCAAAAGAAAAAAAAAATATTATCATTATTTTATAGATGAGAAAACTAAGGCCCCAAAAAGTTAAATAGCTGGCCTGTGGCAGAGATGAGGAGCAGTTAGAACACATACATCATGTTTTCAACTCGCCGCCTTATATTGGTGCAGTTTATGGTGCCCCAAATCAATTGCAATATTAACAGCAAACATCACTACTCACAGATGACCATAACAGAATAAATGCCTGTGGCAGTTTTCCTCAGCTTATCTTTAAAATGAGAATTATAAGCATATACCTACATATGTCCCTATAAGGCAGCTAGTTTCCTCGGGAAGGGATATCTTTTATTCTGAAGTTAGATCCTTTGTTGTTGTTGTTGTTGTTGTTGCCCAGGCTGGAGTGTAGCTGGCACAATCATTGCTTACTGCAGCCTCCAACTCCTGGGCTCAAGCAATCCTCCTGACTCGGCTTTCAAAAGTGTTGGGATTACAGGTGTGAGCTACCATGCCCAGCCTAGATCCTACTTTTTATGAAACAATGGTGGGAATAATTTTTCTTTTTTAAATGCTCTCCTTGGCAAAACTAAAAACTAGTAAACTCGTATAGGCATACTATGTTTTTTTGAGATGGAGTCTCACTCTGTCACCCCGGCTGGAGTGCACTGGCGCAATCTCGGCTCACTGAAACCTGTGTCTCTCAGGTTTAAGAGATTTTCCCGCCTCAGCCTCCCAAGTAGGTAAGATTACAGGAATGCGCCACCATGCCTAATTTTTTGTATTTTAGTAGAGATGGGGTTTCACCATATTGCCCAGGCTGGTCTCGAACTCCTGAGCTTAGGCAGTCCACCCACCATGGCCTCCCAAAGTACTAGCCAACGCATCTGACCGGCATAAGACGTTTTATTGCCATTCCTTTTACTGCGCTTCAGATACTATGTGTGTGTGTGTGTGTGTGTGTTTTTAATTGAAGGTCATTGGCAACCCTGCCTTGAGCAAGTCTATCAGCACCATTTTTCCAGAGCATATGCTCACTTACTGTCTCGATGTCACATTTTGGTAATTCTTGCAATATTTCAAACTTTTCCATTATTATTCTGTTATGGTCATCTGTGAGTAGTGATGTTTGCTGTTAATATTGCAATTGATTTGGGGCACCATAAACTGCACCAATATAAGACGGCGAGTTGAAAAAATGTTGCATGTGTTCTAACTGCTCCTCATCTCTGTCTCTGTTCTCTGAGACACAAGCATGTTGAAATTAGGCCAATTGCCCGGCCATGGTGGCTCATGCCTGTAATCCCAGCACTTTGGGAGGCCAAGGGCGGGTGGATCACCTGAGGTCAGGAGTTCGAGACCAGCCTGGCCAACACGTTGAAACTCTGTCTCTACTAAAAAAAAAAAAAAAAAATTAGCCGGGCGTGGTGGCGCATGCCTGTAATCTCAGCTACTAGTGGGGCTAAGGCAGGAAGATCACTTGAACCTGGGAGGCGGAGGTTGCAGTGAGCCAAGACCGTGCCACTGTACTCCAGCCTGGGCAACAGAGTGAGACTCTTTAAAAAAAAAAAGAAATTAGGCCAATTAATAATCCCACAATGGCCTCTAAGTGCTCAAGTGAAAGGAGGAGTCACATGTCCCTCGCTTTCAATCAAAAGCTAGAAATGATTGAGCCTAGTGAGGAAGACATGTCAAAAGCCAAGAGGGGCTGAAAGCTGGGCCTCTTGTACCAAACAGCCATGTTGTCAATGCAAAGGTAAAGTTCTTGAAAGAAATTAAAAGTGCTGGCCGGGCGCGGTGGCTCAAGCCTGTAGTCCCAGCACTTTGGGAGGCCGAGGCGGGCAGATCACAAGGTCAGGAGATCGAGACCATCCTGGCTAACATGGTGAAACCCTGTTAGTCTCTACTAAAAAATACAAAAAAAAAAAACTAGCCGGGCGAGGTGGCGGGCGCCTGTAGTCCCAGCTACTCTGGAGGCTGAGGCAAGAGAACGGCATAAACCCGGGAGGCGGAGCTTGCAGTGAGCTGAGATCCGGCCACTGCACTCCAGCCTGGGCAACAGAGCCAGACTCCGTCTCAAAAAAAAAAAAGAAATTAAAAGTGCTACTCTACTGAACACATGAGTAATAAGAAAGTGAAACAGCCTGCAGCCATAAAAAAGAATGAGTTCATGTCCTCTGCAGGGGGGACATGGATGGAGCTAGAAGCCATCATTCAGCAAACTAACGCAGCAACAGAAAACCAAACACTGCATGTTCTCACTCATAAGTGGGAGTTGAACAATAAGAACACATGGACACAGGGAGGGGAACATCAGGCCTGTCGGGAAGTGGGGAGCAAGGAAAGGGAGAGCATTAGGACAAATACCTAATGCACGTGGGGCTTAAAACCTAGATGACAGGTTGATAGGTGCAGCAAACCACCATGGCACATGTATACCTATGTAACAAATCTGCACATTCTGCAGATGTATCCCAGAACTTAAAGTAAAATTTAAAAATAAATAAATAAAATAAAGTGAAACAGCCTATTGCTGATACGGAGAAAGTTTGACAGGGTGTAGTGGCTCATGCCTGTAAACCTAGTGCTTTGGGAGGCCAAGGCGGGACAACTGCTTGAGGCCAGGTATTCAAGACCAGTGTGGTCAACATAGGCCGATACTGTCTCTACAAAAAATAAAATAAAAATTAGCCAGGGATGGCGCCACATGCCTGCAATCCCAGCAACCTGGGGGGTTGAGGTGGGAGGACTGCTTGAGGCTGGGAGGTTGAGGCTGCAGTGAGCCATAATAATGCCACTGCATTCCAGCCTGGGTGACACAGTGAAACCTTGTCTCAAAAACAAAAAAACAGGAAAGAAAAATGAAGTTTGTTTGAGTGGTCTAGACAGAAGATCAAACCAGCCACAACATTCCCTTAAACCAAAACCTAATCCAGAGCAAGGTCCTAACTCTCTTCAATCCAATAGGGTTGAGAGATGAGGAAGCTGCAGAAGAGAAGTTGGAAGCTGGCAGACTGGTTAACAAGGTTTAAGGAAAGTAGCCACCTCCATAACATAAATGTGCAAGATGAAGCAGCAAGTGCTGATGGAGAAGCTGCAGCAAGTCATCTAGAAGACCTAGCTCACCTTGATGAAGGTGGCTACTGTAGACAAAACAGCCTTATGTTGGAAAAAGATGCCATCTAGGACTTCTAGAGCTAGAGGGAAGTCAATGGCTGGCTTCAAAGCTTCAAAGGACAGGCTGACCCTTGTTAGGGACAAATGTAGCTAGTAACTTTTTAAATTGAAGTCAATGCTTATTTACTATTCGGAAAATCCTACAGGCCTTAGGAATCATGCTAACTGTATTCTACCTGTGCTCTATAAATGGAACAAGGCTTGGATGACAGTACATCTGTTTACAGCACAGTTTACTGAATATTTTAAGGCCACCATTGAGACCTACTGCTTGCAAAAAAAGATTCTTCTCAAAATATTACTGCTCATTGACAAGGCACCCAGTCATCCAAAAGCTCTGATGGAGATGTACAAGACTAATGTTGTTTTCTTGCCTGCTAACACAACATCCTTTCTGCAGCCCATGGATCCAGGAGTAATTCAGACTTCAAAGTCTTATTACCTAAGAAACACATTTCATAAGGCAACACTGCCATAGTCATTCCTTTGATGGATCTGGGTAAAGTCCACCTTCTGAAAAGGATTCACCATTCTAGATCCCATGATCCCATTAAGAACATCCACTTGAGCCAGGCACGGTGGCTCATGCCTATAATCCCAGCACTTTGGGAGGCCAGGGTGGGTGGATCACGAGGTCAGGAGTTCAAGACCAGCCCTGGCCAACATGGTGAAACCCCATCACCACTCAAAATACAAAAATTAGCCGGGCATGGTGGCATGCACCTATAATCCCAGCTACTTGGGAGGCTGAGGCCAGAGAACTGCTTGGACCCGGGAGGCAGAGATTGTGGTGAGCTGAGATCGCGCCACTGCACTCCAGCCCAAGTGACAGAGTGAGACTCCATCTCAAAAAAAAAAAAAAAAAAAAAGGAACATCCATTTGAGAGGCTGAGGCAGGAGGATTCCTTCAGGCCAGGAGTTCAAGACCAACCTAGGCAATGTAGCAAGACCCCATCTTTAAAAAAAAAAAAAAAAATTAGTCCAGCATGGCAGCATATGCCTGTAGTCTCAGGTACTCGGTAGGCTGAGACAGGATCCCTTGAGCCCAGAAGTTCAAAGTTGCAGTAAGCTATGATCACACCACTGCATTCCACCCTGGGTGACAGAGCAAGACCTCATCTCTTAAAAAAATATAAAAATAAAAAGAAGATTCGTGAGTCATGAGAGAGGTCACAATATCAACATGAACAGGAATTGGGAAGAAGTTGATTCTAACCCTCACAGACAGCTTTGAGAAGTTCAAGACTTCATTGAATGAAGTCACCACAGATGTGGTAGAAAGTGAACTACAATTAGAAATGGAGTTTGAAGATGTGACAGAATTGTTGCAATCTCATAATAAAATCTGAATAGAGGAGAAATTACTTTTTTTTGAGATGGAGTTTCACTCTTGTTGCCCAGGCTGGAGTACAATGGCGCGATCTCAGTTCACTGCAACTTCTGCCTCCTGGGTTCAAGTGATTCTCCTGCTTCAGCCTCCCGAGTAGCTGGGATTACAGGCGTGCACCACCATGCTTGGCTAATTTTGTATTTTTAGTAGACAGGGGGTTTCCATGTTAGCCATGCTGGTCTCAAACTCCTGACCTCAGGTGACCCGCCCGCCTCAGCCTCCCAAAGCGCTGGGATTACAGGCGTGAGCCACACGCCCAGCCAGGAATTGCTTCTTATTGGTGAGCAAAGAAAGTAAATTTTTTTTTTTTTTTTTGAGACAGTGTCTTGCCCCATCGCCCAGACTGGAGTGAAGTGGCGCAATCTCAGCTCACTGCAACCTCCGCCTCCAGGTTTCAAGCAATTCTCATGCCTCAGCCTCCCAAGTAGCTGGGATTACAGGCATATACCACCGTGCCTGGCTAATTTGCATATTAGTAGAGATGGAGTTTTACCATGTTGGTCAGGCTGGTCCCTAACTCCTGGCCTCAAGTGATCTGTCCGCCTCGGCCTCCCAAAGTGCTGGGGGTTGGCCACTGCACCCAGCGATGATGATGATGATGATGATGATGATGATGATGATGATGATGATTTTTGAGACAGTCTAGTTCGGCCACCCAGGCTGGAGTGCAATAGTGCAATCTCAGCTTATTGCAACCTCCGCCTCCTGGGTTCAAGCGATTCTCCTGCCTCAGCCTCCTGAGTAGCTGGGACTACAGGTGCTCACCACCATGCATGGCTAATTTTTGTATTTTTATTTATGTATTTATTTTGAGATGGAGTCTCACTCTGTTGTCCAGGCTGGAGTGCAGTGGCATGATCTTGGCTTACTGCAACCTCTTCCTCCTGGGTTCAACTGATTCTTCTGCCTCAGCCTCCTGAGTACCTGGGATTACAGGTACGTGCCATCACACCTGGTTAATTTTTGTATTTTTAGTAGAGACAGGGTTTCACCATGTTAGCCAGGAAGGTCTCTATCTCCTTAACTCGTGATCAGCCTGTCTTGGCCTCCCAAAGTGCTGGGATTACAGGTGTGAGCCACCGCACCTGGCCATTTTTGTATTTTTAGTAGAGACAGGGTTTCTCCATGTTGGCCAGGCTGGTCTCCAACTCCTGACCTCAGATGAGGTCACCTCAGTCTTCCAAAGAGCTGGGATTACTGGCATGAACCACCATGCCTGGCCTGCCCGGCAATTTTTTAAGATGGAATCTACTCCTGGTGAGGATGCTGTGAACACTGTAAAAATGACACCAAGGATTCAGAGTATTACATAGCTTAGCTGATAAAGTAGCAGCAGGGTTTCAGAAGATTGACTCTAATTTTGAAAGAATATCTACTGTGGATAAAATGCTATCAAAGAAATCTTTCATGAAAGGAAGACTCAATGAATGTGGCAAACTTCACTGTTGCCTTATTTTAACAAACTGCCACAGCCAGCCCAACCTTCAGTAACCACCACCCTGATGAGTCAGAAGCCATCAGCATCAAGGCAGGACCCTCCACTAGCAAAAAGGTTATGACTCACCAAAGGCTCAGATGATCACTAGCATTTTTTAAGCAATAACGTATTTTTACAGGAGGCTGAGGCCAAGGAATCACTTGAGCCCAGGAGGTTGAGGCTGCAGTGAGCTGTGACCACACCACTGCACTCCAGGCTGGGCAACAGAATGAGATATCTCAAAAACAACAACAACAACAACAACAAAAGAAGTTGGGGGAGCTGGGCACCGTGGCTCCTGCCTATCAACCCAGCACTTGGGGAGGCCGAGGTGGGCAGATCACTTGAGGCTAGGAGTTTGAGATCACCCTGGCCAACATGGCGAAACCCCATGTCTACGAAAAATATAAACATTAGCCAAGCATGGTGGTGTGCGCATCTCTAGACCCAGCTACTCCAGAGGCTGAGGCACAAGAATTGCTTGAACCCGAGAGGCAGATGTTGCAGTGAGCCAAGACTGCACCACTGCATGTCAAACTGGGTGACAGAGTGAGAGTCTGTCTCAAAAAAATAAAATAAATATTAGGCCAGGCGTGATGGCTGATACCTGTAATCCCAGCACTTTGGGAAGCCGAGATGGATGGATCACTTGAGGCCAGGAGTTGAGACCAGCCTGGTCAATATGCAGAAACCCCATTTTTACTAAAACTACAAAAAATTTAGCCAGGTGTGGTGATGCGCATTTGTAGTTCCAGCTATTCAGGATGCTGAGAGAACTGCTTAAATCTGGGAAGTGGAGGCTGCAGTGAGCACCACTGCACTCTCTAGCCTGGATAACAAAAGAAGACTCTGTCTCAAAAAAAAAACATAAAAAATTAAAAAATTTAAGCCGGGAACGGTGGCTCACGCCTGTAATCCCAGCACTTTGGGAGGCCAAGGCGGGTAGATCACCTGAGGTCAGGAATTCGAGACCAGCTTGGCCAACATGATGAAACTCCATCTTTACTAAAAATTCAAAAAATTAGCCAGGCATGGTGGCAGGTGCCTGTAATCCCAGCTACTTGGGAGGCTGAGGCAGGAGAATTGCCTGAACCCGAGAGGCAGAGGTTGCAATGAGCTGAGATCACGCCACTAAACTCCAGCCTGGGCAACAAGAGCGAAACTCTGTCCGCCCCCAACACAAAAAAATTAATTGATAAAATATTTAAATTTTTTAAAAAGGTATTTTAAAATTTATATACCTTTTTAAAGACATAATGTTACTGCACACTTAGACTACAGTATAGCGTAAAGATAACTTTTATTTCTTAATTTTTTTTATTACTTTTTGAGACAGTCTTGCTCTTGTTGTCCAGGCTGGAGCGCAATGGCACGATCACGGCTCACTGCAACCTCCGCCCCCCAGGTTCAAGCAATTCTCCTGCCTCAGGCTCCCAAGTAGCTGGGATTACAGGTGCCCACCACTATGCCTGGCTAATTTTTGTATTTTTAGTAGAGGCGGGGTTTCAACACTTTGGCCAGGCTGGTCTCGAACTCCTGACCTTAGGTTATCAACTCACCTCCGCCTCCCAAAGTGCTGGGATTACGGGCATGACCCACCGCACCTGGCCAAAACATCACTTTTTTTTCTTTTTGAGACAGAGTTTTGCTCGTTGCCCAGGCTGGAGTGCAATGGCATGATCTTGGCTCACCGCAACCTCTGCCTCCTGGTTTCAAGTGATTCTCCTGCCTCAGCCTCCTGAGTGGCTGGGATTACAGGTGCCTGCCACCACGCCTGGCTAATTTTGTATGTTTAGTAGAAATGGAGTTCCTCCATGTTGGTCAGGCTGGTCTCAAACTCCTGACCTCAGGTGATCCACTTACTTCTGCCTCCCAAAGTGCTGGGATTACAGGCATGAGCCACTGCGCTTGACCAAAATATAACTTTTATATGCACTGGGAAACCAAAAAATATGTGACTGGCTTTATTGCCATATATGCTTTATTGCAGTAGTCTGGACCTAATCCCACACTATCTCTGAGTTATGCCTATATTTATTTTCCTACCACTATATTCTTTAGCTGGTCTCTTAAAGCCAAGTCCGGCCAAGTGCTCACACCTGTAATCCCAGCACTTTGGGAGGCTGAAAAGGGAGGCTTGAGTCTAGAGTTCAAGACCAGCCTGGGCAACACAGCAAGTCCATGCCTCTGTGAAAAATAAAAACATTTAGGCTGGGCACGGAGGCTCACGCTTGTAATCCTAGCACTCTGGGAGGCTGAGGCGGGAGAATCATGGTCAGGAGTTCCAGACCAGCCTGGCCAATATGGTGAAACCCCGTCTCTAGCAAAAATACAAACATTAGCCAGGTGTGGTGGTGGGTGCCTGTAGTCCCAGCTACATGGGAGGCTGAGGCAGGAGAATCACTTAAACCGGGAGGCAGAGGTTGCAGTGAGCCAAGATTGCGCCACTATACTCCAGCCTGGGCAACAGAGTGAGACTCCATCTCAAAAGAAAACAACAACAACAACAAATTTTAAAAAAATTAGCTGGGCTTGATGGCATGCATACACCTGTTGTCCCAGCTACTCAGAGGCTGAAGCAAGATGATTGAGCCTGTGAGGTAAGGCTGCAGTAAGGTGTGATAATGCCACTGTACTCCATGGAGCATGGGTGAGATCCTGTCTCAAAAAAAAAAATTAAAAAAAAAAAAAAAAGCCAGGTCCAGGTAGGGCAGCACTAATAATGACATATAGTAAGCATATTAACTAGCACAGTTACCCTATGAGTAAGCACTACCATATTCTTTTTAATAGACGACGTGCCTAAGGCACCAAGAGTTTAAGGGGCCTTGTCGGAGGGTGCAGAGCAGGTAAGAGGTGGGACTGGGACTCAAACCTAAGCCATGTGTCATGATGAGAAAAAGAGTAACGGAGGCCTCAACAAAAGTGGACAACTGCTATTTGGCCTATGACCTGGTGTTAACATTTAGGTGTATAAGACACTTTCTGATAAGACCTTCAAACTATCTGCTACCTGGGGGCAAATTACAAGTTGTACAAAGACCGAGATAACAAATCAATAGCATGTGCTGCTCCACTGATCCAAAGTTTCATTATGCCGTCTTTGCAGCACTCTCACATGCTCACTTACCTGAACATTTTAATTACCTAATTGCTCTCTTTCATTCTTCCAGCAAAATCAAAGGTTACCAACTTCAGCGTTATGTTTACTCTCGGCATTTAGTTCTCAAAAAATAAAAATAAAAAGACCGTGGCAAGCAAAATAGGTATTTAAGCCCATTTTATAGACAAGAGAACTCAGAATAAGAATAAATGACTTGTCCTAAGTCACAAAGTTGGTGAGATGCAAATGAAAACTAACAATAGGTAAGTTTCTTTCCTCTACCTGGCTTGAGGAATCACAAGAATCTGAAGACTGAAAGGCGACAAACTTCATCTATTCCAGGGTTCTCTCATTCAGAAACTCATACCTTTATTCAACGAACACTGAGCTCCTACTGACCTGTCAGGTCATGTTCTAGGTGATGTCACAGAACAAATGGAGGAACAAAAGACAAAAATCTCACAGAGCATCCAAAATGCTTTATTTTGCAATTTCTTCCTGATGCCTGAACACCAACCTCCTTGAAGATCTGTTACTCTCCCCAACAACAGAAAGAATGATCAGTAAATAAACATTTAATAGATATATGTGTAGACGTCTTGTTAAATAAAAACGACAATAAAACCAAATGGGGTAAACTTTAAAATTATTGTTTATTTAAGACAAAACGAGACCGGGCGCGGTGGCTCATGCCTGGAATTCCAGCACTTTGAGAGGCCCAGGCAGGCGGATCAAGAGGTCAGGAGTTCGAGACCAGCCTGACCAACATGGTGAAACCCCATCTCTACTAAAAATGCAAAAATTGGCCGGGTGTGGTGGCGTGTGTCTATAATCCCAGCTACTCAGGAGGCTGAGGCAGGAGAATTGCTGGAACCCAGGAGGCGGAGGTTGCAGTAAGCCAAAGATCGCATCATTGCACTCCAGCCAGGGCAACAGAGCAAGACTCCGACTCAAAAAAAAAAAGACAAAACATAAAACACGAGCTTGGATCACTTTCTTTAAAAGTTCTTTCTCGGCCGGGCGCGGTGCCTCAAGCCTGTAATCTCAGCACTTTGGGAGGCCGAGACGGGCGGATCACGAGGTCAGGAGATCGAGACCATCCTGGCTAACATGGTGAAACCCCGTCTCTACTAAAAAAAAAAAATACAAAAAACTAGCTGGGCGAGGTGGTGGGCGCCTGTAGTCCCAGCTACTCGGGAGGCTGAGGCAGGAGAATGGCATAAAACCCGGCAGGCGGAGCTTGCAGTGAGCTGAGATCCAGCCACTGCACTCCAGCCTGGGTGACAGAGCGAGACTCCGTCTCAAAAAAAAAAAAAAAAAAAAAAAGTTCTTTCTCATAATAAGATGAAATCGGTCTTCCTAGTCAATGCATTCTTGCATTGAAATGCTTAGTCACACATAATTCTTTAAGATAAGATCAAGGAAAAATAATCAGGCCACTGGCCTTCTAAATTTTTTACATTCTGCTAAAGAAACAGGGTGTTCCTTGTGTTACCTGTAAGGGAAGAATTGCTTTTGTTTTATAAACGGCATATAAATTCTCCGAGAGGAGGAGGAGGCATGTTTTGTGCACTGTAAACCTTGTAGATACCCATATCTCTACCTCTATCCTCTGAACTACAAAGAACTAGTTTGTTCCCTCTTCTGCTTAATACTTTTGCTAAATTATTTAAATAAAATTAATTAAAGACAGGACTTCAAAATAGGACTCTGGGAAAAAAAATTTTAATAGCTTAGCTTAGCCGGGCAAGGTGGCTCACACCTGTAATCCCAGCACTTGGGAGGCTGAAGCGGGCAGATCACCTGAGGTCAGGAGTTTGAGACCAGCCTCATGAACATGGAAAAACTCTGTCTCTACTAAAAATACAAAATCAGCCCAGCGTGGTGGTGCATGCCTGTAATCCCAGCTACTCAGGAGGCTGAGGCCAGAGAATCACGTGTACCCGGGAGGTGGAGGTTACAATGAGCCAAGATTGTGCCATTGCACGCCAGCCTATTAAAATGTTTTTGGCGCATAAAAGGGAACACATAACTAATTTTATAGCCATTTCCGACTTTGACCAATGGCTTTTTTTTTTTTTTTTTGAGATGGAGTCTCACTCTGTCAGCCAGGCTGGAGTGCAGTGGCATGATCTCAGCTCACTGCAACCTCCACCTCCTGGGTTCAAGCAATTCTCCTGCCTCAGCCTCCCAAGTAGCAGGATTACAGGTGCCCGCCACCAAGCCTGGCTAAATTTTTTTTTGTATTTTTAGTAGAGATGGGGTTTCACCATGTTGGCTAGGGCAGTTTTGAACTCCTCAAATGATCCGCCCACCTCGGCCCCCCAAAGTGCTAGGATTACAGGTGTGAGCCACCGTGCCCAGCCTGCTTTTTTTTGAGACGGAGTCTCGCTCTGTCACCCAGGCTGGAGTGCAGTGGCGATCTCCGCTCACTGCAAGCTCCGCCTCCCGGGTTCACGCCATTCTCCTGCCTCAGCCTCCCGAGTAGCTGGGACTAAAGGCGCCTGCCACCATGCCCAGCCAATTTTTTCATATTTTCACGAAAATACTTTTAGTAGAGAGGGGGTTTCATCGTATTATCGATCGGGGATGGTCTCGATCTCCTGACCTCGTGATCCGCCCACCTTGGCCTCCCAAAGTGCCAGGATTATAGGCGTGAGCCATTGCGCCTGGCCCTGCTCCTTTCTCTTAAAACAAGCACACTTCGGGGATTAGAAGAGAACCTTGTTTAAAGATAACCAAGGGTTCAGCTCTATCCACCATGGAGTAGATTTGAATTATCTTCATCTCTGGGCTGAGATCACACTGGGCGAAACCATTCTGGAAAGTGTAAAGTCCTTTCCAGACTTTCTGGAAAGTGTGTAAAAAAAGCATTCTGGAAACTGTAAAGTTGGCCAGAGAAGGCAGTAGGGAGCAGAGACTCTGGGCCAGACTGCTTTGGGGACCTACTAGCCATGTGGCCTTGGGCAAGTCCCCTCTCTGGAACCTCGGTTCCTCATCTAGAAGGTGAGAATACCACCTACCCCAGAGGGTTATTGTGAGGAGAATATAAGATAACGTTTCGTAGTCTTCTGGTATGTAATAAACAGGTCACTGTTATTATTTGGTAATATTATTAGTAATTAATTTGATTATTCTCTAAGAAAGGGTGAATGTCTTACCTTCGAAGATACTAAAGAGTCCAACAGATCTTACCATGGCTAATTTATTGCTTTTTGGCTCAATTTTTCCTTCATATGTTTATAAGAAAAGCCAAACACAAGACAACCACACTACAAAAAAAAAACTTGTTTAATCTTGTTTTCCCTGAATCAGAAATAGTAAAATCATTGTGGAAAGCTTGGGAAAATTCAAAAAAAAGTTTTAATCACTCATAATCCTACAACACAGAGTTAACTAGTAATACTTCAGCATATTTCTTCCACTTTTTCGTATATATATTTTAAAATAACTGGACTCATGCTGTTTATAGTTCTATATCCTATTTTTTCCCACATTTAATTTTATTTTGTGTGCACTTTCCCATGTCAAATATTCTCAAAAACATACTTTTTTAATGACTCCATAACCTTTCCATAAAGCAAACCATTCCCCTAAGGTTAAAACATTTAGATTTTTTTTTGTTAATTTATAAACATCCATATAGTTAACATAGTTAACATTTCTTTTGTATACAATCTTGATTCACATCTCTATTTCTCGGTCCCTATAGATTCTTTTTTTTTTTTTCTGTGAGACAGAGTCTCACTCTGTCACCCACGCTGGAGTGCAATGGCGTAATCTCCACTCAACGCAACCTCTGTCTTCCAGGTTCAAGCGATTCTCCTACCTCAGCCTCCCGAATAGCTGAGATTACAGGCACCCGCCACCATGCCCGGCTAATTTTTTGTATTTTCAGTAGAGATGGGGTTTCACCATGTTGGCCAGGCTGGTCTCGAACTCCTGACCTCAAGAGATCCGCCCACTTAGGCCTCCCCAAGTGCTGGGATTACAGGCATGAGCCACCGCACCCGGTCCTATAGATTCTTATAAGTAGATCAAGGATTGTATGTTTCTTAAAACATTGCTGGATGGGCATGGTAGCTCACGCCTGTTATCCCAGCACTCTGGGAGGCCGAGGTGGGCAGATCACTTGAGGTCAGGAATTCAAGAACACCCTGGCCAACATGGTGAAACCTCGTACCTACTCAAAACAACAACAACAACAACAAAATATATATATATATACACACACACATGAATATATCACAAAAATTAGCTAGGCATGGTGGTGGGTGCCTGTAATCCAGCTACTTGGGAGGCTGAGGCAAGAGAATCCCTTGAACCCGGGAGGCGGAGGTTGCAGTGAGCCAAGATTACACCACTGCACTCCAGCCTGAGCAACAGAGCAAAACTCTCTCTTGGAAAAAAAAAACAAAAAACAAACAACAACAACAAGAAAAACAGGCCGAGTGCGGTGGCTCACGCCTGTAATCCCAGCACTTGGGGAGGCCGAGGCAGGTAGATCACATGAGGTCAGGAGTTCAAGACGAGCCTGGCCAACATGGCAAAACCCCATCTCTACTAAAAGTACAAAAATTAGCCAGGCATGGTGGCACGCGCTTGTAATCCCAGTTAATGGGGAGGCTGAGGCAGGAGAATTGCTTGAACCCAGGAGGCAGAGCTCGCAGTGAGCCGAGATCATGCCACTGCACTCTAGCCTGGGTGACACAGCAAGACTCCATCTCAAAAAACAAACAAATAAAACATTGCTAAACTACTTTCCTGAAAGTTCACACTAGTTTGCAGGCCTGATAGTAATTTCAATATCAGTTCCATTTCACTCTCATCAGCATCGACCACTATCTCTTTTCTTTTAATTTCTGCAAACAGAGACCAAAATAATCTGGAATTACAACACGAGTAGAAAAGATCTGTTAAAGGAATGCTTTCACACTTGTGATAATTTATACAATGAAATCACCGTTATCCCATTCTTTATCAGGTATTTGACCCAGCCCAGATAGGTAAAGTTAGAAACATCCTACATGTTCACATTTGTATATTAAAGTAATAATTGAAGTGCCTTATATAGACTAGACTCTCAAATAATTTCCAGCTCAGTAAGAACTATGTAGAAAAGGGAATCATGCCCCATCATAGGAAAAAGGGGCTTGTACAACATGCAAAATATTCAGAAATGGACACTTAAGATTTATTTACTTTTCTACATGTAGATTATACTTTAATTTTTTAAGAAAAAACTTAAAAGGGGATTTGTACACAAGAAAATATATACACCTTGTATATACATAACATCAAATCATAACAACTTTAGCTAAGGCTGCCATTTTTTAAGCCTTTGTGGTTATTGAGTGGCTACTACTAGGTACATGCCAACAGCCACGACCCACTCCACAGCAGTCAGGAGTCTTCTCTTTTTCCTCATTTATCAAAGGCTTTATCTACATTCCTCAAATGACTGAGCAATCAGAGGAAGAAATTTCTTATACGCTGGCAGCATTAAAAAACATACACAGTGATTTCAGGCCATTAAAAAGGTTACTATAAAAGCAGCATATCCACCAGCCTCTACCTACAACGTTAATAGGCATTTCTGAAAAATAAAGATCTAGTGATACGTTTTATCACCAATCATTTAGGTAAGCTATTCCCAGTGAAATAATTCCCTTGAAGTGAAAGCTACTCTACCAGAAGTGCAGATTTCAAGAATCTAATAATCTTGTATTAACGCAGTGCTGACTTTCATTTGTACACAATCAATTTGTTACTGAACAAAGAACTCTTTTTAATTGCCCATGGCAATTAATGGTAATCATTTTCCTTTGTCTCATTCCTAAGTAGTGCAGGCTGCAAAAGATAAAGCCACAGTTTTGACCTTTCTTTTAAATGAAAATGAGGAAAAAGTACAATGCAACTATATACATACACAAACACACAATGCAAATACATATACACACACATACACACACACACACATATATAATTTTTTTTTTTTTTTTTTTGAGACAAAGTCTCACTTCATCACCCAGGCAGGACTGGAGTGGCGCGATCATGGCTCATTGCAGCCTTTACCTCTGGGGGCTAGGTGTTTAGGTGATCTGCCCACCTTGGCCTCCCAAAGTGCTGGGATTATAGGCGTGAGCCACCACGCCTGGCCAACTATATATATACACCTCAGGAGGCTATTAGCTGTAACTAACCAGCATACTTTTAGACTAACATTTTATTAAATGCAAAAAGTTACTAAATAAAGTATTATGGGCCGGGCGCGGTGGCTCAAGCCTGTAATCCCAGCACTTTGGGAGGCCGAGATGGGCGGATCACGAGGTCAGGAGATCGAGAGACGATCCCGGCTAACACGGTGAAACCCCGTCTCTACTAAAAAAATACAAAAAAATAGCCGGGCGAGGTGGCGGGCGCCTGTAGTCCCAGCTACTCGGGAGGCTAGGCAGGAGAATGGCGTAAACCTGGGAGGCGGAGCTTGCAGTGAGCTGAGATCCGGCCACTGCACTCCAGCCTGGGTGACAGAGCAAGACTCCGTCTCAAAAAAAATAAAAAAATAAAAAAAAATAAAAATAAAAATAAAGTATTATGGCCCTATGGGGAGGCTCAGGCCTGTAATCCCAGCACTTTGGGAGGCCGAAGCATAAGGATCACCTGAGGTCAGGAGTTTAAGACCAGCCTGGCCAACATGGTGAAACCCCATCTCTACTAAAAATACAAAAAACTAGCCAGGCATGGTGGTATGCGCCTGTAATCCCAGCTACTCGGGAGGCTGAAGCAGGACAATCACTTGAACCTGGGATGTGAAGGTTGCAGTGAGCTGAGATTGCACCACTGTGCTCCAGCCTGAGTGACAGAGGAAGACTACGTCGCGAGAAAAAAAAAAAAAAGAGTATCATAGTGAGCTCCACATAAATAACTCAAGAGGAAAGATGTATTTCTATCTGTATGTTTCTTTTTTTATTTTTAATTGTAAATTGACAAATTGTAGTTGCATATATTCTATGCATATATTTTTAGTTGCCTACCTAAAGAAAATATTTCAATTTGTAGCTACCCAAATACTTTTCTACTTGCTGAAAAAAATGTAGATTTAAGGAGTTATTACATGACCAAACATCTCTACCTTCTTCCTGTTAGACTAGTTTACTTACAGTTTTGTTACACCTGTGTTTGAATCCAGATCAGAAATAAAATGCTCAACTTTTCCAAATATGCTGGCTAAAAAGGCAAGCTGGTACTTGTGGTGTAGACTCTTTTCAAAATGCTGTGATACAGAACCTACTGTGTGCTCAAATCTCTGAATATGAAAGTCTTCAAGACCATTAATACAGGATTATGTCCCAAGAAGCCAGATACTAATCAGAATAGTCTATTCAACATTTACTTCTCTTCACCCTATATGGTTAATTGTTTACAACTGACTATAAATTCCTTAAGGTGATGAACTATGCTAATTATTATATGCCCAGAGAGGCAACGTAGCCTAATAAAATAAACACAAATTTTGAAATCAGACAGATGTGGATTCTTAACACTGCCTTACTACTTATTAACTGTGTCACCATGATCAAGAAATGTATAATACAGCAAGTATGCAGATTAAAGTATCCTGGGCCAGGGCCAGGCGCGGTGGCTCACGTCTGTCATCCCAGCACTTTGGGATGCCAAGGCGGGTGGCTCACCTGAGGTCAGGAGTTCGAGACCAGGCTGGCCAACGTGGCAAAACCCCGTCTCTACTAAAAATATAAAAATTAGATGGGCATGGTTGGCGTGCGCCTGTAATCCCAGCCACTCGGGAGGTTGAGGCATGAGAATAGCTGGAATTCAGGAGGCGGAGGTTGCAGTGAGCCGAGATCTCGCCACTGCACTCCAGACTGGGGGATAGAGCAAGAGTCCGTCTCAAAAAAAAAGAAAGAAAGAAAGAAAAAAAAAGCTGACCAGGACAGCAGGCCCTCTAAGCATTTAAAGTCTGCAAATGGCCATTACAGTTGGTATAAACATCTAAAAAAAAAAAAAAGACTCTAGCACCTGTTTTATCTTCTATCAACATGGATGCAATGGGGGCCTACCAAGTACAAAGTATTCTGCTAGGTGTGGTGGGAAATCAAAGATAATGTAAGAGGCTCCTCATCCTCAGGAGTTTACTATCTATCTAGAGAGAAATGACAATCTATTATTAGCCACAACATAAGGCAGAATGGGAACTAACTAGTATAATCCCCTCATTTTTCAAATGAAGGAACTGTAGTCCACAGAATTGAAAATGATTTGGCTAGTTACACAGCTAGTAAATGGCAGGGCTAGGGCTAGAATCCAGGTTTCTTTAACATTCTTTACATCATAGGAAGTTGCCTCTCAATTGTTCAAATTCAATTACCAATTTACTACAGTGGCCAGGACGAGGACATCATCCAAGTAAGAATGCAGAGATATTAGGAGAGCAAAAGAGGCAGGAAATACCTACAGATCTATAATACAACAGTCACAACTGCTGCAAAGTGCATAAAAAGAAAATGTTTGTTTCAATAAAGGAAAATGAGAGAGATAGGCAAGTCTGGCTATTTTCAACTAAAATAAATATTACTTTCCTGTAATGATACTTCATGGCTGAAACTATCTGGTTCTCTGCTAATATATCAACTTAATGGCATTTCTCAATATCAGAAAAGCAAATAAATGAAAATTAGATTGACAGGTACCAAAAGTTATCTTCAAGAATTCTTCATAGATGAAGCCTGATAAAGCATTGGATCAAAAGTTAAATAGAAAGAAACTTTCGGGAAGATGAACATGAATTATTTGTTTGCATTTCTTAATGCCAGGAATACAAGTGCTATTCAGACCATTGCTGTTTGAGAGCCTAGGTCAACAATGACTCAGCTTGAAAAATTCCATATTGTTTTTAAAAGAGATATATGGTTTCAGTTATGTAGCTAATATAATCTGGATAATCCCATCCCCCTAAATTATAAAGTAATTTCCATGTGAACAGTTGAAAAACAGGCAGTGTTTATTTTATATCTGAAAAAGTATACAAAGGTAATCCAGCTCATTTTACTGCGTCTCCCAGGGAAAGAGCCCCCTACACAAACTCCAGGTTATAGGACTTGATGACAGGCAGTTGGGGATTGGCAGGTGAGGGAGGAATCAAAGAGCAGCAACAGGAGCTTAGTCCTAAGCCCCAGCTCTAACTTGGTACGTGACCCAGGACAACAAGAATCTACAATCAGACCTGGACAGCACACCAGACTTCAGACTAGGAAGGTGAAGCCCAGAGAGGTAAAGCAATTTGTTCAAGGTCCCAACTAATTAGGACAAGGCCTAGATCAGAAGGCAGGTCCCCGCCGTTATATAAGTCCAGTACTTTTCTGCTGTGGCAGGAAGCCTGTCACAATGCGTTATGCCAGCCTTCCATTCCTCCATCTGTAAATGAGGAGGCTAGACCAGGCACTGACTTTCACACTGAGTTCCAATGAACGCAAGGCGTCAAAGGAGGTATTTCTGCTAGTCACCTTCTCTCTTCATGCAAAGAATCTCAATTTTAGCCATTTTATAGATCGTGAAAAAGAAATCTTACCAACTGGACATCATGGATAGTGCCGTGATGAATAACAGAAGATTTTTTTTAAAAAGGGAAAAACAGGTCAGGCGTGGTGGCTCATGCCTGTAATCCCAGCACTTTGGGAGGCCGAGGCAGGTGGATCACTTGAAGTCAGGAGTTCAAGACCAGCCTGGCCAACATGATGAAACCCCATCTCTACTAAAAATACAAAAATTAACCTGGCGTGGTGGCGCATGCCTATAATCCCAGCTACTTCAGAAGCTGAGGCAGGAGAATCGCTTGAACCCGGGAGGCGGAGGTTGTGGGGAGCTGAGATTGCGCCACTGCACTCCAGCCTGGGCAACAAGAGTGAAACTCCGTCTCAAAAAAAAAAAAAAAAAAAATCACGATGACTGTGTAAATTAAGACATTGTTTAGACTGCCAGGTGGTGACTGACAATAGTTATAGCAGATCACAGGAAGACCCTGCAAGCAGCCTAACACCTCTCAGGAGACCACAGTGGACCAAAGATGGGAAGCAGACCAGACTAGACGGAGACCAACAGCCACTCCAACCTTTTCAATCTCCAACTATATTGACCTGATGCCTCACCTCCTCACATGCAGACTCACCAAACATTTATCAGGCTATGGTTCACTGTCACCTGTGCAGCCCCCACCCCTCCCAGGCTGTGTCCTTTGCCAAAAGTCACCATCAAGGTCCATGGATCTGCCCATGAATCTGCACACCGACAACTTCTTTCAACTTCTTCTCTTCTGGATCAAGAAGAATGAGTATTTTCTGATTTGTCACCGTCCTAAATGCGTCAACCTTCACCATGCCAAGGAAAATGGGGGGCAGGTAAAAGGCGGGGGGGATGGCCAAAAAAAGGTTAGTTGAAAACAAGATGATGACTTAAACGAGGAACTTTGATCAGATTAGTTTTTAAAAGTCTTTACAAAGATTTCCTAGGCAGGGCAAGAGCCCCTGAAAACATGTTACTACGTCGAAAGCAGTTGCCTACCGCCATCTCCTGCTCCAGCCCCCCGACTCCAAATGGCATATTAACTGTGCCAGAAGGCCAAGGCTACCACCTCACATTTCTGTAGCACCCAATTCCATCATGAAAGCAAATGTCAATGCTGGAGTTGGGGCCTCTGCTGGCCTCAGAGAAATCTGACAGTCTTTAAGAACATCGGTTAGCCGTGTAGGTGGAAAAATCAGCTCTTTATTCTGTGTTTCCTCTCTCCCTATTATGTAAACTTAGGCTTTTGGCATGCAGGACCTTTTTATGCTGCCAATGATATTAAAACTCTGGGACACACATTTAAGCAGTACTGCATACACAGTTGTTTTTATTCTTAATTATCTGTCACTTCTATGTTAAGAATAAAAAACAAAACAACCATTGATACTAACATGGGTAACACAAACTCTAACATAAATTCAGGAAATTAATCATGATATACAAGGCTAAAAATTCACCAACAGAAATGAATCAAAAAATCTTTAAGTCAATAATGGTGAAAACCCATGCCATACATAGATCATTAAAATTACCAGATTCTGTCAGAAAATTTTAAAAAGTTCAAGGAGCCATACAGATCTACTATCAGCCCTCTTCACTGTCTCATATACAAATGCCCTAATATTTGATGAATGAATGGTCCAACTCTGTAGATGACAGTGAATGTTTTTTATTTCAAATATGTCCACACAGAATTATTTCTAAATAAGTACTAAAATAAACAAAGTTTGATCATAGCTCAGTTAAGAAAGTCCTTCCAGTAAATGCTCCTTCACAGTTGGATGGCTACTTTAATATACAATTGCCCTAGGCCACAGCAGGGAAAAAAAAATCAGGCTTTTGATTTACTTAAGAAATAAAATAAATAAACCTAGAACATGCAAAAGATCCCCTTTCCCAAGTTAAGGAAGGAAAATGGTTGGATAGATTTTCTGTAAAAACCACCTTTACCCCTGAATGAACTTCCTAAATCCGCCCCGCCGCCCAACCATATAGTCATTAAAGAAAATCGCTCAGGAATGGTAGCTAAGACGCATTTCTCAGATAATAAGACTAAAAATCCAATCACATCCACCAGTTCCTGGCACCCTTTTCTAACTCTACCAAATCAGGTCACTCAAAAAGCTTAAGGAATGTCAGCGCCCACCCACACACCCCTTGTACACCAATGAGCCCCAGAATCTAGCATGGATCTGCCCAGAGGCACTCAGCTCCTGTGGCAGGGAGAGCCTGCAATACCAGAGGGCAGAAATCTGAGTGACACTTGGCACTCTCTCTTTCAACAAACAACCGCAAAGTGCTTTCCAAACCCAAGCCCTCACCATTTTGAAGACCAGGAAGCTGGAGCCTTCCCTGGAGCAGAGGTGAAAAAGAAATAATAAGCCCACCTTCCCCATCCCCTCCCCCAAGGTCACACTGCAAACCAGAGGCCATTAGGGAAGGCAAGACTGTAGCTTCCCTAGGTCCAAGTGTGGCCATAACCCCCAGTGGGATCGGGAGAATCTGAGAACTGGCATTTCCCCAGCTAGAGGTAAAACAAAATGACTTGTCAGCTGGGGGAAAAAAAAGCACACTCCTAGGGGTGCTGGCTTAGAGGTGGAATAGGAGACAGGGTACTGTATGCAACCGCTCAGAGAAGGAAAGAGGGAAAGTGAGAAAGAGAATAAAGATCTGTGAGCAGCTGCAATCCCCTTTTCCAAAGGACACAAAGCTGCAGAGCCCAGAAATCGGAAGGGGGAGAGCAAACAGCAGAGAAAAGAAAATGGGGCAACGGAAAGAGATCTACCTCCCTCCACACTACTAACCTAGTGGAAGTGGGAGAAATGGGGGAGACACTCCCAGACTCCACAGAGCAGTAACAATCAACCAACTCCCACCTATTTACCCAGATCTCTCAGGATCCCTGGGGATAGAACCCTCAGGGTTAGGGTGCAGAGAGAGAATCTGCAGTCTCAGAGCCTGAGAGCCTAAGGCCCAATCCAGCCCCTTTGCCTCTGCAGCAGAGGGATGGAAAACAGAGAAAGACATGCCTGAAAGGGGAAGTGCTCAATGGGGAATGGGTGGGCCACGGGTGGTGAGCTGCGATGAGCAGGTCTGATAGGAACTAAATGGGAAGAGGAGCCTGCCAAGATACAAGGGGAAAGGGAAAAAAAAAAAGGTGAGGAAGGAAACAAGTCCAAGACGAACAGAATTGGGAGAGGGATATCAAAGGTGAGTAAGGGGAGTGAGAATCTATCACAGCACTGAGGCAGCTCCAAGAGGAAGGTGGGGGGGATACATAGGAAAGAATGATTAAGAAGACATCTTAATGTCACAATTGGAGGGAGTGAGAACTCCAAAAGAAGACAAGAGGCAGGGCAGTGGACGGGGGGGCAAATAAAGCAGAGTGAAGGGTGAAGGCTGAATCAAAATGGTGGGGGGAAGAGAATGTCATGTGGAAAACTTAAGACTCGGGAGGGAACAGAGAGGGGACACAGTGACAAGAACCCCAGTGTTAAAGGACCGCTCCAAGCGCGGACGGCAATACAGAAGTTAAAAACCGGTCTAAAAACATGCGGGCAAGTGGACAGCTCCGAAACAGCCGAGCTGGGGAGGGAAACACTAAATAGAGGATGGGGCAGAATTGAAAAAAACGAGGAGAAAGTGCAGGTACAAAATGGATCTAGGGGCAGGTCTGTGAGATGCACAACGGGAAGGGGATGGGTGACCAGCCCGGGAGGTATCAGAGGTATAGTGACGTTAAAGGGCATGTCTAAGGGCTAAAACGGGGAGGAGAGGAGTTGGAGCAAAGGGGACAGGAAGCAGTTTTTAGGCAGAGAACTGAAGGAGATACAGGCCAAAGAAAGGAGTAGCAAATGCATGCAGTAGCTCAGAGAAGTGCCAAAAAGGAGGTGGGGGAAACAGGAAACCTCCAAGAGAACACTGGGGCTGAAACTGAAGGCAGTCTGAGTTAGGGAGAGATCAGTTGAGTGAACAGCAGAAATGGGAGACCTGCAGAGTCAGAGAAGCGGGAGGAGGCTGCTTCCCGGGAAGGCAGTCAGAAGCAAGCAGGTGAGGGGAGCGCAGCAAGATCTGAGGTCGGGCAATGGGCAGAGCTAAGAGGCAGAAAGGTATGGAAGAGAGGAAAGGGTCTGAATGGCAAACGGTAACAAGAGCTGAGAAGGGGAAGAGGCAAGCACGGTGCAGCCAAGTCCGAGGGGATCAGGGGAATGAACTGGGGCACGGAAGGGTCAGAAGGCCAGCCGAGGGGCATCCCGGGGTGCAGCAGGCTCTGTGAGAGGGCAGACAGAAATGCAGATAGTAGGGCCCACGAGGGAACCGGATTAAGTCCAAGGGGAAGACCTGGGGCAGCAGTGCCTGGTTGAACAGGGGTCTCAGATGGATCTCCAAGGGGTTGGAACCGCAGGTCCTAAAGGGACAGCTCCCAGGGTGCAACATATTCTGAGACAAGAATAATAGCACAGCAGGTAGGTCAAAGAAGGGGCCGAGGACAGATCTGAAGGGTGGTGAGAGCAGAATCGAGAAGAAGCAGAAGGGTCACGGATCTCAAAAGTGGGAGCCACAATTAAGGGATGCAGAATGGTCAATGAGAAAAAGGTGGGTCCCAAGAGCACTGCAGAGCCCGGGAGGAGCGAAGGGCATTATGGAGGGGTGGAAGAGGGAAGGGGGTCGCAGAATTGGGAGCCGGATGGCTGAAGTCGGAGAGGCTCTGAGGCAGACACCGAGATCCCAACTGATCGGGGGTGGGGGCGGCAGCGAGGACAGCAGGGCTGCGGCGGGCAGGGGTAGGTCCAAAGGGCAGAAAGGCCCCACGGGCCGGGCCGACGCGCGAAGCGACGGGGACGGCGGGGCCCGGGGAGCTGGGGGGGCCGCTCCTCCCCTCCCCCTCCAGCTCCTCCATTGTTCGCGGGCTCCGGGCCCCGCCGTCCCCGCCTCCCCCTGGACCCCTCAGCGGGGCGGCGCCCGGCCTCGCCGCCCGGGGCCCGTGAGCTCGCGCACTCACCAGCTGGGCGCCCTCAGCGCGGCCCCGGCCTCCAGGATCCCGGCAGCAACGACGGGGGCCCCGGCGCCATGTTCCCCTGCTCCTAGTCCAGCGGCTGCTGAGGCGGCGGCGGCGGCGGCGGCTCCGGCGGCGGGGGGCCGGGCGGACCCTCCCTCGCGGGTTCCCTCCTCCGCCTCCTCCACCTCCTCCTGCCGCCGCGCCGCGGCTCTCCCTCGGGGCGGGGGGCGGGGAGGGGAAGGGGGGAGGGGCGGGAACCAGGGGGAGGGCGGACCAGCCTCGCTCACTCCCTCCCTCCCTCCCTCCCTCACTCGCAATGGCGGCAGCGGCTGCACCTCCTTCCTGCGACGGCCGCTCCCGCGCGCGCGCCCCCTCGCTACTGCGCGTGCGCGGCGCGTGGACCGTTGCAGGGGGATAACGGCCCCTGGGCGCGCGCCGCGAAGGGACGACCAGCGAGGCAGTGGGGAGAGGTCAGAGCGCGTGCGCACCCGAGGGTCTCACTGCCACCGCCGCTGCCTGAGGTTAGGAACCGCCGCGGACGGTGCAGTGCGCGTGCACCCCCAAAAATGCAGCTACTGCGGCGGCCGCCGTCGTGACTGAGCTCTAGGCGAGCTGCAAACGAGCAGAGGGAGCGGGGTGGGGGAGCGCGCGTGCGCGGGGGGCTGCCAGCCAGCGCAGCTGTTGGCGCAGGGCAGAGGGAGTGGCCCGCAGGAGGAGCGCGCGTCTCCGCGCGCGCCTCAAGCAGCCGATCTGCCACCTCGCGCTGGCTTCTGGAGAAAGCCGAAGGAGAGAGGCATGGCCCGGTTTTGGGGGTGGGGGGCGAAGGGCGCGATCCCGCTCGCGCGGGACCTGAGCAGCCAATGGGAAGCAACGGGAGGTGGGTTTGCCGCGCGAGCCGCAGCCCCCGGGATAACGGAGGAGGCCAGAAGGAGCGACGTAACGTGGGGCGGTGGGGCGGGGCTGAGAAGGAGGGAGCCCACCAGAGAGGGAGTTGATTGGAGGATATGAGGAGGCGTGGCCCGCCTCAGCCCAATCCGAGCCCCGCAATTCGTCGTCCCGGAAGAAGAGGCGGGGATGGAGAGCGCGTGCTCTTTCTCCTGGCTGTGAAGAAAATCCGCAGCCAACGCGCGCGTCCTTGCAACTTGTTTTTGGTTCTGTGATCGCCTGATCCCCAGGAGAGGGAAGACGGCCTGGTACTGTGTGCAGCCCAAGCCTGTCACTTAGCATTGTGCAAATGACTACAAATCAAATGTCAATTAGGGCGCCTGAAAGGAAAAGAGTAGTGATGGGAGAGGGCACCGCTGTAACCCTTGACTCCTCTGAACTGAGGAGGTGTTCCTCTGGGACTCCTCCGGAAGTACAGATCGTGGAAGATGAGCTTCCCGGGCGCCAAGCCAATATTTGTGGAATGCATGAAGAAAGGCTGTTTCCTATTACATTTGGCATTTCTGCCATAAGTCTCTTCATCTATAAAATGGGATAATAATCATACCTCTCTCGTAGGGCTGCTGTGAAAATTAAATAGATTATATTTTGTAAAGCTCTGGAAATCAGGCCTTGCATATAGTAAGCGCTCTGTAAGCGTTGATAAAATTACATGGGCTTGTTTATTCCATTAATAAAGCTTTTTATATTAAAGGATTTTCCTTTTTTTTTTTTTTTTTTAATGTAGCACTTTTAGGGCCGGACATGGTGGCTCACGCCTGTAATCCCAGTACTTTGGGAGGCCGAGGCGGGCGGATCACTTGAGGTCAGGAGGTCGAGACCAGCCTGGCCAACATGAAACCCTGTCTCTACTAAAAATACAAAAATTAGGTGGGCGTCGTGGTGGGCGCCTGTAATCCCAGCTACTCGGGAGGCTGAGGCAGGAGAATGGCTTGAACTCGGGAAGGAGAGGTTGCAGTGAGCCGAGATCGCACTGGACTCCAGCCTGGGCAACAGAGGGAGACTCCGTCTCAAAAAAAAAAAAAAAAAAAGTACTTTTAATGCATTCAATCTGATTTTTAGATGTTAGTGGCTTGAAACAACAGCAACAACTTTTCTTTAAGCACTGTGGGGCTGCCAAATCGAGTGCATGGGCTGTCGTTATAAACCGTGGTGTGTAAGGGACTTTTGATATTACTTGAGGAGACACAGGAAAGACAAGGTGGGGGGCAGTGAATTCCTGATACCCGTACTTCAAATTAATGTCTTTAACACCTATGCAGTATTCCAGGTCTTTTCAATCTTAAATTTGTGAACTGGCGGCACCTGGAGAACAAGGACAGTTGGGCTCACGCTGGATCCCCCAAACCCCTTGGGAACCCATCAGCTCTGATTTACCCTTCGACTCTCAGCTTGAAGTCACCTTCTCAGGGTAGTCTCCCAGATTTGGCCTAATACCTCGTTCTTTAATAATAAAAATGAGTACTTCGTACCAAGCAACAGTCTTTTAAAAATTTTTTATTTTGAGACAGAGTCTGGGATTACAGCTGGGATTACAAGCTTGTGCCGCCATGCCCCACTCATTTTTTTTTTTTTCCTTCAAGACAGAGTCTTGTTCTGTTACCCAGGCTGGAGTGCAGTGGTGCAATCTCGGCTCACTGCAACCTCCACCTCCCGGGTTCAAACGATTCTTCTACCTCAGCCTCCTGAGTAGCTGGGACTACAGGCGCCACACCTGGCTAATTTTTGTATTTTTAGTAGAGACAGGGTTTCACCTGTTCGGACGAGGCTGGTCTGGAACTCCTGGCCTCAAGCTGTCACCCATCTCAGCCTCCCAAAGCCTGGCCACAACTTTTTTTTTTTTTTTTTTTTTGAGATGGAGTCTCACTCTGGCATCCAGGCTGGAGTGCAATGCCGTGGTCTCGACTCACTGCAACCTGCACCTCACAGGTTCAAGCGATTCTCCTGCCTCAGCCTCCCGAGTAGCTAGGACTACAGTTGCCTGCCACCACACCTGGCAAATTTTTGTATTTTTAATAGAGATGGGGTTTCACTATGTTGGCCAGGCTAGTCAACATTCTTTTTATTTGTTTTTTTGGTGGATTTTTTTTTTTTTTTTTGAGACAGGGTCTTGCTCTGTTGCCCAGGCTGAAGTGCAGTGGAACAATCAGGGCTCACTGCAGCCTCAACTTCCTGGACTCAAGCAATCCTCCTGAGCAACTGGAACTACATGACCTCACCATGACACTTGGTCAGTTTTTTTTTATCTTTTGGTGGAGATGGAGTCTTGCTGTGTTGCCCAGGGTGGTCTCAAATTCCTGACCTCAAGCAAGCCTCCTGCCTCAGCCTCCCAAAACGCTGAGTTTACAGGCATGAGCCACCATACCTGGACATGCCAGGCAGCAGTTTAAAAGCACTTTAGACCCATTAACTCACTGAATCCTCACAACCTTATGAGTTAAGTTATAAGGTACAGAAAGGTTACACAGCTAGTAAGTAGCAGGTTTGAGATATAAACCCAGACAACTGGGTCACGTTACTACACATAACATTTCTTCAGGGTTCAGGGTTTGCAGTTCTGTGTTGGATCCCAGCACTTTGGGAGACTGAGGAAGAAAGATCACTTGAGTCCAGGAGTTCAAGCCTTCAGTGAGCTACGATTGTGCCACTGTACTCCAGCCTGGGCCACAGGGCCAGATCCTGTCTCTAAAAAGATTAAATGAAGTTCTGTGTTGATATCACCATTTTGTGTGTGAGCCCTCTGAAGGCAGGGGACTCTGGCTAGTTCCAAAGTCTGGCAAATGGCCCACAATTAAAACTTGTTAATAAATAAAAATGAACGAGTCGGCCAGGCGCAGTAGCTCAGGCCTGTAATCCCAGCACTTTGGAAGGCTGAGGCGGGTGGATTGCTTGAGACCAGGAGTTCGAAACCAGCCTGGACAACATGGCGAAACCCTGTCTCTACAAAAAATACAAAAATCATCCAGGCATAGTGGTGCACGCCTGTAATCCCAACTACTTGGAAGGCTGAAGCAGGAGAATCACTTGAACCCCGGAGAGCCAAGATCGCACCACTGCACTCCAGCCTGGATGAAAGGAGGAGACTCCATCTCAAAAAAAAAAAAAAAAAGAATCCAATGCTAAACAAGGGGGTGGTAGGCACTGGGGACATGGTAGCCAGAGACAAAGTCGTTGTCCTTCTAGCCTTCTTTGAGATGCTAGCTCAGATGTCCCCTCTTCCAGGAGGCCTTCTCTGATGCCACAGGCTGGGTCAGCTGCTTCTTCCAGGCTCCCACAGTCCCTTTAGGTCTCCCGTCCAAGCCCTGGCCACCTTGGGTGGTCCATATCTGGTGATAGGTCTTTCCCATCGGACTGCGAGGCCCCTGAGGGCAGGGCCAGGGCTGTCTCAGTCATCGTAGACATCTCTAGCACGGATCCAGGCAGAAGGCAGGGGCCCAGGCATTGTTTTACTGCATGAACGGAACCATCAAGGGGTGCATTCCCAGCTCTGCAATTTTTTCCAGTGCGCAAGAGGGCGGACAGTAGTTGAGCAAGTCAACCACAGGAAGCGGGCTTCCCTGGGGGCAGCCGCCTCCGCGCACCCGGCTAGCCTCCACTCCAGGATAAATAAACAAACGAGTAAACAATTAACCGACACAGAGAAGTGCCGACTGCCGGCTTGGGTAGCTGTCAAGATTTCCCAAGCATCGCCCTAGGGGCCCGAATGTCTGGAGGTCACATCAACTGGAGAGCCGTCGGGGTTGGTTGATAAGAGGCGGGCGTGGGATTCCGGACCTGCATTGGAAACCTGCACAGGCAGAAAAATGCACAAAAGGATTTTGTAAAGAGGGTGGGACGCTGGGGTATACACTGTCTTCATTTCTGAGAGTCTGAAGAAACAGAGAGGGTGGGGACCAGGTCTGCGTGTGACGGAGGAGTCAGTGGGTCCACAGCGCCGCCTGCAAACCGAACCGGGGAAGCTGCAGCCGGAGGACGCCGCAGGGCTGGCGGAGCGGTGGACTCTTCAGCCATTGGTTCAAGAACAGCCAATCACGAGGCAGGAACAGGAGGCGGGGATGCTCGGATTCACCGCGGAATCGCAGTGCCTGGGCCCCTTGCTTAGTAGATACGCACTAAATATCTACTGCATGAATGCATAATAAACATCTATATTTTTTTTTAAATGTGAGACAAGGTCTCGCTCCGTCGCCCAGGCTGGAGCGCAGTGCTGCAGTCACAGCTTACTGCAAGCTCCTCCTTCCCGGCTGAAGGGATCCTCCCACCTCAGCCTCCACAGTATCTGGGACTATAGGCGTGTGCCAGTGCACCCGGCTAATTTTTATATTTTTTGTAGAGACAGGGCCTCGCCATGTTGCCCCGGCTGGTCTCGAACTCCTGGACTGAAGTAATCCGCTCACCTCGGCCTCCCAAAGTGCTGGAATTACAGGAATGAGCCACCGCGACCAGCCAACCTCTCTGTTTTTTGTTTTTGTTTTTGTTTTTTTCTTGAGACAGTCTCTCTCTGTCACCCAGACTGTAGTGCAGTAGCGTGATCTCCGCTCACTGCAACCTCTGCCTCCCGGATTCAAGCGATTCTCGTGCCTCAGCCTCCCAAACAGCTGGGACTACAGGCGCGCGCCACCACGCCTGGCTGATTTTTTGTATGTTTATTAGAGACGGGGTTTTGTCATATTGCCTAGGGTGGTCTCAAACTCTTGAGCTCAGGCAATCCACCTGCCCTGGCCTCCCAAAGTGCTAGGATGACGGGCGTGAGCCACCACGCCCCGCCACAACCTCTCTATTTTAATAAACGTTTAAAGTTGAGGCCGGGCGCGCTGACTCGCCACTGTAATTCCAGCACATTAGGAGGCTAACGGAGGAGGATCACTTGAGGCCAGGAGGAGTTCCAGACCCTGTGTAGCAAAATAAATAAATAAATAATTGTTCTTTCAGGACTTATCTTTTCTATGTCTGTGCCACGTAGCCCCAAACAGACTCGAAACCACTCAAGCCATGAGACTCCTCAGGGTAGAGACAAAGTTGTTTTGATCTTCTCCCTACCTGTGTTCTTCTGTCCAGCACTCTGCCCCATCCTGGACACTAATCCTTGCTTGGTTAATTTCCACTCCTTTTTTTTTTTTTTTTTTTTTTGAAAAGGAAGCTTACTCTGTCACAGAGGCTGGAGTGCAGTGGCGCCATCTCGGCTGTCGGCAACCTCTGCTTCCTAGGTTCAAGCGATTCTCCTGCCTCAGCCTCCCAAGTAACTGGGATTACAGGCGCACACCACCACGCCCAGCTAATTTTTGTATTTTTAGTAGAGACGGGCTTTCACCATGTTGTCCAGGCTGGTGTCAAACTCCTGACCTCAAGTGATCCGCCCACCTTGGCCTCTCAAAGTGCTGGGATTAGAGGCATGAGCCACTGCGCTTGTTTTTTTTGCTTTTTTGGGTTTTTTTTTCCGAGACAGAGTCTTACTCCGTTGCCCAGGCTGGAGTGCAGTGGCACGATCTTGGCTCACTGCAACCTCCATCTCCCAGGTTCAAGTGATTCTCCTGCCTCCTGAGTAGCTGGGATTACAGGCATGCACCACCATGCCCGGCTCCACTCGTCCTTGTGATCTCAGCTCAAATGTCACCCCGTCTAGGAAGCTGTCACTAACTCTTCAACTTGGCTAGCTACCCATTATGAGCAGCTGTGGCAGCCAGCCTCCACGATGGACCCCAGTGAGTCTCACCTGGTATTTGCATTGCCTCCTGCATTGGACAGGGCTGATTAGGTACCAATAGAACATTGTGGAAATGACAGTGTCATAAAAGATCTGAGGCAAGGTCATAAAAGACATAGCAGCTTCCACCATGCTCTTTCTTAGATCACTCATTCTTTGGGAAAACAGCTGCCATGTGAGGACATTCATATGTCCTTCTGGACAGATCCACGTGCAGAGCAACTGAGACCTCTGGCCAATAGCCAGCATTCGTTTACCAACCGCAGGAGCGAGCCACCTGGAACACAGGTGCTTCAGCTCCAGTCAAGCGTTTACATGCCAGCCTGGAAAATGTAGCAAGACTTCTTCTTTCCAAAAAATTTAAAAATTAGCTGGGCATGGTGGTGCGTGCCTGTAGTTCCCACTACTCAGAAGGCTGAGGTGGGAGGATTGTTTGAGCCCTGGAGGTTGAAGCTGCAGTGAGCTGTGATTGCACCACTGCATGCCAGTATGGCTTATAGTGCAAGACCCTGTCTCAGAACAGAAAAAAAGAAAAAAAAGATAGTGTTCTCGTGACTGTAGCACTGGCTAATATCTTTTTTTTTTTTTTTTTTAGATGGAGTCTCGCTCCATAGCCCAGGCTGGAGTGCCATGGTGTGGTCTTGGCTCACTGCAACCTCTGCCTCCTGGGTTCAAGCAGTTCTCCTGTTCAGCCTTCCTAGTAGCTGGGACTACAGTTGCACACCACTATGCCTGGCTAATTTTTGTATTTTTAGTAGAGATGGAGTTTTACCATATTGATCAAGCTGGTCTCGAACTCCTCACCTCAGGTGATCCACCCGTCTCTGCCTTTCAAAGTGCTGGGATTATGGGTGTGAGCCACCGCCCCTGGCCTTCTTTTATTTATTTATTTATTTTTTAAATTTTTTGGAGACAAAGTCTTGCTCTTGTCGCCCCCGGCTGGAGAGCGATGGCATGATCTCGGTTCACTGCAACCTCCGCCTCCTGGGTTCAAGTGATTCTCCTGCCTCAGTCTCCCGAGTAGCTGGAATTACAGGCACCTGCCACCATACCCGGCTAATTTTTTAAAAAGTATTTTTAGTAGAGACAGGGTTTCATCATGTTGGCCAGGCTGGTCTTAAACTCCTGACCTTTGGTGATTTGACTACCTTGGCCTCCCAAAGTGCTGGGATTACAGGCATGAGCCACCGTGCCCGGCCTTTTTTTATTTTCTTTTGAGATAGAATTTCACTCTGTTGCCCAGGCTGGAGTGAAGTGGCACACTCTCAGCTCACAACAACTTCTACCTCCCGGGTTCAAGTGATTCTCGTGCCTCAGCCTCCCAAGTAGCTGGGAGTACAGTCACAAGCTACTATGCCCAGCTAATTTTTGTACTTTTAGTAGAGATGGGGTTTCACCATGTTGGCCAGACTGCTCTTGAACTCCCAACCTCAGGTGATCCACCCACCTCAGCCTCCCAAAGTGCTGGGATTACAGGGATGACCACTGCGCCTGGCCTTAAAATTTATTTGTGTTATGTCATTTAAGTCCATTTTTCCTGTTATACTGTGAAGGCTGTGAGGGTGGGGGCTGTGTCTGTTTTCTTGCTGCAAATGCATTCATTCATTCAACAAATGTTTATTGAACACCAGACTTGTGCCAAGTATGAAGTTGAGCACTGGAGATCAGGACTGGGACTAAGGGGAGGCAAGGGCACAAAATTTAATGAGGCGCATGTTCTCAGTCCTGTGTAAGAGAGGAATTGGCATGTAAGAGTGAGGTCCTTTTAAAATTTTGCAAGCTGGACACTTTGCTTATGTCATCCTAGTATCAACCCTGTTGGAGACAAAAAAGTACATAAGACAGAAATGATCTCTGGCCTCTTTTTGCCCCTGTAATATTCAACAACAATGTGTTGGTAATTCTGCCAGTACTATCCCTTAAATTTACATAATTCCATAATACACTCTGTTTTATTTATTTAATTTTTTTTTTTTTTTTTTTTTTTTTTTAAACAGAGTTTCTCTCTGTCCCCCAGGCTGGAGTGCAGTGGCAAAATCTCGGCTCACCACAACCTCCACCTCCAGGGTTCAAGCACTTCTCTTGCCTCAGCCTCCCGAGTAGCTGGTACTACAGGCATGTGCTACCAAGCCTGGCCAATTTTTGTATTTTTAGTAGAGATGCTGTTTCGCCATGTTGGACAGGCTGGTCTCGAACTCCTGACGTCAGGTTATCTGCCCGTCTTGGCCTCCCAAAGTGCTGGGATTACTGGAGTGAGCCACCACGCCTGGCCTGCTTTGTTCTTATTAGGGCCAATCTCCCCTCAGTACTAATAGTAATAACTTTATTGACTGCTTACCATCTGTCATCATGTTCTAGGTAATGAAGATACAGTTATCAGACGGGGTCCCTGCCCTCAACAACTCACTACCTAATGAGAGATCTAGACAAACATACACTACATACTCATAGGGCAAATGAAATAATTTTTAAAATGTAATAAAGGCCATTTTAAAAAACCAAACTAGGTTGGGCATGGTGACTCATGCCTGTAATCTCAATACTTTGAGAGGTGGAAGAGGAAGGATCGCTTGAACTCAGGAGTTCAAGAGCAGCCTAGGCAACATAGCAAGACCCTGTCTCTACAAAAAGTACCAAAAAATAGCCAGGTGTGACGGCATGTGTATGTAGTCTCAGCAACTCGGGAGGCTGAAGCCAGGGGATCGCTTGGGCCCAGCAGGTTGAGGCTGCAGTGAGCTGAGATCATGCCACTGTACTACAGCCTGGGTGACCAAGGGAGACCCTCTTTCAGGAAAAAAACAAAGACAAAAGCAAAACACACCAAAAAAACTAAACTAACTGCGGACCTGGAGTTTTTGCTTTTTTTTTTTTTTTGACAGAGTTTTGCTCTTGTCACTCCAGCTAGAGTGTAATGGTATGATCTCGGCTCACTGAAACCTTTGCCTCCCGGGTTCAAGCAATTCTCCTGCCTCAGTTTCCTGAGTAGCTGGGATTACAGGCACCTTCCATCACACCCAGCTAATTTTTGTATTTTTAGTGGAAACAGGGTTTCACCATTTTGGCCACGCTGGTCTCAAACTCCTGACCTCAGGTGATCCACCCACCTTAGCCTCTCAAAGTGCTGAGATTACAGGCATGAGCCACCACACCCCGGCCAACCTAGAGATTTTTTTTTTTTTTTTTTTGGAGTCTTTATTGCCCAAGCTGGGGTGCAGTGGTGAGATCTGGGCTCACTGCAACCTCTGCCTCCTGGGTTCAAGTGATTCTCCTGCCTCAGCCTCCTGAGTAGCTGGGATTGTAGGTGCGCACCACCATGCCCGGCTAATTTTTTGTATTTTTAATAGAGATGGGGGTTTCACCATGCTGGTCAGGTTGGTCTCTCGAACTCCCGACCAAGTGATCCGCCCGCCTCGGACTCCCAAACTGCTGGGATTACAGGGGTGAGCCACCACGCCCGGCCGGTTCAAATGCATGCTCTTAAACTGTTGTCTCCCGAGAGACACATGCAACATGTTTTAAGCAAAGCACTGGCTTGGTGTGGTGGTGGCTCATGCCTGTAATCTTGGTGATTTGGGAGGCTGAGGGTCGCTTGAACTGAGTTCGAGATCAACCTAGGCAATATATCTAGACCCGTCTCTATTTAAAAAAAAAAAATTGAAGAAATCACTGAATGAGGAATGGAAAGACATTTTCTAGCTCCCCAGGACAGTTTTTCAAAATTTAAAACTACTATTCCCAGCATGCCCTTCTCTCTGGGGTGTGGGGCGGGGGGTGCCTAAGAGAACTACATTTCCCCGAATGCAACGCCTGCACCGCTGGTTCTTCATCATCTTGGGAACTGTAGTCCTCTGTAAAGATGTTTGTTCACAAATCCCAGCATGCACTTGGGATCTGACTCGTTTGGTAGGAAAAGGACTGGCTGTGACTCTTCACCCATCTTCACCCAGGCTGACCCCATTGGTGAAACTACAACTCCCAGGGGTCTGTGCGCGAGAGGGAAGGCGGGTTTTTCTACCGGAAGTCCGCTCTAGCTCAGGGCCCTACAACTGCACCCTGAGCCGGAGCTGCCCAGTCGCCGCGGGACCGGGGCCGCTGGGGTCCGGACGGGGGTCGCCATGGTAACGGGGGCGCGCTATGCCTGGGACTGGCGGAGGGGGGGTCCACGCGTAAATAGCCGAGGCTCGATTGGGCGCTGACAAGCCCCTTCTCTGCTGCGGATGGTCTGGGTCGGGCGCGGGCTCCGGGGATTGGGGCCAGGGCCGGGAAGGAGGGCACAGGGCGGTGATTCTAAGCGCGGGGGTTACCAGGGGTCTCGCGGCGACGGGCATTGGGGTGGTGTTCCAAGGGGAAAGGGCCGTGCAGGTGGGAGACATTGTAGATAGTTGGAAGCTTTGAAACGGGAGGAAACTCGTGAGACACAGTCTTGGGGGTAGCGAGAAGGCATTGGAGGTGGGGAGGGGGCGTCCCAAAGAGGAAGGCGCTCTGGAAGTGTGGCGGGAGCGCTGGGACAAGAACGCGAGACCTTGGAAAAGGGGAGGGAGGTTTTCTTGGTGGGAGGAGTCTCTAGAGACAAGGATCTGATTGCAGGTGGAGAGGGGATGTTGAAACAGGGGCAGGAGACTGCCTATGAGAGAGGGATCATCTCAAGGAGAAGAGACCTGGCACAGGAAACCAAAAGGAGGCAACTGTCGGGAATGAGACTTAAGCGTCTGGGAGAGCTCTGTAAAAGGAGAGAGGGCCTGGAGATAAGATAGACACTCGGAATGAATGGGGAGCAATTGAATAGCAATTGAATAGGTCTTTCCAAAAAGAGAGATCTTGTGGGGCTTGAAAGTGTGAGATCTGGGGAGGAATCTTTGTTGGGGCAAAGACTGAACATTGGATTTAGGAGTGCCCCTATCCCCCAGGTTGGGGCTTTGGATCTAGGAAAGGGTTCCTCGGGCTGGAAGTTGGGAAAGAAAACGAATGGGAAAGGGTGTCAGAGTCGGGGCGGAGTCTCCTCCGGGAACAGGGTCCTTGGAGGCAAAATGTGACCTTTTGAAGAAGGGAGGAAACCTGGGAGTGGAGCAAGGGATGTCACCAATAAAAAGCCCATTGAGGCCCCAAGGAGGGGAACTAAGACCGAGAAAGTGGAGGTCAAAAGGGAACAACTCCAGATGAGGGGGATTGGAGACAGGGAAGGTTGGGGGGCATCTAGGGGGGACGGTAGAGGCGTGAGGATGCAGGGATTCAGGACGGAGAGGACTTGAGATTCCGATTGGGAAGAAAACAGGGAGAGGTATACGAGAGAATTTGGGAGCAAGAGGCAGAGCGTTTTGTCAACTCTGTGGGTTTGCTTCTAGTTCTCCTAACTCTGTGCATATGTCTCGGGCTTGGCTCCCAGGCTGTGGCTGCCTGGTGTAGGTCCCCCAACGTCCCTTCCTGCCCGGGACCCCTCCCCTGCTAGGAAGTGGTTTTCCCTGGCTCAGCAGAAGGAGTTCTTGGAAGGAGAGTGTAACATCCTGTTGCAGTCCAGTTTGGTTGGTTGGGGGAGGGAGGATAGAGTGTGTGGAGAATGAGGCTTAGGAAAGAGAGTGGACTCTTTCCTAAGAGAAGACTCTCAGGCTGGGGTGGTGACTCATGCCTGTAATCTCAGCACTTTGGGAGGCTGAGGCAGGCTGGTCACATGAGGTCAGGAGTTCGAGACCAGCCTGGTCAACATGGTAAGACCCCCCCTCTCTACTAAAAATACAAAAATTAGCCAGGCGTTGTGGTGGACGCCTGTAATCCCAGCTACTTGGGAGCCTGAGGCAGGAGGATCGCTTGAACCCGGGAGGCAGAGGCTGCAGTAAGCCGAGACTGTGCCACTGGCCTAGGTGACAGAGTGAGATTCTGTCTCAAAAAAAAAAAAAAAAGAAAAGAAAAGAGAAAAGGCCGGGCACAGTGGCTCATGCCTGTAATCCCAGCATTTTGGGAGGCTGAGGCGGGCAGATCACAAAGTCAGGAGTTCGAGACCAGCCTGACCAACATAGTGAAACCCCATCTCTACTAAAAATACAAAAATTAGCCGGGCATGGTGGTGTGCGCCTGTAATCCCAGGTACTTAGGAGGCTGAGGCAGGAGAATCGCTTGAACCTGGGAGGCAGAGGTTGCAGTGAGCTGAGACAGTGTCATTGCAGTCTAGCCTAGGCGACAGAGTAAGACTCTGTCTCAAAAAAAAAAAAAAAAAGATAGTGGTGATTTTTACACAACTGTGAATATATACTAAGAGAATATACCAAAACCCATTTTAACTGTCTACATTTTAAGTGGATGGATTTTATAGTGTGTGAATTACATTTCAATTTTATAAAAAGTTAGTAAGCAAAGAGAAAAAAAGAAGTGGCAGAGCTGAGACTTAGCCCAAAGGAGTCTGAACCTCAAACATTTGAGTATCTACCACCTCCTAGCCACTGGACTAAGTTTATAAACTTTTTTTTAACCTTTAAAAAAACCCTGGTTGGCTGGGCATGGTGGCCCATGCCTATAACCCCACACTTTGGGAGGCAGAGGCGGGTGGATCACCTGAGGTCAGGAGTTCGAGACTAGCCTGGCCAACATGGTGAAACCCCGTCTCTACCAAAAATACAAAAATTAGCCAGGTGTCGTGGCAGGTGCCGGTAATCCCAGCTACTCAGGACACTGAGGCAGGAGAATTGCTTCAACCCAGGAGGTGGAGGTTACAGTGAGCCAAGATTGCACCATTGCACTCCAGCCTGGGTGACAGAACGAAACACTAAACATTTAAAAATAACAAAAAACAATAATGAAAAACCACCCTGGCGAGATGAATCTTCTTGGGAGACTTGTTTTGCTGGTGAGGAAACTGAGGCCTAGAGAGGCAGACAAGGCTGGGCACGGTGGCTCGTGCCTGTAATCCTAGCACTTTGGGAGGCTGACGTGGGAGAATTGCTTGAGCCCAGGAGTTTAAGACCAGCCAGGGCAACATAGCAAGACTCTGTCTCTACAAAAAAAAAGAGAGAGAGACAAGAGGTGGTGGAGCCTGGGACTCGGAGCTGACTCCTGAGTTGACTTGTGGAAGGGAAGTCACTTCACAGGGGTGCTGGAGGGACCAGGGATGGAGCATGTGGCCAGGCTGGCCTGGCTTGGGTCTGGGGAGCAGCCGAGACTCCTGGAAGTCAGACAGCAGGGAGGCCCTGAGCCCTATCTCTCCTCTGGGTGGATGGGTGGGGTCGTTGGGCAGCGCCCAACCCGCCCTCCCTGCCTCTCTCACTTCCTCCTTCTCCTGCTCTCCCCAGATCCGCTTTATCCTCATCCAGAACCGGGCAGGCAAGACGCGCCTGGCCAAGTGGTACATGCAGTTTGATGATGATGAGAAACAGAAGCTGATTGAGGAGGTGCACGCCGTGGTCACCGTCCGAGACGCCAAACACACCAACTTTGTGGAGGTGATGCCTGTTTCATGCCTCCTGCACCCCGCTGCTTCCTCATGCCCTACTTCCCCACTCCCTGCCCAGCCTCTAGTTGCAAGAACCCCCTTGGACCCTCTATCCATCCTATATTCATTCACTCAACCTGCTTTGAGCTTGCTTGCTTCTTCCCTTCCTTTGTACTCTTCATTGTGAAAAATCATAAACATATAGATTAGTACAATGAAAGAAAAGTGTATTGGAGATTCATATACCTACTACCCAAATTTAATCAGTATTAATATTTTGCCTTTTTGTTTTGCACTATTATTATTAATTTTTTTTACCTAAGATTAAAAAAGAATTTTTTTTTTTTTTTTTGCCAAATAATTTTTTTTTTGCTGGTGCCTTTTTCAGACTTCCTATAGAATGTTCAAACACAGAAAAGTAGAGAGAATAGGCCAGGTGCAGTGGCTCATGCCTGTAATCCCAGCACTTTGGGAAGCTGAGGTGGGAGGATCGCTTGAGCCCAGGTGTTCAAGACCAGCCTGGGCAATGTAGCAAAACCTCATCTTTATTTTTTATTTCATGTTATTTTATTAATTAACTAATTTTTTTTTGAGACAGAGTCTCACACTGTTGTCCAGGCTGGAATGCAGTGGTGTGATCTCAGCTAACTGCAACCTCCGCCTCCCAGGTTCAAGCAATTCTCCTGCCTACTTCCAAGTAGCTGGGATTACAGGCGCCCACCACCACGCCCGGCTAATTTTGTATTTTTAGTAGAGACGGGGTTTCACCATATTGGCCAGGCTGGTCTCGAACTCCTGACCTCATGATCCACCCTCCTCGGCCTCCCAAAGTGCCGGGATTACAGGCATGAGCCACTGTGCCTGGCCTTTTTTTTTTTTTTTTTTTTTTTTGAGATGGAGTCTGTCTCAGTCACCCAGGCTGGAGAGTGCAATGGGGGCAATCTTGGCTCACTGCAATCTCCTCTAGGGTTCAAGCTATTCTCTGCCTCAGCCTCCCTAGTAGCTGAGATTACAGGTGCTCGCCACCACGCCCTGCTAATTTTTGTATTTTTAGTAGAGATGGAGTTTCACCATGTTGGCCAGGCGGGTCTTGAACTCCTGATCTCAAGTGATCCACCCACCTTGGCCTCCCAAAGTGCTGGATTACAGGTGTGAGCCACTGCGCCCAGCCCTCTTTAAAAAATTTTTTTTTGAAACAGGAACTCATTCTATCACCCAGGCGGCAGTGCAGTGGCACGAACATGGCTCACAGCAGCCTTAACTTCCTGGGTTTAAGCCGTCCTCCCACCTCAGCCTCTTGAGTAGCTGGGACTACAGGCTTGTGCTCTACCAAGCCCAGCTAATATTTGTATTTTTGGTAGCAACAGGGTCTTACCATGTTGCCCAGGCTGGTCTCAAACTCTTGAGCTCAAGTGACGTGCCTGCCTCGGCCTCCCAAAGTGCTGGGATTACAGGCATGAGCCACTGCGCCCAGCCCGGGTGCAGATTTCAGTGGTTTGGTCAGGATGGCATTGCTGAAAAGGTGACACTGGACCAAGACCTGAAGGACTTAAGAGGGAGGAAGGAAGCAGTGTCTGAGAGGAACATTTCAAGCCAAGGGAACAGCAAGTACAAAGTCCCCGAGGCAGGAGAATGCTTAGGGCGTTCCAGGGATAGCAGGAATGCCAGCGAGGAAGGGGAAGCGATGAAAGAGAGAAGATAACAGGGTAATCTGTTGGTGCAGGGTTGCAGGGAAGACTTGGGCTCTTACTCTGACTCAGATGGGAGCCGTAGAAAGGTTGATTTTGTTTTTTGGTGTTTTTTAGTGACACGGTCTTGCTCTGTCTCCCAGGCTGGAGTACAGTGGTACAATTACAGCTCACTCTACCCTCCCAGGCTCAAGCAAGCCTCCTGCCTCAGCTTTCCAAGTGGCTGGGACTACAGGCATGCACCTCCATGCCCATCTAATTTTAAATTTTTTTTTTTTTTTTTTGAGATGGGTTCTCACTCTGTCACCTAGGCTGGAGTGCAGTGGCGCGATCTCAGCTCACTGCAACCTCCGCCTCTCGGCTCAAGCGATTCTCCCACCTCAGCCTCCCAAGTAACTGAAACCATTGGCATGTGCCACCAACGCCCTGCTAGTTTTTATATTTTTGGTAGAGACAGGGTTTCTCCATGTTGCCCAGGCTGGTCTCGAACTCCTGAGCTCAAGCAGTCCGCCCACTGTGGCTTTCCAAAGTGCTAGGATTGCAACCATGAGCAACCATGCCTGGCTAATTTTTAAATTTTTTGTAGAGATGTGGTCTTGCTATGTTGTCCAGGCTGGTCTTGAACCACGGAGGTTTTTGAGCAGAGCAGGGCCATGGGCCAACTTGAGGCTGCCCTATAGGGCAAGAGCAGAGCAGGAGACTGCTCGGAGAGAGGTGGCTGCAGTCGTCCAGGTGGGGGATGCTGGTGACTGGACCAGCATGGAAGCCGTCGGGGTGGCCAGGAGCGTTTTGGAGGTGGACCCAGCTGAATGGCCAAGAACTGGACATGGAATGTGAGAGAAGGCAGAGCCAGGACGACAGTTAGGTTTCCCACTTGAGCCCCTGGGTAGGATGGAGCTGTCATTATCTGAGATGGGCAGATGGGAAGGGCAGGTGGAGGTGAAGATCAGGAGGGAGGTGTTGGGGGTCAGGCCCTGAGTATCGTCCACATCCCAGCAGAGATGTCCAGGAAGAAGTGATGAGTCAGGGTTCTTGGAGAGAGCTGAGTAGGATATGGAAACAGCATTTCTGCACGAAGAAGGACACCGAGGCCAAGGAACTCACCAGGGAAGTGAGGATAGACTGAGGAGAGCACCAGAGGGCCACATCTGCAGTCAGGGAGACGAGGAGGGAGAGGAGAACCAAGAGACTGGGTGTCCCAGAAGCCCGGAGGGGGAAAGGGTTGGACCTGCCTCTCCAGGAGGAGGCCACTGGTGTTCTCACAAGAGCAGCAGGTGGGAAGGGGGAGAGGAACTGGGTGTCGGGTGTTCTGGCTGTGTGGGCGCCTTGCTGCTGGTGTAGTGGCCGGTCCTGTGCTGAGGGCTGGGGCCCAGGAGGGGTCAGTGAGGCCCAGTGATACAGGAGCAGCCAGAAAGGCCGGCTGGGCAGATGAGAATGTGACAGAGGAGGCTGACGCTCAGCTCTTGAGTTCCTCCGTGCCTCCAGGATCCAGGCCTGCCCATTCATTCAGCTGTTCCTTTGTGCATGTGTTCACCCAATGTTTCTGCCTGCCTCCTCGTGATCAGCCCAGTGCTGGGTTCACAGCGGCCGCTGAGACAGCCTTGTGCTGCCTTCTTGGGACTCACAGCCCAGGAGGGAACACAAGCGTGTCCGTAGACAGTGACAACCAGAGTGGCCTGGGCTGGGATCCAGGAGCCTGGTTGGGGGAGGGCACCTGACCCAGCCTGGGGGTCTGGAGGGCTTCCTGGAGGGGACTTGTGAGTGAAGATCAAAGGGAGGAGTAGGCAGCTGGAAGATGCGGGCTATCCCTCTTGTTATTATTATTATTATTTGAGACAGAGTCTCACTCTGTATCCCAGGCTGGAGTGCAGCGGTGCAATCATAGCTCACTGCAGCCTCCGCCTCCCAGGCTCAAGGGATCCTCCCACCTCAGACTCCTGAGTAGCTGGGACTACAGGTACCTTCCACCACGCCCAACTAATTTTTTGTATGTTTTATGGAGATGGGGTCTTGATATGTTGCCTAGACTGCCCTTGAACTCCTGAGCTCAAGCCTTGGCCTCCGAAAGTGCTGGGATGATAGGCGTGAGGCCGGGTACCTGGCCATCTTCCAATCTCTCTCTCACTCGCACTGTCCCGCCTCCCACTTTCCCTTATTAGCAGCCCTGTGATGACATTGCTCCCGCCTGAACCATCTGGGATTATCGCCCCATCTCATGCTTCTTAACTTCATCACAAGTTAAGAGACTGCAGAGTCCCTTTTGCCATATAAGGTCCCATATTCACAGGGTCTGGGATTAGGATGTGGACGTCTTTGGGGGCCATTATCCTGTGTCAGCCCTTTGCAGGGCGGCACGGAGGACACAGTGTGACAGCTCCAGCTTCCTTCACAGTCCAATGGGGAGACAGACCCATCCCCATACAGTGACGACTGGCAGTGGTCAGGCTGGGGCGGGGCAGGGGTGGGGCAGTGGCGTGGGGTGTTCAGAGGGGACACCTGCCCCAGCCTGCAGGATGAGAGAATGTGCTTCTGTGAGAGAATATAGCTGGAGGAGATACGGGGCTCTGTAGCAGATCCCTGAGAAGCCTCGAAATTTAAAACAGGAAGGGGAGGCTGGAAAGATGGAGCAGTAGCTGGAGGCAGAGGAGGGTGAGAGTCAGAAAAGCTGGATTGCAGGAAGAGAGGAGCACTGCTGATCAGTGTCAGGTCATTTACCTATGGGTTATATGTAGGCCTTACCGTAATTACACCAGAAGAACGGACTCAGGCCAGGCGCGGTGGCTCACGCCTGTAATCCCAGCCCTTTGGGAGGCAGAGGCATGTGGATCATCTGAGGTCAGGAGTTGGAGACCAGTCTGGCGAACATGGTGAAACCCCATCTCTATTGAAAATACAAAAATTAGCCAGGCATGGTGGTGCACACCTGTATTCCTAGCTACTCAGGAGGCTGAGGTCGGAGAATTGCTTGAACCTGGGAGGCGGAGGTTGCAGTGGGCTGAGATCGTGCCACTGCACTCCGGCTTGGGCAACAGAGTGAGACTCTGTCTCAAAAAAAAACCAAAAAATCCCTGAAAACATGCTTGGAGTATAGCAATGAACAAGAGATTGAGCTGAAAAAATGAGTAAAAAGCTATTAGCTGGGTGTGGTGGCACACCTGTAATCCCAGCTACTTGGGAGAGTGAGGCAGGAGAATCGCTTGAACCCAGTGGTGGAGATTGCAGTGTGCCGAGATCGCACCACGCACTCCAGCCTGGCATCAGAGCAAGACTCAAAAAAAAAAAAGAAAGCCGAGGACTGATGCTGGCACTCATAGCTGCCAGCTGGTGGCGCCACACGCACACCCCAGACCTGCAGCTGCTGTTTTTGTGTGTTTTTTGAGACAGGGTATCTGTCTCCCAGGCTGGAGCACAGTGATGTGAACATGGCTCACAGCAGCCTTGACCTTCCAGGCTCAGGTCATCCTCCCACCTCAGCCTCCTGAGTAGCTGGGACCGCAGGTACACGCCACCATACCCAGCTACTTTTTATATTTTTGTATAGACGGGGTTTCACCATGTTGCCCAAGCTGGCCTGAAACTCCTGGGCTCAAGTGATCCTCTCGCTCGGCCTCCTGGAGTGCTGGGATTTTTTTTTTTTCTTTTTTTTTTTGGTAATGGACCTCACATTGAGAACATATAGAACTGAACTGGGATTTTCAGGTTTTGGCCAAAGACATTGTACTTTGCAACCCAGTATGCATATATATGTATCTGTCTCTATCTACTTAACACACGCATAAAATTAGAATCCGTGTCCCTGATCCTGGCATATTTGTTCACGGTGTGTGTCTGTGTTACTATGCTAACTGTATATATCACATTTCAGTGAGGGCAGGACAAGGACCCAGGATCGTCTTGGTGACAGTGGTGACCCTCCTCCCCGCACTGCCTATCACAGGCCTGGCATAGAGTAGCTGCTCAGGAAATATTTGTTAAATAATTGAGTTAATTAATTCCAGGCTAAGGAACGTGACTGTCTCCAGAGGTAGCAGGAAGTCACAGAAAGGAGCGGCAAGGTTGCATGGATGCTGGTGAACATGTCAGGCTCCCGCCCAGCCCTGGGCTTTTGCTATCTGCTTGGAACATTCCTGCCTATCCTCCAGGTCTCAGCTCCGATACCTGCTCCTCCAGGAAGCCCCCCCTGACTCCCCAGGATCAGAGGGAGTTAGGCCCCCTCTTTGGGTTCTCACAGCCCAGTCCTGTCCACTCTGGGGATGCCTGCCCCCACTGTACCGCGAGCAGGGTTAGGGCTGTCTCGGTCACTGCTGTGACCCCAGCACAGGGCCAGGCGCAGAGCTGGGCCTTGGGACCACGTGTGGAGTGAAGGACTGAATGTTTTGGCCCCACCGTATCTGGCACGTTGGGTCCCGGCAAGCTGCGTTGCTGACAGCCTCTCTGTTCTGCAGTTCCGGAACTTTAAGATCATCTACCGCCGCTATGCTGGCCTCTACTTCTGCATCTGTGTGGACGTCAATGACAACAACCTGGCTTACCTGGAGGCCATTCACAACTTCGTGGAGGTATGGCAGGAGGGGGAGGTGAGGTGGGGAGGCAGGCGGGCAGTCCTGGCGTGGCCCCCGAGGATTGGGAACCCGCCCTGGTCCCTCCTGAGTCTTCCCCTCTGCGGTGGCTGGGACTCTCTCCATTTCTTTTCTTTCTTTTTTTTTTGAGACGGAGTCTTGCTCTGTCACCCAGGCTGGAGGGCGGTGGTGCAATCTTGGCTCATTGCAGCCTCCACCTCCCAGGTTAAAGTGATTCTCCTGCCTCAGCCTCCTAAGTAGCTGGGATTACAGGCGCGTGCCACTATGCCCAGCTAATTTTTGTATTTTTAGTAGAGATGGGGTTTCACCATGTTGACCAGGCTGGTCTTGTACTCCTAACCTCAAGTGATCCTTCTGCCTTAGCCTCCCAAAGTGCTAGGATTACAGGTGTGAGCCACCGCACCTGACCTTTTACCATCTCTTTGCATCGACCTTGGCTTTTGTTTCTCTCTGTGTGTGTCCTTGCCTCTCTCCCTATCACTGTCTCTCTCTCTCCCCTGCCTCCCCCTTGGTCTCTTTTTTTCGCTATCTCTTTCTGATGACCTTGTTCTCATCCCTGTGCATGTGTGGCTCTCTCCCTGCCCATCTCTTACCATCTCTGCCTTCCTCTCCCAGGTCTTAAACGAATATTTCCACAATGTCTGTGAACTGGACCTGGTGTTCAATTTCTACAAGGTAGGCTCCTGGTGAAGAGGAGGCTGAAGGACCCGGAGGAGGGGGACAGAGGGGGACAGAGGGGGACCCGTGGTGCACTAGCCACCCAGAGCCTCTGCTGAGGTCTGTGTCCCGGCTCGAGGGGCATCAGAGCCCCAGCTTCCAGGGTCCGGGCCAGCATCCCAGAGGGCCTCCTCTCACCCCAGGGTCTCCCCTCACACAGGTTTACACGGTCGTGGACGAGATGTTCCTGGCCGGTGAAATCCGAGAGACCAGCCAGACGAAGGTGCTGAAACAGCTGCTGATGCTACAGTCCCTGGAGTGAGGGCAGGCGAGCCCCACCCCGGCCCCGGCCCCGGCCCCTCCTGGACTCACCTGCTCGCTTCCCCTTTCCAGGCCCGTCGCCAACCCAGCAGTCCCTCCCTCAGCCGCCCAGGAGGAAGGGACCCAGCTGGGTCTGGGCCGCAAGGGAGGAGACTGCACCCCACTGCCTCTGGGCCCTGGCTGTGGGCGGAGGCCACTGTGTGTGTCCCGAGTAACCGTGCTGCTGTCGTGTGACGCCATGAGCGTGTGTGCGTGGAGCCCCCAATAAACCTGTGGTCCTGCCTAGCCTTGCCGTCTTTGAGCCCTTGCCTATCTCCCCTGGGAACCAGATACCCAGGATGCCCTGCCTTCAGTCCGTCAGTCAGTCAACAAACACCCCTCATTGTGCTGAGCAAGGTGAGACACCCGGGTGCTCTTCAGACCTGCTCCTGCCCACCAAGGGCCCCCAGGCTGGAAGGGGTGATAGGTTTAGATTCCAGGCACTTGTGACTAAAATAACAATCCTCAGCTAGTGCTGAATGGCACTCACCCTCTCCCAGGCATTGTTCTAATAATTGACGTGTCTTACCTTACTTAAAGCTCACTAGATGATGAGCGTGGGACTTTTTTTTTTTTTTTTTTTTTTGAGACATGGTCTCACTCTATTGCTCAGGCTGGAGTGCAGTGGCAGGACCGTGGGTCACTACAACCTTGACCTCCTGGGCGCAGTTGATCCTCCCACCTCAGCCTCCCAAGTAGCTGGGACTACAGATGTGTACCACCACGCCTGGTTAATTTTTCTTTTTTGAGACGGAGTTTCACTCTTTTTGCCCAGGCTAGAGTGCAATGGCGCTAGCTTGGCTCACTGTAACCTCCGCCTCCCAGTTTCAAGTGATTCTCCCACCTCAGCCTCCCAAGTAGCTGAGATTACAGGCGTGTGCCACCATGCCCAGATAATTTTTTGTATTTTTAGTAGAGATAAGGTTTCACCATGTTGGCCAGGCTGGTCTCAAACTCCTGACCTCAGGTGATCAGCCTGCCTCGTCCTGAGACGAGGGCTCTCCCTGTTGCCCAGGCTAGTCTGGAACTCCTGGCTCAAGCGATCTTCCTGCCTTGGCCTCCCAAAGTGTTGGGATTACAAGCATGAGCCATCCCATCCAGCCAAGGACGGGACTGTTATTATCTCCATTTTCCAAGTGAGATCATCAAGCCCAAGAACATTAAAAGATGACCAGGCCGGGCGCTGTGGCTCACGCCTGTAATCCCAGCACTTTGGGAGGCTGAGGCGGGTGGATCACGAGGTCAGGAGATCGAGACCATCCTGGCCAACATGGTGAAACCCTGTCTCTACTAAAAATACAAAAATTGGGCCGGGCACTGTGGCTCACACCTGTAATCCCAACACTTTGGGAGGCCGAGGCGGGCGAATCACGAGGTCAGGAGATTGAGATCATCCTGGCCAACATGGTGAAATCCTGTCTCTACTAAAAATATAAAAATTAGGCTGGGCGCTGTGGCTCACGCCTGTAATCCCAGCACTTCGGGAGGCCGAGGCAGGCAGATCATGAGGTCAGGGGAGAGAGACCACGGTGAAACCCTATCTCTACTAAAAATACAAAAAATTAGCCGGTCGTGGTGGCAGGCACCTGTAGTCCCAGCTACTCGGGAGGCTGAGGCCGGAGAATGGTGTGAACCCGGAGGCAGAGCTTGCAGTGAGCTGAGGTTGCGCTACTGCACTCCAGCCAGGGTGACAGAGTGAGACTCCATCTCAAAAAAAAAAACAAATTAGCTGGACGTGGTGGCATGCACTTGTAGTCCCAGCTACTTGGGAGGCTGAGGCAGGAGAATCACTTAAACCTGGGAGGTGAAGGTTGCAGTGAGCTGAGATTGCGCCACTACATTCCAGCCTGGGCAACAGAGCGAGACTCCATCTCAAAAAAAAAGACTTGACCAAGGTCTGTAGCTAGTCAGTGACCAAACCAGGTTTGTTTTGAGCCAGTTTTGAAGCCAGGCGGGCAGCTCCAGAACCCTCATTTTTATCCGCTCTCCCTGGTGGTTGTTGGAAATGTAGGCACTGGGCTTCGTGACTTGTGTTTCTAGGCAACAGCACTGCTGGCATTTGCGCCAGGACAATCCCTCATTGTGAGGCTGCCCCAGGAGTGGCTGGACTTTTGACCCACCGACCAAGTGCCAGAAGTGGCTTTCTGGCCATTGTGATGGTAGAAGCCACCCCTGAGTGTTTCTAGGGCCCTCTGGAGTTAAGGGGCCCCCCATGCCCACTGAGAGCAGAATGTGGGGGCTGCTGGCCACGCCTATGCCTGGCACCTTTAGCAAGCTGAGAACACCCTGGCCCCTGTCACAGTTTCTTTCTCTCTTTGTCTTTCTCTCTCTCTCTCTCCTTCCTTCTTCCCTTCCCTTCCCTCCCTCCCTTCCCTCCCTCCCTCCCTCCCTCCCTCCCTCCCTCCTTCTTTCCTTCCTTCCTTCCCTCCCTCCCTCCCTCCCTCCTTCCTTCCGGACGGAGTCTCACTCTGTTCTCAGCTCACTGCAAGCTCCGCCTCCCGCGTTCAGGCCATTCTCCAGCCTCAGCCTCCCGAGCGGGCTGGGGCTACAGGCGCCCGCCACCACGCCTGGCTAATTTTTGTTTGTATTTTTAGTAGAGGCAGGGTTTCACCATGTTAGCCAGGCTGGTCTCGAACTCCTGACCTCAGGTGATCCTCCCGCCTCAGCCTCCCAAAGTGCTGGGATTACAGGTGTGAGCCACTGCGCCTGCCCTTGGGTTTCTTTTTGAGTGATGAAAATGTGATATTGACTGTGGTGGTGGTTGCACAACTCTGTGGATATGTTAAAAATCATTGAAGTATATGCTTTATTTATTTATTTAATTTATTTTTCAACTCCCAAGCACTTGAAAGAAGTATACTTTTTTTTTTTTGACGGAGTATCACTCTGTCACTAGGCTGGAGTGCAGTGACGCTATCTAGGCTCACTTCAACCTCCACCTCCCAGGTTCAAGGGATTCTCCTGCCTCAGCCTCCCAAGTAACTGGGACTACAGGCGCACACCACCATGCCCAGCTAATTTTTGTATTTTTAGTAGAGACAGGGTTTCATCATGTTGGCCAGGATGGTCTCAATCTCTTGACCTTGTGATCCGCCAGCCGCGGCCTCCCAAAGTGCTGGGATTAGAGGCGTGAGCCACCGCGCTGGCCCAAAGTATACATTCTAAATAAGTGAATTGAATGGTATGTAAATATATCTCAACAAAGATGTTACAAAACAAATGAATGAATGACATTTACCTTGTAGATGTAAACAGAAAAACAACCAAAATGCACACAAATGTTTACAGTGGCTTTATTCAGCAAAAACTGGAAACAACCCAAACATTCTTCAAAAATGAATAGAAAAACAAACTCTTTCCCATCCAGACAACGGAGCACTCCTCAACATTGAAAAGGAGTAAACCGCCGGGCGCGGTGGCTCAAGCCTGTAATCCCAGCACTTTGGGAGGCCGAGACGGGCGGATCACTAGGTCAGGAGATCGAGACCATCCTGGCTAACACGATGAAACCCCGTCTCTACTAAAAAATACAAAAAACTAGCCGGGCGAGGTGGCGGGCGCCTGTAGTCCCAGCTACTCAGGAGGCTGAGACAGGAGAATGGCCCGAACCCGGGAGGCGGAGCTTGCAGTGAGCTGAGATCTGGCCACTGCACTCCAGCCTGGGCGACAGAGCGAGACTCCGTCTCAAAAAAAAAAAAAAAAAAAAAAAAAAGAAAAGGAGTAAACCTGGCCGGGTGCGGTGGCTCATACCTGTAATCCCAGCACTTTGGGAGGCCAGGGCAGGAGGATTGCTTGAGGCCAGGAGTTCGAGTCCAGCTTGAGCAACACAGTGAGACCCCCCCCCATCTCCACCAAAAAAAAAAAAAATTTCCTGGACGTAGTAGGTATCATGCTTGTGATCCCAGCTACTTGGGAGGCTGAGATGGGAGGATTGCTTGAGCCCAAGGCATTGAGGCTGCAGTAAGCCAAGATCGAGCTACTGCACTCCAGCTTGGTCAACAGAGCAAATCCTATCTCAAAATAAAGAAATAAGGGCAGGCACAGTGGCTCGCGTCTGTAATCCCCGCACTTTGGGAGGCTGAGGTGCGTGGATCACCTAAGGTCAGGAGTTCGAGACCAGCCTGGCCAACATGTGAAACCCCGTCTCTACTAAATATAAAAAATTAGCCGATGTGGTGGCGCCTGCCTGTAATCCCAGCTACTTGGGAGGCTGAGGCAGGAGAATTGCTTGAACCCTGGAGGCAGAGGTTGCAGTGAACCAAGATTGCACTGTTGCACTCCAGCCTAGGCAACAGAGCGAAGCTCCATATTGGGAAAAATAAAATAAAATAAAATAAGATAAAATAAAAGAAATACATACATACATACATACATAAATTTCATGCACGTACTTGTGAGGATAGAACTGGTTTTTCTGATGTCTTAGGACCACACCGTACATGGTTCTGCAGCTTGCTATCAGAGCATCTTGGAGGTGATTCTGTGTATAGTCTGTGTGGAATCTCATTATGTGGGTGCACCATATGTTACTTAACCAGGCCTGTGCGGCTCCTCCTAATGAAGCTGAAAGAATGTCTTTGTCCACGCGTGTTTTCACATACATGTGGAGGCTAAGTACCTGGAAATGAATCTCTGGGCTGAAGGGTACATGTTCTGTAACAGGTCATTTGATAGGTTCAACCCAATCCCTCTCCAAACGGACTGTGCTGATTTTTACTCTCCGGTAGCATAGGAGGAGCCCCCCTGTTTCCGTATAGCTTTGCTACTGTGTGATCTCACTATTTTTATTTTATTGTGCCTGGTTACCAATGAGGTTGAACATTACTAGCCATTCATATTCCTCTTCTGTGTTGGTACAAACCTTCTGACCATTTTCCTCCTGTGCTGTTTGTCATTTTCTTGTTTACTTGTAGTAGCTCTTTATTTATTGTGGATCCACAGTCTGTCTTACATGTCACAAACATTCCCCCAAGGCTGCTTTTGTCTTTTGACTTTGTATGTGGTATCTTTTTTCAGGAAGAAGGGTTTAGTGTTTTGCTTTCTGTTAGCCTTTCTTCATTGTATATTATGGCCTTTGGGAAGGTTTATCCAGGACAAAATGTTTATAAAAATAGAGCAGGCAGTTTATAAAATAAATGGATGAAGGGAGAGACTAACGTCAGCGCTTCCCTCTTCCCCACTACATCCTGTAGAACGGGGCTTTAAGGAGCTATTTCTACTGTTCTTCTCCCTCCCATATTAAATAAAAAGAGAGGTTTAGTAGATAAGAAAACAGGTCTCTGTGTGTGTGTGTGTGTGTGTGTATATGTGTGTGTGTGTGTGTGTGTGTGTGTGTGTGTATGTGTGTGTGTGTGTGTGTGTGTGTGTGTTGGGACTGTGTGGATGACAGGGCAGTAGGGAGAGGTAAAAATGAAAGCCATCTGCCAAGGAACCTCAACTCCCCAGCCTCTGACTCAGTAACTCTCCACTCAGTAACTGAAGGAAACTGCTGGTAATGGGGAGGAAGCTGTTAATGCCCAGAGCTGGCCACCAGGGCATCGGGCACCTTCCTGGATACCCGGGGGTGTGGGTGTTCACAGCCACTGAAGCACAAACCCCGTGGCCTGGACACTCAGTGTCCTCAGGAAGTCCTTGGTATTTAATTGCCTGGGGAAATGCGTCTGTTCCCATGTGCGAAATGGGGGATTCACAGCAAAGGCGTTTGTGTGTCTCACTGCATGGAAACTGCATTTCATGTCTGAATTTTATGTCAAGAGAAAAGCTTAAAAGTACAGAACTCAGCCGAGTGCGATGGCTCACACCTGTAATCCCAGCACCTTGGGAGGCCAGGTCAGGCGGATCATGAGGTCAGGAGTTCGGGGCCAGCCTGGACAATACGGTGAAACTACATCTCTACTAAAAATACAAAAAAATTAGCCGGGCGTGGTGGCACACGCCTGTAGTCCCAGCTACTCAGGAGACTGAGGCAGGAGAATCGCTTGAACCCGGGAGGCAGAGGTTGCAGTGAGCTGAGATCGTGCCACTGCACTCCAGCCTGGGTGACAGAGCGAGACTCCATCTCAAAAAAAAAAAGCCGGGCATGGTGGCTCAAGCCTATAATCCCAGCACTTTGGGAGGCCGAGACAAGTGGATCACAAGGTCAGGAGATCGAGACCATCCTGGCTAACACGGTGAAGCCCTGTCTCTACTAAAAAGTACCAAAAACTAGCCGGGTGTGGTGGCGGGCGCCTGTAGTCCCAGCTACTCGGGAGGCTGAGGCAGGAGAATGGTGTAAACCCGGGAGGCGGAGCTTGCAGTGAGCTGAGATCCGGCCACTGCACTCCAGCCTGGGCGACAGAGCGAGACTCTGTCTTTAAAAAAAAAAAAAAAAAGAAACCCAGCATTGACACATGCTACAACATGAGTGAAACTTGAAGACGTGATGCTCAGTGAAAGAAACCAGACACAAGAGGCCATCTAGCATAGGATTCCATTCACATGAACTGTGCAGCACAGAGACAGACAGTAGATTACTGGTTGCCTGAGGCTGGGGGAAGAGGAGAGCAGGGAATGTTTGCTTAATGTTTGTGGAGTTTCATTTTTGGGTGATAAACATGTTCTGGGCTAGGCATAGTGGCTCACGTCTAATCCCAGCTTTGGGAGGCTGAGGCAGGAGGATCATTTGAGCCGAGGAGTTTGAGACCAGCGTGAGTTAAATAGCAAGGCCCTGTCTCTCTGAAATAAATAAATAAATTAAAATTAAATTAAATTAGCCAAGCACGGTGGTTCCTGCCTGTAGTCCCAGCTACTTGGGAGGCTGAGGTGGGAGGATCATTTGAGCCCAAGAGTTGGAGGCAAGGCTGCAGTGAGCTGTGATCACACCACTGCACTCCAGCCTGGGAGACAGAGCGAGACCCTATCTCAAAAATACATAAATAAATAAATAAAAAGGATTGGGTGAGGGGAGGGAACTTTTTTTTTTTTTTTTGAGACGGAGTCTCGCTCTGTCACCAGGCTGGAGTGCAGTGGCACCATCTCGGCTCACTGCAAGCTCCGCCTCCTGGGTTCATGCCATTCTCCTGCCTCAGCCTCCGAGTAGCTGGGACTACAGGCGCCCGCCACCTCGCCCAGCTAATTTTTTGTATTTTTAGTAGAGACGGGGTTTCACCGTGTTAGCCAGGATGGTCTCGATCTCCTGACCTCGTGATCCGTCCGCCTCGGCCTCCCAAAGTGCTGGGATTACAGGTGTCAGCCACCGCGCCCGGCGAGGAGAGGGAACTTTGAGGACAGGTCAATAGGTGCAGCAAACCACCATGGCACACATATACACACCTGGCAAACTTTTTTTGTTTTGTTTTGTTTTGAAAGGTCTCGCTCTTAGGCCGGGCGCGGTGGCTCAAGCCTGTAATCCCAGCACTTTGGGAGGCTGAGACGGGCGGATCACGAGGTCAGGAGATCGAGCCCATCCTGGCTAAAACGGTGAAACCCCGTCTCTACTAAAAATACAAAAAAAAAATAACCCGGGCGAGGTGGCAGGCGCCTGTAGTCCCAGCTGCTCGGTAGGCTGAGGCAGGAGAGTTGCTCGAACCCGGGAGGCGGAAGCTTGCAGTGAGCGGAGATCCGACCACTGCACTCCAGCCTGGGCGACAGAGCGAGACTCCGTCTCAAAAAAAAAAAAAAAAGAAAAAGAAAGGTCTCGCTCTTGTTCTCCAGGCTTGAGATCACGCAACGGCGTGGTCTCGGCTCACTGCAACCTCCTCCACCTCCTGGGTTCAAACGATTCTCCTGCCTCTGCCTCTCAAGTAGCTGGGATTAAGGCGTCTGCCACCAGGCCGGCTAATTTTTGTATTTTTTAGTAGAAATGGGGTTTCACCATGTTGCCCCGGCTGGTCTCAACCTCCTGGGCTCAAATCATCTGCTCACCTCAGCCTCCCAAAGTGCTGGTATTACAGGTGTAAGCCACCGAGCCCAGCCTCAAGGAAGCTTCTGAAATGTTAGGGGGAGCTCCTGCTCTAGGCCCAGCAGCTTCCAAGGCTTTTAAAGGCATAATCCCATTTAATCTTGGGATTAAAGACATAATCCCATTTAATCTTGTAATGATGCTGTGAAGTGGCGCTGCAATTCTGAGTATTATCTCCTCTTTGCAGATAAGGAAGATCATTTGCCCAAGGACACACAATGGGCAGATGAGACCAGAACCCAGATTTCTAGAGCGCTAGACTCTGTGTCTTCCCATTCACTTTATTTTTATTTTATTTTATTTTATTATTATTTTTTGAGACGGAGTCTTGCTCTGTCGCCCAGGCTGGAGTGCAGTGGCGTGATCTCGGCTCACTGCAAGCTCCATCTCCCGGGTTCACGCCATTCTCCTCCCTCAACCTCCCGAGTACCTGGGACTACAGGTGCTCGCCAACACGCCCGGCTAATTTTTTCGTATTTTTAGTAGAGACAGGGTTTCACTGTGGTCTCGATCTCCTTACCTCATGATCCACCCGCCTTGGCCTCCCAAAGTGCTGGGATTACAGGTGTGAGCCACTGCGCCCGGCCTATTTTATTTTATTTTATTTTATTTTTTGAGAGAGAGTCTCACTCGGTTGCCCAGGTCGGAGTGCAGTGGCACAATCTCAGCTCACTGCAACATCTGCCTCCCAGGTTCAAGCAATTCTCGTGCCTCAGCCTCCCCAGTAGCTGGGATTACAGGCGTGTGCCACTACGCCTGGCTAATTTTTGTATTTTTGAGACCAGCCTGGCCAACATGGTGAAACCCCATGTTGGCCAGGCTGGTCTCAAACTGCTGGTCTCAAGTGATCCACCTGCCTTGGCCTCCCAAAATCCTGGGATTACAGATGTGAGCCACCACGCCTGACCCCCATTTACTTTAAGGGGCACAGATGTTTAAGAGAGATCTGTCTCGGCCGGGCGCGGTGGCTCAAGCCTGTAATCCCAGCACTTTGGGAGGCCGAGACGGGCGGATCACAAGGTCAGGAGATCGAGACCACAGTGAAACCCCGTCTCTACTAAAAATACAAAAAATTAGCCGGGCGCGGTGGCGGGCGCCTGTAGTCCCAGCTACTCAGGAGGCTGAGGCAGGAGAATGGCGGGAACCCGGGAGGCGGAGCTTGCAGTGAGCCGAGATCGCGCCACTGCACTCCAGCCTGGGCAACAGCGTGAGACTCCGTCTCAAAAAAAAAAAAAAAAAAAAAAAAGAGAGATCTGTCTCTAAAAGGTAAGAAAAACACTGGGCACGGAGGCTCATGCCTGTAATCCCAGCACTTTTGGAGACGGAAGCAGGAGGGATTACAGGCGTGAGCCACCGCGCCCGGTGAGGGGAGGCAACTTTGAGGACAAAGTGCCTGTAGTCCCAGCTACTCGGAGGCTTGAGCCAGGAGGTCAAGACTAGCCTGGCAACACACCAAGATCCAGTCTCTACAATTTTTAAAAAAATAATAATTAAAAAAATAGAAAAAGAAGCAGGAAATAATTTCAGGAAATGGACTGAGATTTATCTTTTTTCTTTTCTTTTTTGTTTTTTTGAGATGAAATCTTATTCTGTTACCCAGTATGGAGTACAGTAGCGAGATCTCCGCTCACTATAACCTCCGCCTCCTGCGTTCAAGTGATTCTCCTGCCTCACCCACCCCAGTAGCTATGATTACAGGTGTGTGCTACCACACCCAGCTAATTTTTGTATTTTTAGTAGAGACGGGGTTTTGCCATGTTGGCCAGCCTGGTCTCAAACTCCTGACTTCAGGAGATTTATCTATTTTAGGCAATTCTGATTAATATCTACCCCTTCCCCTCACGAAAAGTCTTTCTACATTTAAGCTGATTTCCAAGTTTACGTAATGTTATGTGTTGAATTGTGTCCCACTTAAAAAAAAAGATATGTTAGTCTGGGCATGGTGGTTCACACCTGCAATCCCAGCACTTTGGGAGGCCAAGGCAGGCAGATCATCTGAGGTCGGGAGTTAGAGACCAGCCTGGCCAATATGGTGACACCCATCTCTACTAAAAATACAAAAATTAGCCAGGCATGGTGGCGTGTGCCTGTAATCCCAGCTACTCAGGAGGCTGAGGCAGGAGAATCACTTGAGCCTGGGAGGCAGAGGTTGCAGTGAGCCAAGATCACACCACTGAACTCCAGCCTGGGTGACAGAGTGAGATCCCATCTCAAAATAAAAATGTAGGAGAAATCTGGACACAGACAGGCATGGACAGAGAGAAGACAAAGTGAAGAGACACAGGGAGAAGGTGGCTACAAGCCAAAGCAGCAGCCAGGAACAGATTCTCCCTCACAGCCCCAGAAGGAACAAACCCTGCCGACACCTTGTTTTGGACGTCCAGCCTCCAGAACTGTGAGACAATAAGCTTCTGTTGTTTAATCAATCCAGTGTGGTACTTGTTTATAGCAGTCCTTGAAAACTAATATATGTAGGAAAACGAAGCTCTGAGAAAAGGCAAAATAATTTTGAAGACAAACATGAGAGAGGCTTGCCCAACCAGAAATCCAGCTCATTATTCAGCCTTAGCAAAGAGGAAAGCATGGCATTTACATAAGGTTAGACAAAGCATACTATCCCACTGGGGATTAAGAAAAAAAATAGAATAAAGATTAGATAAGCACATTAACAGAAAAAAAAAAAACCCAGAGGGCTAGGTGCAGCTACTTGGGAGGCTGAGGCAGGAGGATCACTGGAGGCCAGGAGATAGAGGCTACAGTAAGCTGTGATTACACCACTGCACTCCTGCCTGGGCGATGGAGCAAGGTTCGGTCTCAATAAATTTTATTTTATTTATTTATTTATTTATTTATTTATTTTTGGAGACAGAGTCTCACTTTGTTGTCCAAGCTGGAGTGCAGTGGCACAATCTTGGCTCACTGCAACCTCCGCCTCCTGGTTCAAGTGATTTTCTCGCCTCACCCTCCCAAGTAGCTGGGATTACAGGTGCACAGCACCACGCTGGGCTAAGTTTTTGTTATTTTTAGTAGAAATGAGGTTTCACCATGTTGGCCAGGCTGGTCACGATTTTTTTTTTTTTTTTTTTTTTTTTGAGACACAGCTTCACTTGCCCACGTTGGAGTGCAATGGTGTGATCTTGGCTCACTGCAACCTCCGCCTCCTGAGTTCAAGCGATTCTCATGCCTCGGCCTCCTCAGTAGCTGGCATTACAGGCACACACCACTACACCCAACTAATTTTTGTATTTTTAGTAGAGACGGGGTTTCACCCTGTTGGTCAGGCTGGTCTTGAACTCCTGACTTCAAGTGATCTGCCCACTTTGGCCTCCCAAAGTGCTGGGATTACAAGTGTGAGCCACTGCGGCCAGTCATAAGTTTTTTTTATTATAAAATATTTGGGCTATTTTTTTTTTTTTTTTTTTTTGAGATGGGGCCTTGCTCTCACTCAGGATGGAGTGCAGTGGTGCAATCTCAGCTCACTGTAGCCTCCGCCTCCCGGGCTCAAGTGATCCTCCTGTTACGGGATCTTTGGGGTGTAGATTTTCTTCCCATAAACCTCTGTGGCTGCAGTGCCTTTCCCCAAGTTCTTGTCCTGTGTCCAGGAAGAATGAGGTATGCAGACAAGTAAAGGGTGAAGAAGGCGAAGAGGAGCTTTATTTAGTCTTAGAACAGCTCAGAGGAGACCGATGGTGGGTAGCTCCTCTCAGTAGGCAGGTCACCCCATCGAGTGTTCGGCTCTCAGCAGAGACGAGTCCCTGGAGGGGGTGGCTCCTCTCCACAGGCAGGTCATTTAGGCGTCTCTGCAGGTCTCTGAAGTTCTCAGCAGAGAATGTAGCTCCTCTGTGCAGCTGGTCATCCCGTTGTCCCTCTGTCCTCTGTCCTCTGCCCTCTGTCCTCTGCCCTCTGCCTTCTGTCCTCTGCCCTCTGCCCTCTGCCCTCTGTCCTCTGCCCTCTGTCCTCTGCCCTCTGCCCTGCTCTGGTGGAGCCCGGGGCTTTTATGGACCTCAGAGAGGAGGAAGTACGTGCTGGTTGGTCCATGGGCCGCCATGGGTGGGCCCAGAGGAGGCACAAGTCCTCACTCTTGTCTGTGGGATTGGCAGCCTGGCCCCCAACCTTCAGGCCATCCCTGGCAAGAAGGTGGGGCCGGCCGGGCGCGGTGGCTCAAGCCTGTAATCCCAGCACTTTGGGAGGCCGAGACGGGCGGATCACGAGGTCAGGAGATCGAGACCATCCTGGCTAACACAGTGAAACCCCGTCTCTACTAAAAAATACAAAAAATTAGCCGGGCGAGGTGGCGGGCGCCTGTAGTCCCAGCTACTCGGGAGGCTGAGGCAGGAGAATGGCGGGAACCCGGGAGGCGGAGCTTGCAGTGAGCCGAGATCTGGCCACTGCACTCCAGCCTGGGCAACAGAGCAAGACTCCGCCTCAAAAAAAAAAAAAAAAGAAGAAGAAGGTGGGGCCTTACCAGGGGATCCCTACCCTCAACTTCCGCCCAAGAATCTGTCTGCTCCCGCTGCCATTCATGGCCCCAGGACTGGACCCCAACCCCGATCCCAGATCAGAGCTGGTGCTGGGAGAGGAGAGAGGCCAGGCAGCAAGAGCAGACACCCGGGAGCCTACAGAGATTGGGGGAGCCTTCCCGGCCCCTGAGAGTGTAGGCTACAGAGAGGCCCAGGTCCTGAGCCTCGGAGGGCGGCCAGAACTGCATCCGGGGAGCTCCTGCCTTGCCAACTGGGAAGGGGCGGGGCTCCCACTTGTCTCTGGCTCCTGCCCACTCTGTGGAGCAGGAGGCCCAGGTTGGCAGCCATGGGTGGCCCGCTGCAGCTGCACCCGGGAGGGCAGACCCTGTCTACTCCTGGCCCCCGCAAGAGCACAGTCAATCCACAGCGGCGGTTTGGGCGGCTACAGTGGCACCTGGGGAACTCCCGCCACAGCTCAGAAGGGGCAGAGCTTCCACCGGTTCCACGGAGTGTGTAGCCCCAGCTGCACCTCCCTGCTGCAGCCGGCATAATGACAGCAGCCACTGCTGTCACCCCTGCCTCAGTCTCACTAGTAGCTGGGACTACAGCGTGTGCCACCACGCTAAGCTGATTTTTAAAATTTTTAGCAGAGACAGGGGTCTCCCTATGTTTCTGAGGCTGGTCTCGAACTACTGAGCTCCAGCTCGGCCTCCTGCCTCAGCCTCCCAAAGTGCTGGAATGACAGGTGTGAGCCACTGCGCCCGGCCTAAAATACTTGTTTTGGTTTTTCTTTTTGTTTGTGAGACGGTCTTCCTGTTCTGCCCATGCAGCAGGAAATTAGATCTCTACCTCACAGCATACTCAAAAGAGTTGAAATATAACCTATTTGTAGTTATCAGCGACCTGGGTGAAGACACGCCTGGCAGGAGGGTGTGGGATGCCTCATTAAACCTGAGTGAGAATGAATTCGAGGCGGAAATGGGAGAGATGATTTATTTGCCAGCTGGGGAAGGAAGAGGCAGGCCCAGCCCAGAGGGAGAACGAGAGGCAGAAGATGACATTGGCTGCATGCCTGACACCTGCCTGAAGTTAACCAGGGTCAGCCCGACCTTTCCTCCCCCAGGATGTCTCCAACTTGGCTGACAACATCCGCTTTAATTAACATAGCACAGTAGTACACTTCGTGTGTACAGTTACACCCTTAGGGCCGTGAGTAGCCTAATTTCCTTGAGCGGCAGAGAAACCATCGTCTGTTCAAGCGTGCCGTCTGGAAACTTAGAAAGGGCTCATGACTCCTCTCTGCTTTCACACCCCACATCCCATCCAGTGGGAAATCCTGTTGACCTTCAAAATGCACCCAAAGTCGGAGCCCCAAAGGCCGGGCGCCATGGCTTTCACCTGTAATCCCAGTACTTTAGGAGGCCAAGGCAAGACAGGTGGATCATCTGAGGTCAGGAGTTCAATATCAGCCTGGCCGACATGGTGAAACCCTGTCTCTACTAAAAAATACAAAATTAGCCGGGTATGGTGGCACACGCCTGTAATCCCAGCTACTCGGGAGGCTGAGATAGGAGAATCACTTGAACCCGGGAGACGGAGGCTGCAGTGAGTCATGATCGCACCATTACACTCCAGCCTGGACAAGACACAGTGAGACTGCACCCCAACAAAAACAAAAACAAAGTCTGACCCCCCACAGCTACTCTAGCCACGATCTCTCTCACCTAGACAATTACAGTCACCTCCTGGCTGCTTCTGGCCTTGTCCCCAACAGAAAGGTCCCCATATGGCAGCAGAATCCTTTGACGGAAGTGACGTGATGTCACTCCCCTCCTCAAATCCCTCCTGCGGCTCCTGCCACACTCACTAAAAGACGTCTTCACCACAACTTACAAGCTCCCTGTTCCCTGTCTGACCTCATCTTCCACCCGCTCTTCCTCTATTCCATGCACACTGTGACTGGGTTTTGTTTTTTGTTTCTTTTTTTTTGAGACAAAGTCTTGCTCTTGTCCCCCAGGGTGGAGTGCAGTGGTGTGATCTCGGCTCACTGCAACCTCTGCCTCCTGGGTTCAAATGAGTCTCCTGCCTCAGCCTCTCGAATCTGGGGTTACAGGCACCCACCACTAAAATCAGCTAATTTTTTTTGTATTTGAGTAGAGATGGGGTTTCTCCATGTTGGCCAGGCTGGTCTCGAACTCCTGACCTCAGATGATCCGCCTGCCTCGGCCTCCCAAAGTGCTGGGATTACAAGGGTGAGCCACCGCGCCCAGCCAAGGGTATTGGTTTCTCATTGCTCCTGTAACAAATGACCATATACTTAGTGGCTCCATAGGAGACAGATAATATTTATTACCTTACTGTTCTGGAGGTTTCCTTTTTTTTTTTTTTTTTTCCTACAGGATCTGGCTCTGTGGTGCAGGCTGGAGTGCAGTGGCCTGATCATGGCTCACTGCAACCTCAGCCTCCTGGGTTCAAGCAGTTCTCCTGTCTCAGCCTCCCGAGTAGCTGAGACTACAGGTGTGTGCCACCATGCCCTGCTAATTTTTAAAAATTTTTTGTAGAGACTCTTCATATGTTGCCCAGGCTGGTCTCCAACTCCTGGTCTCCAACGATCCTCCTGCCTCAGCCTCCCAAAGTGCTGGGATTACAAGTGTGAGCCACCGCGCCCGGCTGAGTATTGCAATTCTACATGAGATTTGGGTTAGGACACACACCCAAATCATATCACGGGGATTTGCCATGTTTCCCAGGCTGGTCTCAAACTCCTGGGCTCAAGGCATCCTCCCACTTCAGCCTCTCAAAATGCTGGGATTACAGGCATGAGCCACTGTACCCGGCTGAACTATACTCTTTCTTTCTTTCTTTTTTTTTTTTTTTTTTTTTGAGAAAGAGTCTCAGTCTGTCACCCAGGTTGGGGTACAACAGTGCGATCTCAACTCACTGCAAACTCTGCCTCCCTGTTTCAAGTGATTCTCATGCCTTGGTCTCCCAAGTAGCTGGGATTACAGGTGTGTGACACCACGCCCAGCTAATTTTATGTATTTTTTTTTTAAGTGGACATGAGGTCTCACTATGTTGGCCAGGCTTGTCTCAAACGCCTGGCCTCAAGTGATTTGAAAGCCTCCGCCTCCCAAAATGCTGGGATTAGAGGCATGAGCCACTGTGTCTAGACTTATACTCTCTCTTTTTTTTTTTTCTGTCACCCAGGCTGGAGTGGAGTGGTGTGATCTCTACTCACAGCAACCTCTGCCTCCTGGGTTCAAGTGATTCTCGTGCCTCAGAGTAGCTGGGACTACAGGCATGTACCACCACAAGCAGCTAATTTTTGTATTTTTAGTTGAGAGGGGGTTTCGCCATGATGGCCAGGCTAGTCTCAAACTCCTGGCCTCAAGTGATCTGCCCGCCTCAGCCTCTCAGAAGGCCTTATACCCTCCCTCCTCCCTCCCTCCCTTCCTTCCTTCCTTCCTTTTCTTTTTCTTGAGAGGGAGTCTCACTCTTGTAGCCCAGGCTGAAGTGCAATGGCACGATCTCCGCTCACTGCAACCTCTGCCTTCCAGGTTCAAGTAATTCTCCTGCCTCAGCCTCCTGAGTTGCTGGGACTACAGGCGCCTGCCACCATGCCTGGCTATTTTGCATTTTTTTTTTAGTAGAGACAGGGTTTCACCGTGTTAGCCAGGATGGTCTCGATCTCCTGACCTCGTGATCCACCCGCCTTGGCCTCCCAAAGTGCTGGGATTACAGGTGTGAGCCCCCGCGCCCGGCCACCTTACACTCTTTCTCAAGACCTCTCCTCCTCTTGAGCCTAGGGATGGTTCCCCTCTTGCCTACTCAGCAACAACAATCCAGCCACTTTCCCCTCTTGCTTCTCTTCTAGAATCTAGAAATCCAGATCATTCCCATCAGCACGTGAACCTGCTGTTTGAGCTTCCCTTCTCTTCTGACCTTTCTATCAAAAGAATTGACTTTTAGCTGGGCGTGGTGGCTCATTCCTATAATCTCAGCACTCTGAGGCTGAAGTGGGAGGATCACTTGAGCTCAACAGTTCGAGGCTGGATTGAGCTACAACTGTGCCTCCACTCCAGCCTGGGTGACATAGTGAGATCCTGTTTCTACAAAACATTTTTTTCTTTTTTGAGACAGAGTCTCGTGATGTCACCCGGGCTGGAGTGCAGTGGTGCGATCTTGGCTCACTGCAGCCTCCGCCTCCCGGGTAAAAGCAATTCTTCTGCCTCAGCCTCCTGAGTAGCTGAGACTCCAGGTGCCCGCCACCACACCAGGCTAATTATTGTATTTTTAGTAGAGACGGGTTTCACCATGTTGGCCATGCCGGTCTTGAACTCCTGACCTCAGGTGATCCATCCGCCTCGGCGTCCCAAAGTGCTGGGATTACAGGTGTGAGCCACCGTGCCCAGCCTACAAAACATTTTTAAAAATAATAAACCAGGCATGGTAGCACACGCCTGTAGTGAGCCATGATGTCACCACAGCATTCCAACCTGGGTGACAGAGTGAGACCCTGTCTCAAAAAAAAAAAAACACAAAAAACAAAACAAAAAATTAACCCTGCACCTGGCCGTAATGAATCAACAATTGGAATTTGCGTTATTATAAAGACGGGTGAACATATGGGCCCCTTTGCTGTTCCCCACCTGGCCTGGTTCTCCTGTTCTCCAGACTGCACACTCATGCCTGGGAACCTGCGTCTCCTCTCAGCCGCCCCGACGACGGCCCGATCCACATGGCGTTTGATCTGCCCACTTCAGAGCCTTCACCTCCGGCCTGCAGCCCATCAGAGGCAGCTGGAGCCAGGCATCCTCCCCACATGGGCCTTTGAGGATGGGATGAAAGAGGCTAGGCTGAAACCAACATGAGTGGCCAAACGGGGAACTCAGGAATCCCTGGTGCTACGCCCAGGAATAGGGGTGGGTGGCGGGGAGGCAGAGCAAGGGATGCTTCTTGGGGTTAGCTGGCAGTGCCAGAATGACCTGGGCATTTACTGATCACCTCCTGTGTGCTCAGGCCTGTGTTAGGTGATGCTGAGGACATAGTGGTGACTGGCCTGGCCCTCACAGGGCTTACAGGCCAATGGAGCAGATAGGCCAGTGCCCCGAGAGCAACAACCTAGTGGGCACAGGGCTGGGATGGGAAAACCTAGCTGATGCAGTCAAGAAGGGCTTCCTGGAAGAGGAGGTTCTTAAGTTCTTCACAGAGTCTATGATGCCCATCTTGACCTACCTCTTCAGCAACATCTGATGACACTTCCCTGCAATCCCTTGAATCCAGCCACACTGTTCCTTCTAATTCTTTTCATTCATATTTATTTATTTATTTATTTTGAGATGGAATCTTGCTGTGTCGCCCAGGCTGCAGTGTAGTGGCATGATCTCGGTTCACTACAACCTCCACCTCCTGGGTTCAAGCAATTCTTTTGCCTCAGCCTCCCGAGTAGTTGGGATTACAGGCGCCCGCCACCATGCCTAGTTAATTTTTTTATTTTTTTTGTAGAGATGAGGTCTCAGTAGGTTGCCCAGACTGATCTTAAACTCCTGGGCTCAAGTGATCCTCCTGCTTCAGCCTCCCACAGTGCTGAGATTATAGGCTTGAGCCACTGCACCTGGCCAAGACTTTTTTTTTTTTTTTTTGAGACAGAGTCTTGCTCTGTTGCCCAGGCTGGAGTGCAGTGGTGCAATCTCGGCTCACTGCAACCTCTGCCTCCCGGATTCAAGCGATTCTCCTGCCTCAGCCTCCCGAGTAGCTGGGATTACAGGCACGCGACCACCACACCCAGCTAGTTTTTGCATTTTTAGTAGAGATGGGGTTTCACCATGTTGGCCACGTTGGTCTCGAACTCCTGACCTCGTGATCCGCCCATCTCGGCCTCCCAACATGTTGGGATTACAGGCCTGAGCCACAGTACCTGGCCAAGAAATTTTTTTAAAAGAGCTCAGTGCTGCAAGAAGAATTCATCTGCAATCTGAGGGAGGACAAGGAACCTCCCTGGTGAGGGACTGAGAAGAGAGAAGCTGGCAGAAGAAATAGCAAGTGCAATGAATCAGACATGAGAATGAACTGAAGTGTTCAGGAATCAGATGGAGACCAGGTGCCATGGCTCACACCTGTAATCCCAGCACTTTGGGAGGCCAAGACAGGTGGATCACTTAAGGCCAAGAGTTTGAAACCAGCATAGACAGCATAAGGAAACCCCTGTCTCTATTAGATTTAAATTAAAAAATATAAAAGTGGGCCAGGCACTGTGGCTCATGCCTGTATTGGGAGGCCGAGACAGGCGGATCACCCAAGATCAGGAGTTCCAGACCAGCCTGGAACTCTTCTAAAAACTCTACTAAAAATCTCTACTAAAAATACAAAAAAAATAACTGGGTGTGGTGGCACATGCCTGTAATCCAAGCTACTCAGGAGGCTGAGGCAGGAGAATCGCTTGAACCTGGGAGGCAGAGGTTGCAGTGAGCTGAGATCACGCCACTGCACTCCAGCCTGGGTAACAGAGTAAGACTCTGTCTCATAAATAAATATGGCCATGCGCAGTGACTCACACCTGTAATCTCAACACTTTGGGAGGCCGAGGCGGGCAGATCACGAGATCAGGAGATCAAGACCATCCTGGCTAATACGGTGAAACCCCATCTGTACTAAAAATACAAAAAATTAGCTGGGCGTGGTGGCGGGCACCTGTGGTCCCAGCTGCTCAGGAGGCTGAGGAAGGAGAATGGTGTGAACCCAGGAGGTGGAGTTTGCAGTGAGCCAAGATCATGCCACTGCAATCCAGCCTGGGCGACAGAGCGAGACTCCATCTCAAAAACTAAATTGATACGTACATACACACATACATAAATGCATAAATAAATAAAATATAAAAGTAAAATGAAAATGAAAGGGTTTTTTATTTTTACTTTTTTTGAGACAGAGTTTCACTCTTATTGCCCAGGCTGGAGTGCAATGGCATGATCTCGGTTCACTGCAACCTTTGCCTCTAGGGTTCAAGTGATTCTCCTGCCTCAGCCTCCCAAGTAGCTAGGATTACAGGTGTGCGCCGCCATGCTCGGCTAATTTTGTATTTTTAGTAGAGATGGGGTTTCACCATGTTGGCCAGACTAGTCTCAAACTCCCGACCTCAAGTGATCCACCTGCCTTGGCCTCTCAAAGTGCTGGGATTACAGGTGTGAGCCCCCTCACCTGGCCAAAAATTTTTGAAATTAAAAAAAAATTTTTTTAAAGAATTTGGCCAGGCGCGGTGGCTCAAGCCTGTAATCCCAGCACTTTGGGAGGCCGAGACGGGCGGATCACGAGGTCAGGAGATCGAGACCATCCTGGCTAACACAGTGAAACCCTGTCTCTACTAAAAAAAAAATACACAAATACTAGTCGGGCGAGGTGGCGGGCGCCTGTAGTCCCAGCTACTCAGGAGGCTGAGGCAGGAGAATGGCATAAACCCGGGAGGCGGATCTTGCAGTGAGCCGAGATCCGGCCACTGCACTCCAGCCTGGGCGACAGGGCAAGACTCCATCTCAAAAAAAAAAAAAAAGAATTAGAGGCAGAGGTGGCAGTGGGTGCATATCACGCCACTGCACTCCAGCCTGGGCGACAGAATGAGATCCTGTCTCAAAAATAAATAAATGAATAATAAATAAGCAAGGAAGCTTTTAAAGCAAGCCCATGAACGCTGTAGAAAAAGAAAAAAGAAGAAGAGAAAACATTCCCTTGTTTGCAGTCTCTGTTGACTCCTTTATTTCCTGCCTTCTCGGCTACGATGTAGCCTCTCGTCACCCTGTGTTCCCCAATCCCTGGCAGGGTGCCTGACGCAGAGTTGACATCTGGCAAATATTTGTTAGATGAAGGAAGGATCCAAGATCTCCAGAAGAAAACAGGGTTTGGTGAAGAGGCAGGGGGCGGGGTGGGGGCGCAGAGAGTTCCAGGCACCCCAATTCAAAAATGAGCAAAGGACTTGAATAGACATTTCTGCAAAGACATACAAATGACCCACAATGCACACGAAAAGATGCTCAACGTCACAAATCATCAGAGAAATTCAAATGAAATCTATCAGGGAACAGCATGGGCAAAGGTATGGAGCAGAGAGAGGGTTGGTGTTTGGGGGCCTGGAGGAGGTTGTGTATCGCTGGAAGGAGGGAGGGCAGGAGAGGCAGTGGGAGGAGGAGGGGTTGGAGCGAGGAGGAAGGATAAGAGGGGAGGATGGAGAGGAGGGAGAGGAAGAGAGAGGACAGAAGTGAGAGAGGAGGAAGAGGGGAGGAGAGAGGAGAAGGGTGGAGGTGGAGGGCCAGATGTGAGTCAGCTCCCACACTCGCAGACCTAGCATGAAGGAAAGATGGAGAGTTTTTATCCACTGGACATTTGGGGATCTTTTTGGGTAGGGGCAGCAGTGGTGGAGGAGATGCCTCTCTGGGAAACCCTCAAGTTGGCTTGGAGAGGAGGGTGCTGAGGGAAGGCCTCCCCGGCCAGAGCCTTCTAAGGACTTTCTGCACAGCGTTCCACCACGGAGCCTTCTGGAACAGGCCGTGACTGCTTGGCAGCCTCGGCCGTCCCCACTCCCGGGTCACCGCCCAGGCCTCCTCATGCCTGGACTCACCCTCCTCCTTCCCTGCCCCCGACGGTAGCCCGAGGCAGGCACTTTTTATAGAACACTTCAAAAAATATTAATAGGTAATTGAAGTCACAAGGCTCATTTCTACAGTCACAGGAGGGGACACAGTGGAAAAACCTTCTCCTCTCCCCTGTTCCCTCCCCTCCAGGCTCCTCCTGGGAGGCACCGGGACCTCCGCTCAGCTTCCTTCATCCCATCCTCAAAGGCCCACGTGGGGAGGATGCCCGGCTCCAGCTGCCTCTGATGGGCTGTAGGCCGGAGGTGGAGGCTCTGAAGTGGGCAGATCAAATGCCACGTGGGCCGGGCTGCCGTGAGGGAGGCTCAGAGGAGAAGCAGGTTTCCAGGCATGAGCGTGCAGGGTGGAGAATAGGAGAGCCAGGCCAGGTGGGGAACCAGCAGAGGGGCCGGTTTCTCGTGTTTTCTCCCGCAGAGAGTCCCAGACTGTCTACCAAATGCAAGTGCAGGTGGAGAAATGCTGCCCAGGCCATTCACATGTGTCTGCAACTTTCATTTATTTTATTTACTTGTTTATTTGAGACAGAGTTTCACTCTTGTCAGTCAGGCTGGAGTGCAATGGCGCGATCTCGGCTCCCTGCAACCTCCACCTCTCGGGTTCAAGCGATTCTCCTGCCTCAGCCTCCCAAGTAGCTGGGATTACAGGTGCGTGCCACCACGCCCGGCTAAATTTTTTTTTTTTTTTTTTTTGAGACGGAGTCTTGCTCTGTCACCCATGCTGGAGTGCAGTGGGGCGATCTCAGCTCACTGCAACCTCTGCCTCCTGGGTTCAAGCAATTCTTCTGCCTCAGCCTCCCATGTAGCCGGGACTACAGGCTCACACAACCACATGCAGCTAATTTTTGTATTTTTAGTAGAGACGGGGTTCTCTGCTAAAGTGCTGGGATTACAGGTGTGAGCCACCTTGCCCAGCCTTATTTATTTATATTTGAGACAGGGTCTCTCTATCTCTGTCTGTCTGTCTGTCTCTCTCTCTCTCTTTCTCTCTGTCACCCAGGCGGCAGTGCAGTGGCACAATTCGGGCTCACCTGCTTCCTCCAACTCCTGGGCTCAAGCCATCCTCCCATCTCAGCCTCCTAAGTAGCTAGGACTATAGGTGTGCCCCAGCACACCTGGCTAATTTTTTTTTTTAGGAACCAGTATTTATTATCAAAATCATATTCAATATCAAGAAGACACCATAACTACAAAAAAAAAATTGCACACAGTGCAATCTCAATGCAAACAGTCAGATGGAACCCCAGTCATTAAACAAGTAATTAAATTAGCCTGAAGAGCAACTGATTTTTTTTTAACTTTTTTTTTTTTTTGAGATGGAGTTTCGCTCTTGTTGCCCAGCTGGAGCACAATGGCACCACCTCTGGCTCACTGCAACCTCTGCCTCCCTGGGTTCAAGCTTTTTTAACATATTTATATATCCAGCCAACAAATTAAAATGGTTAACAAGTGGTCTGCTGTGGTGGCTCATACCTGTAATCCTAGCACTTTGAGAGGCCGAGGTGGGTGGATCATCTGATGTCAGGAGTTTGAGACCAGCCTGACCAACATGGTGAAACTAAAAATACAAAAAAATTAGCCCGGTGCGGTGGTGGGTGCCTATAGTACAGCTACTTGGGAGGCTGAGTCAGGAGAATTGCTTGAACCCAAGAGATGGAGTTTGCAGTGAGTTGAGATTGCACCACTGCACTCCAGCCTAGGCAACAGAGTGAGACTGTCTCAAAAATAAATAAATAAATAAATAATAAAATGATTGGCCAGGCGTGGTGGCTCACACCTGTAATCCCAGCACTTTGGGAGGCTGAAGCGGGTGGATCATGAAGCCAGGAGTTCAAGACCATCCTGGCCAACATGGTGAAACCCCGTCTCTACTAAAAATACAAAAAAAAAAAAAAAAAATTAGCTGGATGTGGTGACATGTGCCTATAAACCCAGCTACTTGGGAGGCTGAGGCAGGAAAATCACTTGAACCAGGGAGTTGGAGGTTGCAGTGAGCCGAGATCGTGCCACTGCACTCCAGCCTGGCAACAGAGTCTCAAAAAAAAAAAAAAAAAAAAAATTAAAATGCTAAATTAAAAAAAAAATTGCTGCCAGGCATGGTGGCTCATGCCTATAATTCCAACACTTTGGGAGGCCAAGGCAGGCAGATCATAAGGTAAGGAGATCGAGACCATCCTGGTTAACATGGTGAAACTCTGTCTCTACTAAAAATACAAAAAAAAAAAAAAAAAAATTGGCTGGGCGTGGTGGCAGGCACCTGTAGTCCCAGCTACTCTGGAGGCTGAAGCAGGAGAAGGGCATGAACCTGGGAGGCAGAGCTTGCAGTGAGCCTACATCCTACATCGCACCACTGCACTCTATCCTGGGCTACAGAGCGAGACTCCGTCTCAAAAAAAAAAAAAGGAAAAAGAAAGGCCAGGTGTGGTGGCTCATACCTGTAATTCCAGCACTTTGGGAGGCCGAGGTGAGCGGATCACAAGGTCAGGAGATCAAGATCATCCTGGCTAACACGGTGAAACCCCCGTCTCTACTAAAAATACAAAAAATTAGCCGGGCGTGGTGGCGGGCGCCTGTAGTCCCAGCTACTCGGGAGGCTGAGGCAGAAGAATGGCGTGAACCCGGGAGGCAGAGCTTGCAGTGAACTGAGATTGCGCCACTGCACTCCAGCCTGGGCGACAGAGCAAGACTCTGTTTCCAAAAAAAAAAAAAAAAAAAAAAAAGCCGGTGTGGTGGCTCATGCCTGTAATCCCAGCACTTGGGAGGCCGAGGTGGGTGGATCACTTGAGGTCAGGAGTTTGAGACCAGCTTGGTCAACATGGTGAAACCCCATCTCTACTAAAAATGCAAAAATTAGCCAGGTGTGGGGGCACATGCCTGTGGTCCCAGCTACTTGGGAGGCTGAGGCACAAGAATCGCTTGAACCTAGGAGGCAGAGGTTGCAATAAGCTGAGATTGCACCACTATACTCCAGCCTGGGCAACAGAGTGAGACCGTGTCTGAAAAAAAAAGAAGGAAAAAATAAAATGGTTAGCAAGAGGGCCGGGTGCAGTGGCTCATTCCTGTAATCCCAGCATTTTGGGAGACCGAGGCGGGCGGATCACCTGAGGTCAAGAGTTCAAGACCAGCCTGACCAACCCGGAGAAACTCTGTCTCTACTAAAAATACAAAATTAGCCAGGTGTGGTAGCATACCTGTAATCCCAGCTACTCAGGAGGCTGAGGCAGGAGTAGCGCTTGAACCCGGGAGGCGGAGGTTGCGGAGCGCTGAGATCGCACCATTGCAGTCCAACCTGGGCAACAAGAATGAAACCCTGTCTCAAAAAAAAAAAAAACAATACAAATTCAGAGGTCTGGTATTGATGTTTCAAAAAGGCAACTGCTTAACCATTTCTATTTCTTCGAACATCAATCTTGGCCACTCAGCTTCATGCCGTTCATCATCTGGCGGACTCTCTCAGCCACCTCTGGCTATCCGAACTTAACCACACTGCACCCCTTGGACTGCCGGTTCTCCATTTTGATGTCAGTGTGCAGCACGTGGCCACACTGGTTGAATTTGTCCTTTAGCATCTTCCATGTAAAACTGAATGGGAGATTTCTTACAAATATCTGGTATGCCTTCCTGGCCACTCCCAGGAGCATGGTCTCCTGCTCTGCCAAAGGAACCTGCAAAGCTTCCAAAGTTGTTACACTCCATATTGATGGCACAGTCAAAGCTGGCATTGCCACTACCACCCATGGCCAGACCCATGCACGCGAGGCTCTTGGCGCCCATGTGCTCTAGGCCAGTGACCATGTGATCCGTCATGGGGCCCATGTGCCCCAAGCCAGCCTCCATGCCTGCAAGCACCATATGCTCCATGTTCAGGCCCATGCGTTCAATGGCAGGGTGAATGTGCTCCACGCTCGAGCGCATATGCTCCATGGTCTGGCCCACACAGTCAATGGCAGCGGCCATGCACTTGAGGCTAGAGTCCATGACACCTGGATAATTTATTAAAAACTTTTGCCGGCACGGTGGCTCACGCCTGTAATCCCAGCACTTTGGGAGGCAGAGGCGGGCGGATCACAAGGTCAAGAGATCGAGACCATGCTGGCCAACTTGGTGAAACCCCGTTTCTACTAAAAAAAAAAATACAAAAATTAGCTGGGCGTGGTGGTGCATGCTTGTAATCCCAGCTACTCCGGAGGTTGAGGCAGGAGAATAGCTTGAACCGAGCAGGCGGAGGTTTCAGTGAGCCAAGATTGCACCACTGCACTCCAGCCTGGAGACAGAATGAGACTCTGTCTCAAGAAAAAAAAAAATTTTTTTTTGCAGACAGTATCGCATTATATTGCCTAGGCTGATGCACCTTTTTCCTTAAGAGTAAATTGGCTGGGCTCAGTGGCTCATGCCTGTAATCTCAGCCCTTCGGGAGGCCAAAGTGGGCAGATCACAAGGTCAGGAGATTGAGACCATCCTGGCTAACACGGTGAAACCCCATCTCTACTAAAAATACAAAAAATTAGCCAGGCATGGTGGCGGGTACTTGTAGTCCCAGCTACTCGGGAGGCTGAGGCAGGAGAAGGCGTGAACCCGGGAGGCAGAGCTTGCAGTGAGCCGAGATTGTGCCACTACACTGCCTGGGCAACAGAGCCTGGGCAACAGCCTGGGCAACAGAGCAAGACTCCACCTCAAAAAAAATTATATATATATATGATATATATAAAATATATATTATATATAATATATTATATATATTATATGTATATTATATATAGTATATATTATATATATATCATATATATATATATGGATGGTTTTGCTCTGTTACTCAGGCTGGAGTGCAGTGGTGCAATCAGAGTTTACTGCAACCTTGACCTCCTGGGCTCAAGCGATCCTCTCACTTCAGCCTCCTGAGTAGCTGAGACTATAGGCATGTGCCACCACACCCAGCTAATTTTTGTATTTTCTTTGAGACGGAGTCTAGCTCTGTCACCCAGGTTGAAGTGCAATGGTGTGATCTTGGCTCATTGCAACCTTCACCTCTTGGATGCAAGCGATTTTCATGCTGCAGCCTCCCAAACAGCTCAGATTACAGGCACGTACCACCACACCTGGCTAAGTTTTATATTTTTACTAGAGACAGCGTTTTGCCACATTGGCCAGGCTGGTCTTGAACTCCTGGCCTCAGGTGATCTGCCCACCTCGGCCTCCCAAAGTGTTGGGATGACAGGCGTGAGCCACCACACCCAGCCAAATTTTTGTATTTTTTGTAGAGACAGGGGTCTTGCTATGTTGCCCAGGCTGGTCTCAAACTCCTGGGCTCAAGCCATCCTCCCACCTCAGCCCCCCAAAATGCTGCAAGTACATCATGCCCGGCCTGGTCAAATATTTACCAGCATGCCAGTACGATGCCTGTAGATGTGGCTCATTCTTTTCTACAGCTGCCTAGTGTTCCATAACATGAATGGGCCATAACATATTTTGCTAGTTTCTTCCTGATATGTACTTAGTTTGCTTCTAGTCTTTTGCTACTGCAAGCAGGGCTGTGGTGATTTTTCGCATGCAAGACAATAGCCGTGGAATAAATCCCTCAGAGAAGAACTGCTGTGTCAAAGGGTGTGGGAAGATCTAAGATTAAGGCCTTTTGCCTAATGACTTTCCAGGGAGGCTGTACTAACTTCCACACCCACCAGCAAATGTGTCAGAGTGCAGAAGCTTCTAACAACACAAACTTGATTGTGTCACTCCGCTGCTTAGACCCTTCAGTGGTCCTCACCGATCCTGCGTGAAGCCTTTGGATTCTCCCTTCATGATATAATCCGGTGTTGGCTGGGCGCAGTGGCTCACACCTGTAATCCCAGCACTTTGGGAGGCAGAGGCGGGTGGATCACCTGAGGTCAGGAGTTCAAGAACAGCCTGACCAACATGGCGAAATCCCGTCTCTACTAAAAATACAAAAATTAACTGGGTGTGGTGGCAGGCACCTGTAATCCCAGCTACTTGGGAGGCTGAGGCTCAAGAATCTCAAGAACTCAGGAGGTGGAGATTGTGGTGAGCTGAGATCTCACCACTGTACTCCAGCCTGGGCAACAGAATGAGACTCCATCTAAAAAAAAATAATAAAGTAAATTAAATTTTAAAATGGGCAGGCGTGGTGGCTCACGCCTGTAATCTTAGCACTTTGGGAGGCCGAGGTGGGTGAATTACAAGGTCAGGAGATTGAGACCATCGTGGCTAACACAGTGAAACCCCGTCTCTACTAAAAATACAAAAAATTAGCGGGGTGTGGTGGCACGTGCCTGTAGTCCCAGCTACTTGGGAGGCTGAGGCAGGAGAATCACTTGAACCCGAGAGGCGGAGGTTGCGGTGAGCCAAGATCGTGCCACTGCACTCTAGCCTGGGCAACAGAGCAAGACTCTGTCTCAAAAAAAAATAATTAATTAATTAAGCTATGATACGGGGTTGGAAAATTACAGCAATCTGGAACAAAAGGAAGACTGGACTGATGCCTCAGTTTCCCAGCTTAACTTTCCCTTTGGCCTAGTGAATTTGGGGTCCTGAGATTCTATTTTTCTTTCACAATAGTCATGGCTTCTCCCTTTCTCTTGCAACTGAAAGGTGGCACCATGACCTCACCATGACCCCTTATAAATTTTGCATGACAGCCACCCCGATGATCTGCTGTCTGTCCCCTGGAATGGGTCGTGTTCCCACTCACTCTTGCACGGTCCCACCTTTCCCCTTTCCATGAACCCTACTTCCCACTGCCATATCAGCAGGCTGAATCCATTCGTCCCTCCCCTGGGTAAGTTTGGTCTCTTTCTGTTTCGAGTGGCTGAAAACCTGATTGTAACTCTTCAGCGACATCAGGAATCGATGGGCTGGCTTCAGGCATGGCTGGCTCCCGGAGTTTGAGTGCTACCATGAGGCCCAGCGCCTGGCCTTTCACTGTTGTTCTCTTCCATGTTAGCACCTTCAATAGTGCATGCCTCTGTCAGGCTGTGTGTGTGTGTGTGTGTGTGTGTGTGTGTGTGTTTTGAGACAGGGTCTCACTCCTGCATCTAGGCTGAAGTATAGTGTTGCGATCACAGCTCACTACAGCATTGACCTCCCAGGCTCAGCCTCCCGAGTAGCTGGTATACAGTTACTATATTTTTTGTAGAGATGGGGTTTCGTCATGTTGCCCCGGCTGTTCTCAAACTGCTGGGCTCAAGCAATCCACCCTCTTTAGCCTCCCAAAGTGCTGGGATTACAGCTACTCAGGAGGCCGAGGCGGGAGAATTGCTTGAGCCCAGGAGTTCAAGGTTGCAGTGAACTGTGATCATGCCACTTCATCCCAGCCTGGGCGACAGAACAAGATCTTGTCTCTAAAAAAAAAAAATAAATAAAAATTTTAAATAATAATAAAAAAGAGAAAGCAAAATATGTGGCTCTATCAATTAAGCTGTGAGACCTTGGCCAAGTCACACCACCTGTCTGTACCTCTGTTTACTCAGCTATAAAATGAGGATACTAATAGGACCCATTGGTGTGCTGAGAAGCTGTACCTCTAGGCTATAGTAAATGTTCAATAAGCATTAGTTGTGGACTCCTAATTAGGGAAAAGGAATCAGGCTGGCAGGTCCAGGGGAAAGCGAAAATATAAAGCAAATAAGTTTTGGCCGGGCGCTATGGCTCACACCTCTAATCCCAGCACTTTGAGAAACTGAGGCGGGCGGATCACGAGGTCAGGAGATCAAGACCACCCTGGCTAACACGGTGAAACCCCGTCTCTACTAAAAAGGCAAAAAAGTAGCCAAGCATGGTGGCGGGCATCTGTAGTCCCAGCTACTCGGGAGGCTGAGGCAGGAGAATGGTGTGAACCCAGGAGGTGGAGCTTGCAGTGAGCTGAGATCGTGCCACTGCACTCCAGCCTGGGCGACAGAGAGAGACTCCGTCTCAAAAAAAAAAAAAAAAAAAAAAGAAGTTTTTTTTTTTTTTTTTCCGGTGAAACCCTGTCTCTACTAAAAATACAAAAATTAGCTGGGTGTGGTGGCATGTGCCTGTAGTCCCAGCTGCTCAAGAGGCTGAGGCAGGAGAATCGCTTGAACCTGGGAAGTGGAGGTTGCCGTGAGCCGAGATGGCACCACTGCACTCCAGCCTGGGTGACAGAGCGAGACTCCATCACAAACAAACAAATCTATCTATCTATCTATCTATCTATCTATCTACCTACCTACCTAGCATCTATCTATATGTATTGGTGGTGCACACCTGTACTCCCAGCTACTCAGGACGCTGAGATGGGAGGATGACTAGAGCTCAGGAGTTAGAGGCTGCAGTGAGCTGTGATCTCAGCACCACACTCCAGTCTGGGTGACAGAGTGAGACCTTGTTACTTAAATAAAAATAATAGTAAAGTGTTTTGTTTTTTAATTGGCACTTGGGCCGGGGGCGGTGGCTCATACCTGCAATCCCAGCACTTTGGGAGGCTGAGGCGGGTGGACCATTTGAGGTCACGAGTTTGAGACCAGCTTGGCCAACGTGGAGAGACCCCATCTCTACAAAAACTACAAAAATCGTGCGCACTTCGGCAGCACATATACTAAAATTGGAACGACACAGAGAAGATTAGCATGGCCCCTGCACAAGGATGACACGCAAATTCATGAAGCATTCCATATTAAAAAAAATATATATATATATATATACACACACAAAAACTAGCCAGGCATGATTGGTGTATGCCTGTAATCCCAGTTACTTGGGAGGCTGAGACACAAGAATTGCTTGAACCTGGGAGGCAGAGGTTGCAGTGAGCCGAGATTGCGCCACTGCACTCCAGACTGGGCGACAGAGTGAGAATCCATCTCAAAATAATAATCATCATCATAAATTGGCCCTTGGAAAAAAACAGTTGTGTGGAATGTGTGTTGCTGATTTTCTCAGGCCGTGTGAGGGCCCCACCGCAGGGCTTTGGTGGTTGGAAGCATAAAGCCTTCCCAGCTCCTGGCTTCTCCCCTGGCTGTTCCATTCATTGGCTGTGGGACTCGGAGACTTGGTTGCCTTGTCTCTATCAGGACGGGATTGGCCTCCTCGGTTTCATGGACCTAGGCCTCACTGGAGCCTCAGGTGGGTTCCTCACTGGAGCCCCTTTGCCCTCCCCCTCCCGCCCCCAAAATGCCGGGGCTCTTCAGCTCTGGGAGGACTTTGCCCAGGTCCTGTTTTTTTGAGGATGAGGCTGAAGGTGTGGAGTTATTCAACACCAGGCTTCCCAGGGGGCATACCATTCAAAACAGCACCTTGCCAGGTGCGGAGGCTCACTCCTGTAATTCCAGCATTTCGGGAGTTCAGGGTGGGAGGATCTATTGAGGCCAGGCATTCCAGACAAGCTTGTGCAACATAACAAAATCCCAGGTCTACAAAAAAATTTAAGAAATTAGCCAGGCATGGTTGCGTGTGCCTATAGTCCTAGCTACTCAGGAGGCTGAAGCAGGAGGATAGCCAGAACCCAGGAGTTTGAGGCTGCAATGAGCTATGATTGCACCACTGAACTCCTGGCTGGGCAAGAGAGCAAAGCTCTGTTTCAAGGAAGGAAGGGGAGGGGAGGGGAGGGGAGGGAGAGGGAGGGGGAGGGAGGGGGAGGGAGAGGGAGGGGAAGGGAAGGGAAGGGAAGGGAAGGGAAGGGAAAAAGAAAAGAAAAGAGAAAAAAGACAAGACAATACAAGACAAGACCCAAAGCCATTTCCTAGGTGCCCCAGAAAGGGCCTCTCTGCTCTGTGGGGTCCAGATTCCCCACTGCTCCATCCAGCCTCCTCCTGGCCTCTCTCACCCCCTTCCTGGAGCCCCAGGTCTTTTTTTTTTTTTTTTTCCAATGATGAAATCGGAATCTGGGTAGGAGGTTTGGCTTAGTGGGAGCAAAGCCCGATGACACCAGCTGGTATATTTTCTTCTCTAAGAAGGGGGAGGGCAGGGGGCGAGGCGCTCCAGACAACATCGTCCAAACCCTCAAACCCTGCCCTCTTGGCTTGGACCCACCCCACATTCCCTGAAGGGTCTAGGATTCTGGGGTCTCCTGAGTCCTGGAGCCTCCTCCCTCCAGCTTCCCCCTGTCTGGCACCTCTAGCCCTAGAGTGGGTGGTCAGTGACTAGGCTGAGCCTGGCCTGTGCTCAAGTTGCCCAACTGGCCTGGGCCACTTCTCCAAACCCCCGGGTGCTGATGACCTGGAGGGCTGCCAGAGCTTCCACACCCCAGCCGCGTCACCAGCTGCTGGGGCCCTCAGGGGCCTCTGAGGCCTCCCTTTACCCAGAGGTCCCTGGGTCCTCAGGGGAAAAGCTCCCAGCTTGTGAATCTGTGCTCCGGGGTAAGCACTGGAAGAGATCTGTTCTCTTTTATTTTTTTGGAGATGGGGTCTGACTCTGTCTCCCAGGCTGGAGTGCAGTGGCACGATCTCAGCTCACCGCAACCTCCACCTCCTAGGCTCAGGCGATCTTCTCACTTCAGGCTCCAGAATAGCTGGGACTACAGGGCTGTGTCACCACGCCTGGCTAGTTTTTATATTTTGGGGGGTAGAGACGGGGTTTTGTCATATTGCCCATGCTGGTCTCAAACTCCTGGACTTAAACTATGCACCTGCCTTGACCTCCCAAAGTGGTGGGATTACAGGTGTGAGCTACTGCACCCAGCCTAGAATAAATATTTCTTTTCCTTTCTTTATAATCTTTATCTGCAAACGGTCGTCATAACTTAAAATACCATGGGGTTGTGATTTGTCGGGCACCAACCAAAGCACTTCATACACGTGAACTCTGCTCACCCCTCCATGATCTCCAAGGCAGAAGCTACAGTGATCCCCACTGTACAGCCCAGCAAACTGAGCCGGGAGAGTTGAATGACTTGCCCAAACCATTCAGCTGCTAAGTGAGATACAAGTTCAAGATGACAGATTTCAGGGTCCTGGCACCGAACCACAAAGTCACAGCTTTCCTTCCTGAAAGCAAATCCTTTTTAGCAGTTTCTGCAAATTCTTGAATAGTCAATGCATTTAAAAGAGATGCTGCTGGCTGGGCGCGGTGGCTCACACCTGTAATCCCAGCACTTGGGAGGCTGAGGCGGGTGGATCACCTGAGGTCAGGAGTTTGTGACCAGCCTGACCAACATGATGAAACCCCATCTCTACTAAAAATACAAAAAAATTAGCTGGGTATGGTGGCGGGTGCCTGTAATCCCAGCTACTTTTGAGGCTGAGGCAGGAAAAATCACTTGAACCCAGGAGGTGGAGGTTGCAGTGAGGCGAGATCGTGCCATTGCACTCCAGCCTGGGAGACAGAGCGAGACTCAGTTTCAAAAAAATAAATAAATAGAAATAAAAAATGTGCCGGGTGCGGTGGCTCACGCCTGTAATCCCAGCACTTTGGGAGGCCAAGTTGGGCAGATCACAAGGTCAGGAGATCGAGACCATCCTGGCCAACATAGTGAAAGCCCGTCTCTACTAAAAATACAAAAATTAGCCGGATGTGGTGGTGCACGCCTGTAGTTCCACCTATGCGGGAGGCTGAGGCAGGAGAATCACTTGAACCCAGGAGGCAGAGGTTGCAGTGAGCTGAGATCACACCATTGTACTCCAGCCTGGGTGACAGGGCAAGACTCTGTCTCAAAAATAAATAAATAAATAAATAAATAAATACGATAAATACAATAAAATAAAAAATAAAAATTAAAAAGATTAACAAATAAAACAGATGCTATTATATGCTCATTTGCTTTTCCCCATTCTACACACTTTCTTGCACCTTGCTTTCCCTCTCTCTATTTTTTTTTTTTTTTTTTGGAGACAGGATGTCCCTCTGTCGCCCAGGCTAGAGTGCAGTGGTGCGATCTCTGCTCACTGCACTCTCAACTTTCCAGTCTCCAGTGATCTTCCCACCTCATCCTCCTAAGTAGCCAGGACCACAGACGTGTGTCAGCATGCCTGGTTAATTTTGTATTCTTTTGTAGAGATGAGCTTTCGAAATGTTGCCCAGGCTGGTCTCGAACTCTTTTTTTTTTTTTTTTTTTTTGAGATGGAGTCTCACTCTGTCATCCAGGCTGGGGTGTAGTGGTGCGATATCGGCTCACTGCAACCTCCGTCCTCCGGGTTCAAGCGATTCTCCAGCCTCAGCCTCCCGAGTAGCTGGGATTACAGGTGCCCTCCACCACACCCAACTAATTTTTGTGTTTTTAGTGGAGGTGGGGTTTCACCATGTTGACTGGGCTGGTCTCGAACTCCTAACCTCAAATGATCCACCCACTTTGGCTTCCCAAAGTGCTGGGATTACAGGCATGAGCCACTGCGCCTAGCCTTGAACTCTTGAGCTTAAGCAATCCTCCTGTCTCAGCCTCCCAGAGTGCTGGGATTACAGGTGTGTGCGCCACTGTGCCTGGCCTCCTTCTATACTTTTGTGACCACCTAATTTTTATTGTTTTAGATAAAAGATCTCACTCTGTTCCCTAGGCTGGAGTGCGGCAGTGGCACGATCACAGCTCACTATAATCTCAAACTCCAGAGCTCAAGTGATCCTCCTGTCTTGGCCTCCAAAAGTGTTCGAATTACAATTGTGAGCCACTGAGCTCAGCCTGATTTATTATTGCAATTTACCTTTCTTTCATCTAACTCCTCACTTTTCCTAATGCATGCATACATACACATATATTTCCCTCCACAGCACTTTCTGCTTTGTGACAATAAGTTACAAGCCAGATAACCCACTTAGCCTACTTGTATATTATGTTTAGTATTTATTGACCGTGTCCCCCTGCTAGAATATCAGTGCCAGCAGAGAAGGGATTTTCATCTGTTTTGCTCATGTTTTTCTCATCTGTTTTTCTTTGTCTTTTTTTCTTTTTATGCTTTGTCGCCCAGGCTGGAGTGCAGTGGCGCGATCTTGGTTCACTGCAACCTCTGCCTCTTAGGTTCAAGCGATTCTCCTGTCTCAGCCATTCAAGTAGCTGGGATTACCGGTATGTACCACCATGCCCCACTAATTTTTGTATTTTTAGTTGAGATGAGGTTTCACCATGTTGGCCAGGCTGGTTTCGAATTCCTGGCCTTGAGAGATCCACCCACTTCAGCCTTCCAAAGTGCTGGGATTCCAGGAGTGAGCCACTGTGCCCGGCTCCTCAACTGTTTTTCTCAGTGTTTGATAAATATTAGTCAGATGAGTCGACACAACGATCCCATGTCGGCTCACGAGCATCCGTCTCCTTCTATTTGATGTCTCTCAGCCTTCTGTTCTGTGGATGTGGTTTGTTGAATGACTGAAGAAACGAATCACCAAGTGGACAAATGCCCAACTGAAGACTGGATTTTATCCTGAGAGAAGCCACTGGGGCTGTTCAGAGAGTAGGGGTGGCCCAGTTCAGTCTGTGCTTTGAAATATTCCAGACTCTTCTGAAGTCTGGGATTTTTTTTTTTTTTTTTTTTTTTGAGACAGAGTCTTGCTTTGTCGCCCAGGCTGGCGTGCAGTGGTGTAATCTTGGCTCACTGTAACCTCCGCCTTCTGGGTTCAAGTGATTCTCCTGCCTCAGCCTCCAGAATAGCATGTGCCATTAGTCCCGGCTATTTTTTTTTTTTTTTTTTAGAAGAGACAGGGTTTTGCCATGTTGGCCAGGCTGGTCTGGAATTCCTGGTCTCCAGCGATCCACCTGCCTTAGTCTCCCAAAGTGTTGGGATTACAGGCATGAGCCACCACGCCCGGCCAGAAGTCTGGGATTTTGCATGTGCTATTCTCTTTGTTTGGAATATTCTTTCCCTGGGATTGGTCCAACTCCTTCATATCCCAGCTCCGATGCCTCCTCCTCCAGGAAGCTCTCCCTGTCCCCCAAGCCTGGTCAAGCATCCCTTTCGAGCTTCCCCATCCCAGCCCTGCCCACTCTGTATCATCACTATCTGTCTTCCCCACTGAACTTTGAGTCCCAGCAGAACGGGGCCAGAACTGTCTTGGTCGCCACTGTGTCCCTGGTATCAACCGGCGCAGGGCCCAACACTAGGCTCAGAATAAATGACTGCCCCTTGAAGGAAATGTCTAGTTGGAGAGAGCCGAGTGCAGGAGTAGCCATGGTGTCTGATAGGAGATGCAGACCAGGATCAGAAACATCTGAGTTCAGATTTCTTGCTTAGGCCTGGGGTTTGGACCACAGCAAACCTCATTACCCTTATCTGCTTCCAAATCAGGAAAATGGGAGTGTGAGCTGGTCTCCTGGATTAGTGGGGATAAAACCGTGTCTGCGAGCACAGCTAACAGAGAAGGCAGCCTCTCTGTCTGTTGCCTCAGGGCTTTGCACGCCTCCTTTGAATGTTTCCACATTATGTCCTGGGCTCCTTCTTATCTTTCAGATCTCAGTGCAGATGTCCCTTCCTTCCAGTGGCTGTACTGTCCACTCTGTCACTCACAGGATGCTTTTGCTGTCTCCCAACACTTAGTTCCAGCTGACAGCCCAAGTTTATTGTCTTGTCTCTCAGCACTAGAATGCAAGCTCTAGCAGCCAAGGAATTTTGTGGGGTTTTTTGTTTGTTTGTTTGTGATAGAGTCTAGCTCTGTTGCCCAGGCTGGAGTGCAATGATGTGATCTCAGCTCACTGCAACTTCTGCCTCCCAGGTTCAAGTGATTCTCCCGCCTCAGCCTCCCGAGTATCTGGGATTACAGGCATGCACCACCACACCCGGCTAATTTTAGTATTTTTAGTAGAGATGGCTTTTACCATGTTGGCCAGGCTGGTTTTGAACTCCTGACCTCAAGTGATCTGCCCGCCTCGGCCTCCCAAATTGCTGGGATTACAGACATGAGCCACTGCACCTGGCCAAGCCCAGGTTTATTGTCTTGTCTCTCCACTCTAGCAACCAAGGAATTTTTTGTTTTTTTGTTTTTGTTTTTGTTTTTGATACATAGTCTCGCTCTGTTGCCCAGGCTGGAGTGTAGTGGTGCGATCTGGGCTCACTGCAACCTCTGACTCCCAGGTTCAAGCGATTCTCCTGCCTGAGCCTCCCAAGTAGCTGGGACTACAGCCGCCCGCCACCATGCCCAACTAATTTTTGTATTTTTGGTAGAGACGGGGTTTCACCATATTGGCCAGGATGGTCTCCATCTCCTGACCTTGTGATCTGCCCATTTTGGCCTCTCAAAGTGCTGGGATTACAGGCGTGAGCTGCCGTGTCTGGCCTATTTTCATGTTTTTTTTTTTTTGTTTTTTTTTTTTTGTTTTTTTTTTTTTGTTTTTTTTTTTTTTTGAGACGGAGTCTCGCTCTGTAGCCCAGGCTGGAGTGCAGTGGCCGGATCTCAGCTCACTGCAAGCTCCGCCTCCCGGGTTCACGCCATTCTCCGGCCTCAGCCTCCCGAGTAGCTGGGACTACAGGCGCCCGCCACCTCGCCCGGCTATTTTTTTGTATTTCTTAGTAGAGACGGGGTTTCACCGTGTTAGCCAGGATGGTCTCGATCTCCTGACCTCGTGATCCGCCCATCTCGGCCTCCCAAAGTGCTGGGATTACAGGCTTGAGCCACCGCGCCCGGCCATTTTCATGTTTTTAAAGACAAGTTCTCACTATGTTGCCCCAGACGGAGTCCAGTGGCTAATCTTGGGCACGAGCATAGCTCACTGCAGCCTTGAACTCCTGGTCTCAAGGCATCCTCCTGCTTTAGCCTCCCAAGTACCTGGGACTACAGGTGCATGCCACTGCATCCAGCTTGTTCTTCAATAATAATAACAATAACAGCAATCGTAGTAGTAGTATTTGACTTTCTTCTGAAAGACATTTTTGTTAGAAACAAAAGAAGAGAGAAAGAACAAAAATTTTTAAAGCACAAAGAAATAACTTTTTTTTTTTTTTTGAGATGGAGTCTCGCTGTGTTACTCAGGCTGGAGTGCAGTGGTGAGATCTCGGCTCTCCACAACCTCTGTCTCCTGGGTTCAAGCAATTCTTCTGCCTCAGCTTCCTGAGTAGCTGGGATTATAGGCATGTGCTGCCACACCCACCTAGGTTTTGTATTTTCAGTAGGAACAGGGTTTCGCCATGTTGGCCAGGCTGGTCTTGAACTCCTGACTTCAAGTGATCTGCCCGCTTCACCTCCCAAAGTGGTGGGATTACAGGCGTGAGCCACTGTGCCCGGCCATACTATCTCATTTGAACCCTTGCAACACTCAAGGTGGTATGACTTATTATTATTCCCATTTACACATACGAAGACTGAGTCTCACAGAGGTTGTAAATTACCTGCGGCCTCACAGCCTCAGGAAGCTTCTGGCATTACCACTACAATCTTTGAGCAAGTGTGAAAGCCTGAAATGTCACAGAACAGGCTAGAGATGGGAAAAGAATGAGGATTTCAACACTGTCAGATGGAGTAAGGAATCATGATTCATTGTTAACCTCCCAAACGGCCACTAACAGAGAATTTGGGGAGGAGGCAGCAGAGTGGGTGCGGTTAGAGGCTTGGGACGTGGACACGCAAGTGGCATCCTCTCTAAGTGTGGCCTCAAGGCGAATGACTTCCTCTGCCTCTGGGATTCAAGCGATTCTCCTGCCTCAGGCTTCCAGTAGCTAGGATTACAGGCACGTGCCACCACACCGGGTAATTTTTGTATTTTTAGTAGAGACGGGGTTTCACCATGTTGGCTGGGCTGGTCTCGACCTCCTGACCTCAAATAATCCGCCCGCTTCACCTCCCAAAGTGGTGGGATTACAGGCGTGAGCCACGGCTCCCTAAATAAATACATCAATTTTATTTAAATCTTACAGTAATCATATGAGACAAAAGCTTTTATCACCTGCACTTTATATTCGAGGAATTAAAGTTCTCAAAGGCAACTAAAAACCAAACTCAGGGCCGAGGAGTTCCAAAGCTGAGTTGATTTGCAAATGAATCATCCGAGGACCACCTGAGCTTTCTAGCGACCCTCGCACCAGGGAACGAACCCCTGTGGTTTAAGAGCTCCAACCCACAACCCAATTCCTTTGGCGGGAAACAGCACCCTCCCAAGGCCCCGCCCCGTCCTGGCCCCGCCCCGTCCTCTCCGGGCCCCGCCCCTGGAGATGGGTATTATTATTCGGCCTTCTATGGGCGACCTGGCCCATCTCGGGTATCAGCCCCACCCCTACTCGCCCAGGCTCCGAACGCTCTGCAGCCAATCGGCGCCCACGGGTCGGTCCCCGCCTTCTCAAACCCCGCCCCGCTACCCTTACTCCTGGCAGCTTCCGCTAAACCGGCTCAGAGCTACGCGGCACGCGCGGAGGTTTTCTCTGCCCTGGTAACCGCTACTCCTGGGCATCAGACCACCGCCTTCCGTACACAGGCGCCCGCATCCCACCCTCCTGGACCTAAGAGTCTGGGTCCCCTGGTCCCGGAGCTCCGCTTCCCGGCCCCAGATTCTGGCGCCCCAGCCCTCCATGTCCAAGACCCAGGCACCCGGGGTCCCAGCCTCCCCGATCCAGGCGTCCCGGATCTGCGCCACCAGAACCTAGCCTCCTGCAGACCTCCGCCATCTGGGCGCACTCAACCTCCTGGAGCCAAGGGCCCCACGCCCCACCCAGAGAAACTCTCGTATTCCCAGCTCCTACAGCCAAGGAACCCAGGCGCTCTGAACTCCCAGTTTTCGAGCATCTGGCACACGGGGCAGAGCAGAGAAGCCCCAGCGCCCAGCCTGGGAAATTTAAACACTCCAGCTTCCAAGAGTCAAGGAACTTCAGTGCTGTGAACTCACAAGTCTAAGGAGCCCTCCAAAGTTCCAGTCTCCAGGTGCTGTTACTCAACTCAGTCCTAGGAACGTCGGGTCCTGGGAAGGAGCCCAAGCGCTCCCAGCCAGCTTCCAGGCGCTAAGAAACCGCGGTGCGTCCCATCATGGTGGCCGATCCTCCTCGTGGAGACTCCAAGGGGCTCGCAGCGGCGGAGCCCACCGCCAACGGGGGTCTGGCGCTGGCCTCCATCGAGGACCAAGGCGAGGCAGCAGGGGGCTGCTGCGGTTCCCGGGACCGGGTGCGACGCTGCCTTCGAGCCAACCTGCTTGTGCTGCTGACGGTGGTGGCCGTGGTGGTCGGCGTGGCGCTGGGGCTGGGGGTATCGGGGGCCGGAGGTGCGCTGGCGTTGGGCCCGGAGCGCTTGAGCGCCTTCGTCTTCCCGGGCGAGCTGCTGCTGCGCCTGCTGCGGATGATCATCTTGCCGCTGGTGGTGTGCAGCTTGATCGGCGGCGCCGCCAGCCTGGACCCCGGCGCGCTCGGCCGCCTGGGCGCCTGGGCGCTGCTGTTTTTCCTGGTCACAACGCTGCTGGCGTCGGCGCTCGGAGTGGCCTTGGCCCTGGCGCTGCAGCCGGGCGCCGCCTCCGCCGCCATCAACGCCTCGGTGGGAGCCGCTGGCAGTGCCGAAAATGCCCCCAAGAAGGAGGTGCTCGATTCGTTCCTGGATCTTGCGAGGTCAGACCCTGCTCCCTTGGGAAGTGGGGAAGAGTGTTAGGGATGGCGGGAGTGGCCACGTGGGCAGGACGGGGCTTTGGGGCAGCTAGAGCCGAGACTTCCCTCTAGAGTCTTAGGAAAACTCGACAGGATATTGCGGCGAGCTCCAGCCCTCGGGAGTGCAAGTCTCGTGTCCTGGGGAAGGGGGTTTCTAAATTTGGGGGCCTGGGTACATAAGTGGGGTCTTAGAGGGAGAAGAAAGTGATGTGGGGAGACACAGGAGGGTCTGCCTAGGGGAGAAAGATACTGTGAGGGGAGGGGACCCCAGGAGGAAATTTCGGGGAGGGAATCTTTGCGTCGTCAAGGGCCCCAAGATGGGGCTTCTAGATATAATTTGGGGCCAGGGTGGGAGAGTTTGGGATCCCTGGGTAAGGAGCTCCTGGAGGATCTGATCTGAGTAACTCCCACCAGGCCCTCTTCCCAGCCCTGGGGCACCCCCACACCACGTGTCACTCCGATATAACCAGGTTCTGTTTTCGGGCTCCGCTTCCCACCCATTTCAGCTGGGGCCTGGCCGCTTCCCCTTTATCTTTTAGTTCAGCCCTGCTTCCCCTACCTTTCCCTCCCGTTTCCTCCTCTGTCTGGGCCACCCCCTAGCAGGCAGCCCAGAAGAGGACCAGTTAGAAAGGGGAGCAGATTCTTTTCCTTCTCCTGGCCTCTGCCCCGCACCCCCGAGAATGGCCTCCCCGACTTTGAGGAGGGCGGGGGCAGAGGCCCCGATGCCCTTGCCTTTAGGGCTTGCTGATTCAGTGTCTCCAGGTTGGGGACTTCCTGGAAGTTGAGGGGAGGAAGTGATGAGTCATGGAACAGGGTTTCCCCAGCTTTTGGGGTGTCAGTGCAGGCTGAGATGGGAGACTGGGGCAGGCTTGGTGTCCCGAGTTGCAGCCTGGGAGCACCTTCTGGCCGGGGGAGATTAGCTGGGTCCTGGCCCAGCCTCCGGGCCTGGGTGATACAGGCCTACCTTCAGGTAGACACACCCACTCCAAGGCTGTTTATGAGCACAGGCCTCCCCTGCGTGTTAAACACAGCTGTGGCTCACACTTGGCCGGCCACACAGGCTTACAACCAAATGACACACAGCTGGACACAGGCACACAGACACTCAGCTGAGGCTGTAACATCTCGACAAAAACCCATGGCCAGATACCAGCACGCATACACACGCTCACTGGGTCATACACAGCCCTGGAGCACAGCTGTTCAGTGATGCTGCCAGCCACGCCAACATCTAAACACAGGCTCAGGAGCACACAATACACACTCACATACACACCTCTGTGGTCACACACCAATAAACTCATGCTTTTTTTTTTTTTTGAGACAGTCTCTATCACTCAGGCTGGAGTGCAGTGGCACGATCTTGGCTCATTGCAACCTCCACCTCCTGGGTTCAAGTGATTCTCATACCTCAGCTTTCCCAGTAGCTGGGATTAAAGGGGTGCGCCATCATGCCTGGATAATGTTTGTGTTTTTAGTAGAGATGGGGTTTCACCATGTTGGCCAGGCTGGTCTCGAACCCCTGACATCAAATAATCTGCCCACCTCAGCCTCCCAAAGGGCTGGAATTAATGGCGTGAGCCACCACACCCGGCCAAATTCATTACTCTACCATGACGTTATTTTACTCTATCATGACGCGTGGCTGGCCATCCGTGGGCATTGTCCCATACTGCTGAATCTTAACCTACACCCAAACCGATAACATTTGACAGATTGTATATGGACATATGGCATTGGCTGTACACCGGTCATTGGTGAGAGGGAGCATGTGGAGTGGTTGGGGCTATGGAGCCAGCTGGCTGGGTTCAGATCCCAGCTCTGCCATTTCCCAGCTGGGCAATTTTCTTTACCCTTTTGGGCCTCAGCTTCCTTTTCTATAAAATGGGGTAATAGTGCTTATTCCTAAGGCTGTCATAAGGATGAAATGGGTTAATCTGTGTAAAGCACAGGCCAAAATGCTCGCCTGCCACACAGTAGGTGCTGTAGATGGCTTAGCTGCTATATATATTTTTTGAGAGTCTCACTCTGTCCCAGGCAGGAACGAAGTGGTGTGATCTTGGCTCACTGCAGCCTCAACCTCCTCGGGCTCAAGTGATCCTCCCACCTCAGCCTCCAGAGTAGCTAGAACTACAGGCACACGCCACCATGCCTGGCTAATTTTTGTATTTTTTGTAGAGACACGATTTCGTCATGTTGCCCAGGCTGGTCTTCAACTCCTGGCTCAAGCGATCTGCCTGCCTTGGCCTCCCAAAAGTGCTGGGATTCCAGGCAAGCGCCTTGGCCTTAGCTACTGTTTTCATCTCAAGGCAGACACTGTCAAACAAGAGTAAGAGTAGCCTTGTAAACACAGATGCATATTCATGAGATATGAAGCCGTCCCTTGTCTCCCTTCCTGCCACCGCCTCCCAACACACCCAGATCCTCCCCCATACTCTCAGAGGCGCTGGCCGGCCCTCCAGGAGGAAGTGGATGATGCAAGCCGTCCGGGGTATTAAGTTTGCTGCATGGGGTGGAGCTGAGGCCCGGGGCGACCTCCCTACCTCCCTACCTCCCTACCTCCCTACCTCCCTACCTCCCCCGGCCTGCCTGCCGTGGGAGGCCAGCATTCCTCACCCTGAACGCACAATGCCTCAGGGCTAGCACGCCAGCCTCTTGGGGCTGAAGGAGGCTGACTCCCCACATCCTGCAAAGGGGTGCAAGTCTAGTTCCAAACCTGCCGGGCTGAGGCATGAGTAGGGACTGCGTTTGGGTGCAGATGGGGCCCCAAAGCTTCCACTCACTGCCTTAAAACACCAACCCAGCCTCTCAGACAATGCTGCCCTCCCCCTGTGGTATCTAATAACCCTCTGTGTCTCTGTCTCTGCAGAAATATCTTCCCTTCCAACCTGGTGTCCGCAGCCTTTCGCTCAGTGAGTCCTCAGGGGTGTCCTGAGGGGTGGGGGGTGGACAGGGAGGGATGCCAGCCAGGGGGAGCCCTTGCTACCTGATTTTGGTGAGTGCCTGGAAAAATGCATGTGCAATGAGAACACAGGCTCAGAGCCTCCTGTGAGTTTTAATTCTAGCTGTGTGACTCTGGGCAAATGTGTTTACCTCTCTGAGCCTCAGTTTTTCACCTCTGGAAAATGGGGATATTGATCATCCTGCCTCAGTGGGGTTGCCAGCAGACGAAATGAGATCACATTGAAAGGATATGGAAGGGCAGGCTTTGAGCATTGTTAACTTGGCATGGGGTTGGGGGGCCCTGGTGACAATGGACACTGACTCTTCCCAACCCCACCTACAGTACTCTACCTCCTATGAAGAGAGGAATATCACCGGAACCAGGGTGAAGGTGAGAGCAGTGGGAGGCAGTGGGGGCTCTACCTCTTTGCCCATTGCTGTAATGTTTTGGTTTTATTTCTGCCTCAGTCTTTACTGTGGAATTTGATTGACACTCTGCTGTCCTTCCCCAGTTTCTGTCTTTTCTGCCTTCTGGATAGGTCTCTACTTTGTCCCCTCTTTTCCTGCCCCAGGCTGGTCTTCCTTTCCTGGTCCAGGCTCTTCCTTTCTCCCTTTATCCCTCACCCCCCAACCCCATTCCATGCTGCCCCCTCCCTGCCCTGTTCCATCCACCCTCAACCTGCTCAACCTGGCAAGCAGCCAGAGGTTTTTGTTGTTGCTGTTATTGTTGTTTTTCTGAGACAGGATCTCTCTCCATCATTCAGGCTGGAGTACGGTGGCACGAGCACAGCTCACTGCAGTCTCGATCTCCTGGGCTCAAGTGATCCTTCCCACCTCAACCTTCCCAGTAGCTGGGACTATAACACACCCAGCTAATTTTTGTATCTTTTTTTTTTTTTTTTTTTTTTTGAGACGGAGTCTTGCTCTGTCGCCCAGGCTGGAGTGCCATGGCCGGATCTCAGCTCATTGGAAGCTCCACCTCCCGGGTTCACGCCATTCTTCTGCCTCAGCCTCCCGAGTAGCTGGGACTACAGGCGCCTGCCACCACGTCCGGCTAATTTTTTTTTTTTTTATGTGTTTAGTAGATACAGGGTTTCACCGTGTTAGCCAGGATGGTCTCGATCTCCTGACCTCGTGATCCACCCGTCTCGGCCTCCCAAAGTGCTGGGATTACAGGCTTGAGCCACCGCGCCCGGCCTAATTTTTGTATCTTTTATAGAGACTGAGTTTTGCCATGTTGCCCAGGCTGGTCTTGAACTGTTGAGCTCAAGTGATCTGCCCACCTTGGCCTCGCAAAGTGCTGGGATTACAGGCGTGAGGCACTGCTCCTGGCCCCGAGAATCTTTTCTTTTTTTTTTTTTTTAAGACGGAATTTTGTACTTGTTGTCCAGGCTGGAATGCAATGGCACGATCTCTGCTCACTGCAACCTCCACCTCCTGGGTTCAAGTGATTCTCCTGCCTCAGCCTCCTGAGTAGCTGACAGGCGTGTGCTACCACGTCTGGCTAATTTTGTATTTTTAGTAGAGATGGGATTTCTCCATGTTGGATAGGGTGGTTTCTCGAACTCCCCACCTCAAGTGATCCACCCACCTCAACCTCCCAAAGTATTGTGATTACAGGTGTGAGCCACCACGTTCGGCCAGAGGATCTTTTCAAAACACAAATGTGACCCTATCTCTGCAGTACCCAGAGCCCTGCCATGTGCCCCAGTGCCCTCAGGAGAAAGTCCAGTCTCCTTGCTACAGTCTATGACCAAGGGGTCCCTGTGAGGTCAAACCCCTGCCAGCCCGCCTGGCTGCCCAGCCTCAGCTAGTGACCCTGCGCAGGTCATTCTACTCTAGCTACAGTAGATTATGGCTCTTCTTTGAATGCCCAAGTTGTACTCACTTCTGGGCTGTTGCACATTCTGCTTCCTCTCTCTAGATCCTTTTACCACCCTTCTTTACCTGGTTCACTCCTCCTGTCCTCCAGGTCTCAGCTCAGATGCCCCTTCCTCCAGGAAGTCCCCCCTGACTGCCCCCTACTCCCCAAGCTGGCACTGCCCTCTCTCGGTTCCCACACTCCCCTGGGCTCCCTTATTCCAGCCCCACATACTCTGGGCCATCCCTGATGACTAATATATTTCCCCTGGACCTGGACTTCCCCTGGAAGCCTTAGGAGGAAGGAGTCCGAGGGCTGCCATGTCTCTGCTGGGTCGCAGTGGTGCCCAGGACTGGCCCTCAGTGACTGTGCAGGTAGACTGAGTGTCCCTTCCACCCCGATCTGTTCCTTGCCTACAGGTGCCCGTGGGGCAGGAGGTGGAGGGCATGAACATCCTGGGCTTAGTAGTGTTTGCCATTGTCTTTGGTGTGGCACTGCGGAAGCTGGGGCCTGAGGGGGAGCTGCTTATCCGCTTCTTCAACTCCTTCAATGAGGCCACCATGGTTCTGGTCTCCTGGATCATGTGGTAGGTGGTGGGAGAGGAGGCTGGGGTGGGTGGGGTTGGAGGGTGGGTCTGCTGCCAGAGGCAGGTGTGGGGCATTCTGTGTGGGGTGAGGCACCCTCTGTCACTCATTGGAGCCAGATGGCCTGCATTTAAATCCAGCATTGACCATGCCCTGGCTATGTGATTTTAGGCAAGTGATTTTCCCTCTCTGTTTCAGTTTCCTCATCTATAAAATGGGAACGGCACTTTGGGAGGCCGAGGTGGGTGGATCACTTGAGATCAGGAGTTCAAAACCAGCCTGGACAACATGGTGAAACCCCGTCTCTACTAAAAATACAAAAAAATTAGCCAGGCGTGGGGACATGCGCCTGTAATCCCAGTTACTCGGGAGCCTGAGGTACAAGAATCACTTAAGCCTGGGAGGCGGAGGTTGCAGTAAGTGGAGATCGTGCCACTGCCTGGGCGACAGAGGGAAACTCCGTCTCAAGAAGAAAAAAAAAAAGAAAGTTAATACGGTACACGGAAGGTCTTAGGACAGTGCCTGGCTTATTGCGTGCCTACAGTAAATCCTAATAGCTAATATTTATTGGGCATTTTGCTTGTATAACTTCCGGACACTTCCCACTAGCCAGAACTTGGGTATCTAGCCTCCCCTCTCTGCACAAGTGGCTGGGAAAATATGCCTTTCTTCTGTGACTTACAAGAAGGAGCTGGGGAAGTAACTAGTCAGCGATGATTGATGGGCGATCCATGATTGAGTAATCTAGGGAAGTGATGCTGGGAGGCTTTTTTTTTTTTTTTTTTTTTTTTGAGACGGAGTTTTGCTCTTGTTGCCCAGGCTGGAGTGCAGTAATGCGATCTGGGCTCACTGCAAACTGTGCCTCATAGGTTCAAGCGATTCTCCTGCCTCAGCCTCCCGAGTAGCTGGGATTACAGGTATGCGCCACCATGCCCGGCTAATTTTGTAGTTTTAGTAGAGACAGGGGTTTCTCCATGTTGGTCAGGCTGGTCTCGAACTCCCGACCTCAGGTGATCTGCCCACCTCGGCCTCCCAAAGTGCTGGGATTATAGGCGTGAGCCACCATGCCCAGCCTTGGGAGTCCTCTTGGCTTGGAGCCATCCCTGGGATCTTCAGGCAGGGGAGGGTGATAATAACCCCACCTGAAGTTTATAGATCGCTTATTGTCTGTAAAAAGCTTTAGCTCCGGGCCGGGCGCGGTGGCTCAAGCCTGTAATCCCAGCACTTTGGGAGGCCGAGACGGGCGGATCACGAAGTCAGGGGATCGAGACCATCCTGGCTAACCCGGTGAAACCCCGTCTCTACTAAAAATACAAAAAACTAGCCGGGCGAGGTGGCGGGCGCCTGTAGTCCCAACTACTCGGGAGGCTGAGGCAGGAGAATGGCGTGAACCCGGGAGGCGGAGCTTGCAGTGAGCCGAGATCCGGCCACTGCACTCCAGCCTGGGCGGCAGAGCGAGACTCCGTCTCAAAAAAAAAAAAAAAAAGCTTTAGCTCCTTTCTTTCTTTTTTTTTTTTTTTCTTTGAGACGGAGTCTCGCTCTGTCCCCCAGACTGGAGTCCTGTGGCGCAATCTCGGCTCACTGCAAGCTCCGCCTCCCGGGTTCACGCCATTCTCCTACCTCAGCCTCCCGAGTAGCTGGGACTACAGGCGCCCACCACCTCGCCCGGCTAATTTTTTGTATTTTTAGTAGAGACGGGGTTTCACCGTGAGTCTCAATCTCCTGACCTTGTGATCTGCCCGCCTCGGGCTCCCAAAGTGCTGGGATTACAGGCGTGAGCCACCGCGCCCGGCAGCTTTAGCTCCTTTCAACTGGCATCTCATTGCATCCTCCCAGCATTCCTGTGAGGAATCTGTTGGGTGTTGTGTAATCTGTAATCTGACTCATAGAACCTCCCTCTGGTGGGTGTTGGGAAGATTCAATATCATGTTCAAGGGCACAGCACATCAAAAATGCTTCATACCTGGGAGTTGTTATTAAGACCCGGGCCATGGCCTTTCTACAATTTGTATTTTATTTATTTATTTAGAGACGGAGTCTTGCTCTGTCGCCCAGGCTGAAGGTGCAGTGGCACAGTCTCAGCTCACTGCAACGTCTGCCTCCCATGGTCAGGTGATTCTCCTGCCTCAGCCTCCTGAGCAGCTGGGACCACAGGAACTCACTACCATGCCCAGCTAATTTTTGTATTTTTAGTAGAGACAGGGTTTTGCCATGTTGGCCAGGCTGGTGTCAAACTCCTGACCTCAAGCGATCTACCCTCCTCGGCCTCCCAAAGTGCTGGGATTACAGGCATGAGCCACGGCTCCCGGCCTTCAAATTTTTATTTTAAAAATGTGTTTTTTGGGCCGGGCGCGGTGGCTCAAGCCTGTAATCCCAGCACTTTGGGAGGCCGAGACGGGCGGATCACGAGGTCAGGAGATCGAGACCATCCTGGCGAACACGGTGAAACCCCGTCTCTACTAAAAAATACAAAAAACTAGCCGGGCGAGGTGGCGGGCGCCTGTAGTCCCAGCTACTCGGGAGGCTGAGGCAGGAGAATGGCGTAAACCCGGGGGGCGGAGCTTGAAGTGAGCTGAGATCCAGCCACTGCACTCTAGCCCAGGCGACAGAGCCAGACTCCGTCTCAAAAAAAAAAAAAAAAAAAAAAAAATGTGTTTTTTGGCTGGTTGTGGCACCTCACACCTGTAATCCCAGCATTTTGGGAAGCTGAGGTGGGAGGATTGCTTGAGGCCAGGAGTTAGAGACCAGCCTGGCCAACATGGCGAAAACTCTTCTCTACAAAAAAATACAAATATTAGCTGGGAATGGTGGTATACACCTTTAATCCTAGCTACTACTTGGGAGGCTGATGGATGAAAATCACTTGAAACTGGGAGGCAAAGCTTGCGGTGAGCCAAGATTGCACCACTACACTCCAGCCTGGGCAACAGAGCAAGACTCTGTCTAAATAATAATAATAATAGTAATTTTAAAAAATGTTTTTTGAGCTAGGATCTCGCTCTGTCACCTAGGCTGGAGTGCAGTGTGGCATGATCACAGCTCACTGTAGCCCTGACCTCCTGGGTTCAGGTGATCCTCCCACCTCAGCCTCCTACGTAGCTGGGACTACAGACCCCAGCTACAAAGCCTAGCTAATTTTTTTTTTTTTTTTTAAAGAAACTGGGTGGCCGGCTCAGTGGTTCACGCCTATAATCCCAGCACTTTGGGAGGCCGAGGCAGGCAGATCACGAGGTCGGGAGATCGAGACCATCCTGGCTAACATGATAAAATCCTGTCCCTACTAAAAATACAAAAAATTAGCTGGGCATGATGGCACGCGCCTCCAATCCCAGCTACTTGGGAGGCTGAGGCAGGAGAATTGCTTGAACCTGGGAGGTGGAGGGTATAGTGAACCGAGATCACGCCACTGCATTGGGTGACAGAGCAAGTCTCTGTTTAAAAAAAAAAAAAGAAACTGGGTTTTTCCAAGATCAAGATATTGGCAGAAAATAAAATTTAAGCCGGGCGCGGTGGCTCAAGCCTGTAATTCCAGCACTTTGGGAGGCCGAGGCGGGCGGATCACGAGGTCAGGAGATCGAGACCATCCTGGCTAACACGGTGAAACCCCGTCTCTACTAAAAAATACAAAAAACTAGCCGGGCGAGGTGGCGGGCGCCTGTAGTCCCAGCTACTCGGGAGGCTGAGGCAGGAGAATGGTGTGAACCCAGGAGGCGGAGCTTGCAGTGAGCTAAGATCTGGCCACGGCACTCCATCCTGGGCGACAGAGCGAGATTCCGTCTCAAAAAAAAATAAAATAAAATTAAAAAAAATACATATTGGCAGAAAATAAAATTTAAAAAAAGAGAGACAGACATGTTGCCCAGGCTGGTCTTGAACTCCTGGGCTCAAGCGATCTGTCTGCCTCCGCCTTCCCTACATCCTGGGATTACAGGCATGAGCCACCGTGCCTGGCCTATTTTTATTTTTTGTAGAGACTGGGTCTCACTGTGTTGCCCAAGCTGGTCTCGAGAACTCCTAGCCTCAAGTAATCCTCCTGCTTTGGCCTTCTAAAGTGCTGGGATTATAGGCATGAGCCACTGTGCCCGTCCTCTTTATCTTTCATCATCTGCGGAGAGCGTATTGGTTCAAGTCATGCTAGCTGCCATAGCAAAGCAACCCAGAAGTGTGAATGGCACACACTGATGGACATTTCTTTGTGGCTCACATGTGAAGTCCAAATCTGGTAACTGCTTCATGTGCTGATGGAAGCACTGAGACTTTTTTTTTTTTTTTTGAGACGGAGTTTCACTCTTGTTGCCCAGGCTGGAGTGCAATGGTGCAATCTCGGCTCACAGCAACCTCCGTCTCCCCTGTTCAAGCAATTCTCCTGCCTCAGCCTCCCGAGTAGTTGGGCTTACAGGCACATGCCACCATGCCTGGCTAATTTTGTATTTTTAGCAGAGACGGGGTTTCTCCACGTTGGTCAGGCTAATCTTGAACTCCCGACCTCAGGTGATCCGCCCGCCTCAGCCTCCCAAAGTGCTGGGATTCCAGGCGTGAGCCACCGTGCCCGGCCTGCACAGAGACTTTTATTTCCGGGCTGCTCTACCTTTGAGGGGAAAAGAGAGTGTGAGGTTGGCACGGGAGCTTCAGGGCCCAGGCCTGGGAGTGGTGCCCACGCGGAAGCACACATTGCTGGGGCTTCTCCTGACCTCAGGAGAAGGCGGGAAGATGTGGGCAGGGTGCTGAGCCTCTCGCCTGGCCACTGGGCCCGTGGAAGAGGCAACAAGCTGTCGCCTGTGTTACCAATCAGGTACGCCCCTGTGGGCATCATGTTCCTGGTGGCCGGCAAGATCGTGGAGATGGAGGACGTGGGTTTACTCTTTGCCCGCCTTGGCAAGTACATTCTGTGCTGCCTGCTGGGCCATGCCATCCACGGGCTCCTGGTACTGCCCCTCATCTACTTCCTCTTCACCCGCAAAAACCCCTACCGCTTTCTGTGGGGCATCGTGACACCGCTGGCCACTGCCTTTGGGACCTCCTCCAGGTACGGCTTTGGGGTGGGCTAGGGTGAGATGTTTAAGCTAAGCGGCATGGAGTGGATGAAATTTTCTGTGCCAGGGACTTTGGATCTGGGTACAGGGGCCATACTTTAGGAGATCCTCATAAGGTCCTGGATTTGTCCCCACCCTTAAAAAAATAGGAAACGATTGCCTTAGAGATTTATTCCCCCCTTTCTTATACTGCCTCCCCATGGCACTGGAGGCACTCTTTTTTTTTTTTTAAATGATGGGGTCTCGCTCTGTTGCCCAGGCTGGCGTGTAGTGGTGTGATCCCGGCTCACTGCAACCTCTGCCTCCTGGGTTCAAGTGATTCTCTGCCTTAGCCTCCCGAGTAGCTGGGACTACAAGTATCCACCATCACACCCAGCTAATTTTTGTGTTTTTAGTAGAGACGGGGTTTCACCATGTTGGCCAGGCTGGTCTCAAACTCCTGGCCTCAAGTGATTCACCCAACTCGGCCTCCAAAAGTGCTGGGATTACAGCCGCCATGCCCAGCCCCTGGGGGGCTCTTAAATTCTGCTCTGATTCAACCTCAGAACTCCTTCCACCCTCTCTCCTGGGCATTTCATTTGTCCCTGCTAGCCCTGTCCCCTTCCAAGATAATAGTAATTATTAGTGTATTATTGGTGAGAGTCAGCAGGACCCAAACATGAGAATTTAGGTGTGAATTGTGTGGGTATTTGGGGAGGTAGTAGTCTATACTCTCCCAGAGGTTCCAGGACTCGTAGATTTTGTAATCCTGGTATTGAGTTCCCTAGTGCTGCCTGCTTGTGGGAAAAGAGCTTAGATATAGCAAGTGAAGGCTGGGGGTGGAGTCTGGACATGGTAGGAGAGAAGGGAATCTAGATTAGATGGGAGGGCCTTGGACCAAGGGACAGGCTGGGGAGGTGGGCGGGACTTCGGCTGGACAGGTGGTATGGGCAGGATCTGGTGGGCGGGGCTTTGGCTGGGCAAGTGGTGTGGGTGGGCTCTGGGTGGGCGGGGCTTCAGCTGGGTTGGTGGTGCGGGTCAGACCTGGAGGGTGGGCAGCCTTTGGCTGATTGGGTGACAGGGCTTTGCTTAGGCAGGCTTTGGTGGGGATCCACTAGGTGGGGTGAGTGGGGCTTTGGCTGGTTGGGATGGGGTACTCGGGGCCTCGCCTGGGCCGGACCTGGAGGGTGGGTGGAGCCCCGTCAGCAGGTTGACCTAACTCAGCTCCCCCATCCCTTGTAGTTCTGCCACGCTGCCGCTGATGATGAAGTGCGTGGAGGAGAATAATGGCGTGGCCAAGCACATCAGCCGTTTCATCCTGCCCATCGGTGCCACCGTCAACATGGACGGTGCCGCGCTCTTCCAGTGCGTGGCTGCAGTGTTCATTGCACAGCTCAGCGAGCAGTCCTTGGACTTCGTAAAGATCATCACCATCCTGTGAGTGTCAGGGGGCTATGGATGGGACCCCCGGACCCCAGTTGACCTCCATCTTCTCCCACAACAGAGGCGTCTGCCTAACCTCCTTCCTTCTCCCTCAGGGTCACGGCCACAGCGTCCAGCGTGGGGGCAGCGGGCATCCCTGCTGGAGGTGTCCTCACTCTGGCCATCATCCTCGAAGCAGTCAACCTCCCGGTCGACCATATCTCCTTGATCCTGGCTGTGGACTGGCTAGTGTGAGTGTGGGTCTAGAGACTGGGGCAGGGGCCCGGAAAAGAGGATGAGTGAGTGAGAGTCCTTAGAGCCTCTGGACAGAAGAGGAGGAGAAGAAGGAAGGAATTCTGGAGAAAAGGGGGGGAAACGTGAGCATTCCTGAGGGCAAGGAATGGCATCTTTGCGGCTCTAAGAGGAACATCAGAAAAGTAGGGCGTCTGTGTGGTGAATACAGCAGACTCTTCGGCCAGACTGCTCGGGGTCACATCCCAGCTCCAACATTCGCTGTTATGCCCTCGGGAAGTGCTTAATCTCCCTGTGTCTCAGTTTCTCCATCTGTAAAATGGGGAGAAGAACAGTCTCTCCCTAAGGATTAGATAATAGACACACCTGCCTTAGAGCAGCCCCCAGTAAGCAGTAATTGCTACATAATTATTTGCTATCACGATTAAGCTATTAAGAGTATAAAGACTGGAAAGCAGCCAGGCATGGTGGCTCACGCCTGTAATCTCAACATTTTGGGAGGCCCAGGCAGGTGGATCATTTGAGGTTAGGAGTTGGAGACCAGCCCGACAAACATGGTGAAACCCCGTCTCCACTAAAAATACAAAAAAATTAGCCGGTATGGTGGCATATGCCTGTGATCTCAGCTACTCAGGAGGCTAAGGCAGGAGAATCGTTTGAACCCAGGAGGTGCAGGTTGCAGTGAGCCAAGATTGTGCCACTGCACTCCAGTCTGGGCAACAGAGTGAGATCGTGTCTCAAAAAAAAATTCTGGAATTAATTATTGGCAATGGTTACACAAGTCTGAATATACCAAAAAATACCAAGATGTATACTTTTTTTTTTTTTTTTTTTTTTTTTGAGACGGAGTCTCACGCTGTTGCCCAGGCTGGAGTGCAGTGGCGCGATCTCGGCTCACTGCAAGCTCCGCCTCCCGGGTTCCCACCATTCTCCTGCCTCAGCCTCCTGAGTAGCTGGGACTACAGGCGCCCGCCACCGCGCCCGGCTAATTTTTTGTATTTTTAGTAGAGACGGGGTTTCACTGTGGTCTCGATCTCCTGACCTTGTGATCCGCCCGCCTCGGCCTCCCAAAGTGCTGGGATTACAGGCTTGAGCCACCGCGCCCGGCCGATGTATACTTTTAAAAGGTTAATTTTATGGTAGGTGAATTATACTTTAATTTTTTTTGAGACACAGTCTCACTCTGTCACCCAGGCTGGAGTGTAGTGATGTGATCATGGTTGTAATCACCGCAGCCTCCACCTCCCAGGCTCAAGTGATCCTCCTGAGTAGCTGGGACTATAGGTATGCACTACCATGCCTGGCTAATTTTTTTCCTCTACCTCCCAGACTCAAGCAATCCTCCTGCCTCAGCCTGCTGAGTAGCTGGTACTATAGGTGTGCAGTACCATCCCTGGCTAATTTTTTTTTTTCTTCTATCTATATGGAGATGGGATCTTACTCTATTGCCCAGGCTGACTCCAACTCTTAATTTTTACTTTTTAGATTCCAAGGGGAGAGAGGCAGGAGGCTTAGGTCTTGGCCCTTTCCTTCCCTGTCACCCTCTCCCGTCCCACTTACTTTGCTGTCATTTCTACCCCTTTAGTGACCGGTCCTGTACCGTCCTCAATGTAGAAGGTGACGCTCTGGGGGCAGGACTCCTCCAAAATTACGTGGACCGTACGGAGGTGAGAAGCACAGAGCCCGAGTTGATACAAGTGAAGAGTGAGCTGCCCCTGGATCCGCTGCCAGCCCCCACTGAGGAAGGGAACCCCCTCCTCAGACACTATCGGGGGCCTGCGGGGGATGCCACGGTCGCCTCTGAGAAGGAATCAGTCATGTAAACCCCAGGAGGGACCTTCCCTGCCCTGCTGGAGGTGCTCATTGGACACTGGATTATGAGGAATGGATAGATGAATGAACTAGGGCTCTCGGGGTCTGCCTGCACACTCTGGGGAGCTGGGGGCCCCAGCCTCCTCCTGGACAGGAGATCTGGGATGCCTGGCTGCTGGAGTACATGTGTTCATGAGGGTTACTCCTCAAAACCCCCAATTCTCACTCATGTCCCCAACTCAAGGCTAGAAAACAGCAAGATGGAGAAATGATGTCCTGCTGTCTACCCGCCACGACCTGCCTGGCCTTACCTGTGTCAGGGAGCAGGTCACAGGCCACCACGGGGAATTCTAGCCCCATTGGGGGGATGTTTCAACACCATGCTGGTTATTTTGGCGGCTGTAGTTGTTGGGGGAATATGTGTGTGTGCACGTGTGTATATGTGTTCTGTGACCTCCTGTCTCCACAGTACGTCCCACCATGTCCCCAGATCCCCTATTCCCTCCACAATAATAGAAATACTCCCAGGGACTCTGGGGAGAGGCTGAGGGCAAATACCTGCTGTCACTCCAGAGGACACTTTTTTAGCAATAAAATTGAGTGTCAACTATTTAATCAGGTGTTGTTGAGAATTTGACTTAAAGCACCAGCCACTACAATGACAGTATCTGCTCATCAAACACCACTGGGCTGGGCGTGGGGGCTCACACCTCTAATCCCAGCACTTTGAGATCGCTCCAGGCTAGGAGTTCAAGACAAGCCTGGGCAACATAGTGAGACGTCGTCTCTACAAAAAAATATATAAAAATTAAGGCCAAGCACAGTGGCTCACGCCTGTAATCTCAGCACTTTGGGAGGCTGAGGTGGGCGAATCACGAGGTCAGGAGTTCAAGACCAGCCTGGCCAACATGGTGAAACCCCATCTCTACTAAAAATACAAAAATTAGCCGGGCGTGGTGGCGGGTGCCTATAGTCCCAGCTACTCAGGAGGCTGAGGCAGGAGAATTGCTTGAACCTGGGAGGCAGAGGTTGCTGTGAGCCGAGATCGCACCACTGCACTCCAGCCTGGGCGAAAGAACAAAACTGCCACCTCAAAAACAACAACAAAAAATTAGGCAGGTGCAGTGGTGCACCTGTAGTCCCAGCTACTCAGAAGGCTGTGGTGGGGCGGATCCCTTGAGCCCAGGAGTTCAAGGATGCAGTGACCGATGATCGTGCCACTGCACTCCAGCCTGGGCAACAAACAGAGGGACACCCTGTCGCTTTTTTTTTTTTTTTTTTGAAACAGAGTCTGGCTCTGTTGTCTGGGCTAGAGTGCAGTGCAGTGGCACGATCTTGGCTCACTGCAACCTCCACCTCCCAGGTTCAAGCGATTCTCTTGCCTCAGCCTCCCAAGTAGCTGGGACTACAGGCACCCACCACCATGCCTTGCTAATTTTTGTATTTTTAGTAGAGACGGGTTTCACCACGTTGGCCAGGCTGGTCTCCAACTCCTGGCCTCAAGTGATGCCCCCTCCTTGGCCTCCTAAAGTGCTGGGATTACAGGCATGAGCCACCGCGCCCAGCCAGACCCTGTCTCTTAAACACCACGGGAAACCACAGTGAGACACCACTATACATACTAGAATGGCTGAACACAAGACCAAGGGAGGATGGGGAGCAACAGGGCTCCTCATCTCTTGGTTGCTGCTCCCTTGGTAGATGGCTGAGTTGTTTTGGAAAATAACTGGGCAGTTTCTTAATAAAGTTAAAAAATACAGGCTGGGCACAGTGGCTCATGCCTGTAATCCCAGCACTTTGGAGGCCGAGGTGGATGGATCACCTGAGGTCAGGAGTTCGAGACTAGCCTGGCCAACATGGTGAAACCCCCGTCTCCACTGAAAATACAAAAATTAGCTGGGCGTGGTGGTGCATGCCTGTAGTCCCAGCTACTTGGGAGGCTGACGCAGGAGAATTGCTTGAACCTGGGAGTGTGTGTGTGTGTGTGTGTGTGTGTGTGTGTGTATATATATATATATATTTACCATGCAGCTTAGGAGTTGCATTTCTCCCAAGAGAAATGAAAACTTTTTTATACAAAAATGTGTCCACAAATGTTTAGCTGCTATACCCATTGTTGCAAAAATTTGGGAACAAATCCATTTACATTGGTACAATACACTGGTACATTCATATGTACCATAATGGAAGATTACTCAGCAATAAATAACAGTGATATCGACCTACACTGCAACAGAAATGCATTTCAGATAATTTATTGAGAGAAAGAAGCCAGAGACGGTAAATACTGTATAGTTCCATTTAGAGGAGGGCTAGAACATGCTCAACTGGTCTATGGTGGGAAATCAGAACAGTGGTGACCTATGGGAATGCATGTGGAGCCAGGCACGGTGGTTTCATGCCTGTAATCCCAGCACTTTGGGAGATCAAGGTGGGCAGATTGCTTGAGTCTGCTTGAAGCGGGCAGATTGAGACTAGCCTGGGCAACATGATGAAACCCCTGTCTCTACAAAAAATACAAAAATTAGCTGGGCATGGTGGTGCTCTTGTAGTCCCAGCTAATCAGGAGTCTGAGGTGGGAGGATTGATTGAGCCAAGGAGATTGAGGCTGCAGTGGGCCATGATCATGCCTCTGCACCCAAGCCTGAGCGACGGCGTAAGACCCTGTCTCAAAAAAAAAAAGCCTATTGATCAGAAGGGAGCACAAAAGAACCTTCTATGATAAAGCAAATAGAACTTTCTATGATAAAGCAAGTGTCTCACCTTGATTTGGGTGATGATTCCACAGATGTATGCATTTGGAAAAGTTAATGAACCTGTACAAAAATCATGTGCATTTTGCCCTATGTGCATTCCAGTTAAATTTTTTCTACAATCTGGGTGTGGTGGTACGTGCCTGGAGTTTCCACTACTCAAGAGGCTGAGGCGAGAGGATCACTTGAGCCCAAGGATTCAAGGCTGCAGTGAGCTATGATTATGTGACTGCACTCCAGCCTGGGCAACAGATCGAGACTCTGTCTCTTAAAAAAATCTGCCCAAGGAGAATTGCTTGAACCCAAGAGGTGGAGGTTGCAGTGAGCCAAGATTGCGCCAGTGCACTCAAACCTGGGCAACAGAGCAAGACTCTGTCTCAAAAGCAACAACAACAAAAATCTATACAACTCATGGTAACAATTTTTTTTTCCTTTGTGACCACCTACATAGGAATGCAGCATCCCTTCATATCCCAACTCTCACTATCTAAATTGTCCCAGTAATTATTTTATTTCCTTGAAACCCCAAAATAGCTATTTGGATAAAAACCCACTTTGCAACTGTTTTACATCCTGTGTAAGTTCAGAATATGGACTATGCTGGCTGGGCACAGTGGCTCACACCTGTAATCCTAGCACTTTGGGAGACTGAGGTGGGTGACTCACCTGAGGTCAGGGGTTTGAGACCAGCCTGACCAACATGGTGAAACCTCCTCTCTACTGAAAATACAAAAATTAGCTGGGTGTGGTGGCAGGCACCTGTAATCCTAGCTACTCGGGAGGCTGAGGCAGGAGAATCTCTTGAACCCGGGAGGCAGAGGTTGCGGTGACTGGAAATCGTACCACTGCACTGCAGCCTGGGCAACAGAGCAAGACTCTGTCTCACCCTCCCCGCCCCGCAACAGAGCAGTGTCGCCGCCAGCGTGTCTCACCTCCAGCCACAGGGCGGTTTTCTCCTATCTCAGAATAGAACGAATGGGAATGGTCGGCTTTACATCGAGACATTCCATTCCCAGGGACGAGCAAGAGACCGAAGCCTTCCTCTCATCTCAGCTGCAAAGAGGCCTCCCTCTTTCCCTCCTCCTCCTCCGCACAGACCCTTTAGGGGTGTCGGGCTGGGGGATGGGAAGGTCTTTCCTTTCCAACGAGGCCATATCTCAGGCTGTCTCAGTGCGGGGAGACCTTGGACAACACCCAGGCTTTCTTGGGCAGAGGTCCCTACGGCTTTCCGCAGTGCACTGCGTCCCTCGTTAATCGAGAACGGAGAATGGCGATGACTTTACCAAGCATACTGCCTGCAAACATATTGTTAACAAGCCACATCCTGCACAGCCCTAAATCCATTAAACTTTGATTCATTACAGCACATGTTTCTGTGAGCGCAGGGTTGGGGCTAAAGGTACAGGTTAACAGCATCTCAAAGCAGAAACAATTTTTTGTTAGTACAGATCAAAATGGAGTTTCTTGTATCTTGCTTTTCTCCATAGACACAGTAACAATCTGATCTCTCTTTCTTTTCCCCACACAGGCACTTGCCACCAGGCCTGGCTAATTTTTTGTAGAGACTGGGTTTCATTATGTTGGCCAGGCTGGTCCCAAAATCCTGACCTCAGGTGATTTGCCTCAGCCTCCCAAAGTGCTGGGATTACAGGAGTGAGCCACCACTGTGCCTGGCCATACCCAGCTATTTTTAATTAGAAAAGGTTTTTTGTTTTGTTTTGTAAACAAGGGATCTCACTATGTTGCCCAGGCTGGTCTGGAACTCCCAGGCCAAAGTGCTGGGATTACAGGCATGAGCCACTGCACCCAGCTACTGTTTTTTGTTTTGTTTAGTTTTGTTTTGTTTTTGAGATGAAATCTCGCTCTCGTCCCCCAGGCTGGAGTGCAATGGTGCAACCTCGGCTCACTGCAACCTCCACCTCCCAGGTTCAAGCGATTCTCCTGCCTCAGTCTCCTGAAGAGCTGGGATTACAGGCACCTACCACCAAATCCAGCTAATTTTTGTATTTTTTTTTAGTAGAGATGGGGTTTCACCATGTTGGCCAGGATGGTCTCCAACTCCTGACCTCAGGTGATCCGCCCGCCTCAGCCTCCCAAAGTGTTGGGATTACAGGCGTGAGCCACTGTGCCCAGTGTCAAACATTTTTTAAAACCAGTGGCTGGGTATCCGGATGCGGTGGCTCATGCCTGTAATCCCAGCACGTTGGGAGGCCGAGGCAGGTGGATCATCTCAGGTTAGTAGTTTGAGACCAGCTTGGCTAACATAGTGGAACCCCATCTCTACTAAAAATGTAAAAAATTATCTGGGCATTTGCAGTTCTAGCTACTCAGGAGCCTGAGGTGGGAGAATCGCTTGAGCCCAGGAGGCGGAGGTTGCAGTGAGCTGAGATCTTGCCACCACACTCCAGCCTGAGCAACAGAGTGAGACTCTATCTCAAAACAAACAGACAACGGACTGTCATTAAAATGAAATCTGTGCAAATCTTGGGTGAAAGATGAAAACGGTGGGGTGGGGGCCGTCCTCTGCCACCTCCTCCAAGTACTGGAACTTGGAATCTGGAACCTACCAATGAGGCCCCTGCACTCTGCAGGTGGAGAAACCCGGATGCCAGGCCAGGCCTGACGGGCGGTGATACATTAAGAGCCTCATTCACTGGAGAGCTTGGGCACTTTGGGTTCCATGGGGTTGGCTCTGGCCTGGCGTTGGGGAGCCCCAGGCCTGCTGAGGGGTGCAGGAGCCTGGGTTGGTGCAAGGAGCTGGGCTCCAGTCACGTACAGGACAAGCCACTTTATTTCCTTCCCCTGCTGTCATACCCCACATTCAAGCTACCAGAAATCTCAGTTTCTCTGTCCTCAAACCCCAAATCTGGCCCCTCTACACCTTCCACACTGGGTACCACCCTGGCCAGCTGCCATCATCTCCCACCTGAAGTATTGCAATTGCCTTCACGCGGGACTCCTGAGCCCCAGCCTCTTCCGTCTGTTCCCCATATGGCCTCCAGAGGGCGCCTGTTTCCATCATGGCACTCGTGGCCCTGGGCTGCTCAGAACCCAGAGAAAAATCCAAGGTGCTCCCCATAGCCTCTGTAGGATGTGCCTTACTTCACCGACCTCACCTCTTCCCACTCTCCTCCTCTCTCTCTCACTCCAGCCTCTGCCATTCCTTGAACATGCCAGGCCTGCTGGTGCCTCAGGGCCTTTGCACAGGCTGTTCCTCTCCTGGCTGCTCTGCCCCCAGATTTCCACTTGGCTCTTTCCATACCTCCCTCTTGACTTAGCTGCAATGTCACCTCAGTGAGCCTTCTCTGACCACTTTATTTAATTCTACCACCCCTGCTTCCTGCCCCCACCCTCACCCACCCAACCCATACCCTGTTCTACCCTTTTTTTTTTTTTTTTTTGAGACGGAGTCTCGCTCTATCACCCAGGCTGGAATGCAATGGCGCGATCTTGGCTCATTGCAAGCTCTGCCTCCCGGGTTCATGCCATTTTCCTGCCTCAGCCTCCCGAGTAGCTGGGACTGCATTATATCAGCCTGGGTGACAGAGAGAGACCCTGTCTCAAAAAAAAAAAAAAAAAAAAAAAAAAAGATAGGGTCTTCCTCTATAGCCCAGGCTGGTCTCAAACTCCTGAGCTCAAGCAATCCTCCCACCTCGGCCTCCCAAAGTACTGGGATTACAGGCATAAGCCACCACACCAGGACTGTTCTACTTTTTTTTTTTTTTTTTTTTTTTTAAGACAGGGTCTTACTCTGTTGCCCAGGCTGGAATGCAGTTTTATGATCACAGCTCATTTCAGCTTTGACCTTCCAGGCTCAAGTGATCCTCCTACCTCAGCCTCCTAAGTAGCTGGGACTATAGACCCATGCTCCCATGCCCAGCTATTTTTTTTTCTTAATTTTTTTTTTTTTTTGTAGTGACACAGTCTCTGCATGTTGTTCAGGCTGGTTTTGAACTCCTGGGCTGAAGGGATCCTCCCACCTATGTCTCCCAAAGTGCCGGGATTAGAGGTGTGAACCACCGTACCCTGCCCTGTTCTCTTTTTTAAATAGCAACAGTCCCCTCCCAACAGGCTGTAGAACTCACTGCTTTATGATGTTTATTGTTTCCTGCCTGTCTTTGAATTGTTCACTGCTGTATGCTCAGAGCCTAGCATAGGGTCCGGTGCACGAGCACAGCAAGTACTCAATAAACACTGGTGGAATGGTGGAAGAGGCTGGTTCAGTCCCGACTCTGCTGCCTGGTAACTATGTGACCTTGGGTGAGCATTGCCAGGTCTCACCCGCTGGTGACAATGGCTCTGTTATGCCTCACCCACAGGCTGCTGGTGCGGGTTACGTAAGAGCAGGAGAAAAAGCACTTTGATGGCCACTCCCTGAGTCCCAGTTCCCAGCTCCCACCTTTCTCTCCCTTTCTCCATCGCCCCACCCACCCAGGCTGGCCCTGGATTGGGGTTGGTCCTGGGTTCTAGGCTCAGAGTGGCAGTATGGGGACAGAAAGGCAGAGGGCAGTGACTCGGTTTTGTCTTAGAGAAAGGTCAGTGTTCTTAGGCATGTTGGATTCTGCCCCCATCTGCTCTTTTTGAGGTCAACCTTATTGAGGTATAATTTACATAAATTGAGGTATAATTTACATACAATAGGCCAGGCAAGGTAGCTCACACCTGTAATCCTAGCACTTTGGGAAGCCAAGGCAGCTAATTTGAGGCCAGGAGTTCAAGACCAGCCTGGCTAACACGGTGAAACTCCATCTCCACTAAAAATACAAATAGTAACCAGGTGTGGTTGTGCACGCCTGTAATCCCAGCTACTCAGGTGGCTGATGAGAATCACTTGAATCCAGCAGGCAGGGGTTGCGGTGAACCAAGACGGCACTACTGCACTCCAGCCTGGGCAACAGAGCAAGGCTGGCTCAAAAAAAAACTTTTCGAGGCCGGGCGCGGTGGCTCAAGCCTGTAATCCCAGCACTTTGGGAGGCCGAGACGGGCGGATCATGAGGTCAGGAGATCGAGACCATCCTGGCTAACACGGTGAAACCCCGTCTCTACTAAAAAATACAAAAAACTAGCCGGGCGAGGTGGCGGGCGCCTGTAGTCCCAGCTACTCGGGAGGCTGAGGCAGGAGAATGGCGTAAACCCGGGAGGCGGAGCTTGCAGTGAGCTGAGATCGCGCCACTGCACTCCAGCCTGGGTGACAGAGCCAGACTCCGTCTCAAAAAAAAAAAAAAAAAAAAAAAAAACTTTTCGGCTGGGCGTGGTGGCTCATGTCTGTAATCCCAGCATTTTGGGAGGCCAAGGCAGGCAGATCATGAGGTCAGGAGATTGAGACCATCCTGGCTAACATGGTGAAACCCCGTCTCTACTAAAAATACAAAAAAAATTAGCCGGGTGTGGTGGTGGGCGCCTGTAGTCCCAGCTACTCGGGAGGCTGAGGCAGGAGAATGGCATGAACCCGGAAGGTAGAGCTTGCAGTGAACCGAGATTGCGCCACTGCACTCCAGCCTGGGCAACAGAGCGAGACTCCGTCTCAAAAAAAAAAAAAATTTTTTTTAGGCCGGGCGCGGTGGCTCAAGCCTGTAATCCCAGCACTTTGGGAGGCCGAGACGGGCGGATCACAAGGTCAGGAGATTGAGACCAACCTGGCTAACACGGTGAAACCTCGTCTCTATTAAGAAATACAAAAAACGGCCGGGCGCGGTGGCTCAAGCCTGTAATCCCAGCACTTTGGGAGGCCGAGACGGGTGGATCACGAGGTCAGGAGATCGAGACCATCCTGGCTAACACGGTGAAACCCCATCTCTACTAAAAAAAATACAAAAAACTAGCCGGGCGAGGTGGCGGGCGCCTGTAGTCCCAGCTACTCAGGAGGCTGAGGCAGGAGAATGGCGTAAACCCGGGAGGTGGAGCTTGCAGTGAGCTGAGATCCGGCCACTGCACCCCAGCCTGGGCGACAGAGCAAGACTCCGTCTCAAAAAAAAAAAAAAAAAAAAAAAGAAATACAAAAAACTAGCCGGGCGAGGTGGCGGGCGCCTGTAGTCCCAGCTACTCGGGAGGCTGAGGCAGGAGAATGGCGTGAACCTGGGAGGCGGGGCTTGCAGTGAGCTGAGATCGCGCCACTGCACTCCAGCCTGGGTGACAGAGCAAGACTCCGTCTCAAAAAAAAAAAAAAAAAAATTTTTTTTTCATATTATAAATTGCACCCATTAAGGTCAATTAGGTCAGGCTCATGCCTGTAATTCCAGCACTTTGAGAGGCCGAGGCAGAAGGATCGCTTGAGCCCAGGAGTTTGAGACCAGCCTGGGCAACACTAGAGACTGTGTCTCAAAAAAATAAATAAACAAAAATATATAAATAAATAAATAAAATACAATTAAATGAGTTTTGACAGATTAATGTACTGTGAAAAACCACTCCCATAATCAAGATACATGATATTCTTATCCTCAAATTTCCTCATGTTTCTTTGCAGTCTGCTCCTCTCTCCAGCTCCAGGCCCATGTAACCCCTGATCTGCTTTTGGTCACTATGAATTAGTTTTACCTCTTCTAGAATTTTACGTTGGTGGAATCATATACTATATAGCTTCTTGCATCTGACTTTTTTTACGTGACATAATGCGTTTGGGATTTATTCATTTTTGCACATGGCAGTAGTTTTTGGTTTTTTTTTTTTGAGAGGGAGTCTCGCTCTGTCGCCCAGGCTGGAGTGCAGTGGCCGGATCGCGGCTCACTGCAAGCTCCGCCTCCTGGGTTTACGCCATTTTCCTGCCTCAGCCTCCCCAGTAGCTGGGACTACAGGCGCCCGCCACCTCGCCCGGCCTTTTTTTTTTTAGTAGAGGTTTTTTTTTTTTTGTATTTTTTGTATTTTTTATTTTTTTTTTAGAGATGGGGTTTTTTGTATTTTTTAGTAGAGACAGGGTTTCACCAGGTTAGCCAGGATGGTCTTGATCTCCTGACCTCGTGATCCGCCCGTCTCGGCCTCCCAGAGTGCTGGGATTACAGGCTTGAGCCACTGCGCCCGCGCCCAGCCTTTTTTTTTTTTTTTTTTTGGAGATGGAGTTTCACTCTTGTTGCCCAGGCTGGAGTGCAATGGCACAATCTCGGCTCACCACAACCTCCGCCTCCGGGGTTTAAGCGATTCTCCTGCCTTAGCCTCCCAAGTGGTTGGGATTACAGGCATGTGCCACCAGGCCCAGCTAATTTGGTGTTTTTAGTAGAGATGGGGTTTCTCCATGTTGGTCTCGAACTCCTGACCTCAGGTGATCTGCCCGCCTCGACCTCCCAAAGTGCTGGGACTACAGGCGTGAGTCACCACGGCCGGCCCAGTTCTTTCCATTTTTGAAAAACTTGCTAAGGAGTATTATGTTGTCTGGGTGTACCACAGTTTGCTTATCCACCCACTTGCTGATTTATATCTGATGGTTTCCAGGTTGGGGCTATTGTGCATAAAGGTGCATTTGTAGACAGGTTTTTTATTTTTCATTTATTTTATTTTATTTTTGAGACAGTCTTGCTCTGTCACCCAGGTTGGAGTGCAGTGGTACAATCTCGGCTCACTGCAACCTCTGCCTCTCAGGTTCAAGCGATTCTCCTGCCTCAGCTTCCTGAGTAGCTGGGATTACAGGCGCCCACCATCACGCCCAGCTAATTTTTGTATTTTTAGTAGGGATAGGGTTTCACCATGTTGGCCAGGCTGGTCTTGAACTCCTGACCTCAAGTAATCCGCCTGCCTTGGCCTCCCAAAGTGCTGGGATTACAGGTGTGAGCCACCGCACCTGGCTAATTTTTGTATTTTTAGTAGAGACGTGGTTTCACCATGTTGACCGGGCTGGTCTCAAACTCCTGACCTCAAGTGATCTGCCTGCCTCAGCCTCCCAAAGTGCTGGGATTACAAGCATGAGCCACTGCGCCCGGCCTAAAATTTTTTTTGTAGAGACAGGGTCTCAACATATTACCCGGGGTGGCCTCCACCTCCTGGGCTCATGTGATTCTCCAGCCTTGGTCTTCCAAAGCTCTGGGATTACAGGCATAAGCCACCACAGCTGGCTAATGTAGACAGGTCTTTACATGCCACCGTTGTTCATAGCAAATATTTTGTAACATGTAGGGCTGATACACAAAATATTTACTGCTTGGCAAAGTCATTGGTCCATCCAACATCTGGGATATGGGTCCCCCTTACCTCCCACTATACCCAGTTTAACCTCTGGACTGCTGGGCCAGAGGGCAGCCCAGGGGATCCCCAGGGAGAGCTAGGAGGATACTAATAGTCAGGGGGTTCATGGCAGTGATATGAATGGATAAATAATCCATAATTTAGTGTTTTGGGGTTTAAACCACTGGCATGACCATCCCAGGGCGTGTGCTGGCTTGAATGTCAGTTCTGGGAAAGTTCTCTCTGTTCTCCTGAAATGAAGTTCATAGATAGTATAACCCGCTGGCACATGATTTAACATGATTTAAGAAAATCCTACTTTGGGAGGCCAAGGTGGGCAGATTGTTTGAGCTCAGGAGTTTGAGACTAGTCTGAGCAACATGGTGAAACCCCATCTCTACCTAAAAAAAAAAATATATATATATATATATATATATATATGTATTTTTAGTAGAGATGGGGTTTTACCATGTTGGCCAGGCTGGTCTTGAACTCCTGACCTCAAGTAATTCACCCGCTTTGGCCTCCCAAACTGCTGGCATTACAGACATGAGCCACCACACCTAGCTAATTTTTGTATTTTTAGTAGAGATGTAATATATATATATATATATATATAAGCTGGGTGTGGTAGTACATATCTGCAGTCCCAGCTACTTGGGAGGCTGAGGTAGGAGAATCACCTGAGCCTGGGAAGTTGAGGCTGCGGTGAGCCAAGACTGTGCCACTGCACTCCAGCCTGGGTGAGAGAGTGAGACCCTGTCTCAGAAACAACAACAGCAACAGCAGCAAGAAAAACAATCCTTGATTGCCCTAAACGTAATAAAAAGAAGAAATAAGAACATACTAAACTTACAATATGCATTTTATTATGCAGATGTGTGGAGCCAGCACCCCAGAACCCAAGGAGGTAACCAGATGTTTACACCTATACTATAGACAGTTCTAACACATTGAAAGCATGTGGACTGGTGTCCAATTACCAACAGCCATGTGCAATGTGATTTTTTTCACATGGTGGACAACCTTTGGCCAAGTTTTGAACAAAACACGATACAAGCTTCCCTCATTTTTTGTGGTAGTTGCACTTTCTGGAAGATTCTGAGGCCATTTGAAAACAAAAAGGACTTTGTATTTATAAGAGAGAGAGTTTTGGCCAGGGTTTTCACCTCCAAGTAAGGCTAAAATTTAGTTGGTCTGAACTAGTGTGGAAATACTGTTCTTTTTTGTTTGTTTGTTTTTGAGATGGAGTCTCGCTCTGTTGCCCAGGCTGGAGCGCAGTGACACGATCTCAGCTCACTGCAGCCTCTGCCTCCTGGGTTCAAGCAATTCTCCTGCTCAGCCTCCCGAGTAGCTGGGACTACAGGTGCCCACCACCACGCCTGGCTAATTTTTGTATTTTTAGTAGAGACGTGGTTTCACCATTTTGGCCAGGCTGGTCTCAAACTCCTGACCTTGTGATCCGCCCGCCTTGGCCTCCCAAAGTGCTGGGATTACAGGCGTGAGCCACCACACCTGGCCAATACTCGTTGTTAAAATACTGAAATACTTCTATTCTGGCTGGATGATAGTACAAGAGTAGTTGAGAAAGCACTAAAATTCAATATGTATTCAAATAAAAATGAATTAGTTCAGGTTAATTGTGACAGATCTTTGTCATATCATAACTTAAGGGATAATAAGGATTTTTGTTTTTTTGAGACAGGGTCTTACTCTGTTGCCCAGGCTGGAATGCAGTGGCATGATCATGGCTCACTGTAGCCTTGACCTCCTGGGCTCAGGTGATCCTCCCACCTCAGCATCCTGAGTAGCTGGGACTGCAGGTGTGTACCACCATGTCCAGCTAATTGTTGTATTTTAAGTAAAGACATGGTTTCGCCTTGTTGGCCAGGCTGGTCTTGAACTCCCGGCCTTAAGTGATCTGCCCGCCTCAGCCTCCCAAAGTGGTGGGATTACAGGCATGAGCCACCGCGCCTGGCCCCCAGGATGGTCTTGAACTCCTGGGCTCAAGCAATTCACCAGCCTCGGCCTTCCAAAGTGCTGGGATTAATGGTGTGTGCCACCACGCCCTGTTCAATTTTTGAAATGTTTCGTAGAGATGAAGGTCTCTCTATGTTGCCTGACCCCCAGGCTGGTTTCGAATTCCTGGCTTCAAGCCATCCTCCTTCCTTGGCCCCCCAAAGTGCTGGGATGACACTATGCCTGGCCTAAAATATTTTAAAAATTTATGCATACATTGACATATATTAACTTATAGGACAGTACCAGTGGCAAAACATTTTGAATATTACCCTTCCTTCCTGAATGTCCAGTGAGACATCTGGAAGCTGCATGAGACAAGGGATGATGCTGTACTGTGTGGAGATTCCTGAATATCATAAGACAGCTGCATCCCTGGACCACATCTCCCAAGAGCCAAGAGCAGCTTCCAGTCATGATGATAATGCAAATCATCCCCATACATTCCAGAATCCTCCCTGGGGACCTGCCAAGTCTCTTTGTGAACCATTTGTGGGTTCAGTGGTTAAAACCAGGGGTTGGGTTACAAGAAATCAGGCTTTGGATGTCTGAGACTCAGGAGACTGGGCCAAATAGTAATCTTCTCTTGCTGGTCTGTGAGGCCTCCTCCTCTGAGGAATGTACAATTGTGCAATATTACCAATCTCCCCAGTTTACAGGTTCAGAGAGGCAGTGACTTGCCTGAGATTACAAAGAAGGCAAGTGGCCAAGCCAGGATTCAAACCCAGCCAGACTCTGGACCCCTTTACCGCGAACACACTCCTGTGGGAGGAGCGATCTCATTGCTTCCATTTCCCAAATGCAAGGTGGGGTCGCAGAGACAGAGGTCAACAGAGGCCCTGGGAGGAGGTGGCAGCGCTGAGAAACCCAGTCCTCTCCAACCTCAGAGCCCATGTCTTTTCTTTTTTTTTTTTTTTTTGAGGGGGCTGGGGGATGGGATAATGCTCTGTTGCTGAGGCTGGAGTGCAGAGGTGCAATCAGAGCTCACTGCAGCCTTGATCTCCTAGGCTCAAGCAATCCTCCTGCCTCAGCCTCCCCAGTAGCTAGGACTACAGGTGCATGCCATCATGCCTGGCTGATATGATTTGGCTGTGTTCCCATCCAAATCTCATCTTGAATTGTAGTTCCCATAATCCCCTTGTGTCGTGGGAGGGACTGGATGGGAGGTAATTGAATCATGGGAGCGGTTACCTCCATGCTGTTCTCACGATAGTGAGTTCTCACGAGATCTAATGGTTTTATAAGGAGCTTTCCCCCCTTTTGCTTGGAACTTCTCTTTCCTGCCATCACAAGATGTGTTTTCTTCTCCTTCTGCCATGATTGTAAGTTTCATGAGGCCTCCCCAGCCATGCTGAACTGTGGGTTGATTAAACCTCTCCTCCTGTATAAATTACCCAGTCTCGGGTAGGTCTTTATTAGTAGCGTGAGAAGGGACTAATACAGTGGCTATTTTTTAATTCTTTTGTAGAGAAGGGATCTCACTATGTTGCCAAGGCTGGTCTCTAACTCTTGACCTTAAAGGATCCTCCAATCTTGGCCTCCTAAAATGCCAGGATTACAGGCATGAGCCACTGTGCCCAGTTCTTGCTTGTTTTTCACATTTTGCCTCTTATTTATTTTATTTATTACTTATAAATTTATTTTATTTTTTTGAGATGGAGTCTCACTTTGTTGCCCAGGCTGGGGTGCAGTGGCGTGATCTCAGCTCACTGCAAGCTCTGCCTCCCAGGTTCATGCCATTCTCCTGCCTCAGCCTCCCAAGTAGCTGGGACCACAGATGCCCACCACCACACCCGGCTAATTTTTTGTATTTTTAGTAGAGACGGAGTTTCACCATGTTAGCCAGGATGGTCTCAATCTCTTGACCTCAAGATCCGTCCGCCTTGGGCTCCCCCAAGTGTTGGGATGACAGGTGTGAGCCACCATGCCTGGCCTTATTTATTATTTTTAATTGAGAAGAGTCTTGCTCTATTGCTCAGGCTGGTCTCGAACTCCTGAGCTCAAGTGATCCTCCTGCCTCAGCCTCCCAAAGTGCTGGGATCAGAGGCATGAGCCACCGCGCCCGGCTAGCCTTTTTTTTTTTTTTTTTAAACCTGTGATCTTGAATGTTGGGTGCTCACACCTGGGCGTGCAAAACAAGTCATTGGGATGAGGCAAGAAACATAAGAAAACCCTATTCATATTCATAATTTTAAAACGGAATAATTTAAGCTTTATTACTAACATACAGATAAGTATCTGTATGTCTTTATGAATAAATATACACATATTGGGAATACATGCCCAAATACCATTTATTCTTAGGTGCATAATCAAATAAGGAAGGCTGCCATTGCTTTCACCTGCTAAGTGAGTCTCCAAGCCTCTCGTGGGGACCATGACTAGAGAGGGGCATACTGGGTAAGACAATTGTGGGCTCCAGAGCCTGACCACCTGGGTTCAAGCCCCCAATTTGCCCCTTCCTAAGCTGTCTGACCTTAAGCAAGTGACTTCACCATTCTGGCCTCAGCTTCCTCATCTGTATAATGAAAATAATAGCAGCTGTCACTTCAGAGGGCTGAGGTGAGGGACGCATCAGTTGATCCAACGGAAACACTGAGAATGGTGCCTGGTACCCAGCAGGTGCTCAGTAAGTGTGAGCTACGGTTATTGTCTGCCCTGCCGTGCAAGTGGGGAAATAGGTGCAGACAGCTGAAATAATGAGGTAATAATCATGAGTGGAGCTGAGATTCAGAAGTCTGTTCTTTTTCTTTTTTAAAAATAGAGACGGGGTCTTGGCGTGTTGACCAGGCTGGTCTAGAACTCCTGGGCTCAAGCGATCCTCCCACCTCGGCCGCCCAAAGTGCTGGGAATACAGGCGTGAGCCCCCGCGCCCGGTCCAGCACCCGGTTCTCGACGACAGCTGCACCTCGGAGCTCTGAGCATTTTCTCCTCTGCAAGACTGAAATACTTCTACTCAGTCTTGAATAGAATAGTTAAGAGTAGCATGCAGGTCACAGGGCTCTCTCAGGAGGGAAGGAGGTCGCAGTCCGAAAGAAGGGGAGGTGGTCACTGCTGTCCGCCTTCCACAGGGGCTTGGAGAGAAGTCCAAAGGCTGAAGAGAGTAGATGGCTATGGAACAGAGACCCTGGGCATACTGTCGCCCGGGCAGCCACAGTGGGCCACCAGGAGCGGGACCGGCGCGCCCTCTAGTGGCGGAAGCAATCCCTGCAGCCAAGGGTCCCGCATCCTGGAAGCTATTGAGGCACTGAGAAAGGGCGATGCTTCCCCAGGCTCACCTGGCTCATAAGCGATAGAGCCAGGATTTGAATCTTGCCAATCTGGCTCCAGAGCCTGCACTCTTTCTGTTTCCAAATCTCAGTCCCTGCCCTAGAGGGCAGGGCTCTTGGAATCTTGGGCAGGACACTTTTTTCGGGTCTGGGGCCCTGCTGGACCCTGCGGGACGGCGTGACATCCCTGGCTCCCTCCGTGACTGGGATGACCCAGAATGTCCCCACGCATATCCACGGCTCCCAGTGGGCATGACCATTTGAGAAATCTGGAGGTCGCTTCCCATCCTCCTCCTGGTGCTCTCCTCCTGCCAACGTCAGCCTTCTTTCATGCTCTCCCTCGAATTTCTTTCTTGGTCAGTTTCCCCCTTCCCTGTCTCCGCGACACCCCTCCACCCCTCACTGCTCACATAGAGCTTCTCCACATCCAGACAGACCCCCGAAAAACAAAGGCGAGGGTATCAGGGCTTCAGCCGCTTCCCGTCAGACTCAGCAGTGCCGGGTTGGGGTACTGGGGGTTCTCGATGACCCCGGGCCCGAACTTGAGCTCCAGGAAGCGGCGATAGTTGTTAGGCGCCTGCGCCACAAAGCCGGCAAAGGGCAGGGGCACCAGCGGCTGCAGGAAGTGCTCGGGGAACTCCACATCCTGCCGGTGGTCCAGCCACGTGTCCTTAGTCATGACGCCGTTGCGGGGGTAGAAGGGCCACAGGTCCACGTGGAGGTGGTTGCTTTCGCTATACTGCACGCGAAAAAAGTCGCCCTCGACCGCCTTCTCCCATACGAAGCCGCGCTCATCCACCACCGAGCCGGCCTCTGCCCCCCGCAGCTGCTCGCAGTTGCCCACGTCCTCCAAGTAGATGCCCAGGTCCACGTCGTAGTCCCACGGGATGATGTCCCCGTGGCGGGCGGCCCCCAGCAGTGAGCCGCCCTCCAGCCAGTAGCGCACACCCGCGGCCTCCAGCACGCCCACCACGTAGCGGGCGGTCTCGCGCAGTGCGCGCAAGCAGCAAGGGGGCGTCCAGCGCTCCTCATAGAGGTAGGCGGGTGTATCGCCCACCACGGTTCCGAAGCAGCGCGTGGTCTCCTTGTTGCAGCCGAACCACTCCAGCCGCCCGCCCTCCCAGCTCACTAGGCGGATGCCCAGTGCACGGAGCAGCGCTGCCCGCCGAGCGCGCCCCTCGCGCTCAGCCTTCCAGCGCGCGTGGGCCGTGGTCAGCGGGGGCTGGCGCGCCGCGGCGAAGGTCAAGTCCAGCAGCTGCACAGCCCAGCCGCGAAGGGAGGTCTGCAGGAAGAGGCTGGTGCCCACCGGCCGGGCCAGAGGTGCGGAGAGGTTGAAGAGGTCACGGGCGCGCAGGAGCACCACAGCATCTCCGTCCAGGGCGTCGCAGCGGGGCGCGGCGGGGGCTGCGCCATAGCGGGCGGTCCACTCTCGCAGGCTGACGTTCAGGGCCAGGCACCTGGCAGGGTTGGCCGTGGCGACGGGGGCAGCCACCAGGCGTGCCTTTCCCACGCGGAGCGCCTCTACCATGCGCTCCAGCTGGCCCGGTGCCTCAGCCCGTGCCCCGTCAGGTACCAGGGCCACGAACTCGGTGGTCACATAGGTCTCCGGGCGCGAGGCTGCGGCTGGCCGGTCCAGGGCAGGCTGGAGCAGCGCCAGACGAACGTTGGGGATGCGAGGCAGGGCCAGGGGCGGGTAGGGGAGCGTGTCGGCTGCCACCACCAAGGGCTGGGCCGGGTCTTGCTGCAGGAAGGAGTCCACCAGCTCGGGCACCGCGTTGTCAAATGCCTCGAACTCCCGCACCAGGACGGTGACGCGGGGGCCGGCAGCAGAGGCACGGCGGGGCCCCCGGGCCCGGGAATTCCTAGGCTGGTGCTGCAGCCAGGAGACATAGAAGAGGACCAGAAGGTTGAGGGTGATGGCGGCCGCCAGGGCAGCCTGGCAGCGGGTGAGCCGCATCGGGTCGAAGTCTGGAGCTAGCTGGGCCTCGAGGACATCCTGGGGAGGGGGATGAAAGGGAAGGCAGCAGCTGACTGTCAGAACCACCCGCTTCTGCCACCCTCAGCCTTTCCCCTTTGTACAGCTCTTTCTCAATTCCCTGTCTTCCCTATGGCTTCAGCTTTGACTTCCCCTTCTCCAGGAAGCACTCCGTGACCTCCCAGTCTGGGCCATGCACCAACTCTGGGTGTCCTCAGCCCCCTGGGTTCCCCCACCACAGCCTGACCACTCTAAGTCATCAGCGCTGGGGAAGAGGGTGTGTCCCTACTAGCATGCGAGACCCAGGAGGGTGGGACCTGAGCCTGGCTGGGTCACTGCTGGGTCCTCAAAACCAAAACAGAGCCAGATACACGTTAGGTGCTGGATGTTTTGTTTTGTTTTGTTTTTCCTTAAAGTGAATCACCTTCCCTTTGTCTTCATTCAGTGCCACCCTCTGCCTATTCTCTGTCAACTTATCCAGATTCAGGCTCAGTTTTAAACACCCTAAATCCATTCCCACTCTCATCTCCCTCTCTACCATTCCCTCCTCCAGGAAGCCACCCCCGATCTCCCCCTCCCTGCCCCTCAACACCCTGGCTCTGGCTCCAGGGTGAGGCTGATGCCACAGCTCTCAAGCCCCTCCCCTGCTGCCACCTCATATCCTCAAATCCTGTGCCATCCCATCATCTCCCTAATGGTCAGCCTGACAACTCTGATTTTGCATGAAAAGCCAGAAATATCTTTTAAAAATCAGAATTACCCAAATTTTAAAATGTTGGCCACTAATTAAGAATATTTTGGCGGGGCGCGATGGCTCACACCTATAATGCCAGCACTTTGGGAGGCCAAGGCGGGCGGATCACGAGGTCAGGAGATTGAGACCATCCTGGCTCACATGGTGAAACCCTGTCTCTACCAAAAATACAAAAAATTAGCCAGGCGTGGTGGTGGGCGCCTGTAGTCCCAGCTACTCGGGAGGCTGAGGCAGGAAAATGGTGTGAACCCGGGAGGCAGAGCTTGCAGTGAACTGAGATAGTGCCACTGCGCTCCAGCCTGGGCAACAGAGTGAGACTCTGCCTCAAAAAAAAAAAAAAAAAACTTTTTTTTTTTTTAACAGAATGAGTCAAACTAATAGAAACATGAAGTAGAATGACGGGTGTCGGGGTTGCGGGCAGGGGAATGGGGAGTTGTTTGATGGTACAGAGTTTCAGTTTGGGAAGATGAAAAGGTCCCAGAGGTTTGTCGGCACAATAATGTGAATGCACCTAACACGACTGAACTGTGTGCTGAAAAATGGTTAAGATGGTACATTTAATGTTATACGTATTTAATTAGAATTAAAAAAAAATTTTTAAGTAGGGTGCTGAAAAATATAAATGAAAAAAAGGTCAGGCTGGGCGTGGTGGCTCACGCCTGTAATCCCACAATTTGAGAGGACAAGGTGGGTGGATCACCTGAGGTCAAGAGTTTGAGACCAGCCTGGCCAACACGGTGAAACCCCATCTCTACTAAAAATACAAAAGTTAGCCAGGTGTGAGGGCGGGTGCCTGTAATCCCAGCTACTCAGGAGGCCGAGGCAGGAAATCACTTGAACCTGAGAGGTGGAGGTTGCAGTGAGCCGAGATGGCATCACTGCATTCCAGCCTGGGCGACAGAGCGAGACTCTGTCTTGAAAAAAAAAAAAAAAAAGAAAAAGAAAAACAAAATACAAGTGGGGTGGGCCAGGTACAGTGACTCATGCCTGTGATCCCAGCAATTTGGGAGGCCAAGGCAGGAGGATCACTTGAACCCGGGAGGTGGAGGTTACAGTGAGCTGAGATGGCACCATTGCACTACAGCCTGGGCGACAGAGCGAGACTTCGTCTCGGGAAAAAAAAAAATCGAAAAAACAAATTAAAAAAAGAAAAACAAAACAAAAGTGGGGTGGGCCAGGTACAGTGACTCACACCTGTGATCCCACCAATTTGGGAGGCCAAGGCAGGAGGATCGCTTGAGTCCAGGAGTTTGAGACCAACCTGAGTAAAATAAGGAGACTTCATCTCTACAAAAAACAAAAAATTAGCTGGGTGCGGTGCTACTCACCTATGGTCCCAACCACTCAGGATGCTGAGGTGGGGAATGGCTTGAGCCAGTGAGCCATGATCATGCCACTGCACTCAGCCTGGACAAGAGTGAGACCCTGTCTCAAAAAACCCAACAACAAAAAAGTGGGGTAGCTTGCATCAAAAGAGGCTGCCAACCTTAGGACACTCCCCTCCACATTCATTGGCCACACCCTCAAGCACCAGATGGCGCTGTCTCCTTGTCCCCACCGTGACTTTGAAAGTTTGGCTGGCGGGTCTCCAGCACAGGTGGTGTAGCTCTGGGTTCCAAGCAGATGATCAAATAAAGTGTCCCCATGATGACTTTTTGTAGGTTTCTGTCCTTCCTAGAGAGAGGGGACATCCAGCTAACCTCCCTATGTCCTAAATCCTCTGTCCCCTCCTCCCCATTTCCACAGCTCCCTCTTCAACCAGGTCCACCCACATTCCCATCCAACCTCCCCCTGGTCTCCTGGCAATTCCTCTCCTCGTGATAGCCAGAGGAGTCTTCCTAAAGCACAAGTCGGGCCTCTCCTTCCCCTGCTCTCAACTTGCCATGGCTCCCCAGTGCCCAGGGGAGAAAGCGGAAGCTTCTTCTGACATTCCCCTTGTCTGCTCCCCATTCCGCCCTCGTCTCTTGCCATGCTTTCCCCAACCTATATGCTTAAGTTGCCCTGAACATTTTCTCAAACTGCTCTTATTTCTTTTCTTTTCTTTCTTTTCTTCTTTTTTTTTTTTGAGATGGAATCTTCCTCTGTTGCCAAGGCTGTAGTGCAGTGGCAGTGATCTCATCTCACTGCAACCTCCTGGGTTCAAGCAATTCTCCTGCCTCAGCCTCCCGAGTAGCAGGGACTACAGGTGTATGCCACACCTGGTTAATTTTATATATATATATATATATTTTTTTTTTTTTTAGATGAAGTTTCACTTTTGTTGCTCAGGGTGAAGTGCAATGACGCCATCTCGGCTCACCGCAACCTGTGCCTCCCAGGTTCAAGTGATTCTCCTGCCTCAGCCTCCCGAGTAGCTGGGATTACAGGCATGCGCCATCACATCTGGCTAATTTTGTGCTTTTAGTAGAGACGGCGTTTCTCCATGTTGGTTAGGCTAGTGTCGAACTCCTGACCTCAGGTGATCCACCCACCTCGGCCTCCCAAAGTGCTGGGATTACAGGCGTGAGCCACTGCGCCCAGCCAAAAACAATTTTTTTTTTTTGAGACAGAGTCTCACTCTATTGCCAGGCTGGAATGGAGTGAGGTGGTGTGCTCTTGGCTCACTGCAACCTCCACCTCCCGGGTTCAAGTGATTCTCCTGCCTCAGCCTCCCGAGTAGCTGGGACTACAGGAGTGTGCCACCATGCCCGGCTAAGTTTTGTATTTTTAGTAGAGATGAGTTTTCACCATGTTGGCCAGAAGGTCTCAATCTCTTGACCTCATGATCTGCCCACTTTGGCCTCCCAAATTTTTGGGATTACAGGCGTAAGCCACTGCACCCGGCCAAAACAATTTTTGTTTTTAAAGGGACAGCGTCTTGCTTTGCTGACAAAAAACAAACAAAACTAGCTGGACGTGATGGCTTTTGCACCTGTAGTCCCAGTTACTTGGGAGGCTGAGGTGGGAAGATCACTTGAGCTGGGGAAGTCGAGGGTGCAGTAAGCCATGATGGCACCACTGCACTCCAGCCCGGGCAATAGAGTGAGACCTTATCCGTTTTTGAAATGGAGTCTTGCTCTGTTGCCCAAGTTGGAACGCAGTGGTGTAATCTCAGCTCACCACAACCTCCGCCTCCCAGGTTCAAGCGATTCTCCTGCCTCAGCCTCCTGAGTAGCTGGGATTATAGGCACCCACTGCCATGCCCAGCTAATTTGTTGCATTTTTAGTAGAGACAGGGTTTCACATGTTGGTCAGGCTGGTCTCCAACTCCTGACCTCGTGATCTGATCGCCTCGGCCTCCCAAAGTGCTGGGATTACAGGCATGAGCCACTGAGCTCGGCTTTTTTTTTTTTTTTTTTTTTAAGCATCTCCCTATCACCCATGTACTTCCTATACCCCATTCCTGCCTTATTTTGCTCCCCTGGTAGTTGTCACGTGGGTTTTACTTAGTCTGTTTGTTGCCAGAATCATCATGGAGGGCAGGGATCTGTTTTCCCTACTGTATCCCCAGAGCACAGCTCAGTGCCTGGCACATAGCAGGTGCTCGATAAATATGTGTTGAATGAATGAGTGACTTGAATTATTAACATAGGGAACGTGGGCTGGGTGTGGTGGTTCGCTCCTGTAATCCAAGAACTATAGGAAGCTGAGGCAGGAGGATCGCTTGAGCTCAGGAGTTCAAGACTAGCCCGGGCAACATAGTGGAACCCTGTCTCTACAAAAAATACAAAAATTAGCCAGGCATGGTGGAACCTACCTGTGGTCTCAGCTACTTAGAAGGGAGTCTGAGGTGGGAGGGTCCCTTGAGCCGAGGAGGTAGAGGCTGCAGTGAGCTGTGATCCAGCCACTGCACTCCAGCCTGGGCGACAGAGTGAGACCCTGTCTCAAAAAAGAAAGACAGGAACCTCTGGCTCAGAGAGATGGGAAGGGTGCAGGGATGAGAACCCAGGTCTCCGCTTCCGAGGCCCTGGCTCTTGCCACACTGTCTGACTGACTCTGGGTCGGCCAGGAGGTGCCCAGCAGGGCAGAGGACAGCAGCCAGGTCCTGGCTACCCTCAGGCCCACCACGGACCTTGGCCCTTGCAGACCAGACACCAGTGGGTTTGATGGCCAGATAAGGAGGTGCCACCTGCTGGTGAGGATGTGAGGGAAGCTGAGGCGGGGAAAGGAATCATCCAGCACCCTGACAAAGCCACGCAGACTTCACCACCTCTAAGGGCTACAAACCCCTTCGTTGGGGCAAAGTGGATGCAATGATGATTTTGAAGGTCTGAATGTTCTAAATTTTTCTGAATCAGGAGGATAATAATAACAATTCTAGCAGCTCACCCTGTGCCAGGCCCTGTTCTAAGCACTTTATGCATATTCACTTATTTAATCCTCACGTTAGGATCACATTTAAAAATGGAAACCAGTTGATGCGGTGGTTCACGCCTGTGATCCCAGCACTTTGGGAGGATGAGGCGGGGGGAGATTGCTTGAGTCTGGGATTTTGAGACCAGCGTGGACTGGTAAGACCCCATCTCTACACAAAAATTAAAAAATTAGCCGGGCATGGTGGTGCGCGCCTCTAGTCCCAGCTACTCTGGTGGCTGAAGTCGAAGGATTTCTTGAGCCTAGGAGGCAGAGGCTGCAGTGAGTCGAGACTTTGCCACTGCACTCCAGCCTGTGTGACAGTGACACAGTGAGACCTTATCTCAAAAGAAAAAAAAAAAGGAAATAAAGGCACACAGAGTTAAAGAGTTAAGTCTCTGGGCAACAAGAGTGCCCAGAGTTGTCTTAAAGAGTTAAGTCTCTTTAACTCTCTGTCAAGCTCACACAATGGGAAGTAGTGGACCCAAGAGTTGATCCAAGAAGCTGGCTACAGAGCTGTGCTTTAAACCAATAAACTTTGCCTTCTCTCTTGGGTTCTTTCTGAAGCCCTGACTCTCAACCCATCTTTGGTGAGCCTTCCCCAGCCCTAACCTGACAGGTGCTTTCAAAGCTTGGCTGTGGCACATTAATAAATTAATTCAACTCGGTAACTCAACAAACTCAAGTATTCTTTGTAGTGGACCCTGTGTTTTGAGGATACAGAATGAATGAGGTACTCATTAGGTCAGCCCTCCAGAAGACAGAAAGAAGACTGACAGGGCCACCTGTGGTGGCTCACACCTGTAATCTCAGTACTTTCAGAGGCCCAGGCGGTCGGATCACCTGAGGTCAGGAGTTAGAGACCAGCCTGGGCAACATGTGAAACCCCCTCTCTATCAAAAAATACAAAGATTAGCTGGGCATGGTGGTGTGCACCTGTAATCCCAACTACTGGGGAGGCTGAGGTGTGAGAATCACTTGAACTCGGGAGGCGGAGGTTGCAATGAGCCAAGATTGATCCACTGCACTCCAGCCTGGGCGAGACCTTGTCCCAAAAAAAAAAAAAAAAAAAAAAGACGGACAAAAACCATACAACTTACAGACAGGGCAAGAAACCAGCAAGGGGCGCAAGAGTAGAAACAAGGGGCTTGCCTTAGAAATGGTAGTCAGAGCCGGAGAGGACAGTTAAGCTGAGAACTTACTTGTCTCTCCAGTCCCCACAAAACAATGTAAATGAATCAAAATTCTCTTCAGGCCTTGGGTTCACGGGGTCTGAGCTGTGATTTGGCCTGAGCCTTAGTTCCTGCATCTGTGGAATGGGAATGTGACGGTTAGAAAAAAATGAGAGGTCTGGGCGCGGTGGCTCATGCCTGTAAATTCTAGCACTTTGGGAGGCCGAGGCAGGTGGATCACGAGGTCAGGAGTTCGAGACCAGCCTGGCCAACAAGGTGAAACCCCGTCTCTACTAAAAATACAAAACATTAGCCAGGCGTGGTGGCGGGCGCCTGTAATCCCAGCTACTCGGGAGGCTGAGGCAGGAGAATCACTTGAACCTAGGAGGTGGAGGCTGCAGTGAGCTGTGACCGTACCCCTGCATTCCAGTCTGGGCAACAGAGGAAGACTCTGTCTCAAAAAAAAAAAAAAAAGAAAAGGAAAAAAAGAAAAGAAAAAAATGAGAGACATGGGAAAGCCTTAGGAAATAAGGGAAGGGCAGTTTCCATGAGAATGCGGGTGACACTGAGGGATTTTTTACCTCCTAGGTTGCAGGCTGGGGGAGTTCCAGGAGGGCAGTTCCAGCCCAGCTGAGCTGCACTCCTGAGAGGAGAACCAGAAAACCCCAAATTAGCCATTTCTGTACAATAGAGCACAATTTCATCTTATCCACAATAGTGGCAAGAGAAAGGTCAGGGAATCCTTTCTCTTGAAGTCCCATAATCTCAGGCACCACCTGGGGTGTCTCAGGAGTGGGGTGGGGTGAATGGGAGGGATGTCAGTTATTACAGCAACCTATAACCATCCCTCTAGCATGAATGTGTCCAGAAAAGGTAGGGCTAGAAGCCAACAGAAGCTGTTACCATGACAACCCCCTCCCTAGACACACTCCACCTCTCAGAGATTCTTAAAACATCCCCTGGCCAGGGGTGATGGCTCACACCTGTAATTCCAGTACTTTGGGAGGCTGAGGCGGGCCTAAGGCTGATCACCTGAGGTCGGAGTTCAAGACCAGCCTGACCAACATGGAGAAACCCCGTCTCTACTAAAAAAAAAAAAAATTAAAGCCGGGCGCGGTGGCTCAAGCCTGTAATCCCAGCACTTTGGGAGGCTGAGACGGGCGGATCACAAGGTCAGGAGATCGAGACCATCCTGGCTAACACGGTGAAACCCCGTCTCTACTAAAAAATACAAAAAAAGCTAGCCGGGCGAGGTGGCGGGCGCCTGTAGTCCCAGCTACTCGGGAGGCTGAGGCAGGAGAATGGCGTGAACCCGGGAGGCGGAGCTTGCAGTGAGCTGAGATCCGGCCACTGCACTCCGGCCCGGGTGACAGAGCGAGACTCCATCTCAAAAAAAAAAAAAAAAAAAAAAAAAAAAAAAAAAAAAAAAAAATTAGCCAGGCGTGGTGGCACATGCCTGTAATCCCAGCTACTCAGGAGGCTGAGGCAGGAGAACGGCTTGAACCAGGGAGGCAGGGGTTGTGGTGAGCCGAGATCGGGCCATTGCATCCCAGCCTGGGCAACAAGAGTGAAACTCCGTCTCCAAAAAAAAAAAAAAAAAAAAAAAATTCCCCTCCTTGGTTGGGCTTGGTTCCTAGGGTCACTCGAAGGGGGCTTCTCTATTACCATAGTAACCAGGCCTTGACCTTGCCTGTTTCTCGTCCCCCAGAGGATGGTCCAGGCCCTGTAACCATAGCAACTGCCCCTCAGCAGAGCATCTCCTCCTCTAAATAAAAACACCTGGTTGGTTTGGTGCATGGGCCTCCCACAATGGGAAGGGGAAGACGGTTACCATGGTAATGCCAACTAGGTGGCTATGGGGGAGGGGCTGGGGAAGAGGTGCTTCTCTTAGAGATCAGCGTCTTTGGGGCTGGGGTACTTTCTACCTGAAGGCTAGGTGTGGGGGGTTGCCATAGTAACCAATGAGGAAAGGAGCAGAAGGACCACCAGGGACTTAGGTTACCTTAGCAACCTTCTCCTGGTGCAGAGTCCGAAGAGGTTTGGGGCTCCATAACCACAAAGGTGGAAGGGAGGGGAAGGCTGTCCCCCACCAACTCGCCCCCACCAATGGGGAAAGGTTACCATGACAACCGACCTGGACAGGAATCAGAGAGGATGGGGCCACTGCTGGTCGCCCTTTCTCTCAGAGTAAAAGTAATTGTCCAGGAGAGTGATGTTTGGGTGTGGAAGGGGTAAGGCTCTTTTTCTGGGGCGGAGTAGGAGGAGGGGGGCAGAAAGTGGCCCCTTCCTCAGTCTCACTCCAGCGAGGGGGACCGTCGTGCGGGGTCTGGGTCTCCCTCGCCCTCCTCGGGGCGCGATCTCCCTCTCGCCGCCCCCCGCGCGGGCACGCTAGCCCTTGGGGTCGACCCGGGTGGGCGAGGCTCGTGCCCGGCCTCGAGCTCGCCACCAGCCCCTCTTCCCACTGTCCTCCGTCAGGCGCGCGCGCGGTGGTGGTGTGTGTGGTGCGGGGGGGGGGTGGGGGGTGTTGGAGCGCCCGCGCAGGCGCGCGAAGCACAGCGGGCGCGCGGGCCGGCCCCGGGGCCTCCATGATGGAGGAGCGAGCGGCCGCCGCGGTCGCCGCCGCCGCCTCCTCCTGCCGTCCGCTCGGCTCAGGCGCGGGCCCTGGCCCCACTGGGGCGGCCCCGGTCTCCGCCCCAGCCCCCGGGCCGGGCCCGGCAGGTAAGGGAGGCGGCGGCGGAGGCAGCCCTGGGCCCACGGCGGGCCCGGAGCCCCTGAGCCTGCCGGGGATCCTGCACTTTATCCAGCACGAGTGGGCGCGCTTTGAAGCCGAGAAAGCCCGCTGGGAGGCCGAGCGCGCCGAGTTACAGGTGAGCGCCGTCCCGGGACCCCCGACCCCCCAACCCCACCCGGCCCGGCCCGGCCCGGCCTCACCCGCCGCCGCCGCCGCCGCCATCTTGGAGCAATGGCCGCCGGGACGGCCGGGGGGGGGCGGGAGGGGACCGCGACGGTCCCGGAGGGCGAGTGAGGGGCCGTTCGAGGGGTGTCCTGAGGGCACCCCGGGTGGGAGGGGACCGGGACGGCCCGAGGTGGGAGTGGAGGGACCGGGAGTGGGAGGGATCACCGGGACCGGCCGAGAGAGAGGGGCCGAGGTACCAGAACTGGCTGGGAGTGGGACTGGGACTGGAACTGAGCGCGCCGGCCGCGGGGCTCCTGAGAGAGGCGACTCGGGCCCTGGAGGGGAGCCCAAGAGAACTCGGGAAAGGGTGTGGAGAGGAGCTGGAGGGGTCTGGGAAAGACCTGAGTGGTCTCCTGTGGGAGTGAGCAGAAGCTCGGCGGGCGCAGAGGGACCCCCGACCCCGGCCCTAGCCAGGTGCAGGTGGGAAGTAGAAGCGTCCGAGGGGGGACTTGGGACACGCTGGGAAAGAGCGGATCCAGACCGGGAACCGGGAGGAGTTAGGGAGAGGAAGTCCGGGAGCCTGAGATGGATGTGTTTCGGGGCGACTGGACAGTGGGCACGGAAGGGTGGCTGTGTAAGGACCCGAGAGGTGGGAAGAGAGTTTCGAGGGGTCCAGGATGAAGGTGTGTGCCTTTCCCTCTTAGGGGAAACTTTGGGGATCCCGGGCGTGTGTGGCTGCAGAGTGCAGGGAAGGGATCTTTGGAGTGGAAGTGTGGACAGAGCAGGAGATGTACCCTAGGAGCCTGGGTGGGAGAACTTGAGAGTGGAAGTTCCACTTGGGGGTGTGCAGGAGTGGGCGCGATGGCACTGAGATGGGACGTGTGTGTAGGATGTAGGAAGAGAACCCTGAACTGGAGTGTGGGGGTGTCGGGCATGTCCAGTATGGAGGTGAGGGTCCTGGGATGGTGCCAATGAGGACGAGTTAGGTGTTACCCTGGGGTGATGCTTTAGGGGGGAGAATTTTGTAGAGCCCGAAGGCAACATGAGGAGGCATCTCAGAGAGAACGGGGGTAGGGTGGGGTTGGGGGGAAGGAGATATGTTTGTGGAAGTCCTGGGAAAAGACCCCATGGTTTGTGGGGTAGCTTGGGACAGGGATGTGCTCCGGGCTGATGTATGGAAGAGTCTGAAGAGTTGGGCTGGGGTTTGTGACCTCGTGGAGCATCAGGTCCATTGGCAGTGACTGGAGGATCATGGAGATGTCCGGATTTGAAGGGATTAGGAATGGCCCACTGGAGGTCTGAAGATTCTTGGACTGGGTTATTATTAGCAGAAATTGTCAGTACTTTTCTGCTAGTATTCCTTGTAGCAGCCCACGTTTCCCCTTCCGATTTGCCGTTTTCTATCTAGTGGAAGCTGGCACCCAAATAAATAACTGATGAGAATTTTGTTGGTAGGGATGGGGTGCGGTGGTTCATGCCTGTAATCCCAGCACTTAGGGAGGCTGAGGTGGGAGGATCCCTTGAGCCCAGGAGTTCCAGGCCAGCCTGGCCAACATAGCAAGACCTCATCTCTACAAAAAAGTACAAAAATTAGCCGGGCGTGGTGATGTGCACCTGTAGTCCCGGCTACTCAGGAGGCTGAGGTGGGAGGATTGCTTGAACCCCGGAGGTTGAGGCTGCAGTGAGCCATGATTGCACCACTGCACTCCAGCCTGGGCGAAAGAGTGAGATCCTATCTCAGAAAACAACAACAACAAAAACGGTATTTTGTTCGTAGGATGAGTAAAGACCTCAAGTAACTCTCCCCCTGCCCTCACTTGTGGTGGCTGAGGCTTGGAGCTGGGGTGGGAGCAGAATCCTTATGTAACTGCTCTCACTTGTGTCCCACTCTCTACTTCCGAAGCTCTTTCCCAGCATACATCTCATCAGATCTTCTCAGTGCCCCGTGATGTAGGCAGAGGCAGTGTCATTACCTCACTCAGCAATAACGGCACCAGCTGCAATTTAGTGAGCACATACCATGTCTGGGGCTGTGTATCAAGTACTGTAGATACGAGCTGTCATTTCATTCTTATGGCCTTCTGGAAGGGTAAAGGATATTCCCCCTGCCTTTAAAAAAAAATCACGAGGAAATGGAAGTTTTGAGAGGGTGATTTATCGAGGATCCCAGCAGATGAGCAGAAGGGCTTGTCTGTGGACCTTTTTTTTTTTTCTTTTGAGACAGTCTCACTCTGTCACCCAGGCTGGAGTGCAGTGGCATGATCTCGGCTCATTGCAACCACTGCCTCCCAGTTGCAAGCAATTCTCCTGCCTCAGCCTCCCAAGTAGCTGGGATTACAGGTGTGCACCACCACGCCTGGCTGATTTTTGTATTTTTAGTAGAGATGGGGGTTTTGCCACGTTGGTCAGGCTGGTTTTGAACTCCCGGCCGCCAGAGATCCACCTGCCTCGGCCTCCCAAAGTGCTGTGATTACAGGTGTAAGCCACCATGCCCGACCGTCGGTGGACTTTTAAGCACATGTTCTGTACCTCTCTGCTACCCAGTACAGTTGAGAAAATTGGTTCAGGCAAGCGTAGTAGCCTCCCCAGGGTCACCCAAGCAGTCATAGCAGAGCTTGGACTGAATCTTAGCCTCTGGGATGTTGCACCAGTGCACTGCACAGCACCCACCACACCATCTTCTCATCCTGGAGGCTGATGAGAGAAAAGATGTTTATCCCCTCACTTAATGACCCTTCTTGGAGTTTGAGAGGAACTAGTGTCTGGCATGGTGCCAGCACTGTCACTTTGCACTTTTGTTTTCTTTTATTGTTACATTAGTAAAAATTCAGACATCTCAGAGGGGTGTGTGTGTGTGTGTGTGTGTGTGTGTGTGTGTGTGTATACACATATATATGTGAGTGAAAAAGGAAAGTTTCTTCTCTTCATCCCTTTCTTGCTCTTCTGTCCCGAGAGAAAAGAGTTATTGTGTTTGTGTAATAGATGAACTGCTGCTGTATGTATCATTCTGTGACATAATGTGTTTTGGTTTTCTTTCATATCAGCACAGAGAACTCTTTCTTACACTTTTTCATAGCTGCATAGAGTCCCATGGGATGTTTACACCATAGCTGATTGAGTGTGACCCTGTTTGGTGGACTTTTAGATTTTTTCTAGTTTTTCTCCCCATCAGACATGGCTGCAGTGAGTACCCCTTATTCATGTGCGAGTGTGAAGCAGAACAGATGAGTGGAATAGTAGAATGGATGTATTTATGAAACAGTGATTGGGCTGGGTGCGGTGGCTCGCGCCTGGAATCCCAGCACTTTGGGAGGCTGAGGCAGGTGGATCACGAGGTCTGGAGTTCAAGACCAGCATGGCCAGTATGGTGAAACCCTGTCTCTACTAAAAATACAAAAATTAGTCAGATGTGGTGGCAGGCGCCTGTAGTCCCAGCTGCTCGGGAGGCTGAGGCAGGAGAATCACTTGTACCCGGGAAGCGGAAGTTGCAGTGATCCGAGATCACACCACTGCACTCCAGCCTGGGTGACAGAGCGAGATGCCATCTCAAAAAAAAAGAAAAGAAAAAGAAACAGGGATTGACTCTGCCATGTTGACCCACCAGTTTACTCTCCCATCAGCGGCACCTCTTTTACACACCTTTACTTGAACACTTAGCGCTAACAGACAGTGTGACTTCCCCCGTGAGATCCCTTAAGACCTGGGCAGTGTCAGATTTTCCTGATGGACTCTGAATAACTTTTCTGTGAAGAGCTTAATACAGCTGCTCCTAGCAGAAGACCTGCCGTGCGACCCTGTTTAGTACACGTGTGTTGAATGGCAGGGAAGGCAGCCCCTCGGGAGGTCCTGGCAGTAGGCGTCGTAAGTTTGGAGCAGGAAGGTGGTGGAGCTTCAGTCTGATAATGAGCAGGCATTTGCTAGGTGGGGGATTCTGAGAAGTAGGTGATGCGGTTTCTGCCCATCCGAAACTTCCAGGCTGGCAGAGGAAGCTTGTTTGTGCAGGGGACCGCAGAGCTGTAGATGTTCATGCACAGTTGATTGTGTGGCTCTGCCCCTGTTCTGTGGCAACTCTGAGAGGGGAAGCTTTTTGAGGATAGGAGGGACATTTGAATGAGGGATCTGAACTGGAGATTTGTATAGGAGCAGTGACAGGGAGCTGCAGTGAGTGCGGTGCCAGCAGAGAATGTGCGGAGCTGTCCCCTCCGCACTCCAGCTTCCTGGGGGCTCATCCCTGCCAGCAGCTGTTGAAGCTTGGGAAGGAGCCCCTTAGGAGATGCAGGGCTAGGTGGCACGAAACGGGAACTCCTCCCAGGGAGCTGGGACAGGAAGCAGCGAATTCAGAGAGGCATCAGCTCCTGGGAGGACTGAATTGCTAGGACTCCTCTGAAGCCTTTAGATGTTGCCTTGCTGGGAATAGCTGGAGGGGCGGAGAGGCAGTAGCTGCCAGGTATCAGAGGGTTTTGGGGGCACGTGCTCTGTGGCTCTGGCCAGAGGGAGTGGCAGTGGGTGGGTGTGATGAGCAGTGGTGAGCGGCACTTCCAGATCCCGAATCGACCCTCAGGCCTACCACAGCCCTTGGCACTTGCAGACCAGGCAGCCAGTGGGGACTGCTGGCATCTGCAGCGAGGGAAGGACTGGCCACTGATGCTTCCCGTTTTTGTTGGGTTTCCACCTCCCTGAGACGCTCCAACCACATCTTTCTGGTTCTGTTTCCAGAGGCACTGGAAAAGGGACAGCAAAGCAGAGTGGGCGGCTGAGACCCTTACATCCTCATTAGGAGGAGGGAGACCATGGCCCAATGAGGCAGCAGAGGGATGAAGGGGGAACCCAACCAGTGACAAGTCTGGGTGGGATGCCCAACTCCGCCTCCCGCCCCCACAGATAGACCTCCAGTGTGCCCCTGTCCTAGTCCAGGCCACTGCCGTTCTGTCCTGGGATTTCTGGGACTGCCCTCATCTGTGATGGGGGTCTCTGTGTCCAGCTCTGCCGCTCTCCTGCTCCCTCGTCAGTTCTCCATGTTTTAGCTGGGGCTGCCCTTGTAACATGCGAATCGGTTACCTCTCTCTACTTAAAACCCTTCCATGGCTTCCCTGAGCCTTTTACACATTCTGAAGCAGCCATCCTGGCCTTTTTAGAGTTCCTTAAGCCCACTGTGCTGCTCTTGCCTGCATCCTCTGCCAGCAGGGCCCTTCCCTCCCCTGGCTAACTTCTCTTCAGCTTGAGGCCTTAGCTGAACTGTCGCCTCTTGTCCCTCCTCCCATAGCATCCTTCACTCCCACAACGGGGTCTAGTCACATTGCGTGTGAGCTGCTGCTCATGTCTGTCTCCTGCACGGGACTGAGCCCTGTGGGTGCAGGAACCACGTGGCTCCTCTGTTATTGCCCAGTGTCTTACTGGGGCACCTCATGCGTGTGGGCAATCACCAAACAGTGGCAGGTGTTGACCAAGGTGTAGGTTCCCAGCAGGCTGAACTGCCCAGGGAGGTTGAGGAATCAATCACCAAAGCCCAGGAGGGCAGGGAAGAGAGTGAGGAGGAAAGTCAGAGCTTGTCTTTGGTGGTCGGTCCGCCTCTTCTCACACCTTCTCCAGTGATTCAGAGAGTAGATTTGGGGGACCGAGAAGATACATGAAGGACAGAAACTCACGCTTTAGAGATGTTGATGTCAGATAAGTAGTTTCCCTATCTGGCCTTGGATGTTTATATACATATGTATTGGTAAAAAGTGTTAAGAGGGAAAAAAAAATCCCATTTTCGAAGCGGACAGATGAGGTTCTTTTCTATAAAGTAACTGGTGACATGTATTTCTTTTTTTTTTGAGACAAAGTCTCGACCTGTCACCCAGGCTGGAGTGCAGTAGCACGATCTTGGCTCACTGCAACCTCCACCTCCCAGGTTCAAGTGAGTCTCCTGCCTCAGCCTCCCAAGTAGCTGGGACTTCAGGTGTGTACCACCACACCTGGCTAAGTTTTTTGTATTTTTAGTAGAGATGGGGTTTCACCATGTTGCCCAGGCTGGTCTCGAACTCCTGACCTCAAGTCATCTGCCCACCTCAACCTCCCAAAGGGCTGGGATTATAGGTGTGAGCCACTGTGCCTGGCCAATCCACAGACATTTCTACTTGATCTGGGGTCTCCAAGGGATCCTGCCTCCTGTAAGGAACTGGGCCCATTTTGGATTTGCAGAAAATGTACATGGAGAGTAAAAGTGATAAGAGAAGTAGAAGCTGGCATTTGTTAGCCTTTATTCTGTGCCAGGCCTTGGACTGAGCAGAAGCTAGCACATGAGGGGAGGGCACTCTTACGAGTCTCATTTTCTGGAGGGGCAAATGGAGGCTCAGAGAAGGCCAATGACCTGCCTAAGATCATGTAGCGAGTAAGTGTCTAAGTTGGGCCTGGAGCTCTGGCTGTTCTGGGCTGGAATGGTGGGGTGCTTGGGGAGAAGCCAGAGATGAGCCCTGGGCCAGGGCTTTGGCACAAGGGCTTCTGGACCATGGTCAGAGGCCAGGATCCTGCCTGGAAGGCAGTGGGCCCAGTGTCTCTAAATGACTTGTTGACAGACTGGAGCAGACAGGGCAACTCAAGCCAGCAGACGGTGTGAAGTGCTTGGCAGGAACCCGGGGTCGTGTCTGTGGCACATTTCTCTCACACCCTGGGCAGAGTGCAGTGGGACGGCTGGTCCCACAGTGGGCTTGGCTTGTAAAGCTTTTGTATTGGAGCGGGAGCCGAGCCAAGCCACCCACTCTTGTCCCAAAGCTCCAGAAGTAGCTTCCCACGCCTCCCAGAGACAGATGCTCTGGTAAGAATAGTGGGACACCACCTCCACCAGTAGCCTTAGGGACAGCACCTGCCAGAGGGTGTTGGGGGGAGTCCAGGGCAGTGAATGCCCACCCTCCTCTCCACTGCCATCCCTGACCTGACTTCCCTCCAAAAGCAGCCAGCAAGTGAGGCCTAGGCTGTCCCCATTGTCATCTCAGGGTTTAAGGGCTCCCCTTCGGCCCTCGTTGTGGATGACGTGGCAGGGGGCCCTGGAAACAGATCCAGCCTGTCCTCTCAGTGCTTCCTGAACCCTGGCTCGGGGTCTTTGTGCTGAGGAAGTGGCTGCCGCCCATCACTGTGGGGTGGCTGTGGGCTGGTACTGTGCCTGGATGAGTGACGGACACACCGGCAGTGAGCCTGAGCCCCGCTGTCTTCATTTGCCTCCTGTGTGCCCTCCCAGGCTCAGGTGGCCTTCCTCCAGGGAGAGAGGAAAGGGCAGGAGAATCTGAAGACAGACCTGGTGCGGCGGATCAAGATGCTAGAGTACGCACTGAAGCAGGAAAGGTGAGCCTTCGTCCTGCCCCGGGCCTGCCTTCTGGGTCCATCTCAAGCTCAGCGTCAGGAGGCCACCAGCCACGCCTCCTTCCAGCTGAGGGAGATTTGGGGTCGACATTCTTTTCCATCGTTCCAGTACCATAAGGTTCTAGGGGAGAAACAAGACAGGGTAGGTGGGATTCCGGCTAGACATCTACCAGAAACAGTATTCACGATGCTGGTGGCCCACTGTGCGCCAAATATTGTATAGTCCTTACCTCGGTTATCCCTTACCCCTTCCCGTAGCCTAACGGGTATTGTTAGCCCTGTTTCAGACGAGGAACTGGGGTTTCAAGGGCTGATGGTTTCTTCAAGGACCCCTGAGACTAGGGGTCTCAGGTTGCCTGACTCTAGGGAGTGATCTCTTCCACCAGGCCAGGGGTGTGGGGGATGCTTCAGCCTCAGTGGTAGGAGACCGGTTGTGGGAGGCCCTGTGATTTGGGGTTTGGGATTCCAGATTCCTCAGGTAACTGCTGACCCTGTCTACTCTCCCGCATCTCTTATTCATTAACCATTTGCTCTTTTAGGGCCAAATATCATAAACTGAAGTTTGGTACAGACCTGAACCAGGGGGAGAAGAAAGCAGATGTGTCAGAACAAGGTACCCACCCTCTGATGCTCGCGCGGTCGGCGCCCTCCCGTGGACGCTGAGTGTGCTGGAGAAGCAGGAAGATGGGGTGCCTCTTTCTCACTTTGCTCCTTAGAAGGCAGAATCGGCCCCGGGGCTGGGGAGGGGCGGATTCTCACTCTCAGAGTCCTCCCCATGGCTGCCAGGTCCTGTGCTGGACCCTGGGGGCCAGTCCTGCTTGCCGTCCCCCTGTGCAACAGAGGCAGACACATGAGCAGCTCACGGGATCCCTTTGCGAGGAGTGGGCGCCAGGACTATTTATAGAGCGCTGGGGACGGTGCGGGAAAGCCGGGGAAGACGTCACTGAGGAGGTGGCGTTTGAACAGAGTTGCCATTCAGTCGTTCATCCAAAAAGACTTTATTTGTGGGGTACAGGCTTTGTATCACAGATCAGGAATACAGCAGAGAGCACGGGAGATGTGGTTCCTACCCTCTGGTCCCTTAGAGTCTAAGCTCCTTGAAAGATGACTCTGTTGCCCAGCAGGAGAGTCAGGGGAGACAGCACAGATGCAGAGACGCACGCTGAACGGGTTAGAGGATAGGGAGTCGGTCACTGTGACTGGGCAAACGGTGTAGGGCAGAGGATGTGGGAGGGCGGGCCAGGTGAGGGGAAGCTTGGCTGAGGCAAGCTGAGAAGACCTTGTATGCTCAGCTGATAGTGATGGTCGTTACCTGCTGCCAGCTCTTCTCACTGGAACGGAAGTTCCACAGGGGCAGGTCTTTGTTGATCCGGGTAGCCCAGGTCCCTAGCCAGGCACGACGTAGATGCCCAGAAAAGACTTGAATAAAATACTAAGCAAATTACCTCATTGCATCCTCCCAGCACTCCCAAGAGGGAGATGCTGTTATCATTAAGCTCATTTCTCAGAGGACAAAACTGACACCGCTCACCCTAACTCAGGGTCACACAGCTGGGATGGGGCAGAGCCGGGCTTGAACCCCGTCGGCCCTACTCTCAGAACCAGGCCAGCTTTCTGTGAAGGAAAATGACAACTCGCCCAGAGTTTTGAGAAAAAGCCCTTTTCTTGTCGGGGGCCAGTTTGGGGAACCACCAGTCAGGAGACCTAGAGATGAGGACCGCTTCAAGGAGGAGGCATCCCCACATGGGGGAAGAGAGCAGGGTTCTAACACTCAGGAAGTGACGCCACAGGACCCGTGACAGTGACCGATTTGGGTTGGAGGGGTGAGGAGGATGGAGGAGGTGATGGGTAGGTGGCAGTGGCCCGACTAAGACAGCCTCCGTTCTCTCACCCGCCAGTCTCCAATGGCCCCGTGGAATCGGTCACCCTGGAGAACAGCCCGCTGGTGTGGAAGGAGGGGCGGCAGCTTCTCCGACAGTGAGTGTGCTTGGGGAGTGGGGCTGGGGACACATGGCACATTTGGCTTGAGAGAGAAGTCCAAAGGCTCCACAGTCCTTTTGTGTACCCAGTGGGGACGCTGAACTATCAGTATCTTAGCCCGCCATGGCTGGAGTGGCCTTCACCCTGTGGGCGGAGCCTGGCCTGGGGAGAGGGAGGGAAACGCATTGCAGGAGGCAGACATGGGAACGCCCCCATTGGAATGTGTCCCTGAATGCCTCTGTGGCTTTTTTATTTTATTTTTTTAATCTCAGTGGCCATAGGAGCCCTTTGTGGCTTTTTTTTTTTTTTTTTTTTTTTAATCTCGGTGGCCATAGGAGCCCTGTGGCTTTTTTTTTTTTCAATACCTTGTGAAGATTTATGAAGTGTGGCTTTTTATTCCCCAAGGGTAATATTAAATTATTTTTTATTTGTTAATTAGATTTTTAAAGACTAATCAGGCCAGTGTGGTGGCTCATGCCTGTAATCCCAGCACTTTGGGAGGCCAAGACAGGTGGATCACCTGAGGTCGGGAGTTCAAGACCAGCCTGACCAACATGGAGAAACTCCGTCTCTTCCAAAAATACAAAATTAGCTGGGCGTGGTGGTGCATGCCTGTAATCCCAGCTACTCGGGAGGCTGAGGCAGGAGGATCGCTTGAACCTGGGAGGCGGAGGTTGCGGTGAGCCGAGATCATGCCATTGCACTCCAGCCTGGGCAACAAGAGTGAAACTCTGTCTCAAAAAAAAAATTAATCAAATGCAGTAGTGAGAAGTGGGGAGAGGGCAGATCTGTAAGTAGGTTTGTAATTGACTGTGAATGATCACAGTAACTCACCATGTTTGAACCAGAAAATTATTAATGTTATTATTATTTATTATTATTTTTTGAGACAGTTTCCACTGTGTCGCCCAGGCTGCAGTACAGTGGCACGATCTCAGCTCACTGCAACCTCTGCCTCCCTCCACCTCAAACGATTCTCCTGCCTCAGCCTCCTGAGTAACTGGGATTACAGGCAGGTGCCATCACGCCCAGCTAATTTTTGTATTTTTTAGTAGAGATAGGGTTTCACCATGTTGGCCAGGCTGTTCTCAGACTCCTGAGCTCAAGTGATCCTCCCGCCTCGGCCTCCCAAAGTGCTGGGATTACAGACGTGAGCCACTGCACCTGGCCAAATTATTACATTATTATTATTACTTGAGACAGAGTTTCGCTCTTGTTGCCCAAGCTGGAGTGCAATGGCGCGATCTCGACTCACGGTAACCTCTGCCTCCCAGGTTCAAGCGATTCTGCTGCCTCAGCCTCCCTAGTAGCTGGGATTACAGGCACGCAGCACCATGCCCAGCTAATTTTGTATTTTTAGTAAAGACAAGGTTTCACCATGTTGGCCATGCTGGTCTTGAACTCCCTGACCTCAGGTGATCCGCCTGCCTCGGCCTCCCAAAGCGCTGGGATTACAGGTGTGAGCCACCGCACCTGGCCTCAAATTATTAGTTTTTAATTGCTGAAGAGATTTGTGCATTTTAGAAAACTTTAAAAATATAGGAGAGCAGAAAGAAAAAAAAGATAACTCACGATTCCTCTGCTCAAGAAATTTCATACCCCTATAAACATTTTGCCATTTATGGTCTCAGTTTCTTCCATGGCTATATATTTTTGCCTCTGTTATCTTAATAAACTCACTCTGTCACCCAGGCTGGAGTACAGTGGTGCAGTCACAGCCCACAGCAGCCTTGATCTCCTGAACTCAAGAGATCCTCTTGCCTCAGCCTCCTGAGTAGCTGGGACAACAGGCATGAGCCACACTGCTCAATTTATGTATTTTATTTATTTATTTATTTATTTATTTATTTATTTATTTATTTATTTATTTTTTAATGTTTTGAGACAGAGTCTTGCTCTTTCACCCAGACTGGAGTGCAGTGGCACAATCTCAGCTCACTGTAACCTCTGCCTCATGGGTTCAAGTGATTCTCGTGTTTCAGCCTCCCAAGTAGCTGGGATTACAGGCGTGTGCCACTACACCTGGCTAATTTTTGTGTTTTTAGTAAAGACAGGGTTTTACCACGTTGGCCAGGCTGGTCTTGAACACCTGAGCTCAAGTGATCCGCCTGCCGTGGTCTCCCAAAGTGCTGGAATTAGAGGCGTGAGCCACCGTGCCCAGCCCAGCTTATATATTTTATAAAAGCTGGGATTTGTTTTCACCATTAAGCGTTGCGAACATCTCTCCATATAAATTAGTTATGTTGCATCATTTTGAGGACCTTATAATTTCCTTCCTTTGGTCCTATGGAGAAAAAAAACCAACATATAATGTCTGTCATATAGATAACCGTAACTCTTCATGGCCAGTTCCTTATATTTTGTCGAGGTTACTTTTAATTTTTTAGTATTATAGACAATATGATAAAAATCGGGAAGGCATTTGTGCATATCCTTGATTTACTCAAGTTAGATATCTGGAAGTGGGGTTGCTAGCTTAAAGTGTGTGCAAACAATAACCCTAAAACAATAATAGTAATACTAACAGGCTACACTTACCAAGTACCTATTATGTGCCTGGCACTGTGCTAAACATTTTCCACCTGTTGGCTCCTCACTGAGATCTCTGTGTGGTATAATGCTAGTATTCCCCTCATGAGAAAAGTGGGATGCGGAGAGGTGATCTGTTTACACAAGGTTGCATGGTTAATTTGTGGCATCTTAGGCAGTCCGCCCCCAGTGCCGAGTTTTAAAGCCCCATGCTTCCCTGTCTCTCTTGGTGGGGAGATAGGAGCCTCAGACACACACAGGTGCACAGGATGAGACGTACATGCAGGTGTGTGCAGCCTAACATTCGAGAGGCAGGGTCAGGGCTGCGAAGGGACGGGGAACAGCAAAGGCCTCCTGGCCAGGAAGCCTCCTGAGGACTAGCAAGGGACTGTTGTCTCTGTATTTTGAAGCCGCAAATACCCCAAATTGATTTTTGTTCTTTTTTCCTTCTTCTTTTTTTACTTTTAGTCCAGTCCCCAGCTGGCTTCAGTTTTTAAATTGCAGAAGTAATAAGTGCTCATTTGTAGAAGTAAGTAGAGTAAGTTGCAAAAGTTCCTCTTACGCCTCTAATCCCATTCTCCAGAGGTCGCTGCTGTTACGTTTTTTATGGATCTTTCTAGGCCTCTTGGGGGACATAATACAAACGTGTGTTTGTGTGTGGTGTAAGCTTTATGCACATTAACGCCTTTTTGTTTTTTTTTCTACAAACATTGGCATCATGTGGATCATAGAACTTAGCATTTTCGTTCTGCTGTTTACCGTGGCCAGCTTCCCTTCAGGCTCTGCCCTGTCGATCTCCTGCCTCGCAGCGCTATGAGTCATTTGCTGACACAGCCCCTGTCGGTGGGTGCTGAGGCTGGTCCCTGTGCTTCAGCTTCCCCATACAGCAGTGCAGGGAGCACCCTCACACATAGCATTGTGTGTGTGTACAAGGGCTTCCATTGGAAATAGCCTTGACGGGGAACAGCTGGAGCGAGGGTGTGCCTATGTCAGATTTTGGCATATGCTCTTAAGTGGCCCCTTACGAGGTTGTCTCAGTTTGCATTGGCCCCTGCAGTACATGAAGAAGCCCGGGGGATGTCTGACCCGCATGGCTCTACACCCCTGCAGGTACCTGGAAGAGGTGGGCTACACGGACACCATCCTCGACATGCGGTCCAAGCGCGTCCGTTCCCTGCTGGGCCGTTCGCTGGAGCTCAACGGGGCAGTAGAGCCGAGTGAAGGGACCCCCAGGGCTCCACCAGGCCCTGCGGGGCTTAGTGGCGGGGAGTCACTGCTGGTGAAACAGATCGAGGAGCAGATAAAGAGGTAAGCCCTTGGGCCTGGCAGGTGTGTCTCTCTGTTCCTCCTGACTGCTGGTGAAGGCCAGGGTCAGAGCATCAGCTGATGGCGCTGGGTGCCCTGGTGGCCCCTCCTCCTGGAGTATGCCATGGGCTCCCTTGTTCCGAAACCCTCGGTGCCTTTACTGCTGGGATTTCCCTGGATTCCGTTCTGGGTACCCTCCACACACTTCCCCACGGCCTCATCTCCAGCCCTGCCCCCGTCCTGATACTTAGGCCTGCCCACTCCTCAGTTGCATGGGGTGCCTACCGAAGGCAGACCCTGGGTGTCTTGCTAGCAGGGAGTGGAGTACACGTGGTTGCCACCCTCAGGAAGCTCTGGCTTGTTCATTGTCATCAGCAGTTGTCAGTTAAGCAGAACAAGTGAGGCCACGTAGGTGATGCTCAGCACGATGAAGACCACGAGGGCCAATACGTGCTGCTCTCTGGGGGGTGGGCAGGGAGGGCCTCTGTGGGCATTAAATGGAGGGTAAGCCACACGAGTGGCTGGGAGGAGAATGTGCTAGGCAGAGGGCACAGTGAACCCCAAGGTCCAGAGGCAGGAGAGGCGCAGCCTGCACAGAAGCAGCATGAGGCCGGCGTGGCTGCAGACAGCGAGGCGTGGGCTATGGGGAAGTTGTGGTCTCAGGAGTCAGTAACTCAGGGCCTTGGGCTGGGATAGAGTCTGGGTTTAACTCAGGGTTGTGGGAAGCCAGTGGTTTCGAGCAGGGGAGTGATGTAATCTGACGTACCTGATCTACTCCGAGAAGGAAGGGCTGTAGGAGGGTCACAGAGGAGGCAGGGGGGGACCAGTTTAGGAGATGGTGTCCCTGTCCTGGACAGAGCTGAAGGACCTTAGCGGTGGCGAGGCGAGAGGTGTCATCCTCCCCAGAGGCCTTTGGGCAGTCGACACTGAAGGACTGCAGCTAAGGGGAGAGGAAAAGAGACGAGCGACTTCAGGGTTTGGTGTGAGCCTTTGGAGCAGCGTCCTCTGAGACGGGGAAGCCTGGGAGTGGAGGTTCTGGGGGCTGCCCAGGTTGTGTGAAGTGTCAGGGGCCTGTTTACCTCCACGTGGAGAAGCAGAGCTCGTCTGGAGCTCGGGGGCATTTGAGCCCTAAACATAGCTCTAGTTGAACAAGCACATGGGCATTCTCTGGAAAGCCATGGCCGTCTGCAGTGCCTGCAGGAGTGAGTGTAGATGGTGCAGAGAAGAGATCTGAGGACTGCCCAGGTGCTCTCCCGCTTAGAGGCTGGAGGGAGGAGCAGGAGGAGGAAGCAGAGAAGGAGGCTGAGCCCGTGCAGCATATCAGTGTTGTGGGAGGAAGGCCTGTGAGAACGGAGTCCTGTGTCCCGCTGCGGGTGCAGCGAGTGCTCTGCGGAAAGAGTGGAGCTCTGGGGATGGCACCTGTGAGGCAAGAGGGTACATCTGCAGTGACCTCTGCAGCCATTGGTAACCGGCAGTTGATAAGACCTCCAGGGCATCAACCTGATGGCAGAAAGAGGGAACGTTTTGCATCCATCTGTACTTCGAATTCCACCCTGCCTTCTCCCGCAGTCAGGCTGGGTCAATACCTCCTCTGCTATAACTTGACATGAAGTTGGAAGCCAGGAGGTGGAAGGAGGAGTGCCATCTGTTGCTGGGGATAGTGAAGGCTCCTGGATAGTAGGGATCGCCGGCGCCCCTCCCTGCGCGAGGCTGGCTGGTTTTCAGTGCCTCGCCGAGCATTTGTAGAATGGCCGTTTCCTCTTTCCTGCAGGACATGCTTGCCTCCTGCCTGACCTGCCCTTGTGGTCTGACTGGGCTGTGGGAATGGTGACTGCTGAGTCAGTGGCACTTTCTCATCCAGCTTTCCTTCTGACTCAGCATAGGATGGAGATTTGTGGCCAGGGTTGGGGGCTGGCCCTCTGAAACGCAGGTCGGTGGTCAGTGAGGAGCTAGGCTCCGTTTGCGGTCTGAGTGAGGCTTGCAGTTGGAATGAGCATTTGTCGGGCAGAGGCTGGGGTTGGGGCTCTGTGTGTGACCAGAGTCAAGGCTGCTTGGGACTTTGAGGGTTAGCTGGGTCTGGGCTCTGGCCACCAAGTCTGGGCAGGCACCTTCCCATCTGAGCTTTGACCCCTGGCAGGACTCATGCCTCTGCTCCGCTGTCTTCGGCAGGAACGCGTCAGGCAAAGACGGCAAAGAGCGCTTGGGCGGCTCAGTGCTGGGGCAGATCCCCTTCCTGCAGAACTGCGAGGATGAAGACAGCGATGAGGACGATGAGCTGGACAGCGTGCAGCACAAGAAGCAGCGTGTGAAGGTGAGCCTTTCCTCCGTGCCCTGCACAGCCTGGCCTGGGTGTGACCTGATCGAGGCCCTTCCCAGAGTCAACTTGGGCCTTCAGGGGCTGCGGTGTGTGCTGACAGCAGGGATATAGAGACACACAGGCCCTGGCCTGGAGGAGCTTCTGGCCAGCAGCGGCCTTGTAAATAGACACGTGCAAAAGAACGTGTTGTGGTGGAGGCAGGGGCATGTGCCCATGAAGGAGGGACCTGTGGGAGATGGCCTCGGAGCTTTCCCTGAGCCCTGGGCTTCCCATTAGCGGTCCGTTTGCCTGGGTCCCCTTCCTTTCTTCCTTTAGACTCAGCTCAGACACCCCCTCCTCCAGGAAGCCTTCTCTGACTCACCCTGGGCTCCCTTCCCTGGCCCTGGCCACTCTGGGATCCTCCCTGTCTGGTCTGTATCCCTCCTGACCCCTCCCCGGGAGGGACTGGGCCTGTCTGGGCCTCCATTCCATCTCCAGTGTCCCAGTGTGGCTCAGCACGGAGTCAACGCTCCAAGTGGAGTGGTGTGCACGGAGCCACAGCACTGCAGGAGGTCTAGAGGAAGAGCAGGAGGGCTGTGAGTCCAGGGTCTCAAATGCTGGCCCCTGCTCCAGACGCTTGGTCCTTCCTGTCCCTCTGAGAATTTCTAGTCCTTTTCTACCCCTCCACCCATTCTATCAGGAATCATCCGTGGTGTTTGCACCCCTTTAGGCCCACACCCTTGGGGCTGACTGGTTGGGTAGGGCTCTCCGTCTCCGCACAGCAGCCCTCCAGCGAGGCCCAGCTGGGAACCCAGGGGACTGCCATGGCTCCCAGGCGGCCCTGGTCCAGCTGTGTGAGTTCAGGCCCATGCTTCTTTGTCTTGGCTTCAGTCTTCTCACCCTTTAGATGGGGCTGAGTCCCTTTGTCTGGGTTGTTGAGGATTTAATTAGCATGAGCTGGTGCCCAGGAAGCCCTCAGCTGCACGGTGGCCATCCCCCAAGTGCTCATTAGGGGTTAGTCGGTGGCGCTGGTGGCACTTGGTAGTGGTGGAGCCCTCATGGTTTCAGGCACTGTTAGCGGAGCACACTTGCCACTTGTGTGCCCCTCAGAGCACCTGTGGTGGTTTCCTCTGGAGTCCTAAGCCCGGCTGCTGCCTTTCTGGGCATGCTGTCTATAAACCCTCTCCTTCCCCATTCTTTCTACAAGTGTTGAATAAACCTTGGTCCTAGGTCTTCTCCGTGTCCCTTCCCTCTGGTCCGCCCCAATGCAGTTCAGAGCCTGGCCCCTTAGTGCTGCCCGAGAGGTGTCACCAGACTCAGCCTGGGGGGCTGACATGTGGAAGGGGCCAGCCACGCCCTGGAGGAGTTCACAGTGGGCAGAGCTTGACCTTGGTGACCTGGGGCAAGTGGGTTCCCGCTACTCAGCCTGTCTCCTGGCCTGTAATGTGGGAATGATAATGACAGTGTTTACGGTAGCTGTTCACAGATTTGGGGGTTAAGTCGTGTCTGCGAGGTGTAGTCAGTGCTCGTTCAGTGAGTGGAATTTGCTCTTGTGCCAGCACAGCAGCCAGTGCTGTGTTTATGGCTGCAATGCTGTGGTCCATTCGTCCTCACTTGTTTGCATCTCCATATATTCACATACGGACACCAGTGCATATCTGCTCTCCCCATAGGCAGATTGTTGCGTTATCTGACTTTTCTTCTTCCGAGGCACCGTCCTGGGGAACTGGAGCAGGCTGAGCCAGGGCTAGGCCAAGGGCTGCGTGAGGGTGGTTTCAGGCCAACTGGCCCTAGTGGTAGCAGCTGTCCAAGGCCCAGCAGGGGGCGCTGCAGGGCAGCTGGCTAGCAGCTGAGGCAGCCCCATGAGCAGAGACAGGCCCAGAGCCCCGGCTTATCTGTTCCCAGGCATTGAGGGGGCTTAGTCTGTGGACAAGAGGCCCCTGACTTGTCTGGCTTTCTCCATGCCCCAGCTCCCATCCAAGGCCCTGGTGCCCGAAATGGAAGACGAGGACGAGGAAGACGACTCCGAAGATGCTATCAATGAGTTTGATTTCTTGGGGTCAGGAGAGGATGGGGAAGGGGCTCCAGACCCTCGGCGGTGCGCTGTGGATGGGAGCCCCCATGAACTGGGTGAGCTGAGATTTTCTGGCCAGCTCCTGCTTGCCTTCCCCGCGGAGGGAGTGGGAGCAGGCCCAGGTGCCTGCAGCCGCTTCCTGTGCAGGGTCTCTCCACCGGACGGATATGTTTCCTGAGAGCAGGGTAGCCAAGGAGAGCAGGAGGCCCAGGCCGTGGCGCCGGCCCCTCACCCCTTCCCTGGAAAATCCCTGTGGAGACACAGGCAGGCTTGGCTCTTCCTGAAGTGGGGCTGCCAGCCCTCCAGGGCGGGCGTCTAGCTCTGGCTGGCCTCAAGGAGAGAACAGGATGAGGACCCAGTGGGGGAGAGGCAGGTGGGAGGGCCACGTCTTCCTCCCTGTCCTGTGATTCCCAGCTAGGAGGGCTCTCAGGTCACGTGGGATGGATGGCTGGGGCCTGAGGCCTAGGCAAGGCAGTGACCTGCCCACTGCCCCACGGAGGGGCCCAGTCAACCTCCTCTCCTCTGCCTATGCGCCCCGCCCCCCCGGGGCCAGAGCTTCACAGCCCCCCAGAGTGGCAGGGAGCCCTCAGTGTGGGGAAGGCGTCACCTATGCCAGACTGGGTTGGAACTGCTGGGTGACTCCGGCCCTATGCCTTGACCCTGCAGAAAGCCGTCGGGTCAAACTCCAAGGCATTCTGGCTGACCTGCGTGATGTGGATGGGCTGCCCCCAAAAGTGACCGGCCCGCCTCCTGGCACACCCCAGCCCCGGCCACACGAAGGTAAGAGGCATCCCCCACCTGGCCCCAGTCCTGCGGGCCCATGGCAGAGGGAGGCTGCAGAGCTGAGCCCAGGGCTTCTGTGTCCTCAGGGTCGAGGCCCAGCCTCCAGTCTGCAGCCTCCCTGCCCCAAAAGTTCGTCTGTCTGTCTGTCTCCCTCTCTTTTTGTCTGTCCTGCCCTGTCTGTCTCTCTGTCTCTTTCCAGCTGTGATTCTTCATCTTGTCCTCTCCCTGTCTCTCTCTCTCGCTCTTTATCTCTCTCTGCCTCTCTCTGTCATTCTCTCTCTCCCTGGCCCTCTCTGCCCCTCCCTCCCCTCCCCCTACCAGGTTCCTTTGGCTTCTCCTCAGACGTCTTCATCATGGACACTATCGGGGGCGGGGAGGTGAGCCTGGGGGACTTGGCAGATCTCACCGTCACCAATGACAACGACCTCAGCTGCGATGTAAGTTCTCTGGGTGCCCCCCGTACTGTCCCCATTGGGCATTGTGCCCAGGGCTAGCCCCTGCAAGCTTTGACTGGGTGCCACCCGTGCCCTGCTCATGCTGTTTCACAGAGGGGTGCAGATGTAGACAGTGGAGGGACTTGACTGCGGTCATCGAGGCGCAGGGCCTGGAAGACTCTGGAGCCCGTGTCTTAATCACAGTTCCATGGCTCCACCACTCAGTGCCCCTCCCACCCTGGTGATTTAATTTGGGATGCAGGAAGATGACCTCTAGCCACGCCCTGCTCTGCCAAGTCAGGCCAGTCTCGTATGAATGGGCAGTTGGGCTGAAATGAAATGTTCCAGGCCTGAGATACGTGGACGGGCCTCTGGGCATCTGGGAGCCTTTGGCCAGCTGGGAGCTTTTGGTGTGAGTGCATGTGCACATTTTACTGTGACAGAATGGGATCTCCAGTGTTGGTGACCCTAGCGAGGCTCGGGGGTGGGGGGGTGACTGCTGTGAGATTCAGGAAGTGGGGTCAGAGCAGAGGCCTGAGAAGTGGAGCGTACCATGGGGTCCCTCTGCACGCCCCAAGGTGTCACTCCATCTTGGGGAAGAACAGTGTTCTGAGCCCCGCTAGCGGAGGGGGTGAGTGAACCACTCAGTAGCACATCCTCTGGCCTTAAAGAACTGTGGCAGAAGGGCTGGCTGAGGCAGGGATGTCAGCTGGGAGCCCATCTTGGGGCATGGCGCTGAGGCTTGCCTGGTACTCTGCTCATCATCTCTCTTGAGCCTGGCCCTCTCCAGGTCCCCCGCTGGGTGAGCGGCACCAGGGCACATGTAGCGTGGTGGACAGAGGCCCCCACACCTCTCCCACCGTCCCTCAGGGCATGTGCAACATGGCGGACAGAGGCCCCCACACCTCTCCCACTTGTGCACTGCCTCTCCCTTCAAGGTCACGTGTCTGGTCTCCATGCCCTTGTCTCCTCTGGGACTTCCTGGCCTCTCAACCTCTCTCGCTGAGGCTACTTTTTTTTTTTTGCTTCTTAAGAGAGGATCTCCCTATGTTATCCAGGCTGGTCTCGAACTCCTGGGGTCAAATGATCATCCTAGGCCTCCCAAAGTTCTGGGATTACAGGCATGAGCCACTGTGCCTGGTCTGTGGCTACTTTGACCTGCCCCTAATCTGCGCCTCTCAGGGGTGGCAGGAACAAGCCATGGTGTTCCCCTGCTCTAAACAGTTCCTCAGCTCATTTCTCCCAGGCTTTTTCTTAGTGTGAAATGCGCATTCCTCCGGGGCTCACCACCCAGTGCCTGCCTCATCCCCTGCCACTCTCCTTGCTTCCGCAGCCTGTACCACTGACCTCTCAGGCCTGGGCCCGTCCTTGCTGCCTCAGTGCCTCAGGGCCTCTGCACGGGCCCTTTCCCTCACCAGGGCCCTCTCCTTATCTGGTGAGGTCCTGCTGGCTCGTGCTTCCTCAGGAAAGCCTCGGTGGCCCCCAGGGAGGAGGGCAGGCTGCCCGATGTCTCTCTGCGCATCTTTAATTCATTGCCCTGCTCATGGCTGATGATCCCACACACTTGTGGGATGGTCCAGTTGTGTCCCTTATTCCCCTTCGTCTCAACTGCAAGACCCCGAGGGGTCAGGCTCACCTTTGTCTCTCCAGAGCCCAGCACAGTGTGGGGACTTGTTGGGCGAGTGTGGAGACTCCGCCCAGCAGAGGAAGGGGAGAGGTCCCGGCTGGAGCCCAGGCTCTGAGGGCATTCCTGCCAGGGTCATCTGGGTGGAAGGGAGGGGGCCTCAAGCCCTGGGTGTCAGTGTCTGCATGACTGCTGGATGGATGCAAAGACACTGAGGCGGCTCCCCCCAACCCCAGCTGTCTGACAGCAAAGATGCTTTTAAGAAGACATGGAACCCCAAGTTCACCCTGCGCTCGCACTACGATGGCATTCGTTCCCTGGCCTTCCACCACAGCCAGTCGGCTCTGCTCACCGCCTCCGAGGACGGCACGCTCAAGCTCTGGAACCTGCAGAAGGCGGTCACAGCCAAGAAGTGAGGGCAGCAAACTCGGCCGCGGGTAGGGGCATCTAGGGATGGGGGTGACAGGGTCTCAGTGACATCAGGCTCCTCTATCATCCCACAGGAATGCGGCTCTAGACGTGGAACCTATCCATGCTTTCCGGGCTCACAGGTAAGGAGGTGCCCCTGAGCCTGCTAGACATTTCGTCCTAAACGCAGCCTGACCCCTGACCCACTCACTGCCATCCCGGGAGGCACATGGCAGGAGGCAGAACAGCAGGGGCTCTGAGTCCCCGCGCCCCTCCATGATATACACAGCCCTGGCTCCTGGGGCTCCATGCTGACTTTCACATACCCTGGCAGCTGGTGCTCAGCACAGCCCTTCAGGGGAGGAGATGGAGGTGGGCTGGGGGAGGGCAGGGGACAGGTAGCTTGTCCAGCTAGCATGGCCAGAGCCCCAGTCACTGAATTCCTTTTGGCCATCCTTGAAGAATGCTAGTAGGAAACTTTGGTCCTGTGGCCAGGGGAGGCTCTGAGCTTGTCTCATCCCCCTTTCCGTATCTTTGTCCCTTCCAGGGGCCCAGTGTTGGCTGTGGCCATGGGCAGCAACAGTGAGTACTGCTACAGTGGAGGGGCAGATGCCTGTATCCACAGTTGGAAGATTCCAGACCTCAGCATGGATCCCTACGATGGCTATGGTGAGGACAACGCCGCCTGCCTTCCCCTCACATCCGCTGGGGCCTGGCCGTCCCCTCCACGCACGCACACGTCACGTCCACTTCTTGCCCAACACTGCAGGCCTCGGGAGTGCATGTGATGGCTGCCCCGTCTGCTGTGTTGTGAGCAGCTCGATGTAGTGCGTGGCTGAGGGACGAGCCAGCCAGGCTGGGAACGATGGCTGTGGGAGGAGGTGGTGAAGCTGCCTGAGAATCATGTGAGGTGGTGTCCAGAAGGCAGAGCTGGGACCGCCCAGGCTGGGAGCAGCCCATGCACAGGCGTGGCTGGCCCTGGCAGCCTCTGCTCTGCCATGCCGTGTGCTCTGTGTGTGGGGATTCACGAGCGTCTCTGCGTGGTTAGGGGGAGGGCATGTCCAGAGAAAGCAGAGAAGGTGGAGTTAGCTGGGCCAGGCTGGAGGGAGTTGGGGCTTTCTCTTTGGAGCATCTAAGACCTAAGTAGGGAAGTGACCAGACTGTCACTCCTGTTCAACATCTGTCCTCCTGCTCTCTGCCACAATTTTTTTTTTTTTTTTTTTTTTTTTTGAGACAGAGTCTCGCTTTATCGCCCAGGCTGGAATGCAGTGGTGTGATCTTGGCTTACCGCAACCTCTGCCTCCTGGGTTCAAGTGATTCTCGTGCCTCAGCCTCCTCAGTAGCTGGAATTACAGGCATGCACCACCGTATCCAGCTATTTTTTGTATTTTTGGTAGAGACGGGGTTTCATCATGTTGACCAGGCTGGTCTCGAACTCCTGACCTCAGGTGATCCACCTGCCTTGGCCTCCCAAAGTGCTGGGATTACAGGCGTGAGCCACTGCACCCGGCTCTGCCTCCTCTTGATCATGTACCTGGCCCTGTGCTCGACCTTGTCCGGACAGAGTTCAGAGGTCTTTGTGTCCTCTCAAGGGGAGGACAGACTTTAGAGAACAGGCTCACCTGCATAAGGTCAGGGTCGGTCCCAGCCACATTAACCACCACACTTTCAGTGTCAGCAGGCCAGAGCTGCTGGTGTGGACTCCAGCGACCAGGGAAGCAGTGGTTGGACCTCTGAATGACCAAGGGGCTTTGGAGAGACCAGGCAAACTCATGCACTGGGTCACGGGCTGAAAAGACTGCTTGGGCCAGGGCTGGGACCAACGCTTGGCCAGCACAGGCCGTGTGCCACTCCTGGGACCACAGAACCATACTGTTCCTTCTTCCTTAATGGAGTCCAAAAAATTCTGTATTGAGTTCTCAGTTTCTGGGCCCTGCTTGGGGAGACAGCCATGAATAGAGGGAAATCCCTGCCTTCTGGAGCCCTAGAACCTTCCTTGGAAAGCTAGTGGGCAGTGTGAGCAGCTGCCGGGCTGTCCTGGTGGTGGACAGTTCCAAGGGGCAGCAGGTGTGAAGCGGGTGCATGGGTGATTGGAGCCCAGCCGCCTGGGGCTTGGCAGAGCTGGGGCTCTGGGCTGTCCAGGGAGGAGCTGACATCCCTGACACAGCCCATTTCCTCCCTGTGGTGGGTGCAGACCCAAGCGTGCTGAGCCACGTCTTGGAGGGCCACGGGGATGCCGTGTGGGGCCTGGCCTTCAGTCCCGCTTCCCAGCGCCTGGCCTCCTGCTCCGCCGACGGCACCGTCCGCATCTGGGACCCCAGCAGCAGCAGCCCGGCCTGCCTCTGCACCTTCCCCACAGCCAGTGGTGAGTGGGGCCCTGAGTGGGGGCCCCAGCACCTTACCCTGGAGCTATGCAGGGCTGGAGGCTATCAGAGTGGTTCCCGCTGAGGCCCCAGGCCTCCCACCCACAGTCCCCCACCCTGGGGCAGGGCTGGGTCTGAGGGTCCGTTCAGCCTTCTCTTCCCTGTGCCCTCAGAGCACGGGGTCCCAACCTCAGTGGCCTTCACCAGCACCGACCCTGCCCACATCGTGGCCTCCTTCCGCTCTGGCGACACTGTCTTGTATGACCTGGAGGCTGGTGGTGCCCTCCTCACGCTGGAGTCCCGGGGCAGCAGCGGTAAGGGGGCTGACATCAGCTCAGGGAGTTGGTCTCAGTGTCTTGCGGGCCCCACTTCCTCCTGGGGCTTTGGTGACCCCTTGCCAGTCAGCTCAGATGACTCCCCTGCACCCTTGGGCCCTGAGCAGGAAGGAAGTCGGGTCCCAGTAGAGGGCCCCCCGCCCTCACAGCCAGAGCACTGGGGGGGCCGAGTGGGGAGAGCGTGTCAAGGCCACTCCGTCAGGCCCTCTTGGTAGAGTGGCGGAATGTGTTCACGTTTGTTATTCCTCTTCCCCCAGCCCCAAAACAGGGCCCAGGGGCTGCTTGTGCAGAACCAGCACTGCGGTCAGGGATGGGAGTGCCCTCGCCCAGTCCCCCTCGACATCCAGGCAGAGGCTGCCGTGGGGCTGTCACGCTGCACGCTGCACTCGTGCCTCTGTTCCAGTCTTCCTGATTTTCCCCTTGACAGCCTTCCCTCTTCCTGCCTTTTCCTTCAGGTCCAACCCAGATCAACCAAGTGGTGAGTCATCCAAACCAGCCTCTCACTATCACCGCCCACGACGACAGGGGCATCCGCTTCCTGGACAATCGGACAGGTGAGGCCTAGCCCCTTGTGCTCGCGGTGGGTGGGGAGGGCCAAAGGCAGGCAGCAGAGATGCTTGTGTCCCTGTGGGAGGCTCTGGGAGCGTCTCCTCCAGTCCTTCCATTCTCTCAGTCGAGGCTCAGAGTGGGAGGGAAACCTGCCACCCACCCCTCTCGCCTCAGGTAAGCTGGTGCACTCCATGGTTGCACACCTGGACGCAGTCACCTGCCTAGCCGTGGACCCCAATGGCGCATTCCTGATGTCAGGAAGTAAGTTGGGCACACTAGTTGCACCAGGGTTGGGGAGAAGGGGAGGAAGAGGCCTGGGCACTGGCTCCAGGCGAGTGTTCAGTGGGCCCGGGGGCCAGGGCTGGGGGAAGCTGGTCTGGGCAGGAATGACAGTGGTGACCCATAGAGGGCAGGGGGCAGCTGGTCTGGGCGGGAATGACAGTGATGACCATAGCGGGCAGCACAGCCCACTGGGGCACTCCTCTGGGGCACTGGAGCTGCATCGTCTTATTCGGCCACTAAGCAGCCTGTGCGGTTGGTACTTTGATCCCCAGTTTACAGATGTGGGCCCTGACGCCCTGACGCTTTGTAACTTGGCCATTGAAGCTTCGTAACATCAGTCCAGGTCTACCTGGGGGTACCTGCAGGGACTTCTGTGCTCCCACCCTGCTGTCTCTGGATAAGGGCATTGAGGCCAGCAACGCGGCTGTGCTTAGAAGGGATGGAATGGGACGTAGGTGGGTGGAGGAGACTGGAGGTCGCTGTGGGGTGAAGGGTGAGGCCTGCAGTGAGTGCAGCAGTGAGTGTGTGTGTGCACAGAGGCGCAGGCTGTGGTGTTGGAGGCTGTGGCTGGGCTTTGCCTCTGGGCCTGTGCTGGCAGCCTCTGGTGGGTGAGGGGCCGGTCAGTGAACTCCAGCCCAGTGCCCAGACAGGGCTCTGTTCTGGGGGCCACTAGACAGTGGAGGGAGCTAAGCCTTTGCCCTGCCTGATCCTCTTGACCCTAAATCAGACCTCTCCTCACCAGGGCCCTGCCCAGCCTGCTGTCCTCTCCCCTCTTCTCCCCAAGCCCCTGCTCAGGCTCTTGTGGCCACCCCCGCCTCCTGCCTCAGGACCTTTCCCACCTGTCCTTTTGCCTGGAAGGCTCCCTGCATTCCTCCTGGGGCCATTCTGTCCTCACACTGAGCGGCTGGGTTGCTTTCTTCTTTCTCTTCCTGTCTCCCAGCTGCAGCGTCAAGGCTGCGGGACAGAGAGAGTTGCCTGTTTTGTTCACTGCCCGCCCCTCCGCCCCGGGGCTCAGTGTGCAGTAGCTGCTCAGGAAATGCTGGGGAACGAGATGGACTGTGGACAGGAAGGGACCAGGGTTCTCCTTTGGGTGGGCCTCAGGAGGTGATGAACAGAGGGTGAGAGAGGAGAGTTGAGCCCCACTTCCCCTGAGGCCTTTGGACAAGGCCAGGTGAGGGGTTCCAGGACTGCGTCTGAGCGAGGAGCCCGGTGACCACCCCTTCTGCCCCCGACCCCTGCTCAGGCCATGACTGCTCCCTGCGTCTTTGGAGCCTGGACAACAAAACGTGCGTGCAGGAGATCACAGCCCACCGCAAGAAGCATGAGGAGGCCATCCACGCCGTCGCCTGCCACCCCAGCAAGGCCCTCATTGCCAGTGCTGGCGCCGACGCCCTGGCCAAGGTCTTCGTATGATGCCCACCTGGCCCTGCCCTGGCCGCCACACTGGCTAGGGTGCGGGGCCGGGCAGGTGGGGCTGAGGTGAGGGCAGAAACCCCGCAACCTGAGTCCCTACACATCCATGCCTGGTACTCCTGAGTGTGCTGAGCCCCGCAGTCCAGTCGGGCGTCCTGTGAGAATCACTGGGGAAGTCCTGGGCATGCAGGGGAGGGGCTGAGGCCTGAGAGGTGCCCTAGAGACGGCGGCTCAGTCTCCTCTCCCTTCTCTCTCCCGCAGGGGACTCCCAGCCTCACTGGAGGTGCAGAGGCCTGGCCTCTGTTTGCCGTGGAGCCTGGTGGTGCTAACGGCCCTTTCCCCAGGAATCCCTCCCCCAGGGCTGCCTTCCCCAAGCATTTAGCCTGGGGATGGGCCCCTTTCAGGAATCACCCCTGAGGATGGCCTCGGGGTTTCCCCCTGTGCCCTGACAGCCACTCCTGGTATCAGAGCTGCCTTCCAGAGGGCAGCACAGCCAGGGCTGGGTGTCTTTAGGGATCACTTTTTCCAAGACTCCAGAAGGTGCCAGGTTCTCCCCTTGAGCTCCTGCTGCCCCATCCCCCATCCTCCCAGACCTGGGCAGGAGCTGTGCTGGGAGAAAGGGTGGCAGCCGGAAGCCTCGGAGCTGAGCCCCGGCCTGGCTGCCCCTCCCCTCTGGCCCTCTCCACTGCTTTCCAGACACTAACCATGGCCTCCAGGCCAGGGATTGCCCAAGACTCCTAGGGCAGCCCTCCCAGCGCCCCACGGGGTCGCCCATGGGCAGAGATGGCTTTCTTATGCCCCTCCCTGGGGCATGGAGGGTGGAGGGGGCCCCTGGGTCCCCCTGAACTCCCTGTATATCTGTATAAATAACGGGATTTTCATGGCGCTGCCCCACCCACGTTATCACTGTGTGATGGTCTCAGTCAGTCTCCTCCCTGCCTCCACTCTTTCCTCTATTTATTTCACTCTTGTTTGGTTCTACCGTGCACTCTCGGTCCCCTTCCAGGTTCCTGTTTATAACCCCTATCCCCTCTGCCCCCATCTTGTATGTAAAAACTTGTCTCAATAAACCCTTTGGAGTAAGATGGGTGACGGTGCCATCTGTTGAGGGGACTGGGGACTTTGGGGGAGGAGTGACCGGCTCTGCCTGGGTTGAGTGGAGTTTGGAGAGAGGGGATATGATGGGTTGGGGTTTTGTGGTAGGGCAGCAGGGGACGGAGAGGGGCCCAGAGCTTGGGTGGGGTGTGGGTGGAGAGCAGAAGTGGGGGCACTGGACCGAATCTCCTTGTGCCCTTTCTTTCTGTCCCTAAGTGCTCCCTCCCCAGGGGCAGAGCCCTGGGGAGCAGATACTGTGATGACAGTTCAGCTGAAGCCTCAGCCCTGCCTGGGATGTGTGATGGGTGGTGGTGAGGCCAAAGGGCTGGTGCCCAGAGGACATAAACCCCCTTCCTGTTTCCCTCCCAGGCCCACAAGGAGCAGGGAGGGAAAGGCTGCTCCTGCCAGTGGAGAAGGATGGCTTTGGCACGGAGGCCGAAGGCTCCTCCATGCTAGGAGGAGGTGCTGCAGGTGCCCGAGCTCTCGTGGCGCATGTCCTGATGAGTCCCTCTTTTCTGTTCTCAGTAGTCCATGTCTACTGTGCTGAGCGCTTTACATGGCATTTCACTGGGTCCACAGCCTTAAAAAGAGGAACAGGTGTCCACATGCTCCAGATGAGATGGAGGGGACCGCCGCTCCTGTCTCCAGGAGGAGGCTTCCACCACCTACCAGCTAGGCGTCCTCAGCTGTCCTAGCACCTCTGTCACAGGCCACTAATGCCCTCTTCCTGGGTTGTAAAGGGCTGTGTCCCCAGTCCCCCAGCAGGCCCCAGTGAACATACCAGAAAGGATGGAGGTCGCTGTCTGGACACTGGGGACATGGCAGCGTTTTGCTGGGACAGTCATCTGCCCCTCAGGAAAAAGGGTGCAGGTGGGCAGGAGGCCCTTAGGTGACGCCAACAGGAGCCTGCGTGGGCTCCACGTGGTGTGCTCCCTGCTCATCCCTCTGGGCTCGATGCAGTTCCCCAGGTGGTGGTTTGGGTTTTCACTCCAGCCTCAGACTTCCTTCCTCAGCCCCAGTCCCCGGATGTGGTGACAGAATCGATACTGTACCGACCTCAGCTACCCCCAACGGCCCTACACCAGGAAGAGGGGCTCTTCTGGCAGCCCCCATCCCCAGCCAGTCCTGCCATTTCCAGTCCTGCCAGCATCCCAGCCAGACAGGTGGCCCCTCTCTTAGAGCTCAAACCGAGGCCTTGACTTGTCAATCAAAGGGGTGGGTGGGGCAGCTTCCCTCAAGCAACTTCACTCTGGGATCTTGGGCAAGATCTCTGAGGCTTCAGCTTACTCTGTGTAAACACAGCTTACTCTGTGTAAACTACATGGTAGCCACTATTTGATGATTAGCTGGGGAGAAGAGATCAAGCCTGACCCCTGTAGCGGCTGGAGTTTTACGGCAGGGTCCATCCAGCACCCAGTAGGTCCTCACAGATACTTGCTGGGTGACTAAATGGACGTGCCCACCCATCAAAGCCTGAGTGCTGGAGGTGGCCACCCTTTTCCGCATATTAGAGACAACCACCGCTTCTACTGAACTGCTGCGTTTCCAGGCACCTGTATACAATCGCATCGGTTCCCACCATCCCATGTGGGGTAAGTCCTATTACAGTCCCAACAGATGGAGGGACTGAGGTTCACAGAGAAGCCACTCACCTAAAGTCACATGGAGAGAAAGACACGCACACGTACTCCACATCCCCAGGAGACTCACTCTGCATCTATGAAGTGGTATGGGTGTGCTGTCCTCCCTCCTGGCAGCCCCGCACCGTCCTAAGGCGGGGTTGGGGTGGGGGGGGATGGACCCTCCCCACCCATCCAGTTAGCGCCATGCACCTTGCCCAGCAACGCTGGAGACAGACCTAAGGCGAGCCCTTCCTACCCATCTGGAGACCTTGGTCTTTCCACGTGTTAAATGGGCTGGGGCGGGGGGACGCTCTGCAGCACCCCCTTCCCTGGGCTGGGACGCGGCGGGGAGGGCTGGGGCGACGCTCGGAGAACAGAGAGGCCGAGCCAAGGGAGTGGGCCGGGACCTGACCCTGATTTCCCACCCTGTCCACTGTCATGGGCGCTGGACGCCTGCCGGAGAGGGCTCCCCTCCTTAAAGGGCCAATGGTCTCCAAGCCCGACGCCCGCGACCGGCGGTGGGTGGACAGTGTTTCCCCTCCCTGTCCAGTCGAGGGAAAAGTTAACTCTCCAGGCTTGGCTGTGTTCAGGGAAGGAACTGGTCTCGCCTGCCTGCCCTCCATCTCTCACACCATCCCAGGTCCCCGACCCAGGAGGCGGAGGTCCAACCCCCAACTCAGAGGCACCAAGCCCGCCCTCCCCTTCCGCCCCCGGCCCCTGGGTAGGCTCCGCCCCCTCGCTGACGTTGCCGAGGCCCGCGCCGATTGGTCGACTGCGCCGTCGCTCCGGACACTTCCTCCTGGGCCGCCGCCGCCGACTTAAACTTTGGAGGGGGAAAAAGAGCTACTGGCTCCTGGCGACCCTCCCTGCCCCCCACCCTACCCCGCCGCCGGCAACGCCCCCTTCCTCACGGCTCCCGACCGAACTTTTCTCCAACTTCTGCGATTCGTGAGATTCCCTTCTACCCACTCCGGCCCTCGGGACCCCTCTGCCCATCCCCGGGCCAGTCGGGTCCCTGCTAACCCCTTTATTTCTGGGATCCACTTGGTCCCCGACTCAGAGACTCCTGCCTCCACCCTCAAGGTGAATTCCCCCTGGCCGCCTTCTGAGTGGGATCCTCTTCTTGGAGCACTGGTTCCTGGGATTCCCTCTGTCCCCTTCTCAATCCGTCCTCTAGGGAAGGGGCCTTTGAATCGCGGGCTCTCCTGATCCCTGTGACCCTTACCTACTAGATTTCCTCTTGGGCTTCTTGGAATCTCTCAATCGCTGGGACCTCCAAACCACTACTTTTCTCCTTTCTGCTCTGCTGGGAGTCCTGGATTCCGGGCCTCTGACCCGCTACAGTGCCTTTCTCTCCTTCCCAGGACCCCGCCATCCTCAGGCCCCCTCCACCTGCCAGATCTTTTCTTGGATCCCCGCGCTCCCACCACCTGCTCACGAGATCCCGCGGATCTAGGACCCAGGGTCCCCCGGGGCCCCCCGGCCGGGTCCCGGGTGGGCGCCAGGCGGCCGGTCCCTGGCTTCCCCCCATGGCCGCCGCCCCCTCTTTTCCCGCCGGGCTCCCTGGCTCTCCCGGGCCGGGGTCTCCTCCGCCCCCCGGCGGCCTAGAGCTGCAGTCGCCGCCAGCGCTACTGCCCCAGGTCCCGGCCCCGGGCTCCGGGGTCTCCTTTCACATCCAGATCGGGCTGACCCGCGAGTTCGTGCTGTTGCCCGCCGCCTCCGAGCTGGCTCATGTGAAGCAGCTGGCCTGTTCCATCGTGGACCAGAAGGTGAGGGCGCGGGCTCCCTCGATGCAGCTCGGGGAGAGATTGAAGGAGGGGGCGCTGGCAGGGGGGTCTGGGGCCTGGTGTGCGGAAGAGGGGGGAAGGGGACCTGAGCATTGGGTGATGGAGGGATAGGGGACATTGCCCCCCTCCATTGCCCCTCTCCCCACCATCCCTTTGAGAGAGGACTGGGCAGGGGTGGGGTGCCCCAGAGGCCTCCCCAAATTTCATGTCCCTGCATGTTGTTGTTTTCTGCAGCAAACAGGGAGGAAGGGGGGGGGGCAGCCAGGTGTAGAGAGGGGAGGAAGGGGCAGCAGATGTCGGGGGACCTCCACATCCAGGCCCATCCTGGGCCTCCCATTTGGTGGAAACAGGAGAAATTGAACCCGGGCTGGCCATGGTGATCTGGTGACATGTGTGGGTGCAGGTGCTTGAGTTAGCTGCCAGGGGCAAGTGAGGTCTTAGAGCCCAATTGTGCCTTGCCCTAAGCCTGAGATATGTGTGGAGGGGCAGGCACCCCTAGAGACCCTGGGGACCCTATTCCCTTTCCTAGTCACAGTCCTCTTAGCCACTCTTAATTGTGGACACTAGGGTCCCCAGGGTGGGCAGCTGGGTGTTATGGCAAGAGGAAACCAGGTGGAACTCCACGTCTAAATCGTAAAATGTTAAAAGAACAGTGGGCTTCTGCGTTGGAGTACTGGACTGTAGAAATGTTAGAATATTAGAATCATAAATTGTTGGACTATGCATCCTAGGCAATTAAATTGCCCCCATGTTAGTGTTCAAAATATTAGAATTCTAGGTTTGTGAAATAGTAAAACATTCAAATGTTGGAATATGAGATTCCTAGATTGTTGAATCCTAGAAAGTTAAAATGTTAGAATTTTGGAATGCTGATGGATGAGGTCCTTGAATGCTAAAGAATCCAAACACCACAGTCCTAGCTTGTCAGACTCCTAGAATATTAAAATATTAGATTACCACTTATTTAGGTTATTGAAATCCTAAAATGTGTAGTGATACCAGGTTGGAATCTAGAATGTATAATTCTATAATGTGAGCATGTTGGAGTCCCAAAATATCCAAATTCCAGAATCTTTTCAGACTCCTGGAAATGAATCCTTTGGGCGTCAGAGAAACGTGGGGAACTGGGCCAGCTCCCCCATTCTACAGACAAGGAAACTTAAGCTTGGAGAAAAACTTCCCTGGTCTTCTGTGGACTCTCTCTTAGCAGTGAGAACTGATAGGGTTTTGCCCACCAAATGCCCACATCCAGCAGGTCCAGCTCCCCACCCCAACTCAGCCCACTTCATGGGAAGCTGATGCAGTGGGGGTACAGGGGCAGACTGTCCCTTGGGTGAACTTCTTTGTCCAGTGCTCAAGTCCCCAGCCTGCCCCGCTCAGGCTTCACCCCAGTTTTATTTTTCTGCCAGGTCCAGGTGTGTTAGGGCCCCGTACCTTCCTTCCCGAGGCCCCACCCGGGCAGTTTCACTTTCTGTTCTACCCGGTTTCATTTCCTGCCCCCAGGCCCCCCAAGCTGAGGACCCAGACACCTGGGTCCTTTGAGCATCGGGTAGGAGGCGCCCCCCTTATCTCCAGCCCCCTCGAGTCCTAGAGCCCCGCCCCCCCACTTTCCCAGGAGCCCCGAAAAGTCCGCCTTCCAGCTCGCCCCACCCCAGTGCTGGGCCTCGAGCCAGGTAACTGGGACAATAGACAGATCCAGGAAGGAAGCTGGGGGGCGGGTGTGTGAGCCTGGGGAGGGGGCACAGGGGAGGGGGTGTTCATTCAGCATCCCCTCCCACCTCCGCCAGGTTCCGGAAAATTCGAGGTGTCCACGCTCCCGGAGCCACTCTCCCTCCCACCCCAGCTCCCCCTTCCAGCCACCAAACCCACGCCGGCGCCCCCTCCCCGCACACTTGGGGCGCTGGCATCCTGCCCGGCTCGCGCTGGGGTTGGGAGGGGGCAGGCAGGAAGCGAGGGCCTGCGGGGTCTCTGCGTTTCCGGGGGAAACAGCCGGCCCTGCCCTGGGAGGGTCACAGTCCGCCCGCTGCTGAAAGCGGCTCTGAGCTTTTCCGTCGCCACATCCCTCTCCCGCCCCTCAGTTCCCTGAGTGTGGCTTCTACGGCCTTTACGACAAGATCCTGCTTTTCAAACATGACCCCACGTCGGCCAACCTCCTGCAGCTGGTGCGCTCGGCCGGAGACATCCAGGAGGGCGACCTGGTGGAGGTGGTGCTGTCGGGTGAGAGGTGGTGGCCGGCCTGGGGGCGGGGCCTTGGGCGGGGCGGGGCATCTGGGGGAGGAGAGGGTAGCGGGAGTTGGAAGTCAGGAGAGGCCGGGTGGGTACAGTGGCTCACGTCTGTGATCCCAGCACTTTGGGAGGCTGAGCTGGAGCTGGGGGGATCGCTTGAACCCAGGAGTTCGAGATCAGCCTGGGCAACATAGTGAGACTCCATCTCTCCTCATCTCTCTCCCTCTAAAAAAAAACAAAGGGAGAGCTGGGGGCTTTGGGAAGATGGTTACAGAGTGGGGCCACGAAGGGGCTTTTTAGGGGCTGGTCTAAACTTTCATTTATGGATTAGGATGCTAGTGACACGGTTTGTACAGTTTGAAAATTCATTGAGCTGTGCACTTTCCTGAACATATGTTATACTTATTTATTTATAAGACTAGTCAATGCAGTAGTGAGAAGGGGAGAAGTAGTGAAAAGAGGAGAAGAAGGAGTTCGATCTGTAACTGACTGTGCTATACTTTAATATAAAGGTAAAAAATGGGCCAGTTGCAATGGCTAACACCTGTAATCCCAGCAGTTTGGGAGGCTGAGGTGGGAAGATCGCTGGCTGGAGCCCAGGAGTTTGAGACCAGCCTGGGCAACATAAGGAGACCCCGTCTCTAAAAAAAAAAAAAAAAGTTAGCCGGGCAAGGTTGCACACGTCTATAGTCCCAGCTACTTGGGAGGCTGAGGTGGGAGGATTTCTTGAGCCTAGGAGTTTGAGGCTGCAGTTAGCTACGATCATGCCACTGCATTCCAGCCTGGGCAACAGAGAGAGACCCTGTCTCTAAAAAAGAAAAAAAGTAGAAAAAGAAAAAAAAAAGTTATGATGTCCATGGCTCCTCCCACGAAAATGCTAAATTAAATCAGAATCTCTGCAAAGTGAGACAGGATCTGCCCATCAGTAGTTTTAAAAGCCCCCCCCCTCCACCCAGGTGATTTTCTCAGACACAGCCAGAAGCCAGTTCACTCACTCACTATTCCAGTCGTATAGATGAGCATGCTCTCAGCACCTTGGACCAGTCTATGGCCCTTGGTCCCTCTTGAGGGTGGGGGGCAGCTGCCTTTCATGGCTGTCCTCCCTGCTGCTCCTGCATACTGCAGTGCTCAGTGAAACCGGCTCAATGAATGAATGACAGAAGTCTGGATTTACACCTTTAGTGACCTCGTTCAGGCTTTAAGTACTCTTTCATATCATAAGCTGGCCTCACTTGAATTTTTATCTTCATCCTTGTCTCTCCCCTAAACCTGAGTTTTATTTTGTTTTTGTTATTTTTATTTATTTTTTGTTTTTTTTAAGATGAAATTTCCCTCTCTCACCCAGGCTGGAGTGCAGTGGCACAAACTCAGCTTGCTGCAACCTCTGCCTCCTGGGTTCAAGCGATTCTCCTGCCTCAGACTCCCGAGTAGCTGGGATTACAGGCACCTGCTACCACACGTGGCTAATTTTTGTATTTTCAGTAGGGATGGGATTTCACCTTGTTGGCCAGGCTGGTCTCAAACTCCTGATCTCAAGTGATCTGCCCACCTTGGCCTCCCAAAGTGCTGGGATTACAGGTGTGAGCCACCGCTCCCGGCCTGTTATTTTGTTTTGAGGTAGGGTCTTGCTCTGTCACCCAGGCTGGAATGCAGTGGCATGATGACCACTCACTGCAACCTCTACCTCCCAGACTGAAGCAATCGTCCCGCCTCAGCCTCCCGAGGTGGCTGGACTACAGGCATTACAGTCATGCATCACCACACTGGGCTTTTCTTTTTTTTTTTTTAAGACAGAGTCTTGCTCTGTCGCCCAGGCTGGAGTGCAGTGGCATGATCTTGACTCACTGCAACCTCTGCCTCCCAGGTTAAACGATTCTCCTGCCTCAGCCTCCTGAGTAGCTGGGATTACAGGCTCGGCTAATTTTTGTATTTTTAGTAGAGATGGGGTTTCATCATATTGTTCAGGCTGGTCTCGAACTCCTGACCTGTAGTGATCCGCCCAGCTGGGCCTCCCAAAGTGCCGGGATTACAGATGTGAGCCACCACACACAGCCTATCCATGTTTTTTTGTTGGTGGTGGTGGTATTTTTAATTAAAAAAATTTTAATTTGGTAAAATATACATAAAATAAAAATTACTATTTTAGACCGGGTGCGGTGGCTCACGCCTGCGAGGCGGGCAGATCACCTAAGGTCAGGAGTTTGAGACCATCCTGGCCAACATGGTGAAACTCCGTCTCTACTAAAAATACAAAAATTAGCCGGGCGTGGTGGCGCATGCCTGTAATCCCAGCTACTTGGGAGGCTGAGGCAGGAGAATTGCTTGAACCGGTCGGCGGATGTTTTGGTGAGCCGAGATCGCACTACTGTACTCCAGCCTGGGTGACAGAGCGAAACTCTGTCTCAAACAAACAAACAAAAACAAAAAACCCCACATTTTAAAGCACCTTTAAGCGTACAGTTCTGTAATTTGAAGTTCATGCACACTGTTGTGCAGCCAGTCTCCAGAACTGTTGTCATCTTGCAAAACTGAAGCTCCCTGCCCATTAAAAACTCCCCAATTCCCGATCTGTCCCTGCCCGGGGCATAGGGATATATGTGTTTTGTTCAGGGGTGGCGCTGGGATTTGAAGCCAGGCAGAATGTAGTATGAGAGCAAATGAATGAAGGAAGGAAAGATCAAACCTTGCGGCTGGGAGGACTGTGAGAAATCAGGGAACGTGGGGTCTGGAAAAGCTTCGGCCTATCCCGCCTCAAGCATCAACCCTTATTTTCCGCCTACAGCCTCAGCCACCTTCGAGGACTTCCAGATCCGCCCGCACGCCCTCACGGTGCACTCCTACCGGGCACCTGCCTTCTGTGATCACTGCGGGGAGATGCTCTTCGGCCTAGTGCGCCAGGGCCTCAAGTGCGATGGTGAGAGCCAAGGGGTTGGGGGTGGGGCCTGGGGCGGGGCTCTGCACCGGGGGCGGAGCCGAATGGTCCTGGCGCGGGGACCGCGTGGGGAGGAGAAGCGGGGCTCAGAGCTGGGGGCGCAGCCTAGGAAGTAATAATGGCAAGAAGGATGGGCCCAGAAGCAGAGCTTGGGGAAGGAGGGGTGGGGCTGGGCTGGGGCTCAAGTCTAGGGGCGGAGCCTAGGAGGTGGAGCTGAGAGGGACAAGTAGGGGCCTAAGAACAGAGCCCAGGGGAGCAGAAGGGTGACTGGGGAAGAGGGTGGGGCCTGTATCAGTTAGGGATCAAGCAGAGAAACAGATCCAGTAAGAGATATATATTAAGATATTTATATGCAAGGAATCAGCTTACAGAATTGTGTGTGGTAGCTAGGCAACTCAAATCCAACTGGGCACAGTGGGGCAGGCCAGTAATCCCAGCACTTTGGGAGGCCAAGGTGGGTGGATCACCTGAGGCCAGGAGTTCAAGACCAGCCTGGGCAACATAGCAAGACTCTGCCTGTACAAGAAATAATTAACCAAGCATGGTGACAGACACCTGTGGTCCCAGCCACTTGGGAGGCTGAGGCAGGAGGATCACTTGAGCCTGGGAGCTCGAGGCTGTAGTGAGCCCTGATTGCACCACTGCACACCAGCCTGGGTGACAGAGTGAGACCCTGGTGCAAAAAAAGGAAAAAGACCGGGTACAGTGGCTCATACCTGTAATCCCAGCACTTTGGGAGGCCGAGGAGGATGGATCACAAGGTCAGGAGATCGAAACCATCCTGGCTAACATGGTGAAACCCCATCTCTACTAAAAATACAAAAAACTAACCGGGCGCGGTGGCGGGCTTCTGTAGTCCCAGCTACTCCGGAGGCTGAGGCAGGAGAATTGCTTGAACCCGAGAGGCGGAGGTTGCAGTGAGCCGAGATCGTGCCACTGCACTCCAGCCTGGTGACAGAGCAAGACTCTGTCTGAAAACAAAAACAAAAACAAAAAAACAAAAAAAGAAACAAAAAATTCATCCTATCAAGAAGGGCAGGCGGGAACTCTCAGGCACAAGGCGAAGCTGATGTCCACAGGTGGAATTTCTTCATCCGAGAAGTCTCTGATCTGCTTTTTAAAACATTCAGCTGATTGAATCAGACCTACCGAGAACAAGCAGGATTACCTCTCCCACCTACAGTCACCTGATTATGGATTTTCATCACATCCAGAAAATACCTCCACTGGGCTGGGCGCAGTGGCTCACAGCTGTAATCCCAGCGCTTGGGGAGGCCGAGGCGGGTGGATCACCTGAGGTCAGGAGTTCGAGACCAGCCTGGCCAACATGGTGAAACCCCGTCTCTACTAAAAATACAAAAAATTACCCGGCGTGGTGGTGGACGCCTGTAATTCCAGCTACTTGAGAGGCTGAGTCAGGAGAATCTCTTGAACCCAGGAGGCAGAGGTTGCAGTGAGCCGAGATCGCACCATCACAGCGTGGGCAACAAGAGTGAAATTCTGTCAAAAAAAAAAAAAAGGAAAAGAAAATACCTCCATGGGGCTTTCTCTTCCCAGTTCTTCCTGGAGTCGGGGAAAAGCTGGGTTGAGAGGGTGAACAGAAAAAACAAACCTTGGCTGGGCACGGTGGCTCACACCTATAAACCCAGCACTTTGGAGGCTAAGGCGGGCAGATCATGAGGTCAAGAGATCAAGACCATCCTGGCCAACATGGTGAAACCCCATCTTTACTAAAAATACAAAAATTAGCAGATGGGGTGGCATGTGCCTGTAGTCCCAGCTACTTGGGAGGCTGAGGTAGGAGAATCACTTGAATCCAGGAGACAGAGGTTGCAGTGGGCCAAGATCTTGCCACTGCACTCCAGTCTGGCAATAGAGCGAGACTCTGACTCAAAAACAAACAAACAAACAAAAACAAACCTTCATGGCAACATCTAGATTAGTGTCTGAATAACTGTGAATCTCGCCTAGCCAAGCTGACACATAAACATGACCACCAGGGTCCACCTCTTATCAACGTGGCACCTGTCTTAGTTTGTCAGGGTTGCCATAACAAAATATCACCCTGTGTGGCTTAAGTCCAGGAGTTTGAGACCAGCATGGGCAACACGGTGAAACCCTGTCTCTAAAAAATACAACAAATTGGCCAGGCATGGTGGTGCATACCTCTAGTCCTAGCTACTCAAGAGGCTGAGGTGGGAGGATCAGCTGGGCCCAGGAGGTTGAGGCTGTGGTGAGCCGTGTTCACGCCACTGCACTCCAGCCTGGGTGATGGAACACGATTCTGTCTCAGAAAAAAAAAAAAAAAAAAAAGGTCACCCAGTCCCGTTGGATTACAGCCATACTCTTTCAGCCTCCATTAACCTTAATTACCTCCATAAAGGCACCATCTCCAAATATAGTTGCATTAGAGGTTAGGGTTTCAACATATGAATTTTGGGGGAGACATGGACATTTAATCCATAACAGGAGCCATACATATCTCCTTAAATCATAGTTTAAAAACATAGTGTTTTGTTTTGTTTTTTCTTTTGAGACAGTGTCTCACTCTGTCACCCAAGCTGGAGTGCAGTGGTGGGATCTCAGCTCACCGCAACCTCCGCTTCCCAGGCTCAAGTGATTCTCCTGCCTCAGCCTCCTGAGTAGCTGGGATTACAGGCACGCACCACTACTGCTTGGCTAATTTTTGTATTTCTAGTAGAGACAGGTTTCACCACGTTGGCCAGGCTGGTCTTGAACTCCTGACCTCAAATGATCCACCTGCCTCGCCCTCCCAAAGTGCTGGGATTACAGGTATGAGCCACTGCACCTGGCCAAAACATACAGTTCTTTAAGCCAAGATATCTCAAGGTTCAGCCCAAGTGTCAAGATCTATAGGTCCTCTGTCCCTGTTATTCATTCTTCTGAGAATGTTGAAATCAGGGCTCTGCCTACAGATGAAGGCCATGTACCTGCATTCGCTATGAGGACAGATGACAGGTGAGGACCATCCATTCTGTGATGAGACCCTGTGGCTCCATTTTTTTTTTTTGAGACAGAGTCTTGCTCCGTCACCCAGGATGGAGTTCAGCAGCGTGGCCTTGGCTCACTGCAATCTCTGCCTCCCGGGTTCAAGCAATTCTCCTGCCTCGGCCTCCCAAATAGCTGGGATTACAGGTGCACGCCACCACTCCTGGCTAATTTTTGTATTTTTAGTAGAGGCGGGATTTCACCATGTTGGCCAGGCTGGTCTCAAGTATTCCACTCACCTCAGCCTCCCAGAGGCATGAACCACTGCGCTGGGCCCCATGTGCCTCCATTTTTATACAATGTGCCCTGAGATTAGAGGCATGTTTTTGGATGTTCCATTGGGTATTAGGTCTGAGACAGTATCTGTAGCTCCATGGGTGCCACGCTTGTACAGAAATCCAGATTCTGGGCTGGGTGCGGTGGCTCACGCCTGTAATCCCAGCACTTTGGGAGGCCGAGGCGGGCAGATCTTGAGGTCAGGAGTTAGAGACCAGCCTGGCCAACATGGTGAAACCCTGTCTCTACTAAAAATACAAAAATTAGCTGGGTATGGTGGCAGGCGCCTGTAATCCCAGCTACTCGGGAGGCTGAGGCAGGAGAATCATTTGAACCTGGGAGGCAGAGGTTGCAGTGAGCTGAGATCATACATTGCACTCCAGCCTGGGCGACAGGGTGAGACTCCGTCTCAAAAAAAAAACAAAAACAAAAAAACAAAAAAAAAATCGTTTCTCCAGCATCCTGTGTTCCAGATCATCATGCAGTCCTAAATATATTTGTATTATTTAAGGACTCTAGGCCTGCAGAAACTGACTCTGCATTCAAAGCTCTTATAAATATTGCCATCGTCCACACACCATATCCAACTCTTGAGGTCTCAGCATATGCAGTCTTCGTCATGGTACAGCCCTGGTGTCATCAAGTCCTAATGGGTTCTCAGCACAGACCTCAGTGACCCAGCATCACAGATGATGGTCCCAGTTCCTGTGGTGGCAAGAGAACCCCAAATGACTCCATTCCGACAGGAGTTTAACTCTATCCTGAGACTCATTCTGGGAGTTATAGATAAGATTCTGAAATTCTGGAAAGCATATGAATGATTCAAGGCCAACACTGGGAAATGGTTCCCGTATGCAGACCATTTGCCCTGCTGAAGCTCTTCTTGCAGGGCCAACACCGTTCTCCAAGCTTGCCTCTGCGATTACAACGTGCAGCCAAGACAGTGCCTACAATGAGGAGGTGTGGAACTGGAAAGCCTGGAGCAGGCGGCTCCCAGAAGGCCTCCCAAAGGCTGGAGGAACATTCTTCACTCCAGAATAGAAAGCGATCCTGGAATCGTTTGGAATCACTGGAGATGTATTAGAGCGCGCATACACGTTTCCGGTGGGGAACGGGGACTTGAGCTGATTTCTCCAAGGATGAGGATTTTAAAAGATAAAATAGGCAGGGCACAGTGGCTCACACCTGTAATCCCAACGCTTTGGGAGGCTGAGGTGGGAGGATCACTTGAGCCCAGGAGTTCAAGACCAGCCTGGGCAACATAGCGAGACCCCATCTGTACAAAAAAAAAAAATTATCTGGGCATGGTATCGTACGTCTGTGGTGCCAGCTACGCAGGAGGCTGAGGCAGGAGGATGGCTTGAGCCCAGGAGTTGAAGGCTGCAGGGAGCTATTATTGTGCCATTGTGCTCCAGCCTGGGGTACATGGAGATCCTGTCTCTACAAAATAAAATAAAGACAATAACAAGTCATACTTCTGCCTAGTATGGTACAATGAACCTGAGTACAACTGATAACTCTTCTTTTTGAGACTGAGTCTCACTCTATTGCCCAGGCTGGAGTGCAGTGGCATGATCTCAGCTCACTACAACCTCCGCCTCCTGGGTTCAAGTGATTCTCCTGCCTCAGCCTCCGGAGTAGCTGGGATTATAGGTGTGTGCCACCACACCCGGCTAAGTTTTGTATTTTTAGTAGAGGTGGGGTTTTGCCATGTTGGCCAGTGTGGTCTCGAACTCCTGACCTCAAGTGATCCGCCTGCCTTGGCCTCCCAAAGTGCTGGGATTACAGGCGTGAGCCACCATGCCTGGTCCGCACTACTAAGATTTAATCACACTACTTAGGGATTGCCTGGATTCCAGGTCTACAGAAAAGAGAAAGTGGGGTATGGGGGTGAGCAGACCTGGAGGGGGTGATAGTGACCTTAGGGGTGGGGGTGAGGAGAGGCATTTTCTCTGGGAAACTTGGGGCTGGGGAAAGAAGGGGAACCAAAGGGGCCTCAGAAAAAGGAAGGTCAGGGCTAGAAGGGGGAACAGGTGTCTCTAGGGAGTTGGACAGGAGTTTTGGGGAGGACTAAAAGGAGGTGCTTACCATAGAGGATTGGGGCTGGGTCAGAGCTTTGGAGGGGACTTTTGAGGCATCCCTTGTTGCAGTGGGGAAAGGTGGGGTGCGAGGCGTGTTCAGGCCCTGCGGGACAGACGGGGTGATGTTGGGGCAAAAGCTGGAACTAGGGGCGGAGCTTTGGAGGGAAGCTTTGAGGTATCCGTTGTTGGAGTGGGAAAATTGTGGATGTGGGGTGTGTTCAAGGTCTGGGGGACAGATGGGGTGATGGCAGGGCTACAAGCTGAAACTAGGGATGGAGCTTTGGCGGGGACCTTTGAGGTGTCCCTTGTTGGAGTGAGAAAAGGGGTGTGGGTGTGTTCAGGGTCTAGGGGATAGATGGAGTGATGGTGGGGCTACAAGCTGGAACTTGGGGCGGAGCTCTGAGGAGGGGCGGGCCTGGGGTGGGGGCTGATACACTTACGGGTAGTACCTTTTGGAGGATATCGTGCTGGGGGTGAGGGGACAGGACCAGGTGGGAGATTGGGTGGAAAGGGCAGAGTTCTCAAGAAGAGACCTAGGAGGGGCAGAGGCCATTTCTCTTACTCTCTGGCGCCCCCTGCAGGCTGCGGGCTGAACTACCACAAGCGCTGTGCCTTCAGCATCCCCAACAACTGCAGTGGGGCCCGCAAACGGCGCCTGTCATCCACGTCTCTGGCCAGCGGCCACTCGGTGCGCCTCGGCACCTCTGAGTCCCTGCCCTGCACGGCTGATGAGCTGGTGAGGAGATAGGGGATGGGACGGATTGGTAGCTAGGCGGGTGACGGGGCCCAGGCATGGGGCCAGTGCACTGATGTGTCCCTTTCGTTCTTGCCGACGACAGAGCCGTAGCACCACCGAACTCCTGCCTCGCCGTCCCCCGTCATCCTCTTCCTCCTCTTCTGCCTCATCCTACACGGGCCGCCCCATTGAGTTGGACAAGATGCTGCTCTCCAAGGTCAAGGTGCCGCACACCTTCCTAATCCACAGCTATACACGGCCCACCGTTTGCCAAGCTTGCAAGAAACTCCTCAAGGGCCTCTTCCGGCAGGGCCTACAATGCAAAGGTTAGCTGGGCCCGTCGGGGAGGACAGACAGGGTCAGAGCTTCCTCCCTGTCCCAACCTGGTCTTGTAGCAGGACACAAGGATCTCAGCACAGGTATTCTGAGCCTTGGGAGCCCAGGGCCTCAGAATGGGGGAGCCCAGGGCCTCAGAAGGGGAGAGCCCTGAATCCTAGCGTTCTGGTACTTTTGGAATTCTAGAATCCTAGAACCTCAGTTTTGTGTGTGTGTGTGTGTGTGTGTGTGTGTTGTTCTTCTTTGGAGACAGAGTGTCACTCTGTCACCCAGGCTGGAGTGTAATGGCGCAATCATGGCTCACTGCAGCCTCAACCTCCTGGGTTCAAGTGATCCTCCTGCCTCAGCCTCCTGAGTAGCTAGGACTACAGGTGGTGCCACCACACCCAGCTAATTTTTAAATCATTTATAGAGATAAGGTATCACCATATTGTCCACGCTGGTCTTGAACTCCTGGGCTTAAGCAATCCTCCTACCTCGGCCTCCCAAAATGCTGGGATTACAGGTGTGAGCCACCATGCCCAGCTGAACCTCAGTCTTTAGAACCTTGGAATTCTAGATTCATAAAGCGTTTAGCATAGGATTCTAAAACTGTAGAACCTGAGAATTCTAGAATCAGAACCATAGCATTCAAAAATTCCGAATGATAGAATTCAGCTAAAATAACAACAGAACTTTAGATTACACATCTTAGATCTCCCAAGTTATAGATTCTCAGAACATGAGAATTTTGGAACCATGGGATTTGAAGGTAATAAAAACATAGGCACATCAAATTTGAGAGTCTTAGACATCTAGAATCGTATAAACTTGAAACCATCGTAACCTAGAATCCTGGAAATTCTAGACTCCCAGAACTTTGAACGATCAAATTCTAGAATCCAGCCAGGCATGGTGGTTCATGCATGTAATCTCAGCACTTTGGGAGGCCAAGGTAGGTGGATCACTTAAGCCTAGGAGTTTAAGACCAGCCTGGGCAACATGGCGAAACCCTGTCTCTACAAAAAAAATTAAAAACTAGCCAGGTGTGGCAGCATGCATCTGTGGTCCCAGCTACTTGGGACTCTGAGGAGGGAGGATTAATTGAGCCCAGGAGGTTGAGGCTGCCGTGAGCCGTGATTGTGTCACTGCATTCCAGCCTGGGTGACAAAGCAAGAACTTGTCTCAAAAAAAGAAAAAAAAATTCTAGAACCTCAGAGGTCTAGATCCATATAAACTTAGAAACATCCAATGCAAGAATTTATTGGAACAATCAAATTCTAGAGCTAAAGAAGCATGGAAACATCAGATTCTAGAATCTTGTATGTATAGAATCCTAGAACCTTGGAATCTGCAGACTCTGGAGGCAGAGAAGCCTAGAAGTATAGAACTCTAGAAGTGCCAAATTTTAGAGTTGAGATATATAACACTCTAAAATCTTGGACATTAAAGAGTCTTAGAAGTGTCAAATCATAGATGTCTAGAGTTCTGGAAACTTGGACATCAAACTCTGAAGCCTTAGAAATACGGCATCAGGGCCGGGCGCGGTGGCTCAAGCCTGTAATCCCAGCACTTTGGGAGGCCGAGACGGGCGGATCATGAGGTCAGGAGATCGAGACCATCCTGGCTAATATGGTGAAACCCCGTCTCTACTAAAAATACAAAAAACTAGCCAGGCGAGGTGGTGGGCGCCTGTAGTCCCAGCTACTCGGGAGGCTGAGGCAGGAGAATGGCGTAAACCCGGGAGGCAGAGCTTGCAATGAGCTGAGATCCGGCCACTGCACTCCAGCCTGGGCGACAAAGCGAGACTCTGTCTCAAAAAAAAAAAAAAAAAAAAAGAAATACGGCATCAGGCTGGGGGCAGTGGCTCACACCTGTAATCCCAGCACTTTGGGAGGCTTAGGTGGGTGGATTGACTGAGCCTAGGAGTTCAAGACCAGCTTGTACAATATGGAAAGACCCCATTTCTACAAAAAATACAAAAAATTAGCCGGGCATGGTAGTGCGTGCCTGTAGTTTCAGCTACTCAGGAGGCTGAGGTGGGAAGATTGCTTGAGCCTGGGAGGCAGAGGTTGCAGTGAGCCAAGACTGAGCCACTGTACACTCTAGTCTGGGAGAGACTAGAGACAGAGCCAGACTATTTCTCAAAAAAAAAAAAAAAAACAGAATCATAGAACCTTCATAAAATAGGTTTTTAGTAAACTCTAGAATCTTTGATGTATAGTGTCCCTAGAACCATGGAAACACTGAACTCTACAGCAATGGTTCCCGTCCAGGGGCAATTTCACTGCTAGGGGATGTTTCACAAGGGTTGGAGATAGTTTGGTTTGGTACACTGGGATAGTGCTACTGGCGTCCAGTAGGTAGAAGTCAGAGATGCAGCTAAACATCCTACAATGCACAGAGCAAATGCCCTAAAACAAGGAGTTATCCTGGGCACTATGTTAGTGTCACGGGTTGAGGAACCCAGCCCTAGGGTGTTCAGAGTCTAGAGTCACAGCACATTAGAACCAATAACACACACACACACACAAGTCGGGCACGCGGTGGCTCACACCTGTAATCCCAGCACTTTAGGAGGCCAAGGTGGGTGGATCTACTGAGGTCAGGAGTTCGAAACCAGCCTGACCAACATGGCGAAACCCCATCTCTACTAAAAACACACAAAAATTAGCTAGGCTTGGTGGTGGGCACCTGTAGTCCCACGCCCAGCTAATTTTTGTATTTTTATTTTTATTTTTATTTTTATTTTTTGAGACAGAGTCTCGCTCTGTCACCCAGGCTGGAGTGCAGTGGCCGGATTTCAGCTCACTGCAAGCTCCGCCTCCCGGGTTCACGCCATTCTCCTGCCTCAGCCTCCGGAGTAGCTGGGACTACAGGCGCCCGCCACCTCGCCCAGCTAGTTTTTTGTATTTTTTAGTAGAGACGGGGTTTCACCGGGTTAGCCAGGATGGTCTCGATCTCCTGACCTTGTGATCCGCCCGTCTCGGCCTCCCAAAGTGCTGGGATTACAGGCTTGAACCACCGCGCCCGGCCAATATTTTTAGTAGAGATGAGGTTTCACCATGTAGGGCAGGCTGGTCTCGAACTCCTGACCTCAAATTATCTGTTCTCCCCGACCTTCCAAAGTACTGAGATTACAGGTGGGAGCCACCGCACTTGGCAGTCATCGGGATTTTGAGTCTAGCCCTCCCACTTAATCAAGACCCCAAACTGTGGCTGAAAGTGGGAAAATGACCAGGGCAGCGGCAGCCAGTGTTCTTACCCAGGCAGCAAGAGTAGACTCTTTTGAGCCTGGGGCTTAGGGTCAAGGTTCAAGCCTTCCAGGTAACCTCTCTTCCCCTTCTCACCTGTCCCCTTGTTCCCTGTCCTACCAGACTGCAAGTTTAACTGTCACAAACGCTGCGCCACCCGTGTCCCTAATGACTGCCTGGGGGAGGCCCTTATCAATGGAGGTGAGAGGCTGGGGGGACGCTGGGGAGAAAGGGGAAGGGGCAGGACTGGGTGGAGGCCCCTCTAACGCCTCCGTCCCCACAGATGTGCCGATGGAGGAGGCCACCGATTTCAGCGAGGCTGACAAGAGTGCCCTCATGGATGAGTCAGAGGACTCCGGTGTCATCCCTGGCTCCCACTCGGAGAATGCACTCCACGCCAGTGAGGAGGAGGAAGGCGAGGGAGGCAAGGCCCAGAGGTACGCACGGAACCCTCCAAGCAACCCTGGGGGAAGGACCTCCTGCACAGTGAACCTCCATATCTTTTTATCTACAGTGGGCTGACATCACCTTGTATTTGTAAATTTTCCCAGTTCCTGAGGCAAACCTTTTAAAGCACTACAGCTTTTTAAAAATAATTTTTTGTTTTGAGACAGGGTCTCGGTCTGTCACCCAGGCTGGTGCAGTGGTGCAGTCTTGACTCACTGCAGCCTCAACCACCTGGGCTCAAGCGATCCTGCTACCTTAGCCTCCCAAGTAGCTGGGACCACAAGCTCATCCACCACACCCAGCTAATTTTTGTATTTCTGCAGAGACAGGGTCTACCCTATGTTGCCCAGGCTGGTCTTGAACTCCTGACTCCTGAGCTCAAGTGATCCACCCGCCTCAGCCTCCCAAAGGGTCTTGCTTTGTTGCCCACTGGAGTGCAGTGGTGTGATTGTGACTCACTGTAACCTCAAACTCCTGGGCTCAGGTGATCCTCCTGCCTTGGCCTCCTGAGTATCTGGGACTACAGGGACGCAATGCTATCTGGCTAATTTTTTTTTTTTTCTTTTTTTAGACAAGAGTTTCACTCTTGTTGCCCAGGCTGGAGTGCAGTGACACAATTTCAGTTCAATGGAACCTCCACCTCCTGGGTTCAAGCGATTCTCCTGCCTCAGCCTCCGGAGTAGATGGGACTACAGGCACCCACCACCATGCCTGGCTAATTTTTTTGTATTTTTAGTAGAGACGGGGTTTTGCCATGTTGGTCAGGCTGGTCTCGAACTCCTGACCTCAGGTGATCCATCTGTCTTGGCCTCCCAAAGTTGCTGGGATTACAGGCGTGAACCACCACGCCCGACCTATATTCTTCTTCTTTTTTTTTTTTTTTTTTTAGGGATAGGGGTCTTGCTATGTTGCCCAGGGTGGTCTTGAACTTCTGGGCTCAAGCAATCCTCCCACCTCAGCCTCCCAAAGTGCTGGGATTACACATTTTGAAACTATATACAGAGTTCACACTTATTCAACTCCACTGGAATGTGAGCTCAGGTGCATGAGGGCAAGGATATTTGCTGCCCTCCCAGGTGCCTAGGACAGGGCTGGCGCAGATCAGGCACTTCCTATCTGGGTGTGGCATGAATGTTTCTTGAGAAAGCTGGCGCAGCACAGTTCACACGGGCGCTGGAGGCTGAGAGTCAGCCCAGATCCCAGCTCTACCACTTCACTTGCTAGGTGCTTCCCTGTGTGCCACAGTTTCCTCCTGGGGCGATGAGGTATCTACCCCACAGGGTGATAAACCTGGGGCAGGGGTAAGCGGGCACCCTCACAGGTGCACCGGAAAATATTTAATGGGCACCTGCTGTGTTCTGACTCCAAGCACGCAGCTATGAACAAAAGAGGTAAAAGTCTGCTCTTCTGGAGCTGACGGTCTCAGTGGGGAGACAGCTAATAAATGCATCCACAGCATTGGGTACTGGTGATGGTGATAAAAACAAGAGGAGATGGAGAATGGGGGACATGCTATCTTAGGGTCATTCAAGGAGACCTCGCTGAGGAAGTGGCAGTTGAAGGGAGGGGAGGGAAGGAGCCTTGTGGGGCTCTGGGGGAGAGGCTTCCAGGCAGAGGCAACAGCAGGTGCAAAGGCCCTTGGGTAGAGCCACCCGTGTTCCAGGGACAGCACAGAGACCCATGTGGCTGCAGCAGGGAGGGTGAGGGGAAGAGGGTGGGACAGAAAGGGGATGGGTAAGCTGGTCACAGTAACGACAGTGTTTCCTGTGGTGCCTCCCAACCCAAGCAGCCTGAAGCCGCAGGTTCCCTTTCTCCCACGTCTTTCCTGGGAATATCTAGTAACACAATCATACGCTGTCAGAGTTGGACCTTGAGGGATTGGGGGTGGTGGGTGTGGGGAGAGGTAGCCTATTTCACAGATGGGGAAACTGAGTCTTAGGCAAAGGGATGTGGTCAAGGCCACCCGGGTCCTTTTTTTTTTGAGACTGAGTCTCACTTTGTCGCCCAAGCTGGAGTGCAGTGGCAGGATCCAGGCTCACTGCAACCTCTGCCTCCCAGGTTCAAGCAATTCTCCTGTCTCGCCCTCCCGACTAGCTGGGATTACAGGCGCCCGCCACCACACCCAGCTGATTTTTTTAATTTTTAGTAGAGATGGGGTTTCACCATGTTAGCCAGGATGGTCTCGATATGCTGACCTCGTGATCTGCCCACCTCGGCCTCCCAAAGTGCTGGGATTACAGGCGTGAGCCACTGCGCCCAAGGCCACCCTAGTTCTGATCTAGCACAGGGATCCAGAGATTGTTGGTTCCAGAGCTGAGCAAGTCAATCTCTCAAATCTCGAACTCCTGACCTCAAGTGATCCCCCCACTTCTGCCTCCCAAAGTATTGGGATTACAGGCATGAGCCACCATGCCCAGCAGGTCACTTAATCACTCTCTAGACCTTCCTTACTGTACTAACAGCATCTGCACAGATGAGGGAGGTGAGGCCCAGAGAGGTTGAATCACTTACCCAGTGTCACACAGCTGGCTCCACAATCGCTGGACTAAATACCAATTAGCATTTACTGGGGGTCCTCTGTATGCCAGGCACTTTACTAAGCTCCGTAGAAAGGTTTCCACTCCTCATAGCATCCCGTTTGGGTGGAGAAACTGAGGCACAAAGAGGTTAGTTAATTTGCTAGGCAGCCTGACTTCAGAAATGCCTATTACAGAAGCCCTCTCAAGAATCTCCTTCTGGGCCAGCGTGGTGGCTCGCACCTGTAAGCACTTTAGGAGGCCGAGGCAGGTGGATCTTTTCAGGCCAGGAGTTCGAGACCAGCCTGGCCAACATGGCGAAACCTCATCACTACTAAAAATACAAAAATTAGCCAGGAGTGGTGGTGCGCATGTAATGGTCACCGTGATTGTCCCAGCCACTCAGGAGGCTGAGGCATGAGAATTGCTTGAACCCAAGAGGCAGAGGTTACAGTGAGCTGAGATCGCACCACTGCATTCCAGCCTGGGTGACAGAGCGAGACTCTTAAAAACAAACAAAAGGCCAGGCGCGGTGGCTCAAGCCTGTAATCCCAGCACTTTGGGAGGCCGAGATGGGCAGATCACGAGGTCAGGAGATCGATACCATCCTGGCTAACACGGTGAAACCCCGTCTCTACTAAAAAATACAAAAAAACTAGCTGGGCGAGGTGGCGGGCGCCTGTAGTCCCAGCTACTCGGGAGGCTGAGGCAGGAGAATGGCGTAAACCCGGGAGGCGGAGCTTGCAGTGAGCTGAGATCCGGCCACTGCACTCCAGCCTGGGGGACAGAGCGAGACTCCGTCTCAAAAAAAAAAAACAGAAAAAAAAAAAGACAACTCCCGGGTGTGTGTTGGGGGTGGGAAATTGTCAAAACAAAAACCAACCAAACAAAAACAGTCCGCAACTCCCTAGTTTCCCAGAGATGCCCCCTGCGGCCCCAAGCAGCATGGTCATTTTCTGCATGTGACTTCTCACCCCTTACTCTTCCTCCGCAGCTCCCTAGGGTACATCCCCCTAATGAGGGTGGTGCAATCAGTGCGACACACGACGCGGAAATCCAGCACCACGCTGCGGGAGGGTTGGGTGGTTCATTACAGCAACAAGGACACGCTGGTGAGTGGCCGGGGCGGGGCCAGGTGCGGGGCGTGAAGGTTGGAAGAGGGGCGGCTCAGCTTGAGTGGGCGGGGCTAGGTGGGTGGGGCTGAAGCTAGGCGCGGGCGGGCCAGTAGTGGGCTGGGCCATGCTGGAGGCGGGGCTTGAATTAGAAGCGTGGGTTATAAGGGTGGGACTAGGGGCAAGAGTTAGGGAAGACACGGGGCTAAGAGCAAGGTTATGGGCGGGGCTAGAGTTAGGGGAGGAGCTTGGCTGGAGGAAGAGGGCTAAGTGGAGGTGAGTCTGGGGTTAGGGCGTGGGGGCTGGGCTAGGGTTAAGGCTAGGAGCGGGGCTAGGGTTAGGGCGTGTGTGGGGGGGGTGGGACTACGGCGTGGGGGTAGGTACTAGGGTTAGGGCGTGCACGTGGTGCTCCAGGCACCTGGAGCCCCAAGCAGCGCCACGGGACGGGACCAGGACTGGGCCGGAAAGTCTGGCGGTTCACGTGACTCTTCAAACATCTTTGCAGAGAAAGCGGCACTATTGGCGCCTGGACTGCAAGTGCATCACGCTTTTCCAGAACAACACGACCAACAGATACTATAAGGTAAGCCTCCGGGCTTCCAGCTCCCCTGGACTTCCCGCTGTGCCCACAAACTTCCCCACACCTCCTCCTACCCCCGGTTACTCCAGACAGATCCTGCAAATCACACCCTCTGCCCACCCCCAGCCTCCCTGCTTCCAGCTCATCAGCAAGAGCTGTCCATCCGATTCTGGCCCCACCACTTTCCAGCGCGGGCGGCCCGGGCAGGTTCCCTACTTCTCAGTGCCTCACGCTTCTCACCTGTAAATATGCCTCAAATGCTAATACCTCAGGGCTGGTGCTAGAATTCAAAGAGCCAATCCACTAAACCAATCGGCTTAGGGCGTGGTATATTAAGCTCCCAGTACTTCTAAGGCTGTTCTCACTATTCCTTTATTTTTTTTATTATTTATTTATTTTTTGAGATGGAGTCTCACTCTGTTGCCCGGCTGGAGTGCAGTAGCGTGATCTCGGCTCACTGCAACCTCCACTTCCCGGGTTCAAGCGATTCTCCTGCCTCAGCCTCCCGAGTAGCTAGGACTACAGGTGAACGCCACCTCGCCCAGCTAATTTTTGTATTTTTATTGGAGACGGGGTTTCACCATGTTGGCCAGGATGGTCTCGATCTCTTGACATCACGATCTGCCTCCCGCCTCGGCCTCCCAGAGTGCTGGGATTACAGGCGTGAGCCACGGCGCCCGGCCTCGCTATTCCTTTATAATTAATGTATTGCATTATGTGTGTGTATTCGTCACCACCTCCTGTGCCCACGCCGTGTCCCAGCCACTGTCTTCCACTCGGATGGTTGCAGCCTTCTCCTTGCAGGGTCCTTGCTTCTGACCTCAACCTCTGTCATTTCCCCCCTAGTAGCCAGGGGAGTCTTTATTAAAACCCTCAAAACCCCCCAGTGGCTCCTATTGTCTTACAGTAATAAAACGGGGACTCCTGCTGTTACCTGTCCTGGAGTGTCTTCCTTGAACTTTCCATGGCTGGTTCCTTATCATCTTCCCATTTTGCTCAGACCACACCATCTAAAATACTGCCCTTGGCCAGGCATGGGTGGCTCATGCCTGTAATCCCAGAGCTTTCAGAGGCCGAGGCGGGAGGATCACTTGAGATCACGAGTTCGAAATCAGTCTGGCCAACATGGTGAAACCCTGTCTCTACTAAAAATACAAAAATTAGCGGGGCGTGGTAGCGGGTGCCTATAACCCCAGCCACTTCGGAGGCTGAGGCAGGAGAATCGCTTGAACCTGGGAGGCAGATGCTGCAGTGAGCTGAGATCGTGCCACTGCACTCCTGCCTGGGCAACAGAGCAAGACTCCATCTCAAAAAAAAAAATAAAATAAAATGCTGTCCTCACCGTCCCCCCACCCATGTGTCCATGTCATCACCTGGTTTTATGGGCTACCTAAGTCATTCATTCTTTCCTCCCTCCTTCCTCCCTCCCTCCCTCCTTCCTCCCTCCCTCCCTCCTTCCTCCCTCCCTCCCTCCTTCCTTTGTCCTTCCTCCCTTCTTCCTCCTTTGACACGTTTCCCACCCCATGATCCCTGCGCCTTCTGTCCCGCCTGGGTCCCCTCAGCCTCCTTCCTGGTTCTCTGTCTCCATCTCATTCTATTCCATCTGCCCTCCGCATACAAGCGGATAATGCTCAAAAGCCTTCGGTGGCTTCCTGAGGCCGTTGGACAAAGCCCAGGCTCTTCCTTGTGGCCTGCGAAGCCCTGTGTGGCCTCATTTCCTCCATTTATTATCAAACATTTATTTAGTTTTGAGACGGAGTCTCGCTCTGTCACCCAGGCTTAAGTGCAGTGTCGCATTCTTGGCTCACTGCAACATGCGCCTCCCGGGTTCAAGTGATTCTCCTGCCTTAGTCTCCTGAGTAGCCAGGATTATAGGCATGCCACCATGCCTGGCTAATTTTTGTGTTTTTAGTAGAGATGGGCTTTCACCATGTTGGTCAGGCTGGTCTCAAACTCCTGACTTCGTGATCCGCCCACCTTGGCCTCCCAAAGTGTTGTGATTACAGTTGAGAGCCACCGCACCCGGCCCATTTATTTATTTTGAGACAGGATCTTGCTTGTCTCCCAGATGCAGTGGCATGATCATGGCTCACTGTAACCTCTGCCTCCCTGGCTCAAATAATTGTCCCACCTCCCCAGTAGCTGGGATTACAGGTGCGTACCACCACACCTGGCTAATTTTTGTATTTTTTGTAGAGATGGGGGTCTCATCATGTTGCCCTGGCTGGTCTCAAACTCCTGGGCCAGCGATCTGCCTGCCTTGGCCTCCCAAAGTGCTGGGATTACAGGCTTATGGCACCATGCCTGACTGATTTTTAAATTTTTTGTAGAGCTGGGGTCTCACTATGTGGCCCAGGCTCGTCTTGAACTCCTGGGCCATCTGCCCTCCTCGGCCTCCCAAAGTGCTGGGAGTACAGGCATGAGCCACCACGTCCAGCTGTCAAATGTTTATCAAATCAAGCTTTTACTGTGTCAAATCAAGCTTTTACTGTGTCCAGGCACCGCCATGTGATGGGAATACAGCTTGGCTTTTGAGCACAGCCTTTCCTCAGGGCCTTTGCACATGCTGTTCCCCTACTCTTTGCCAGCTGACTTCTTCTTACCTTTCTGGTCTCTGCTTCAATATCACTTCTGCCAGTAATTAGTATTATTATTATTTTTGAGATGGAGTCTCACTCTGTCACCTAGGCAACAGTGGCGCGATCTTGGTTCATTGTAACGTCTGCCTCCCAGGTTCAAGCAATTCTCCTGCCCCAGCCTCCTGATTAGTTGGGATTACAGGCACATACCACCACGCCTGGCTAATTTTTGTATTTTCAGTAGAGACGGGATTTTGCCATGTTGGCCAGGCTGGTCTCGAACTCCTGACCTCAAGTGATCTGCCCGCCTCGGCCTCCCAAAGTGTTAGGATTACAGGCGTGAGCCACCGCCCCTGGCCTCTGCCAGTAATTATAAAAGAACAGTGAGAACAGGCTTAGAATTACTGGGAACTTGTCTAACCACTCTGCAAACCAGGCCCATCCCCATCAACATGGATCCTGTGTATCCTTCTGGGTAAGCAGTAGAATTCCAGGGTCTGCCTGGTATCCTCACCTGTGCTGGTTCCGCATCCTGCAGGAAATTCCGCTGTCAGAAATCCTCACGGTGGAGTCCGCCCAGAACTTCAGCCTTGTGCCGCCGGGCACCAACCCACACTGCTTTGAGATTGTCACTGCCAATGCCACCTACTTTGTGGGCGAGATGCCTGGCGGGGCTCCAGGTGGGCCAAGTGGGCAGGGGGCTGAGGCCGCCCGGGGCTGGGAGACAGCCATCCGCCAGGCCCTGATGCCCGTCATCCTTCAGGACGCACCCAGCGCCCCAGGCCATGCTCCCCACAGTAAGTCCTCCCACCCCGTCCTTGAAAGAATAGGTCTAGATGGGTGGGGCAGGATTCTGGGGAATGGAAGGGCCAAAGAGGGCCCTTGGGCAATGGTGGGGTTGAAAACATGGCTTCTGGACTCAGCAGGCCTGCGTTCAGACTCTATTAATCATGCCTGTTAATCCCAGCACTTTGGGAAGCCAAGGAAGGAGGATCACTTGAGGCCAGGAGTTCAAGACCAGCCTGGGCAACATAACGAGATTCCATCTCTACAAAAAAATAAAAACAATTAGCCAGGTGTGGTGGCGCACTCCTGTAGTTCCAGGTACTTGGGAGGCTGAGGCAGGAGAATTGCTTGAGCCTGGGAGGTTGAGGGGCTGTAGTGAGTCGTGATCGCACCACTGCACTCCAGTCTGGGTGACAGAGCAAGACTCTGTCTCCAAAAAAGAAAAAACAAACAAAAAACACAAAAATCCACAACAAATCTCTGTTAAGCTCCTGGCCTGATATGTGGGCTTGGGCATGTCACTTCCCCTCCATGAGCCTTGTCCCAGGTGCTGATAAGTCCTCATGCACTTACTGAGTGCCTCCTCTACGCGGGACAGTGCTGGGGACCCAGTGATCAGGACAGCCCAAGACCTGCCCTCATGGGGCTCAGAGTCCAGTAGGGCAGAATACCTGTCTTCAGAGAGTGATAGTCCAGGGTGGGCAGGGTTGGGACAAGGGAGCCAGGGAGCTGGAGGGGCCCAGAGGGGTACCTGACCCAATCTGGGTGTATAGGAGGGCTTCCTGGAGGAGGTGACATCTGAACTGAGACCTGGAGGCTGAGGCAGGGTGAGATGTGGGAAAGAAAATGAGATCTCATTTTAGGCAGAGGCAAAAAGTGATGAAAGAGTACCAGGTTCCCACCCTCTGGAGCTTATAATCCAGTGTGGGTTACAGACACTGATCATTAACCCATACAAGCAACGAGTGTGATACAGAACATTTGCGACAGTGATCCAGCTTGGTTCTAGGAGTGACATTTGAGCTGACACTTGAGGATGAGGAGGATTTAGCTAAGTCTAGGATGAAGGAAAGAGTTTTCCTGGCAGGGGAAACAGCACATGCCGAGACTAGAAGGTAGAAGAGAGCTTGCTGTATTTGAGGCCCAGCAAGGAGGCCAGTGTGTCAGGAATAGCATGTGGGGGGTTGAAGTCAGAGGTAGATGAGGGCCTAGGCCATGCCTTTTAGACCATTTAAGGAGCTCAGGCTTCTTCCTCAGGGCACTGGGGAGCCATGGCAGAGTTGTGAGCAGAGGAAGGATAGGGTCAGCCTTGTGCCTCAGTAAGACCCCTCTGGCTTCTCTGTGGGAGGTGAATAGGAGGGGCACGATTGGGGCAAGGAGACCAGGGAAGGGGCTGTGGAGTGAGGACCCAGAGTTGGAGGGCGAGCAGGGGCCTAGACTGGTGGAAGAGAGAGACATTCAAGTGGCAGAAAGATCCGGATTTAGAAATATCTGGCTCTGGTTGGGTTTGTAGGGGGACAAATTCAAGGGAAGACGCAGGAGTCAGTCTGGGCTTTCCCTCCAAGACTCGGTTTCCTTCTCTGTATATTGAGGTCAGTCTGCCTCCCCTGGTGCTGAGATCCTAGGGTAAAATGCTCAGCAAAATCATCTGTAACGTCACTCCTTTAGCCACTCAGTACATCTCATTTACTCTTCCTGGTGGCCCTATGAGGGAGGTCCTTTTATTATCCCCATTTTCTAGATGAGGAAACCGAGGTTCATAGTGGACAAGTCACCAGCCTGAAGCTGCATGTTGTATCGAACATTGGATTCAAATCTGGGTGGCCTGACTCCCAAGTCTGCCTTTGCAGGTATAGGTGGAGATAATCCTGAGCCTGGAGTCCCCTCACCTCTCTCTCTCCCCTCTCCCCAGGACAAGCTTCTCTGAGCATCTCTGTGTCCAACAGTCAGATCCAAGAGAATGTGGTGAGACTCCTGCCCACACATGATGCCCTCCCTTCCCACAAACCCTCCCCAGCTCTCTCAGCTCCTTGACTCCCCCTCCCCGATTTCCATTTGCACCCCTGACCTGCCCTGTCTTCACCCTGCAGGACATCGCCACTGTCTATCAGATCTTCCCCGATGAAGTGCTGGGCTCAGGGCAGTTTGGAGTGGTCTATGGAGGTGAGGACACTTTAGAGCTAACCCAGAGGGGGCCTGGGGCTGGGGGAAGCTGCTGTAGCTCCAACCCTTCCTTTCTGATTGGTCACATGCTCACCTCCTATGTTGATTGGGTTAGAAAGCTAGATCCTAGGTGGACTGGTTGTAGGTTCTTTTCTCACTGGGAGAAACCAATGGACTCTCCTCCTGTTGTAAATAGGAAGCATAAATTCAGCACTCTGATTAGTCACAGAGGTAGATTTTGATTGGATAGGGAAGGTAGATTCTGCATTCTGATTAGCCACAGAGCTAGAACCTAGATTCTGATTGGATTGCAGTATAGATTCTGCATTCTTATTGGCCACAGAACTAGATCCTAGATTCTGATTGGATAGGAGGATAGATTCTGCACTCTGGCCACAGAGCTAGATCCTAGATTCTGACTGACTAGGAGGGCAGATTCGGCATTCTGATTGGCCACAGGCTAAATCCTAGATTCTGATTGGATTCAAGGGGTGGTAAATTTTACACTTTGATTTGTCACAGAGCTAGATCCTAGAGCTGGATAGGACAGGGAGGGTAAATTCTACACTCTTGGAAGTGTAGAATGTGGGTGGAGATAATTCTGAACCTAGAGTCCCCTCACTTTTGTCTCTCCCCTGTCCCCAGGACTCTTATGGGCCCCACAAAACTAGATGCTAGATCCTGACTGGTTATAAATCCAGTTTCCCATGTTATACATTCTCTTCTTTGGAGCTTTGTTTTTTGCTTTCCTTGTTTCTGCCTTTACTCCCAAAGTGCACCTCTGCTGGCCTTTTCACATATCTCCTGGGGCCTCCAACTCTGCCCAACTCTGACTGTCTCTATGATGGGGGGGCAGAGGTCAGCAGAGGTGGAGATACTCCTGCCAAACTGGGTGGTCTTGCTCTCTCAACCCCCATCTGTCTGACTCCCTGCCCAGGAAAGCACCGGAAGACAGGCCGGGACGTGGCAGTTAAGGTCATTGACAAACTGCGCTTCCCCACCAAGCAGGAGAGCCAGCTCCGGAACGAAGTGGCCATTCTGCAGGTAAGCACCAGGCCGCCTTCCCTTTCTGCTGCTTCCTTTCACGGGCCAGCTGACCCAGTGTGTAGGGGTGGTCAGGGAAGGCTTCCTGGAGGAAACCATATGCATGTTGAGACTGAAGAGGAGGAGAAGGTGTTCTTAGCAGAGGGACCAGCCTGTACAAAGGCCTGGTGAGAGGGAGCATGAGGTTTTCTAGAAAGGAGGTACTGGAAGATGAGGCCAGGGAGGAGGGTGAAGCCAGACCCTTGGGACTTTCTCCCGAGGGTACTGGGGAGCCACAGAAGGCTTTTGAGCAAGGGAGGGGCAGAATCAGGTGCATACTTTAGGAAAATCCCTTGGGCTGCCATCTGGAGGGTGGGTGGAAAGGGAAGTGACTGTAGCCAGGAGGCTGAGTGGGGATCTGGGTGGGAGAGAGGGGTTAGACCAGGATAGGACTGGGGAATGTGAGAGGGGGTATGGATTTAAAAGATACAGACATGCAGAGCTCTCCCCATTTCTCCAAGCTCCCGCTCCTCCCTCCTGCAACCCTGGGCCTCCACCAGAATTTCAGGATGTAAAGATCCTTCTGGGCCGGGCGCGGTGGCTCAAGCCTGTAATCCCAGCACTTTGGGAGGCCGAGACGGGCGGATCACGACGTCAGGAGTTCGAGACCATCCTGGCTAACACGGTGAAACCCCGTCTCTACTAAAAAATACAAAAAACTAGCAGGGCGAGGTGGTGGACGCCTGTAGTCCCAGCTACTCGGGAGGCTGAGGCAGGAGAATGGCGTAAAAACCCGGGAGGCGGAGCTTGCAATGAGCTGAGATCCGGCCACTGCACTCCAGCCTGGGCGACACAGCAAGACTCCGTCTCAAAAAAAAAAAAAAAAAAGATCCTTCTGGGCCGGGCATAGTGGCTCATGCCTGTAATCCCAGCACTTTGGGAGGCCGAGGTGGGAGGATCATTTGAAGCCAGAAATTTGAGACCAGCCTGGCCAACATGGTGAAACCCCATCTCTATATTTAAATAGAAAGAAAAAAAAGATCCTCCTGGGCACCTGGCAGGTGGGGTGGAGGGGGGCCTGTTCTGTCTTGGCCTGTGGGAAGCCCCCTTCCCTCCCCGAGTGCCAACACCCCAGGGACATCCTTCTCCTTGTTTGTCATCCTCCTGCTCCCATACCTGACCCTTTGGGGTCTGAGTTCGTGGGCGACCTGGGCCCTGACCCCGCTCCCCACCCTGCAGAGCCTGCGGCACCCTGGGATCGTGAACCTGGAGTGCATGTTCGAGACGCCTGAGAAAGTGTTTGTGGTGATGGAGAAGCTGCATGGAGACATGTTGGAGATGATCCTGTCCAGTGAGAAGGGCCGGCTGCCTGAGCGCCTCACCAAGTTCCTCATCACCCAGGTGCGCCATTCTGCCCGCTGCCACCCACCCCTCCCCATCAGGTGTCGGCTTAGAGAGGCCCTGTATGCCTAGGGGGTCAGGAAGACACTGGCGGGAGTCACGATAGCAGATAATAGAAACCATAATCAGGCCGGGCATGGTGGCTCACGCCTGTAATCCCAGCACTTTGGGAGGCCAAGGTGGGCAGATCACGAGGTCAGGAAAACGAGACCATCCTGGCTAACATTGTGAAACCCCGTCTCTACTAAAAATACAAAAAATTAGCCGGGCGTGGTGGCGGGCGCCTGTAGTCCCAGCTACTCGGGAGGCTGAGGCAGGAGAATGGTGTAAACCCAGGAGGCAGAGCTTGCAGTGAGCTGAGATCGCGCCACTGCACTCCAGCCTGGGCGACAGAGCAAGACTCTGTTTCAAGAAAATAAATAAATTAATAAATAAAAACCATAATCGTACAGGAGTAATAATAACCATAATATAAAGAATAAGCCGGGCACGGTAGCATGTGCCTGTGGTCCCAGCTACTCAGGAGGCTGAGGCAGGAGGATCACTTGATCCCAGGAGTTCTGCGCTGATCAGTTGTTCTCATTAAGTTTGGCATCCATGCGGTGACCTCCTGGGAGCGGGGGACCACCAGGTTGCAAAGCAGCCCAGGTTGGAAGCAGAGCAGGTCAAAGCTCTTGTGCTGAGCGGTAGTGGGATCGCATCTGTGAAGAGGCACTGCACTCCAGCCTGGGCAACATAGCGAGACCTGTCTCTAAAAAGAAAGAAAAAAGAAAAATAATAGAGTGACAATAACAATTAAAAATAATAAAGAGTAGTCTGGGCGCGGTGGCTCATGCCTGTAATCCCAGCACTTTGGGAGGCTGAGGCAGGCGGATCACCTGAGGTCAGGAGTTTGAGATCAGCCTGGCCAACATGGTGAAACCCCATTTCTACTAAAAATACAAAAAGTAGCTGGGCGCGGTGGCGGGCGCCTGTAATCCCAGCTACTTGGGAGGCTGAGGCAGGAGAATCGCTTGAACCCGGGAGGCAGAGGTTGCAGTGAGCCGAGATCGCGCCACTGCACTCCAGCCTGGGGGACAAGAGTGAGACTTCATCTCAATAATAATAATAATAAAGAGTAATAATAATAGAAAAATAATAGACTAGTAGTAATGATAGCTACTTTTACTATAAAAAAAAAAAAATGATCAGTCAGGCTCCCTGGACCTGATTTGACTCATCTGGTAAAAAGGGGAGTCAGGCATGGTGGGGTACACCTCTAATCTCAGCTATTCAGGAGGCTAAGGCCAGAGGACTGCTTGAGCCCAGGAGTTTGAGACAGCCTGGGCAACATAGCAAGAGCCCATCTCAAAAACAGGCTGGCTCATGCCCATAATCCCAGCACTTTGGGAGGCCAAGGCAAGAGGATCGCTTGAAGCCAGGAGTTGGAGACCCGCCTAGGCAACATAGTGAGATCCCATCTCTACAAAAAAAAAAAAAAAAAAAAAGAAGATCTAGCTGGATGTGGTGCCTGGTAGCACAAGTCTGTAGTCCTGGCTGCTTGGGAGGAGGGAGTGGAGAGGATCTCTTGAATCTAGGTGGTCAAGGCTGCAGTGAGCTATGACCATGCCACTGCACTCCAGCCTGGGTGACAGAGCGAGACCCTGTCTCAAAACCAAACAATAGAAAAAAGCGTCAAGGAGCCCTTTTTCTCTCATTCATTCATTCAGTTGGTCAACAAATACTCCCTAGTCCATCCTCTGTGCTTGGTGCCTTGCTAGGCAGTGCTGAGGACACGGGGATGACCAATACAGCCCCAGCCTTAGACAATGATCGCTCAGGTGAGCAGGGCCAGGACAAGGGAGGCTGATAATGGTGATGATAAATAATGTGGTCACTGACATTTATTGAGCACTTACTATGTGCCAGGCATTCTTCAGACTCATTTAATCTTCATAGTAACCTATGTAGGAGGTGCTATTATTCTCACTCCCCTTTTACGGTTGAAGAAACTGAAGGTCAGAGACATCAAATAACTTGTCCAGAGTCACATAGCTGGTGGGACTTGAACCTAGGATCTTTGCTTTTAACTGGTGATGTCAAACTCATTTGTGTTACATTCAGACAGATTTTCCTTGTGTGCCTGTGCTTTTTGTTTGTTTTTTTTGAGACAGGGTCTCGCTCCGTCACCCGAGCTGGAGTGCAGCGGTACAACCATGGCTCGCGGCGGCCTCGACTTCCCGGGTTCAGGAGATTCTCCTGCCTCAGCCTGCTGAGTAGCTGAGACTACAGGGATCAGCCATCACGCCCAGCTAATTTTTATAAAGACAGGGTCTCGCTATATTGCCCAGGCTGGTCTTCAACTCCTGGGCTCAAGTGATCCTCCCAACTGGGCCTCAGCCTTGCAAAGTGCTGGGATTACAGGCATGAGCCACTGTGCGCAGCCTCTGTTCTGATTTCTTTTTTTGGGAGGGCACATTAGATTCTTATCACTTATGTTGTTCAATGGTTTTATCCCAGTATTTGTTTGCCTCTTTATTTTATATTTAGCTTTTATTTAGCATAGGGTTTTATTTTATTCTATTTTTATTTTTTTTTGAGACAGGGTCTCATTCTGTCATCCAGGCTGGAGTGCAGTGGTGTGATCATAGCTCACTGCAGCCTCAAACTGCTGGGCTGAAGCGATTCTCCTATTTCAGTCTCCTGAGTTAGCTGGAACCCCAGGCATGAGCCACCATGTCCAGCTAATTTTTTTTTTTTTTTTTTTTAATGTTTTTGTAGAGACAAGGTCTTGCCGTGTTGCCCAGGCTGGTCTTGAACTCCTGGGCTCAAGTGATCCTCCCATCTCAGTCTCCTGAGTTAGCTGGAACCACAGGCATGAGCCATCACACCTGGCAATTTTTTTTTTTTTTTTAATGTTTATGTAAAGACAGGCTCTTGCCATGTTGCCCAGGCTGGTCTCGAACTCCTGGGCTTACGTGGTCCTCTTGCCACAGCCTCCCAAAGTGTCCGGTTACAGGCGTGAGCCACTGCATCCAGCCTGCCATAGAGTTGAACTTTTATGATGTTAAATATCGCCTTTTGTGGTTTCTGTGTTTCACATCCCTCCTAGAAAGGCCTTTCCTTCTGGTTGGCGCCTTGTCTTCTTCTGAGACAGCTCTGTGGGTCTCAGAGTCATCGTTGCTGTTTCCTTTACCCTGGCCCAGCACCCTTATCCTCTCAGGCAGCGTGCCTGTTTGTCAGGCTGGCTTATGGGATGGGGACAGAAATCCCCTGATGCAACCTCATCCAGACCTTATTATTTATTTATTTTTGAGACAGAGTCTTGCTTTGTTGCCCAGGCTGAAGTGCAATGGCACGATCTCGGCTCACTGCACCCTCCGCCTCCTGGGTTCAGGTGATTCTCCTACCTCAGCCTTCCGAGTAGCTGGGATTATAGGTGTGTGCCACCATACCTGGCTAATTTTTTGTAATTTTAGTAGAGATGGGGTTTCATCATGTTGCCCAGGCCGGTCTCGAACTCCTGACCTCAAGTGATCTGCCCGCCTCAGCCTCCTAAAGTGCTGGGATCACAGGTGTGAGCCTCCGCGCCCGGCCACATCCAGACTTCAGGTGTGGAGAGGAATCGTGGTTCTCACAGGTGGCTGCTTGCAGCAGCTGAGGGGGTTTCTCTTTCCGGCCTTCGTCTCTTCCTCTCTTTTTGCCTGCTTGCTCTTCTTTCTCTCTCTGCAGATTTCTGCTTTCTGGGCTCTTGCCTGCTCTACATCCAAGCCCTGTGCTAAACCCTTTACCTCATGAGCTTATTTAGGCCTCACCACCATCCTATGAGGTAGGTATTGTTATAACCCCCATTGTATAGATGAGGAAACTGAGGCTCAGGGAGATAGCTGTCTCCCTCGAGGTCACAGCCGAGTAGCTTTCCAGCCAAGATTTGAGTCTGGATCTATCTAGCTTCCAACCTGCCCTCTTTTTTTTTTTATTTTTTTGAGACGAAGTCTCACTCTGTCACCCAGGCTGGAGTGCAGTAGCACAGTCTCAGCTCACTGCAATCTCTGCCTCCCAGGTTCAAACGATTGTCCTGCCTCAGCCACCTGAGTAGCTGGGACTACAGGCGCGTGCCAGCACACCCAGCTAATTTTTGTATTTTTAGTAGAGATGGGGTTTCACTATGTTGGCCAGGCTAGTCTTGAACTCCTGACCTCGTGGTCCACCCACCTCAGCCTCCCAAAGTGCTGGGATTACAAGCATAAGCCACCGTCTCTGGCCAATGGTTTTTTTTTTTTTTTTTTTGAGACGGAGTCTTGCTCTGTCGCCCAGGCTGGGGTGCAGTGGCCGGATCTCAGCTCACTGCAAGCTCCACCTCCTGGGTTTACGCCATTCTCCTGCCTCAGCCTCCTGAGTAGCTGGGACTACAGGCGCCCGCCACCTCGCCCGGCTAGTTTTTTGTATTTTTTTAGTAGAGATGGGGTTTCACAGTGTTAGCCAGGATGGTCTCGATCTCCTGACCTCGTGATCCACCCGTCTCGGCCTCCCAAAGTGCTGGGATTACAGGCTTGAGCCACCGCGCCCGGCCTGTTTTTTTTTTGTTTTTTTGAGACGGAGTCTCGCTCTGTCACCCAGGCTGGAGTTCAGTGGCACTATCTCAGCTCACTGCAACCTCTGCCTCCTGGGTTCAAGTGATTCTCCTGCCTCAGCCTCCTGTGTAGCTGGGAATACAGGCACACGCCACCATACCTGGCTAATTTTTGTATTTTTAGTAGAGATGGGGTTTCACCATTTCAGTCAGGCTGGTCTTGAACTTTTGACTTCGTGATCTGCCCACCTCGGCCTCCCAAAGTGCTGGGATTACAGGCATGAGCCACCATGCCCAGCCTAACCTGCCCTCTTTATTCACATGAACTGGGAGAAAATCAACTGACAAAATCTGGAAATGAGCCTGGCGAGGTGGCTCACGCCTGTCATCCTAGAACTTTGGGAGGCCAAGGTGGGTGGATCACCTGAGGTCAGGAGTTTGAGACCAGCCTGGCCAACATGGTGAAATCCCATCTTTACTAATAATACAAAAATTAGCCAGATGTGGTGGCGCACACCTGTAATCCCAGCTACTCAGGAGGCTGAGGCACAAGAATCGCTTGAACCTGGGAGGTGGAATTTGCAGTGAGCTGAGGTCATGCCGTTGCACTCCAACCTGGGCAACACAGTGAGACTCCGTCTCAAAAAAACAACCTGGAGATGACATACAACACATGAATCTTTCCAGCTTGGTCTCCCAGTCTGTAGAATGAGGAGTTTGGCTGGGCAGGGTGGATCATGCCTGTAATCTCAAGGTTTGGGTAGCTGAGGTGGGAGTATCATTTGAGGCCAGGAGTTTAAGACCAGCCTGGGCAACACAGCAAGATGCCATCTCTACAAAATTTTTTTTTTTTTTTTAAAGAAAATCAGAATAAACACAAGTATTTAAATTCTGAGACATAGATAATAATTGCAGTAGTACAACACTGTGCTTCTGGTGTACTTGGCATTTTGTTTGAGAGAATCAAGAAATATGATTCTCACAGATAAATGGTTACATGATAATGGTTTTTTTTTTTCTTCCACTCAGCTTACCTTGTCATCATAGGAACATACAGCAGGAGAAGCTTTATTTAAGAGACACACACAAATATATTTACCAATAGGCCATCACAAAAATAGTAACTAATAACAACAACAGTAACATCTAACATACAGTGGTTAGCTATCCTAAGCGCTTTACATGCATCTTTAGATACGCTTTAAACCTTATAGCAACCTGTGAGGTCGGTACTCTTTTTTTTTTTTTTTGAGATGGGGTCTCGCTCTGTTGCCCAGGCTGGAGTGCCGTGGTGCGATGTTAATTCACTGCAACCTCTGCCTCTGGGTTCAAGCAATTATCCCGCCTCAGCCTCCCAGGTAGCTGAGATTACAGGCTCGCGCCACCACGCCCGGCTTATTTTTGTATTTTTAGTAGAGATGGGGTTTCACCATGTTGGCCAGGCTGGTGGGTGGGTACTATTATCACCCCCATTTTATGGATGAGGAAACTGAGAGCCAGAGAGGTGAAGAGACTTGCCCAAGGCCGTAAGTTCGTAAGCATTGAGCCAGGTTCTCCACCTGAGGAGGGCAGATTGGCTCTAGAATCTCTCTGCCTCTTTTTTTTTTTTTTTTTTTTTTGAGACAGATTCTCGCTCTGTCGCCCAGGCTGGAGTGCAAAGGCATGATCTTGGCTCACTGCAAACTCCACCTCCCAGATTCAAATGATTCTCCTGCCTCAACCTCCCAAGTAGCTGGGACTACAGGTACCCGCCACCACGCCCAACTAATTTTTGTATTTTTAATAGAGACAGGGTTTCGCCATGTTAGCCAGGATGGTGTCTAACACCTGACCTCAGGTGATCCACCTGTCTCAGTCTTCCAAAGTGCTGGGATTACAGGCTTGAGTCACCGCACCCAGAGTTTTTTGTAAGGATGAAAAATATTTTTTTAAAAAATGGAATCAGGCTAGGTGCAGTGGCTCATGCCTGTAATACCAGCACTTCGGGAGGCCAAGGTGGGTGGATCACGAGGTCAGGAGTTCAAGACCATCCTGACCAACAGAGAGAGCAACCATCTTTACTAAAAATGCAAAAATTAGCTGGGCATGGTGGTGTGCGCCTGTAATCCCAGCTGGTCAGGAGGCTGAGGCAGGAGAATTGCTTGAAACCAAGAGGCCTTCTCAAAAAAAAAAAAAAAAAAAAAAAAAAGCCGGGGGGAATCAAAGCCTGACATAGTGGCACATGCCTGTAGTCCCAGCTATTTGGGAGACTTGGGTGATCACTTAACCCAATTAGTTTGCGGCTGTAGCAAATGATACTGCACTTCAGCCTGGTGACGGAGGGAGACTCCATCTCTTAAAAAAAAAAAAAAAAGGGTGAGGTGGGGTGGCTCACGCCTGTTATCCCAGCACTTTGGGAGGCTGAGGTGGGTGGTTCACTTGAGTGCAGGAGTTTGAGACCAGCCTGGGCAACATGGTGAGACACTGTCTCTACAAATACAAAAATTAGTCAGGTGTGATGGTGTGTGCCTATAATCCCAGTTACTAGGGAGGCTGAGGTGGGAGGATGGATTGAGCCTGAGAAGTCGAGGGTGCAGTGGGCTGTGATCCCAGCTCTGCGCTCCAGCCTGAGTGACAGAGCAAGACTCTGTCTCAAAAAAAAAAAAGAATCACATAGTTGGATCTTGAAAATGCGTGCTCTATTAGTAGCATTCAGGAGTTTACCATATGCTAGAAGATCTCAGGATCTTCACAGCCCCTCTCATGTAACCGAGCCTTTCTAGTTTACATTTAACTCTTCTCTCTCAGGTGTAAATGGTTCTATGATTCTGAGATTCTTTGGTGCTCCAGTGCCTCCTGTTTCCCTGGCAGGGGTGTGTAGGAAGGCATGGATGGGGCCAGGCGTAGTGACTCACTCATGTCTGTAATCCCAGCATTTTGGGAGGCTGAGATGGGTGGATCACTTGAGGCCAGGAGTTGGAGACCAACCTGATCAACATGGTGAAACCCTGTCTACTAAAAATACAAAAAAAACTATCAGGGCAGGTCTGGGTGCAGTGACTCACGCCTGCAATCCAAGCACTTTGGGAGGCCGAGGTGGGCGAATCACGAGGTCAGGAGTTCGAGACCAGCCTGGCCAATATGGTGAAACCCGTCTCTACTAAAAATAGAAAAAATTAGCTGGGCATAGTGGCTGGCACCTGTAATCCCAGCTACTCGGGAGGCTGAGGCAGGAGAATCTCTTGAGCCCTGGAGGCGGAGGTTGCAGTGAGCTGAGATCACGCCGCTGCACTCCACCCCAGGTGACAAAGTGAGACTCCGCCTCAAAAAGAAAAAAATAAAATTAGCCAGGCATGGTGGCACACGCCTGTAGTCCCAGCTACTTGGGAAGCTGAGGCAGGAGAATCACTTGAACCCGCGAGGTGGGATTGCAGTGAGCTGAGATCATGCCACTGCACTCCAGCCTGGGTTACAGAGCAAGACTCTGTCTCAAAAAAAAAAAAAAAAAAAAAAAGCATGGACGGGTTTGGAGGGCTGGCTGCTGAGGGTGAGATTTGGCTGAGTACCTGTCTACCTTTCTTACTGGCCCCATCTGCTCCCCTCAGATCCTAGTGGCTTTGAGACATCTTCACTTCAAGAACATTGTCCACTGTGACTTGAAACCAGAAAACGTGTTGCTGGCATCAGCGGACCCATTTCCTCAGGTCAGTCATGTCCCCTCCTGATTTGGGGAAATCCAGGCAACGCTGATGGCCAGGGTGGGGATGGGGAAGGGGATTATATTAATCAAGATGTGGGGGCCAGGCACAGTGGCTCTTGCCTGTAATCAGCATTTTGGGAGGCTGAGGCAGGAGGATCACTTGAGCCCAAAAGTTTGAGACTAGCCTGGGCAACAAAGCGAGACTTCATCTGTACAAAAAACGAAAAAAATTAGCCGGGAATGGTGGCGTACACCTATAGTCCCAGCTGCTTAGGAGGCTGAGATGGGAGGATTGCCTGAGCCCAGGAGTTGGGTGGCTGCAGTGAGCTATGATCATGCCACTGCACTCCAGCCTGAGTGACAGAGTGAGACTCTAGCTCTTAAAAAAAAAAAAAAAAAAAAAAAAAAAAAGAAGACCGGGTGCGGTGGCTCACGCCTGTAATCCCAGCACTTTGGGAGGCCGAGGCGGATGGATTATCTGAGGTCAGGAGTTCGAGACCAGCCTGACCAACATGGAGAAACCCCATCTCTACTAAAAATACAAAAAATTGGCCAGGCGTCGTGGTGCATGCCTATAATCCCAGCTACTCCAGAGGCTGAGGCAGGAGAATCGCTTGAACCCAGGAGGTGGAGATTGCGGTGAGCTGAGATCGTGCCATTGCACTCTAGCCTGGGCAACAAGAGCGAAACTCCATCTCAAAAAAAAAAAAAAAAAAAAGTAAAAAGAAACAGATGAAATTAATTTTAATAATATAGTGTATCCCAACATATAGCACTTTATTCAATAGTCAACATAAAAATTATTAAGGCCAGGCGAGGTGGCTTATGCCTATAATCCCTGCACTTTGGGAGGCCAAGATGGGAGGATAGCTTGAGCCCAGGAGTTTGAGTCTGCATCCACAGTGAGCTATAATTGTGCCACTGTACTCCAGCTGGGGTGACAGAGCAAGACCCTGTCTCTTAAAAAATAAACAAAGTTCAGTGAAATATTCTGCTTGTTTTTCATACTATGTCTTCAAAATCTGGTGTGTGACAGTTGGGGAAATAGATTGACATACCCAAGTTGTTCCAAACATATTTAAAAGTTTTCTGGTCGGGCACAGTGGCTCATGCCTGTAATCTCAACACTTTGGGAGGCTGAGGTGGGCAGATCACTTGAAGTCAGGAGTTGGAGACCAGCCTGGCTAACATGGTGAAACCCTGTCTCTACTAAAAATACAAAAATTAGCCGGGCATGGTGGCAGGCACCTGTAATCCCAGCTACCCGGGAGGCTGAGGCAGGAGAGTTGCTTGAACCCAGGAGGTGGAGGTTGCAGTGAGCCGAGATCACACCACGGCAGTCCAGCCTGGGCAACAGAGCAAGACCTGGGCTAAAAAAATAAAAATAAAATAAATAAAAATTTTAAAAAAAGATCCAGCCAGGCGCGGTGGCTCATGCCTGTAATCCCAGCACTTTGGGAGGCCGAGGTGGGCAGATCACGAGGTCAAGAGATCGAGACCATCCTGGCTAACACAGTGAAATCCCATCTCTACTAAAAATACAAAAACTTAGCCAGGCGTGGTGGTGCGCGCCTGTAGTCCCAGCTACTCGGAGAATGGCGTGAACCCAGGAGGTGGAGCTTGCAGTGAGCTGAGATTGCGCCACTGCACTCCAGCCTGGGCGACAAAGCGAGACTCCGTCTCAAAAAAAAAAAAAAAAAAAAAAGATTCATAGGAAAGGGTAGATCTTGGAAAAGGGAAAGATCTATAAGATCTGTAGAAAGGGTAGAGGACCTCAGGAAAGTGTGGCTGTCACATTGAGATTCAGCTCAGGAGTTGGCACATGGCTGGTTTCAAAGTTGACAGAGGCTTCAGACTTCAAGGATTTGGGGCTCTATCCTGCAAGCAACAGTGAGCCAAGGAAGGGTTTTGAACAGGGAAGGGACAATACATGAACAGAGCGGGGACTGAGGCTGAGAGTGGTAGGCAGCAGAACAGGACCTTGAACCCAGGTCTTGCTGGCTCCAAAGCCTGTCCATGACCTTACACTGCAGCCATTAACAATGAGGGAAAGGGGCCAGGCGTGGTGGCTCATGTCTGTAATCCCAGCACTTCGGGAGGCCGAGGCAGGCGGAACACCTGAGGTCAGGAGTTTGGGACCAGCCTAGCTGACATGGTAAAACGTCGTCTCTACTAAATATATAAAAATTAGCCAGGTGTGGTGGTAGGTCCCTGTGATCCCAGCTATTTGGGAGGCTGAGGCAGGAGAATTGCTTGAACCCGGGAGGCAGAAGTTGCAGTGAGCCAAAATCACGCTACTGCACTCCAGCCTGGGCGACAGAGCAAGACTCCATCTCAAAAAAATAAATAAGACAATGAGGGAAAGGTAGGCATACACCGTACTGTCTGCCGGCTACCGCAGTCAGCACCTGCTCCTACCTAATCCCCAGGAAAGCCTGAGAGGAGGCTGTTATCAACAACCCCCCAATACAGATGACAAAATCAAGGCCTGGAGAAATTAGGTTCCTGACCTGAGATCACCGAGGCTCATTCTGTGCTAGACACTGCTCCTAACACGTTGCATATATATTCTTCTTTCAGTTTAAATAAGCACCCTTTAAGGTAGGGACTGTTAAGATCTCCATTATGTTTCATGTTTGTTTGTTTGTTTTTTGAGACGGAGTCTCGCTCTGTCACCCAGGCTGGAGTGCAGTGGCACGATCTCGGCTCACTGCAACCTCCGCCTCCCAGGTTCAGGCGATTCTCCTGCCTCAGTCTCCCAAGTAGCTGGGACCACAGGCTTGTGCCACCACGCCTGGCTAATTTTTGTAATTTTAGTAGAGACAGGGTTTCACCATGTTGGCCAGGCTGGTCTCGAACTCCTGACCTCAAATGATCCATCTTCCTTGGCCTCCCAAAGTGCTGGGATTGCAGGCGTGAGCCATCATGCCCCAATCATGTATATTTTAAGGCTATTAAAAAAAAAATCTGCATTATTCAAAACAAACCATTGGAGGTGGCAGAGGTATAGCAGCAGCTAGCATTTATTGTGCACCAACTGCATGCCAAATATTGTCCTGTGGGCTTTGGATGGTTTAACTCACTAACCATCATGGCAGTCCTCTGAGATAGGTGCTCTTCTGCTCATATTCTTCCTATAGATGGGGAAACTGAGGCACGGAGAGGGAAAGTCACTTGCCCAGGGTTGCTCAGCTAGTGAGCCGAGGAGCCTGGATTCAAACCAGCATTCAGCTTTCTCTGGAATACCATGGCGGGTGGTGTGGTGGGGATGCTGGGGCGGGTGCGGCTCCATCACCCGATAGAGCCTTCGCCCCTCGCCCTCTGCAGGTGAAGCTGTGTGACTTTGGCTTTGCGCGCATCATCGGCGAGAAGTCGTTCCGCCGCTCAGTGGTGGGCACGCCGGCCTACCTGGCGCCCGAGGTGCTGCTCAACCAGGGCTACAACCGCTCGCTGGACATGTGGTCGGTGGGCGTGATCATGTACGTCAGCCTCAGCGGCACGTTCCCTTTCAACGAGGACGAGGACATCAATGACCAAATCCAGAACGCTGCCTTCATGTACCCGGCCAGCCCCTGGAGCCACATCTCAGCTGGAGGTGCCTGGGGCCCGCCTACCCCATGGGTGGGTGGGTTGTGGGGTGGGGCTGGAGGAGTGGGTGGGGCCACGAGAGGGGGTGGACCGGGAAGCAGCCTGGCACCTTGTGGGTGGAGCCTAGTGGTGGGGCGGGCCTACTGGAGGGGCGTGGCCACAGGAGGAGCCATCCTATAAACAGTGGGCTGGGACCCAGTCCTAGACTAGGTTACTTGGGCTGGAAACCAAGTGCCCCAAAACTGCTAAGGAGAACACTTGGAGCCTTAGGGGGCTGAGTGAGACTTGGCTTATCTAGGGTGGGATCAGGAGAGGGACTGGACTTGAGGGTGGCAAAGGGCTGGGGTGACCAGGAGAAGGGGCTGAGCCCCTCAAGGCATTGGTTGGAACCTGGAGCCTTTGGTTTTATGACCCCAAAAAGGTAAGCCTTGCAAAGAGGAGGCACCAGTGGGTAGGGTTGAGGAACAAGGGCCTGGCTACTTTGCTGGGTACTGGGGCCATGACTTGGGTGAAGATGGGCCTGAAGCCTGGAGTGGGTCCAGTGACCGAGGGGGCCAGTCTAGGGATGTGGCCTTGGAGGGTTTCTGAAGAGGTCCAGTAACAGGGCAGACCCTGAGGCCTGGAAGCTGGGAGGGGATGGGAGCGGGGAGGAGAAGGGAGCCAGGACTGAGGCAGACGTTGCGATCTCTGCATTCCTGGGCTTTGGTGTCGTGGCTGGGCCTGATGAGGTGGCACCGGGCCTGGTGACTTGAACCTGCTTGGGAATGGGTCTGTAACTTTCCCTGCTTGGAAAAGTTAAGTCCTAAGGCCTGGAGCTTTGAGGCTGGGTGTGGGATGGCATGTTTAGAGGGCCAGAGGCAAGGCTAAGATACTGGGGTGTGTCAGAAGCCAGGAGAACAAGGGACATGTCTTGGAGCCAGGGAGCTCAGGAAGACAGATGGAGTATGGGAAGGGGGGGATCATTCATTCGTTTATTTATAACCATTTATTCAACAAGTACATTCATGTATTTATAACCATTGATTCAACATGTTGAGTGCCTACGATGTGCCAGGCATTGACTGTTCCAGCTCTGGGAATACTGTGATGACTTGGACAGGAGGGGTCAGGTGCGGGGGAGCTCCTTGAGTGGTCTGTGAAGAGTGGAAGGGGGAAGAGCCCTCTCTGGAGGGTGTGACTTCATGGAGCAGGTGGGGCAGGGTGATGCGGAGGTTGCTCAGTGCAGGACAAGACAAGGTCTTGGTGGTGGTCTAAAAGTACAGGCCCTAAGCAGTGAGAATGTGGATTGACTTGAGTCCTGGAATAATACTGGGGGTGTTCAATACTGGCTTTTTTTTTTTTAGACGGAGTCTTGCTCTCTCGCCCAGGCTGGAGTGCAGTGGTGTGATCTTGGCTCACTGTAACGTCCGCCTCCTGGGTTCAAGGGATTCTCCTGCCTCAGTCTCCCAAGTAACTGGGATTACAGGCACACACCACCTGCCTGGCTAATTTTTTGTATTTTTAGTAGAGACGTGGTTTTGCCGTGTTAGCCAGGCTGGTCTTGAGCTCCTGACCTCAAGTTACTTGTCTGCCTCAGCCTCCCAAAGTGCTGGGATTGCAGGCATAAGCCATCACACCCAGCCAACATTGTCTTTTGAGACCCACCCAGAAGTCCCTGAGTAAAAGTGCATCGAGTGTGCACAAGTGAATTTAAGTGTGGTTGCACCTGTGTGAGGATCACAGCATCCTGTGGGTGTTGACGGGAGCAGGGTGCCTGTGTGCACCAGGCCTCTCCTCGGATGGGTTCACACAGTGAAGCCTTGTCCTTCAAGGCTTCCCATCAAGGAGAGAGCCTCGGATGAGTGCTGGCTTGTCTTGAAGCTTGACATTTGCTAGTCCTCTTTTTCACAATGAACAGGCCTTAGTCTCTGAGGCTTCTGCAGGCAATGGTGACTAACTACCATCTGATGACATTTTTTTTTTTTTTTTTTGAGACGGAGTTTCGCTTTTGTCACCCAGGCTGGAGTGCAGTGGCACGATCTTGGCTCACTGCAACCTCTGCCTCCTGAGTTCAAGCAATTCTTCTGCCTCAGCCTCCCAAGTAGCTGGGACTACAGGCATGTACTACCATGCCCAGTTAATTTTTTGTATTTTTAGTAGAGACGGGGTTTCTCCATATTGGCCAAGCTTGTCTCGAACCCCTGACCTCAGGTGATCCACCTGCCTCGGCCTCCCAAAGTGCTGGGATTACAGGTATGAGCCACTGCGCCCAGCCTGATGACATAAATGCTCCCTGATTTACACTGGCATTAGATAAACCTGATAAATGCATTGTAAATTAAAAATATCATAAGTTGGTCAGGCGCAGTGGCTGAGGGCCGTAATCCCAGCACCTTGGGAGGCCAAGGTAGGCAGATTACTTGAGCCCAGGAGTTCCAGACCAGCCTGGGCAATGTGTCTCTACAAAAAATACAAAATTTAGCCGACCATAGTGACAGATGCTTGTAGTCCCAGCTACTCGGGAGGCTAAGGCAGGATAATCAATTAAGCTGGGACGTAGAGGCTTCAGTGAGCATTGATCATGCCACTGCACTTCAACTTGGATAACACTGAGACCCTGTCTCAAAAAAAAAAAAAAAGAAGGAAATATTGTAAGTTGAAAATCCATTTAGGCCGGGCGCAGTGGCTCTTGCCTGTAATCCCAACAATTTGGGAGGCCAAGGCAGGCGAATTGCTTGAGGTCAGGAGTTCGAAACCAGCCTGGCCAACATGGTCGAACCCTGTCTCTACTAAAAGTACAAAAAGTTAGCTGGACATGGTGACACAGACCTGTATTCCCAGCTACTCAGGAGGCTGAGGCAGGAGAATCGCATGAACCCGGGAGGTGGAGGTTGCAGTGAGCCAAGATCATGCCACTGCACTCCAGCCTGGGCGACAGAGGGAGACTCCGTCTCAATAAATAAATAAATAAATAAAAATAAAAAGAATAGTACACATGTAATTGTATGTACCTGTGTATGACAAAAAGGAAAAAAAAGGTGACATAGGGAAATGGGGGAATTGAAGTAGAGAACAGGTGAAGAGGGAGCTGGTGTGAACATGCGTGGGCAGGAGGAGACAAATTTGTAATGAGGAAATGGGTGGGTGAGTGGCACAGGTGAGGCTTCTGAACCACCTGAGCTAGTGCAGAAGGAAGGTGTCAGTGGCAGGCAGGTAGGCTAGGGCGTGCCTATTGGAGGAGTAGTGACCCTCGACCTGTAGGGCTTGACCTGTTTCTCTTTCCTATGCAGCCATTGACCTCATCAACAACCTGCTGCAGGTGAAGATGCGCAAACGCTACAGCGTGGACAAATCTCTCAGCCACCCCTGGTTACAGGTGATGCAGTGGGCAGGGCTGGCCCATTGGCTGGGTTGGAGGAAGGGGTGGAACTAGATCGCTTATTGGCTAGGCAGGTAGTGACGGATGTAGGTTTCCTTGGGTCTGGAATGTGACTAGTCCTGCCATTGGCTGGAAGAGGGGGTGAAGCTAAATGTCTACTGGCTGGGTGGGTTGCAGAGGGTGTGGCTTCACCTTCATTGGTACCCAGCTCTCAGTGGCAAAGCAGATGGCCTCCAGGCACTGCTCCAATGCAGACCCCAAGCTAACCCCGGTTCTGTCGGGCCCAGGAGTACCAGACGTGGCTGGACCTCCGAGAGCTGGAGGGGAAGATGGGAGAGCGATACATCACGCATGAGAGTGACGACGCGCGCTGGGAGCAGTTTGTGGCAGAGCATCCGCTGCCTGGGTCTGGGCTGCCCGCGGACAGGGATCTCGGTGGGGCCCATCCACCACAGGACCACGACATGCAGGGGCTGGCGGAGCGCATCAGTGTTCTCTGAGGTCCTGTGCCCTCGTCCAGCTGCTGCCCTCCACAGCGGTTCTTCACAGGATCCCAGCAATGAACTGTTCTAGGGCAAGTGGCTTCCTGCCCAAACTGGATGGGACACGTGGGGAGTGGGGTGGGGGGAGTTATTTCCGAGGCCCCTCCCTGTTTCCCCAGCAATTAAAACGGACTCATCTCTGGCCCCATGGCCTTGGTCTCAGCACACAGCACTCTTGACTCATTAGTCTGTTGTACCAAGATGGAATTCATCTAAAAAGAGGACTGCCTGAAAAGAGGAAGGATGGAGGGGGTGGGGAGAGAGGACTGATGGGAGAGGAGTCTTGGAAGGAGGACGACCTGGGGTAGAAAATATAGAGGAGGATTGCCAGGAGAGAAGAAGAGAAGGGAGAGGGAGGAATAATGGAGGAGGAGTTGGAAACTGGGGAGAGATGAAAGGAATGTGACTGGAGGGTAGAGAACTTGGAGAAAAAGTAATCTCATGGTTTGTGATGACTGATTTTTTATTTAGTGGTGTTACTACTAATCACAACTGTTAACAATTCAGGCTGGGTGTGGTGGCTCACGCCTGTAATTCCAGCTCTTCAGGAGGCTGAGGCAGGCAGATCCCTTAGATCTCAGGAGTTTGAGACCAGCCTGACCAACATGGCGAAACTCCCTTTCTACAAAAAGTTCAAAAATTAGCCAGCCAGGTGTGGTAGCTTGCCCCTGTGGTCCCAGCTACTTGGGAGGTTGAGGCTGGAGGATCGCTTGACCCCAGGAAGCAGAGATTGCAGTGAGCCAAGATCACGCCACTGCACTCTAGCCTGGGCAAGAGAGAGACCCTGTCTCAAAAATAAATAAAATGCAGTTAGCCCACGTCTGATCCATACTAGAAAACTGATACGCAACATTTAGTATTTTATTTTATTTTGATGTGATGTGATATATATTTCATATATAGAGAAGTATATATTAATTCATTTGTCTCACTGAGCTGAGTGATGCTGGGGACACAGTGGTGACTGAGACAGCCAAGGACTGCCCTTCATGGGGTTCGCCATCCAGTGGAGAGACTTACCTGCCCCTGGACAGTGATGACCCAGAATGGGAAGGGCTGGACTGGGGGAGTTTGGGAGGCTTGGGCAGCCTAGAATGAGCTCAGGGGTCAGAGAGGGTGGGTAGTCAGAGAAGACCTCTGAAGCTTCATCTTAGCGTTGAAAGACTGAAGGCGGAGGGAACGAACTGGAGGGAACATGTATCCACCTCTCTCTACCTTTGACTCCAGCCCTCCAGCTCCCCAGTTCTCCAATAACACCCTAACACATGGTCCTCAAGCTTCCACAGCTGAAGGCAAACGATCCGAACATGCACCTGAACAAGTTTTCTTCAGACTTTCAGCACGCTCTGACTTACGTGCTGCAAAGACCTACCTGAAAGCTGGGCATGGTGGCAGGTGACTGTATTCCCAGCTGCTTAAGAGGCTGAGGTGGGAGGATCGCTGGAGTCTAGGAGTTCAAGTCCAGTTTGGGCAACATACCCTAAAAAAAAAAAAAAAAACAGGAAAACGGGAAAGAATTTAGCAGCCAATTTAGGCTAATACTGGGAGCTTACTCTGGGATTTTCCAATTTGATTTGTATCAACTTGTCCATCTGATGGTTCCAGAGCTGCAGCTTTTTTTTTTTTTTTTTCCTGTGGCAGGGCCCCTGTTGCCCAGGCTGGAGTGCAGTGGCATGATCACAGCTCACTGCAGCCTTGACCTCCTGGGCTCAAGTGATCCTCCCGCCTCAGCCTCCTGAGGAGCTGAAACTACAGGCACATGCCACCATGCTGGCTAGTTTTTTTGTAGAGGTTTTACCATGTTGCCCAGGCTGGTCTCAAGTTCCTGAGCTCAAGCGATCTGCCTGCCTCGGCCTCCCAAAGTGTTGGGATTACATACATGAGCCACTGCGCCTGGCTGAGCTGCAGCTCTTTGATTTGAAAATGCTAAATGAGCCTCAGTAAATCAAGGTATCCAAATGAGCAGGATACCTCTGAGGCATAGTTGCTAAGACTATTGGGGAAAGGCTCTTAGACTCCATCCCCAGTGCCTATCCCTCTATTTAGTCTAAGGTCTGGAAGTGTAGGCAACATAGAGGTGAATCCATCTCCGTGACAGACCCAGGCTAAAAATGGATGGAAAAGACTATCAGACCTGATCTGCTGCTGTGTTGGCCACTAGTTAACATCCGGAGACCAGAAATGAGAGACATGATTCAAAAACGTTGAAATTCCTCAATTATAGGATTCCAGGAGATAGCGCACATCATGAGGATGCCGTGAAAGATAAAATCAAGGCCGTGCACGGTGGCTCACGCCTGTAATCTCAGCACTTTGGGTGCTGAGGTAGGTGGATCATCTGAGGTCGGGAGTTAGAGACCAGCCTGATTAACATGGAGAAATCCCGTCTCTACTAAAAATACAAAATTCGCTGGGCATGGTGGCGCATGCCTGTAATCCCAGCTATTCGGGAGGTTGAGGCAGGAGAATCGCTTGAACCCGGGAGGCTGAGGTTGTGGTGAGCCGAGATTGTGCCATTGCACTCCAGCCTGGGCAACAAGAGTGAACCCCGTCTCAAAAAAAAAAAAAAAAAATCAAATCCACCCAATGAAAACTTAGGGGCCTACAACTTAAATCATTAGAGACAAAAAGTTTATCCTATTAGGACCACTGGAACCACAAAATCTAATTTTGTTTGTTAGAGACAGGGTCTTGCTCTATCACCCAGGCTTCCATACAGTGATATGATCATAGCTCACTGCAGCCTCAAACTACTGGGTTCAAGCCATCCTCCCCCTCAGCCACTTGAGTAGCTGGGACTACAGGTATGAGCCACCACACCTGGCTAATTTTTTGTTTTTTAGGTAGTTTTAAATTTTTTATTATTTTTTGAGATAGAATCTTGCTCTGTTGCCCAGGCCAAAGTGCAGTGGCATGATCACAGCTCACTGCAGCCTCAACCTCCTGGGCTCAAGTGATCTTCCCACCTCAGCCTCCCAAGTAGCTGAGGCTACAGGCACGTGCCACCATGCCTGGCTAAGTTTTGTATTTTTAGTAGAGAAGGGGTTTTGCCATGTTGGCCAGGCTGGTCTCGAACTCCTGACCTCAAGTGATCTGCCCGCCTTGGCCTCCCAAAGTGCTGGGATTACAGGCATGAACCACTGTGCCTGGGCATGTTTTTTGTTATAGAGATGGGGTCTCACTATGTTGCCCAGGCTGGTATTGAACTCCTGGTGTTAAGAGATCCTCTTGCCTCCACCTCTCAAAGTGCTGGGATTACAGGTGTGGGCCACTGCACCCAGCCTCAAAACCTAATCTTGATAGAGACACTTGTATATACTGTAAAGAAAAGGGACATTGGACTTGACACTATTTAGCTTTGAAATGCAAAAGGAATTTGAGTCTAAGATTCAGTCTTCCAGTGACTCACTTCCAGCCAATTTTCTCCTCTGTGTCTATAAGCATTCCTTAACCTTCAGGGGGAAATGACCATCAACCCCCTTAATGAGCATCCTGCCAGGGTTTTTATAGACACAGGGGCCACACACTCTGCCATAAACGTATTAGTGCCCACTCCCTACCTCAGTACACAACAATAATGGAAATGAGACCATAATTAGACACATGGTTATGCCTGTCCAAGCCACTCTTGGGCTCGTTGGGCCCTCTACTACCCAGCAAAGTTTCTTACTCAGATTACTCCAATAATCCCTTTAGAAAGAGATATTCTATCAATGTAGAACAATAATATTTCTTTTTTTTTTTTTTTTGAGACGGAGTCTCGCTCTGTCACCCAGGCTGGAGTGCAGTGGCGCAATCTTGGCTCACTGCAACTTCTACCTCCCAGATTCAAGCCATTCGCCTGCCTAATCCTCCCAAGTAACTGGGATCACAGGTGCACACCATCACAACCAGCGAATTTTTGTATTTTTAGTAGAGGCAGGGTTTCACCATGTTGGACACGCTAGTCTCAAACTCCTGACCTCGGCCGGGCGCGGTGGCTCAAGCCTGTAATCCCAGCACTTTGGGAGGCCGAGGCGGGCGGATCACAAGGTCAGGAGATCGAGACCACAGTGAAACCCCGTCTCTACTAAAAATACAAAAAATTAGCCGGGCGCGGTGGCGGGCGCCTGTAGTCCCAGCTACTCAGGAGGCTGAGGCAGGAGAATGGCGGGAACCCGGGAGGCGGAGCTTGCAGTGAGCCGAGATCGCGCCACTGCACTCCAGCCTGGGCAACAGCGTGAGACTCCGTCTCAAAAAAAAAAAAAAAAAAAAAACTCCTGACCTCAAGTGATCCACCTGCCTTGGCCTCTGAAAGTGTTGGGATTACAGGTGTGAGCCACCGTGCCCAGCCAAAGCCATAGTATTTCACATTCACAAGAGGGCTTATGTCTCCCAGTCCCTAATTCTGCCTTTGTTCATCCAGTCCACTAACCTTCCCACCACTCCAACCACCCTGTTCCCGAAACATCCACCTCTCCCTCAGACCCACATATCCAAGATCTGTGACTTACATTCCTGATTCTCTTTGAGCCTCCAACTCAACAAACATAGGGTGCATCTGGGAGGCTAAACCTCTTAAGGTAGAAGTAGATCCTTTCTTTTTTAGAATTAAAAAAAATTTTTTTTGTTTAAATAGAGACAAGATCTTGCTATGTCACCCAGGCTGGTCTTAAAGTCCTGGCCTCAAGCGATCCTCCCACCTCGGTCTCCCAAAGTGTTGAGATTACAGGTGTGAGCCACTGCACCTGGCTCCCTTTTTTTTTTTTAACCAATTACCCCAAGTTGTGGAATAGAATTAGATCTTTTCATGCCCTTCTTGAAGCTGCCTTAATGTGTTCTGACACCAGAGGCCCACTAGGGCCCCCAACGCATTATTCGGAGCCTCCTACTATCCACTTCCATCCCCTACAACACTCCTGTCTGCCAAGAATCCCAATCATAACACCTGTAATTTGGGAGGCTGAGGTGGGCAGATCACCTGAGGTCAGGAGTTCTAGACAAGCCTGGCCAACATGGTGAAACCCTGACTCCACTAAAAACAAATTAAAAAATTAGCGTGGTGGCCGGGCGCGGTGGCTGAAGCCTGTAATCCCAGCACTTTGGGAGGCCGAGACGGGCGGATCACGAGGTCAGGAGATCGAGACCATCCTGGCTAACACGGTGAAACCCCGTCTCTACTACAAAATACAAAAAAAAAAAAACTAGCCGGGCGAGGTGGCGGACGCCTGTAGTCCCAGCTACTCGGGAGGCTGAGGCAGGAGAATGGCGTGAACCCGGGAGGCGGAGCTTGCAGTGAGCTGAGATCCGGCCACTGCACTCCAGCCTGGGCGACAGAGCGAGACTCCGTCTCAAAAAAAAAAAAAAAAAAAAAAAAAAAAAATTAGCGTGGCATGGTGGCAGGTACCTGTAATCCCAGCTACTCAGGAGGCTAAGGTAGAAGAATCCCTTGAACCCGAGAGGCAGAAGTTGCAGTGAGTCGAGATCACGCCACTGCACTCCACTCCAGCCTGGGTGACAGAGCGAGACTCTGTCTCAAAAAAAAAAAAAAAAAATCCCAATAAGAGTCCCAATGTTAAAGGATACCACAAGTCCAATACCTCAAGGCTGTAAATAAAATAGTCACACTGTAGTTCCTGCTATTTCCAATCCAAACACTACACTGGCCTCTATTCTAGAGCAGCCAACACTACCCACTTGACTGTACTAACATACCCTCTGCCTTCTTTCACACACCTGATGATCCACAGCCCCGTTTCCCTTTCCCCTGGAAAGTCAACAGTAAACATACATAGACTGCTATGCCTCAGTGGTTTGTTGAAACCCCTACTTACTTTTTTTTTCTGATCCTGAATGCTAATTTGAAGGATTTGGTTTTCTCCTATAACTCCATTCTAATCCCATGCATAGATGATATCCTGTCTGGTCAGTTCATTCCAGCAGCTCATTCACTCACACTTCACACATGCCCCAAGTTTCTGCAGTTATACAGGAAGTAGGAAAAACAAAAATCTGCCCCAAGCCCTTGCTCATAAAGGACAGGCTCATGTCGGTAATCCCAGCACTTTGGGAGGCCAAGGTGGGAGGATCGCTTGAGCCCAGGAGTTCGAGACTAGCCTGGGTAACATAGGGAGACCCCATCTCTACAAAAATAAAAAATAAAAAACTTAGCTGAGTATGGTGATGCACACTTCTAGTCCCAGCTACTCGGGAGGCTGAGGTGGGAGGATTGCTTCAGCCTGACAGGTTGAGGCTGCAGTGAGCTGAGATTGCACCACAGCACTCCACCTGGGCAACAGAGCAAGACCCTGTCTCAAAAATAAAATAAAAGATAATGAGTGTCTAGGACAAATTATAACTATGTAATTCATAAGAACAAGATTGAGGGCATGACCTTGCCCTTGAAGGCAAAACCTTATCCACACAGCATGCATCTATACCATTATTTATTTTGTTTTATCCAAGACTAAAAGGCAACTCCAATGGTTTCTGGGCCGGTCATGGGTTGAATTTTGTCTCTCTAGTACCTCAGAATATGACCCTACTTGGAAATAGGGTCATTGCAGATGTAATCAGTTAAAAGGAGGTCATACTGGAGTAAGGTGGGCCCCTAATGCAACATGACTGGTGTCTTTTTGTTGTTGTTTTTTGAGATGGAGTTTTGCTCTTGTTGCCCAGGCTGGAGTGCGGTGGCACGATCTCGGCTCACTGCAAATCCCGCCTCCCGGGTTCAAGCGATTCTCCTGCCTCAGCCTCCCAAGTAACTGGATTACAGGCATATGCCACCACACCCGGCTAATTTTGTATTTTTAGTAGAGACGGGATTTCTCCATGTTGGTCAGGCTGGTCTCAAACTCCCGACCTCAGGTGATCCACTCGCCTTGGCCTCCCAAAGTGCTGGGATTATAGGTGTGAACCACTGCGCCTGGCCAACTGGTGTCTTTATAAGAAGGTGGCCACGTAAGACACAGGGAGAAGCATGTGATGATGAAGGCAGAGCTTGGAATGACGCAGCCACAAGCCAAAGAATGTTAGAGATTGCCATGAGCCACCAGAAGCTGGGAAGAGGCAAGGAAGGATTGCCTGGGGAATTGGGGAATTGGAGCACCCTAACATGCCTTTGTTGTTGTTGTTGTTGTTGTTGTTGTTTTGAGACAGGATCTTGCTCTCTCTCACTCAGGCTGGAGTGTAGTAGCACGATCATAGCTCACTGCAGCCTCAAACTCCCGGGCTCAAACAATCCTCTTGCTTCAGCCTCCCTACTAGCTGGAATGATAGGCATGCACTACCACACCTGGCTAAGTTTTTTCCTTTCTTTTCTTTTTTTTTTTGGTAGAGCTGTGTTGCCCAGGCTGGTCTCAAAGTCCTGGCCTCCAGCGATCCTCCCCTCTCAGCCTCCCAAAGCTTTCGGATTACAGGTGTGAGCCACTGTGCCTGGCCCGGCCTCTGCTTCTATATTTACATATTTCTCTGACTCTAACGATCCTGCCTCCATCTTATAAGGAACCCTGTGATGATATTGGATCCACCGGGATAATCCAAGATAAATCTCCCTATCTCAAGATTCTTAATCACAAAAAGTTCCTTTTTCCATAAAAGGTGCTATATTCACGGGTTCCAGGGATAAAGATGTAGACATCTTTGGGGGGCCATTACTCTTCCTATCAGAGCACACATCAATAATCTTCTTATGAAATAATCACTCAAAGACTCACAAGGATTCTACTCCTATTGGGCCCTTGAGGACTCTAATCTATTACAATCGACATTCTCAGATATTATCAAGGACTAAGTACACACATGCTTGTCACTAACAGGTGCAAGCTGCCTTCCCTCCAAATACTCCACTACAGCCTCTTCATAATTTCTAAACAGGGAATTTAGTCCTCCGGAAAAGACATCGCAGGAAGACTAACCTTGAACTCAGATGGGATGGACCCTACACTATTGCAAACACCAGACTGTCCTGCCTTGGGTTCATATCTCAGAGATGAAGAGATATAAGACCTGTGCTGAATGGGAATCCACTGCCATTAGAGACCTCAGAGGGAGGCTCTTTCAAGAGCCCTGGAAGCGGACGAGGCTGCATCTGTAGACAGCTCTCCCAAGAACCTTGGGTCAAGTAGATGACATCATGAGACAGCCTCCTCCCGGAATCAGAAACTCCAGGATTCCCTGCCACACACACTATTTTAGAGACAGGGTCTCACCATGTTGCCCAGGTTGTCCTTGAACTCATGAGCTCACACAATCCTCCTGCCTCTGTCTCCTGGGTACTACAGGTGCATGTCACAGAGCCTGGCTAGGATTCTCCATTTTAATACCCACTCTGGTCCTCCCGTGCCTGCTTCTCATCATGTGACTTTTGCCTTTCATTTGTGTTCTCTCTATTTTATTTTTTTGAGATAGAGCCTCCCTCTGTTGCCCAGGTTGGAGTGCAGTGGCGTCATCTCAGCTCACTGCAACCTCCGCCTGCCAGGTTCAAGCAGTTCTCCTGCCTCAGCCTCCCAAGTAGCTGGGATTACAGGCGTGCACCACCACACCCAGCTAATTTTTGTATTTTTAGTAGACATGGGGTTTCGCCACGTTGGCCAGGCTGGTCTTGAACTCCTGACCTCAAATGATCCGCCTGCCTCTGCCTCCCAGGCTCAAGTGATCCTCCTGCCTCAGCCTCCTGAGTAGCTCAGACTACAGGCACATGCCACCATATCCAGTTTGTGTGCCATGTTTGGAAGCAACTGTTGCTTGTTGATTCTCCAGAAATCTTTCTCTCTCTCTCTCTCTCTCTCTTTTTTTTTTTTGAGACGGATTCTCCCTCTGTCACCCAGGCTGGAGTGCAGTGGCACGATCTTGGCTCACTGCAACCTCTGCCTCCTGGGTTCAAACGATTCTCCTGCGTCTGCCTCCTGTGTAGCTGGGATTACAGGTGTGTGCAATCACGCCTGGCTAATTTTTGTATTTTTAATACAGATGGGGTTTTGCCATGTTGGCCAGGCTAATCTTGAACTCCTGACCTCAGGTGATCCGCCCACCTCGGCCTCCCAAAGTGCTGGGATTACAGACGTGAGCCACCGCACCTGGCTGATTCTCCAGAAATCTTTTGGCATCGTCATTAATAAAAGCATCAAGAAGTCAGAAAGGAAATCTTCAGAATTGCTACAGCTCTTTGGACTCCAGTAACCAAGCATGTCTCTTCACCTCCTTCTTGGAATCCTCCCACCATCTGCTGCTCTCTGGTCTCACACCTTCATTTCTTTTCTCTCTTATTCTCTTTTTAGTTATCTTCCTAGGAATATCCATCTTCAAATGCCTGGTGACCAGAACCCTAAATCAGCTCCAGGTTCAACATTGTACTTGGCAAATGACTCAACTGATCTTGTACATACAGCAGGGATGGAAAACTAATACTGATGTCATTCCCAGACACTTATCAATCCTTGATTGTCTCCCTATTGTTGGAAAATTAGGGCAGTGTAAGAGAACCCCCCCCTTTTTTTTGAGACAGAGTCTGGCTGTATCTCCCAGGCTGGAGTGTATTGGTATGATCTCGGCTCACTGCAACCTCCACCTCCTGGGTTCAAGCCATTCTCTCGCTTCAGCCTCCCCAGTAGCTGGGATTACAGGCGCCCACCACCATGCCTGGCTAATTTTTGTATTTTTAGTAGAGATGGGGTTTCACCATGTTGCCCAGGCTGTTCTTGAACTCCTGATCTCAGGTGATCCACCTGCCTCGGCCTCCCAATGTGCTGGGATTACAGGCATGAGCCACCACGCCTGGCCCTCAACTTTTTTTTTTTTTTTTTTTTTTTGAGACAAGATCTCACTGCTGCCCAGGCTGGATTGCAGTGGTGTGATCATGGCTCTCTGAAACGTCTGCCCTCCCAGGCTCAAGTGATCCTCTCGCCTCAGCTTCCCAAGTAGCTGGGGTTACAGGCGTGCACCACCACACCCGACTAATTTTCTATTTTGAACAAGAGGAAGACTGAATAAAGGTTGTCTCTACCAAATTTTAAGACATTTTTTCCCCTGAAACTTACTAGATTAGTTTTAAAACGTATTTATCAAACCCTTCTGTGGCTGTTGATCCATGGAAGTCATTGCTCCAAGTACCTGATACATTTCATTTAATCCTCAGAACAACTCTATGAGGCAGCCAGTATTATGATCCCGTGATCAGATGAAGAAACGGTGGCACAGAGAGGTTAAGTTTTCCAAGGTCACACAGTTGTAAAGTGACAGATCTGTGACTCACCCCGAGGAAGTCTGGCTCCCGGAGACTTTGCTGTCTGTCGCCACTATCAATTTCTCTCCATCTCACCACCAGAAGGTCACTTCGTGCACGCGGAATCATAAAAGAGGGAATATCTCGTATGATCTTCTGGGCCTTGGCTTTTAGGGAGCCAAGGTCTGTCTGAGAGATGAGTGTGAATATTAGAGCTAGGTCTTGGAAGTTGGTAGAGGCAGGCTCGGCGTAGTGACACAGGTTGGCCGCCTGAGGGTGCCCCAGTCCTGCTCGCGGAGCCTGGAGACAGTGGGAAGCCTTGGAAACGAATGTCAGGCTCAGACTCCTAGGACCAGAGAACGTTGAGAATAGAGCATCATAGAAGGCTGAGAACAAAGCCCCTTAGAACGTAGAACAAAGGCCCCTGGAATGGAAGAATGATGAGCACACAACCTCCTAGCACCTGGGAGACAAAAGCTGCTTAGACTCTCTTCTGGTCAAAGCATAGAATCTTCCACCCAGGGTCTTATAATTCCAGAATTTGGAATGCAATGGATCTCAGACTCTTAGCAGCAAGACCGGCTACATATTTGGCCTAGAGCAAAGTGAAAATAAGGGGCCCCATGCTCAAAAACTAAAAATTTCAAGACAGCAATTGCAGAACATTCAACCAAGCGCGAAGACCCTTCTAAGCGGATTCCAAGCCGTTGAAGCCGGCCCTACGTAGAAACAATTTTATCGGAGGACGTCCGTCTGGTTTTACAGCTGAGTGTCTGGGAAGGCTTCTTGGAAGAGGAGGCGAAGTCAGGGCTCGACCCCCTAACCCTTTTCTCCCCCTGCGCAGCCTCAGAAGCTGAAGGCTGGGCGGGGTGGGGGGATAGGAGCAGCTGCCAAACTGTCACGTGGACCAATTCCCTATTTATAGATCACCCTTCCCCTCGCGCCGGACAGTCCAATGGTAGCCAGAGCTCGCCCGCAAAAGGGTGGAACCTGCTGCAAGACCGGCCAGACACAGACCAATGGCATTGAAGCAAGGGCGGGCTTGTTTCATTGTGACGCGTAGAGGGGCGAGGCCAGGGCCCCGAGGCAGTTGCTCGGAGTGGGCGTGGCGAGCGGAGTGAGTAGGCAGTTGCGAGCATGCGTCGTGTTGGGCGGTGCGGTTGCACGGCCGAGCGTCTCCGTCGGGGAGGTTATTCGCCAATAGGCGGCAGTTGCTCGGTCGCCGGGGGCGTGGCCATGCAGATAAGGCGCGGGTGGGCGGCCCAATGGGCGGGCGCCTATGCAGATGAGACGGTGACAGCCCGGCCAGCGGGCGGGCAGGCTGCTGGGGCGGGGAGGTGGGACCGGGAGAGGGGTGGCCGCGGGGCCCGGCCGGGCTGGGGCGGGGGGCTGCAGCCATGATCCGGGCCTTCTCGTTCCCGGTGAGCCCTGAGCGGGGACGGCTGCGGGGCTGGCTGGAGGGTAGCCTGGCCGGGCTCTGCGAGTTACACTGGCTCCGGGAGAGGCAGGAGTACCGCGTGCAGCAGGCGCTGCGGCTGGCCCAGCCCGGAATGGGGGGCGCCGAGGCCGAGGACGAGGAGGACGCTGATGAGGATGAAGATGCGGCGGCGGCGCGCCGGGCCGCAGCAGCCCTGGAGGAGCAGCTGGTAAGGGGCCGCCTGTCGGTCCGTCCCTCCACCCCCGTCTGTCTGTCTGTCTGCCTCAGTTGGATGCTCAGACACCCGGGCGGGGGGGGAGGGGGGGTTGGGGACCCGGGTAGGCAGGGAGTGAGAAAGGACAGGGGGTGGGGCTGGAGACCCCGGAGTTCCGGCGGCGGGCCGGACCTGGCCTCCCCGCCCCTAAATCGGGGGAGGGGAAACTGCATCGCCCCCACTGGGGCCTCGTGAGAAACAGGCCCCATCCGTTACACCCCTTCCCCAAAGATAATCCTTCTGGGCGCCAAGTATGTGCCAAACCCGGGACCGGGTACTTTGCAGGCGTTGTCTTCTTGCAGCTTGGGAAACAGGGGGTGATAGTCCCCATTTAACATAGAGAGAAATTGAGGCTCAGAGAGAGCAAGCGACTCACCCAAGGTCACACAGCCAGGCTCCAAACATGCCCTTATCTGGGCCCCGCCACAGGGCTCCATCTTCCCTAAGTCCTGGTGTGCTTGGAGATCTCTGGAGAGGGCGGGGTGGGAGGAGGGGAATCTGAGGGCCTCCAGAGGGAGGGACCACTGCTGAGAGAAAGCTCACAGTCCCTGAGGACCCCCCACTGGGCTCTTGACCCTTTGATGACGCTTCCCTTGCTTCCTAGCTGGCCCCAGCTCTCCTTGACCCAAGGGGAGGCAGGTCGAGGCAGCGCCTGGGGGAGACTTCTGGCCTCTGGGTGTTCTCATGGTGGAAGATGGACAGAGGTCTCCGGAATGACTTGAGGAGGCCCATGCCTCTCCCCTTTCTATGTCATTCCTTGAGTCTCCCGACCTCATGCCGGGGTTCTGTCACTGTCTCCGTCCTGCCACATCCCTGTGACTTTCTGTGTCTGCTTCTCTTTCTTCATCCTGTCTCTCTGTCTCTGTGATCTCGGCGTCCCTCTGCGTCTGTCTCCGTGGCCTTCCCTTCCTGCCTGTCTGCACCTCGCTCTCTTCTTCTTGCCCGACGTCCCAGGCTCAGTCTCTCTTCCCCTCCCCCCAGCCCGCACACCCTGGCTCCACCGCAGATCCCCATCCCCAAGCCTGTGTGTGGCCAGAGCTTCCCGTTTCGGGAAACCTGAGCCGAGGTGGCAGTGGAGGGGGCTCTCCCCGCCGCTGACCTCGACTGCCCTCTCCCCAGATGGGGACTGGGGAGGAAGACTGAAGCCAGACTCCCGGGGCTGCACGCCCGGCCCCTCCCCCTCTCAGGAGTGGGACCCCCCCCCTGCACATTCTTTTCTGGAAACAGAAACAGCTGTGGGAGTCCCCACCCCCTCCCAAAGTTAGAGACGGATTGTGGGGGCCTTCGCTAGCTCCCCCCACCCCAAGCTGGCTCGGCTTGGAAGGCGCTTTCCATCCTGACAAGGAGAAAGCGAGGCATGAGGATGGGGTAGCTGTGGGTAGCTGTGTCCTCTCCCGCTCTGCCCTTGGTCTCTCCCCTTTTCACCCTTCACCTTCCCCATCTCTGCCCTTCAGTCTCCCTCTCCTCGGTCCCTCTGTCCCCTCCTCCCCCCCAGCCCTCTGTCCTCCCGGCATGAGATGGTAGTGGAGAGGCCTGTCCCCCCCACCCCCCAGTCTCTAGGCAAAGCTTGTCCCAGCATCAGGGAGGAGGCGGTGGCAGGCGGGGGGAGGAGGAGGAGCAGTGAAGCGCTAAATATAAACTTCTCTAGTGCTGGGGGTTCCTGGGTCCCTCTGAAGAGCGGGTGAGGGCTTCTTCTGATCCCCCAGCCCTTGTCTTATGACTTACCCCCCACCCCCAGCCCCTGCCAGGAATACACTTCCTTCAAGGCAAGAAAGACTGAAGCCAGACTTGATTTCTTTCTAATAGGAATGATGGGAATACCAGGTAAAGATCAGGGGTGTTGCAGAGAAGAGAGGCAGGAATCCTGGGTGAGGACAGGGGCTCCCTGGGTCCTGCTTGTTCTCAAGAAGGAAAAAGGTCCTTTTCAGCAAGAAGAATTTAAGTCAGACTTGCGGAAGGACTTCCTAATAGAGATAAATGGGCATTGGATACCAATGAGGGGCACGTGAGGGGAGAAACAAGGGAAGTTTGGGCAAAGGGGTCTCCAGGGGTCCTAACCGAACTCTTATTAAGCCTGCAGAGAAAGGATGAGGGGCACCGTAGGGAGGCAGGGAGCCAGACTCAGGCCAAGGACTTTCTGATCTTTTAAAGATTCATCCTTTTGCAACTGGAAGGAAAGAGGCCAGACTTGCAAATAGAGGGGTGTAGACTTGGAATATTTTCGGGGGGGTGCCTAGGCGCTGGAGAGGATGAGGCATCTCCTGTCTCCTTAATTTCTGCTCTTCCTTGTAATGGAAGAACCGGAATTAGACTTGGCAGAACTTACCGAAAAGTCCATCCTTTCGCGTTTATCTATATATTTGTAAATGATATATTTATTTATTCATTTATTTTTAGAGACAAAGTCTCCCAGGCTGAAGTGCAGTGGCGCAATCATAGCTCACTGCAGCCTCTAACTCCTGGCCTCAAGCAGTCCTCCTGCCTCAGCCTCCCAAGAGGCTAGGACTACAGGTGCATGCCACCACACTTGGCTAATTTTTTTTTTTTTTTTTTTAAGATATGAGGTCTTGCTATGTTGTTCAGGCTGGTCTCCAACTCCTGGGCTCAAGCAAACCTCTTGCCTCAGCCTCTCACAGCACTAGGATTGCAGGTGTGAGCTACTGTACCTGGCCTTTATTTGTTAATTGAGACAGAATCTTGCTGTGTCACCCAGGCTGGAGTGCAATGGCATGATCTCAGCTCACTGCAACGTCCACCTCCTAGGTTCAAGTGATTCTCGGCCCACTGCAACCTCCACCTCCTGGATTCAAGCGATTCTCCTGTCTCAAGCTCCCAAGGAGCTGGAATTACAGGCATGCACCATCACCCCTGGCTAATTTTTGTATTTTTAGTAGAGATGGGTTTTCACCATGTTGGCCAGGCTGGTCTTGAATTCCTGGCCTCAAGTGATCCTCCCACCTTGGCCTCGCAAAGTTGTTGGGATTACAGGCATGAGCCACTGTGCCTGACTCCTACATTTATTTTTAATTAAACAATGGAAACATTTTCTATTTTCCTTATAAGAAATTCATAGCCTTCCTGTAATCATACAAACTGGCATTTATTATGTGTCAAAAGAAACTCATTTAATCCTCACAATAACCTCCAGGAGATGGTGTGCTATGATGCCCAGTTATAGATAAGGAAACTGAAGCCCAGAGAGGTAAAGCCACCCACCCAAGGTCACACAGCTGGGGAGCAGCAGAGCTTAATGTGATGCCAAGTCATGCCTCCTTAAACATTTCCTTCTACCATCCAGTCCCCCCATTCCTCCCTGGAGCCCCTAAATCCAATCTTTCCTCTGAGGTCACCATCATTGTCACCTTACTGTCACCTCCCAGACCTCTTCCAACATATCTCCTAACAGAAACTGTTTAGATACCCAAAAATATGGAGCTTTTGTCAAAGCTTTGCATTTTACAAATTCTAGTTTCTTGGGTGAGGTCCCAGAGACTATGCCAGTCAAAGTGTGGCCCCCTGGCCAGCAGTACCACATCACAAGGAACTTGTTAGCCATATAACTACTTGGGCCCGACTGCAGGCTGAAATCGAAAGCTCTGGGAATGGGACTCAGTCATTTGGGTTTTCACAAGCCCTCCAGGTAATTCTGAGTCACTCCTATATATATTCTGCACTTTTCTCTTTCTGCTCAATGCTATATCTTGGTAATGATTCTATATAGAAATTTGACAGGCCGGGCGCGGTGGCTCCAGCCTGTAATCCCAGCACTTTGGGAGGCCGAGACGGGCGGATCACGAGGTCAGGAGATCGAGACCATCCTGGCTAACACCGTGAAACCCCGTCTCTACTAAAAAATACAAAAAACTAGCCGGGCGAGGTGGCGGGCGCCTGTAGTCCCAGCTACTCGGGAGGCTGAGGCAGGAGAATGGCGTAAACCTGGGAGGCGGAGCTTGCAGTGAGCTGAGATCCGGCCACTGCACTCCAGCCTGGGCAACAGAGCGAGACTCCGTCTCAAAAAAAAAAAAAAAAAAAAAGAAATTTGACTCATTCCATTTCAACAGCTGTATAGTATTCCATTGTATCCATTCATTCCTTCATCTAATAGTTCTTTTTAAAAAATAGACAGCTGGGTGCAGTGGCTCATGCCTGTAATCCCAGCGCTTCAAGAGACCAAGGCGGGAGGACTGCTTGAGCCCAGGAGTTTGAGACAAGCCTGTGCAACACAGGGAGACCCTGTCTCTCCAAAAAAATACAAAAACTAGCGGGGCGTGGTGGCACGCGCCTGTAGTCCCAGCTACTTGGGAGGCTGAGGTAGTAGGATCACCTGAGCCCAGGAGGTGAAGTTTGCAGTGAGCCGTAATTGTGCCACTGCAGTCCAGCCTGGTGAGACAGTGAGATCTTGTCTCAAAAATAAAATAAAAAATACCAGGCACAGTGGCTCACGCATGTAATCCCAGCACTTTGGGAGGCTGAGGTAGGCGGATGACTTGTGGTCAGGAGTTCGAGACCAACCTGGCCAACATGATGAAACCCTGTCTCTACTAAAAATACAAAAATTAGCCAAGTGAGGTGGGACATGCTTGTAATCCCAGCTACTTGGGAGGCTGAGGCAAAAAAAAAAAAAAATCACTTGAACCTGGGAGGCGGAGGCTGCACCACTGCACTCCAGCCTGGGCAGCAGAGCTAGATTCTGTCTCAAAAATAAATAAATAAATAAATTTCATATATATATATATGGGGAGAGAGACTGGGTCTCACTATGTCGCCTAGGCTGGTCTCGAACTCTTGGCCTCAAGCGATCCTCCCACCTTGGCACTCCCAGAGTGCTGGAATGACAGGCATAAGCCACCACACCCAGCCCATTAAGTATTTCCTGAGCACCCACTTTGTGCCAGGCACAGTTCTAGGCACTGGGTGGGGGTACACCTGTGAGCAAAACAGACAGAAATCTCTGCATTCCTAGGGCTGACATTCTAGTCAGAGATTCAACAAACGAATGACACTTTGATGTATTATTTTATTTTATTTTAATTGTTTTTGGAGACGAAGTCTCATTGTTGCCCAGGCTGGAGTGCAGTGGTGTGATCTCGGCTCACTGCGAGCTCCGCCTCCCTGGTTCAGGCAATTCTCCTGCTTCAGCCTCCTGGGTAGCTGGGATTACAGGCGCGCACCACCACACCCGGCTATTTTTTGTATTTTTAGTAGAGACAGGGTTTCACCATGTTGGTCAGGCTGGTCTTGAACTCCTGAAATCAAGTGATCCTCCCTGCCTCGGCCTCCCAATGTGCTGGGATTACAGGCGTGAGCCACCAAGCCCGGCCCAATGTATAATTTTAAATCAAGAGGTCATTCCTGATACGTAGAAAAACCTCGAAAAGCAGGGCAACAGGGTGCACAATGACAGGGGAGCTATTTTGGAAAGGTGTCAGAGAAGAGATCGGGTCACCAAAGACCTGAATGAAGCAAGGAAGGTATGTGGGGGAAACATTCTCCCGAGGTAGGCGCATCCGTGGTATGTTCGAGGGACGGTGGCGAGGCCAGGCGTGGCTAGAGGGGAGTGAGTATTGCCAGTGATTTGTGGGGGACATGACATGGGGGACATGGGCGGTCTGACAGATTTTTTTAGCTACTTCCTGATGCCGCACAATTCGGCTGCTTTTTTGAGTTCCGCTCAAAGATGACTTCACCGTGAGCGTCTCAACATGCCCAGGGCAGGAGCCCAAAGTAGAACGATTTGTTGACCTTCCTCGAGTAAACAGGCCCAGATGGGGGCTTCTGTTCTCGGGGGAGGGGAGAGGCTGGGCCCTGGAGAGACTGGGACTGGGGGGGGGGGTTGTGGCTGCCGGGGAGCCGGCCAGTCTTTCTGCCCTAAATAGGCAGGGCTGGGTGCCTGCCCTCCTAAACCCTCCTCCCTACTTCCCTCCCTCCTGCCGTCCAGACAAGCCGCTTTTGTCTGAGGGTCAGCCGTCAGCCTGAGGCTGCCTGCTGCTACCCAGCCTCACTCAGACCCATGTGAGGCTTCTTCTGCCTCTGACCCTCTCTTTTCTAAAATGAGGTTAAGTCCTAATGTCCTGGAGACCCCATCCGTGTTGCTTCAGCCCTTACGCCACCTCTTGTCACGGTCACTCCCCTAAAAGGGCTTTCACCTTCATTAATTCACATCTGATGAGAAGTGCTCTTTTCCCCAGCAAGAAGCACCCGGGGTAGACTAATGGAAATTTCTTTTCCTTTTTTTCTTTTTTTTTTTAGACAGAGTCTGACTCTGTTGCCTAGGCTGGAGTGCAATGGCGCAATCTCGGCTCACTGCAACCTCTGCCTTCTGTGTTCAAGCAATCCTCCCATGTCAGCCTCTCAAGTAGCTGGGACTACAGGTGCAAACCACCATGCCCCGCTAGTTTTTGTATTTTTAGTGGAGACGAGGTTTCACCATATTGGCCAGTCTGGTTCCAACTCCAGATCTCATGTGATCCGCCCGCCTCAGCCTCCCAAAGTGCTGGGATTACAGGCGTGAGCCCCTGCGCCCGGCCTGACTCCTGGAAATTTCTTATGGCGATAAGGAACGGTAGACCCACTGGAGCTTCCTGGTGGGAGTGGACCAAAGGCAGAAGGAGGATGTGGTCTCTGGGGCAAAGGAACGCGCTGGGGATGGCTGCTGCAGTACCAGTAAGGCTAGACTCCCAGGACTGTCTAGGAGGCTTGGAGGTTCTTTCTGAAGGGAGAGCAAAGAGGTATAGTGGTCAGTCTGTTTTATCCATATTGGGGAAAGAGGCAATCTGCAGCAGGAGGGACTTAAGGAAGACTCACAAAAGGACCTTCTGTTGGTGATAAGGGGCAATGGGTGTAGCTGAAAAAAAAGGTCAAAGACAGGGAAAGCCTGGGCGAAGTGGCTCACACCTGTAATCCTGGGACTTTGGGAGGCCGAGGCGGGTGGATCACCTGAGATCAGTTCAAGACCAGCCTGGGCAACATGGTGAAACCCTACCTCTACTGAAAACACAAAAATTATCTGGGCATGGTGGTGGGCGCCTGTAATCCCAGCTACTCAGGAGGCTGAGGTGGGAGGATTGCCTGATGCCGGGAGGTAGAGGCTGTGGTGAGCTGGGATCATGCCACTGCCCTCCAGCCTGGGCGACAGAGTGAGACCCTGTCTCAAAATAAATAAATAAGTAAACAAACAAACAAATAAAGTAAAAAAAGAAAAACTTGGAGAAGAAGGCAGACCTATGACTAAGGGATCTGGGGGTCATGGACACCACCTTTTAGTAGTAAACTGTCCTTACAACAATCCCTCAAGTTAGACTCAAGGAGGGACATTCTAATCGGGGTTGAGGGGCTCTGAGCACAAATTGGAGGGAGCAACTGGTAAAGAGAGGGCAAGAGATGGGGGTTTTCTGAGGCCTCATCACACCTAAGAGGGAATGAGATGAGGCTGCAGCATGAAGGACTGGAGTTAGACAGTCAGAAGGACTTTCTAATGGGGATGAAGGGACGGAGATCTTGAGGGGTTCCTGGGATTCAGGTACTGCTTTTATCCTTTTGAAGCAAGAGCCTCATTGTCAAAGTGAAACTCTGCCCATAAGCTCATGGAATAGGGGACCAGTTGGCAGAGGACTGGGGGCCTTCTGACCATCCTTCTCTCCCTATACCTTCAGGAGGCCCTGCCTGGGCTCGTCTGGGACCTGGGCCAGCAGCTGGGAGACCTGAGCCTGGAGTCTGGGGGCCTGGAACAGGAGAGCGGGCGCAGCTCGGGTGAGCATGGATAGAGGGGTAGGGTCTGCCTGGGATGCCTCCATGTTCCCTGTATCCCTATTTCTCAGGCCCATGCCTCTCCCCATGCCATCTCCTCCTTTCCCCAGCCCTGGTTTTCCCACCCAAACCCCCTGAAGTCTCTGCTTCTCTCGGAAATTCAGGCTTCTATGAAGATCCCAGCTCCACGGGAGGTCCAGATTCACCACCCTCAACCTTCTGTGGGGACAGTGGCTTCTCTGGATCCAGCTCCTATGGTCGCCTAGGTCCCTCTGAGCCCCGGGGTATCTATGCCAGCGAGAGGCCCAAGTCCCTAGGTAAGGTGGGTGAGGGTGGGACCCTGGGACCAGGGAAAGGACAGTAAGAGTACGGTTGTGGGCCCAGACTTCCGAATCGGGCCTGGATTCCAATTCCTGGTGCGACATTTCCTTTTCACATGATTATGAGCAGGTCTCTTATTTCTGGGCCTCTGTGTTTCCATCTGTTAAAATGAAATATGGCTGGGTGTGGTGGTTCACGCCTGTAATCCCAGCACTTTGGGAGGTGGGCAGATCACTTGAGGCCAGGAGATCCAGACAACCTGGCCAACAGAGTGAAACCCCGTCTATATAAAAATTAGCTGGGCGTGGTAGCGAACACCTGTAATTCCAGTGACTTGGGAGGCTGAGGTGGGAGGATCGCTTGAACCTGGGAGGTGGAGGTTGCAGTGAGCCAAGATTGCGCCACTGCCCTCCAGTCTGGGTGACAGAGCAAGAGTCTGTCTCAAAATAAGTAAATAAATAGGCTGGGCACACTGGCTCTTGTCCGTAATCCCAACACTTTGGGAGGCCAAAGCAGGTGGACCATCTGAGGTCAGGAGTTCGAGACCAACCTGACCAATATGGTAAAACCCTGTCTCTACTAAAACTACAAAAATTAGCTGGGCGTGATGGCCTGTGCCTGTAGTCCCAGATACTCTGAAGGCTGAGACTGGAGAATTGCTTGAACCCGGAAGTGGAGGTTGCAGTGAGCCAAGATGGAGCCACCGCACTCTAGCCAGGGTGACAGAGTGAGACTCCGTCTCAAAAATATTATAAATAAATAAATAAAATAAATAAATTAAATGGGATAATAACAGTGCCTCAATAGCCAGGCATTGTGGCATATGCCTGTAGTCCCAGTTACTTGTGAGGCTGAGGCAGGAGAATTGCTAGAACCTGGGAGGCAGACGTTGCAGTGAGCTGAGATGGTGTCACTGCACTCCAGCCTGGGTGACAGAGCAAGACTCTGCCTCAAAAAAAAAAAAAAAAAAAACCAACCAAACACACACACACACACACACACACACACACACACAGTGCCCGCCCCAAGGGGATATTTTTGAATATTCAGTGAGCCTCTGCTCTAAGGCATTGGACTTGGAGCATGGCAGTCACTGGTAAACAGGAACTGCTGTCTTTCATTCATACAAGTAAGTTTTTGAGCCTCCACTATGTGCTATCTAGCAGTATCCAAGGAGCAATGAACAAAATGAACACTAATGAACAAAACAGGCAAATCCCTGCCCTCAGGAAACTGCCAGCCTATCGGAGGAATAAATAAAATACAGGATAAATGGCCGGGCGTGGTAGCTCACACCTGTAATCCCAGCACTTTGGGAGGCCGAGGTGGGTGGATCACGAGGTCAGGAGATCCAGACTAGCCTGACCAACATGGTGAAACCCCGTCCCTACAAAAAATACAAAAATTAGCTGGGCGTGGTGGTGGGCGCCTGTAATCCCAGCTACTCAGGAGGTTGAGGCAGGAGAACTGTTTGAACCCAGGCGGCAGAGGTTGCAGTGAGCTGAGATCATGCCACTGCACTCCAGCCTGGGCGACAAAGTGAGACCTCGTCTTAAAAAAAAAAAAAAAAAAAAAAAGGGTTAATAAGCAAAATATCTAGGGTACGAGATAATGCCATGTGCTATGACAAGAAATAAGCCCGGGAAAGGGACTCAGAAGTGTCCCTTTGAGTTTGGGGAAGGAAGTGCAATTTTAGAAAATAAGGCCAGGGAGGGCCTCGCTGAGACTGTAACATTTGAGTTGTGCCCTGAACTAAGTGAGGGAGTGGACCTAACAGATATCCAGGAGGAAGGGCATTCCGGGAATCTGGAATCTGGAATGGGAAGCACAAAGGCTCTGAGGCCAGAATGTGACTGGTGCGTGATTTCAGGAGGCCAATGTGGCTGGAGTCCTATAAATAAGAGGAGAAGGGTCAGCCCGGTGGCTCATGCCTATAATCCCAGCACTTTAGGAGGCTGAGGCAGGAGGATTATTTGAGCCTGGGAGTTGGGAGACCAGCCTGGGCAACACAGTGAGACCCCATCCCCCCAAAAATGAGCAGGGCATGGTGGTGTGTTCTTGTAGTCCCAGCTGCTCAGGAAGATAAGGCGGCAGGATCCCTTGAGCCCAGGTGATGGAGACTGCAGTGAGCTATGATCACGCCACTGCACTCCAGCCTGGGTGACAAGAGCAAGCAAGAACCTGTCAAAAAAGAAAGAAAGGAAAGAGAAGGAAGGAAGGAAGGAGGGAGGGAGGCAGGGAGGGAGGGAGGGAGGCAGGGAGGGAGGGAGGGAGGGAGGAAGGAAAGAAAGAGAAAGAAAGAAAGAAAGAAAAAGAAAGAAAGAAAGAAAGAAAGAAAGAAAGAAAGAAAGAAAAAGAGAGAGAGAGAGAAAGAAAGAAAGAAAGAAAGAAAGAAAGAAAGAAAGAAAGAAAGAAAGAAAGAAAGAAAGAAAGAAAGAAAGAAAAGAAAGAAAGAAAGAAAGAAAGAAAGAGTAAGATGTTGTGAGAGTGGGAGAGGCAGAGTCATTGTCTGGACAAGTCACGCAGGGTCTTGTAGGACCCTGTAAAGATTTTATTATGAATTTTACAGGAAGGAAGGTGTGAGAGCAGGGTTTTTGCTGAGATGGGCATGGAAGGGAGGGAGGCAACCCCCCCCTTCCAGGCTGGATGGGAAATGGGAAAGGACTTTGAGAGCCCCTCCACTCTCTTCCTTTTTTTTTTTTCTTTTGGCGTTCCTTCCCTAGGAGACGCCAGTCCCAGCGCTCCGGAGATGGTGGGCGCGCGGGCAGCAGTGCCGCGGTCCTTCTCAGCGCCCTACCCGACGGCAGGGGGGTCCGCCGGCCCGGAGGCCTGCTCCTCGGCGGAGCGGCGGGCCCGCGCCGGGCCCTTTCTGACGCCCAGCCCCCTGCACGCCGTGGCTATGCGCAGCCCGCGACCCTGCAGCCGCCCTCCCACCGACTCGCCCGACGCGGGGGGCGCGGGGCGACCCCTGGACGGCTACATCTCAGCGCTCCTGCGCAGGCGCCGCCGCCGGGGGGCGGGCCAGCCCCGGACCAGTCCCGGGGGCGCGGACGGCGGCCCGCGGCGCCAGAACAGCGTGCGTCAGCGGCCGCCCGACGCGTCTCCGCCCCCCGGCAGCGCGCGGCCCGCGCGGGAGCCTTCGGTGGAGCGCGTCGGGGGCCACCCCACCAGCCCTGCCCCCTTGAGCCGCGCCTGGGCGTCGTCGTGGGAGTCGGAGGCTGCACCCGAGCCGGCTGCGCCTCCCGCTGCCCCCTCGCCCCCCGACAGCCCGGCCGAGGGCCGCTTGGTGAAGGCGCAGTACATCCCGGGCGCCCAGGCGGCCACCCGAGGCCTCCCCGGTCGCGCCGCCCGCCGCAAACCACCGCCACTGACCCGCGGCCGCAGCGTGGAGCAGTCACCGCCCCGGGAGCGTCCCCGGGCCGCCGGCCGCCGTGGACGCATGACGGAGGCCTCGGGCCGCCGGGGCTCGCCCAGGGCCCGCAAGGCCTCGCGCTCTCAGTCCGAGACCAGCCTGCTGGGCCGCGCCTCCGCGGTCCCGTCCGGGCCCCCCAAGTACCCCACGGCGGAGCGGGAAGAGCCTCGGCCGCCACGGCCACGCCGCGGCCCAGCGCCCACGCTGGCGGCCCAGGCCGCAGGGTCCTGCCGTCGCTGGCGCTCCACTGCGGAGATCGACGCTGCTGATGGGCGCCGCGTGCGGCCCCGAGCCCCGGCGGCGCGTGTTCCCGGCCCCGGCCCGTCCCCGTCAGCTCCCCAGCGTCGTCTGCTCTACGGCTGCGCGGGCAGCGACTCAGAGTGCTCGGCCGGGCGCCTGGGGCCCCTGGGACGCCGGGGGCCTCCGGGAGGCGTCGGCGGGGGTTACGGGGAGAGCGAATCGAGCGCCAGCGAGGGAGAGTCACCTGCCTTCAGCTCTGCCTCCAGCGACTCAGACGGCAGCGGTGGCCTCGTGTGGCCGCAGCAGCTGGTGGCGGCCACTGCGGCCTCCGGGCCCGGGGGCGGAGCAGGTGCAGGGGCGCCCGCCGGCCCCGCCAAAGTCTTCGTGAAGATCAAGGCTTCCCACGCGCTCAAGAAAAAGATACTGCGTTTCCGTTCGGGTTCTCTCAAGGTCATGACTACAGTGTGAGTTTGGGGATTTGCTTGGGCTCCCCCTTCATGGCCTCTGCACCTCCACACTCTCAACCACTGACCCTTCCACATCTACCTTCCAAAGACCATCGTTTTCTCTGCTTCCAAAGACCCCCCTCACTCTCCCCACTCCTAGCAGTCTTGGTTGAAAAGGCTCCCCCACCACTAGCGAGAGGAATGGGGAGGAGCCCTGTTTGACCCAGTTCAGCTTCTAGCTTGGAAGTCCTTGGGCAAGACAGTTCCCCTTCTCTGGGCGTCACTTTTCTCATCTGTACAGTAAGTGTCCATGTATGCAAAAGGGGTAATTTGGTTTGAATTTCCCCGTTTTAGTTTAGAAGCCTAGTCTCTTTGTTCCCCTTCACCACTCTCTCTCTCATTCCTGATGAGCCCTCTCATTCCTCCTTTCCTTGCCCAGCTATGGCCCCCTCTCATTCACAAAGTGCCCCCTCCATGTCCCTGGACCTTTAAGATATCCCCTTGGCACCCTGGTCAGAGACTCTGTGTCTGACTCAGGTGGTTCCTGCAGAGTGCCCTGGGAAGGGAAGGAGCACTGATTTGGGGGTTTTGAGGGTCAAGTAGGGGTTGGCAACACCTGGAAAGAAGGACTCTTTCACCTCGATTCCTGGACAATTATGGAGGATTCGGAGGTAGAAGAGGGGAAGGAAGATGGTTTCTATCTCATACCCCCCACTCCCTGTAAGAGGGAATGGGGGAAGCCTGATGACCCTCAGCTGTTCCAATCTAGTATTTTTTTTTCTTTTTTAAAATTACTGTATTTATTATGACGATGGTGACTCCCCAGTGCAAAGGGGGGCCAGATTCTGTGTGTTTCTCTAACCTCTTTGTAAATAAATGCACAGTGTTACATATATGGTGGACTCTCATTGAATGATTAACTGGGAGAAATGCTCTTTTTCCTTTGGACTAACATTTATTGAGCAACTTCTGTTTGCTGTGGATATGGCAGTTTCCAGGGAGGCCCCAGGGTGAATCTCAGCATCATCTTCCTACCATTGGCTATTTTACATCAAGGAATCTAGCCTTTGATTGGGTTATGTTTGGTCATAAATATGATTTCAGGCGGGATATGACGGCTCATGCCTGTAATCCCAGCACTTTGGGAAGTGGAGGTAGGGGGATCGCTTGAGCCCAGGAGTTCAAGACCAGCTTGGGAAACATGGTAAAACCCCATCTCTACAGAAAATACAAAAATTAGCCAGGCATGGTAGGTCATTCTTGTAGTCCCAACTACTCAGGAGGCTGAGGTGGGAGAATCACTTGAGACTGGGAGGCCTAGGCTGCAGTGAGCCATGATTGTGCCACTGCACGCCAGCCTGGATGACAAGACTGTTTCAAAAAACAAAAGGCCGGGCGCGGTGGCTCAAGCCTGTAATCCCAGCACTTTGGGAGGCCGAGACGGGCGGATCACGAGGTCAGGAGATCGAGACCATCCTGGCTAACACGGTGAAACCCCGTCTCTGCTAAAAAATACAAAAAACTAGCCGGGCGCGGTGGCGGGCGCCTGTAGTCCCAACTACTCGGGAGGCTGAGGCAGGAGAATGGCGTGAACCCGGGAGGCGGAGCTTGCAGTGAGCTGAGATCCGGCCACTGCACTCCAGCCTGGGCGGCAGAGCCAGACTCTGTCTCAAAAAAAAAAAAAAGGCCGGGCGCGGTGGCTCACGCCTGTAATCCCAGCACTTTGGGAGGCCGAGGCGGGCGGATCACGAGGTCAGGAGATCGAGACCATCCTGGCTAACACGGTGAAACCCCGTCTCTACTAAAAATACAAAACACTAGCCGGGCGTGGTGGCAGCGCCTGTAGTCCCAGCTACTCGGGAGGCTGAGGCAGGAGAATGGCGTGAACCCGGGAGGCGGAGCTTGCAGTGAGCTGAGATCGCACCACTGCACTCCAGCTTGGGCGACAGAGCGAGACTCCGTCTCAAAAAAAAAAAAACCAAACAAAAAATATGGTTTCCCAAAAATGGGAACAGAATAGGAGACAGTCCCTAAATCCCCTCTCTCACAGTTATCATAATCAGCTGTTTATGTGCATCCTCCCATGTTTCTTTATGTGTTTGCATACATATATGAATCTAAATAACTATATAAATATATATGTATGAATATACATATAGTTATATATGTAATATATGTGTGAAATTGTATATTTACATAAATTGAACTATATGTATGCAGTGTTTATCACTGTGTGAAATCATCTGTGCCTGGAGATTTCTTTATGGGGAGGGTTTAAATTAAGGATTGAATTTCTTTGATAGTTACAGTACTATTTAGGTTTTCTATTTTTTCTTGTGTCAGTTTTGCTAGGCCCTATTCATCTAAGAATTTGTCCATTTTGTCTAAATCTACTTATTTTTTCTTTTATTTTTTGAGATGGGGTCTTGCTGTATTACCCAGGCTGGTGAGCAGTGGTGTGATCGTGACTCACTGCAGCATCAACCCCTCAGGCTCAAACAGTCCTCCCACTTCAGCCTCCTGAGTAGCTGGGACCACAGGTACTTACCACCCTGCCCAGCTATTTTTAAACTTTTTGTAGAGATAGGGTCTCCAGGCCGGGCGCGGTGGCTCAAGCCTGTAATCCCAGCACTTTGGGAGGCCGAGACGGGCAGATCACGAGGTCAGGAGATCGAGACCATCCTGGCTAACACGGTGAAACCCCGTCTCTACTAAAAAATACAAAAAACTAGCCGGGCGAGGTGGCGGGCGCCTGTAGTCCCAGCTACTCGGGAGGCTGAGGCAGGAGAATGGCGTAAACCCGGGAGGCGGAGCTTGCAGTGAGCCGAGATCGCGCCACTGCACTCCAGCCTGGGTGACAGAGCCAGACTCTGTCTCAAAAAAAAAAAAAAAAAGAGAGGGTCTCCTTATGTTGCCCAGGCTGGTCTTGAACTTGTAGGCTGAAGTGATCCTCCTGCCTTGGCCTCCCAAAATGTTAGGATTACAGATGTGAGCCACCGTGTCTGGCTCATTTCATCTAAATTTAGGTAACATTATCCTATCACTATATTATTATTGATAGGTGCATATAAGACTATTATGGCTAGGCGAAGTGGCTCATACCTGTAATCCCAGCACCCTGGGAGGCCGAGGCAGGTGAATCACCTGAGGTCAGGAGATCGAGACCAGCCTGGCCAACATGGCAAAACCCTGTCTCTACTAAAAATACAAAAATGAACCGGGCGTGGTGGCATGTGCCTATAGTCCCAGCTACTCGGAAGGCTGAGACAGAAGAATCGCTTGAACCTGGGACGTGTAGGTTGTAGCGATTGCACTCCAGCCTGGGTGACAGAGTGAGACTCCATCTCAAAAGAAAAAAAAAGAATAAAATTACAAACTCCCCTCCTTCACCACCCCACCCAATCCCCTCATATCTCTGCTCAGTTTTTCCCTATAGTCATCACATTTAGCAAACTATAGAATGTATATATTATGGTACCACCACCACCACCCCTGCCCCCAGCTTCCCTCCATTATGGGGATTCTCATAATCTAACCCTATATTTCAGCTCTCCAATTATTTTGCTATTGTGAATCTTGCTACAGTAATATCCTTATATTTGCCTCTTTGTGCATATCTGTGTGTATTTTTGTAGGACCCATTCCTAGAAATAGAGTTGCTTGGTCATTAACAGTATGCCCATGTAAGAACTTTTAATGGAAACTGCCACACTTCCTTCCATTAGCACTGCCCCCAACTGACATTTCTAACAGCAGTTTTTCAGATGTCTGTTTTCTACCCCTTCACCAAACGATAGATGCTATTGATCATTTTCATTTTGCAAATCTTATGGGGAGAAACTGTGTTCTGTTTTAATTAGCACATTTCCTCCCTTTTCCTTGATGTAACACATAGTTTTGTGTGCTTATTGGCTCTTGTATTTCCTCTTATGTGAATTGCCTTTTTACTCCCTTCCTTCTTTACTTCCTTCCTTCCTTCCTTCCTTCCTTCCTTCTTTCCTTCCTTCCTTCCTTCCTTATTTTTTATTATTATTTTTGAGACAGGGTCCTGATCTGTCACCCAGACTGTAGTGCAGTGGTATAGCTCACTGCAGCCTCAAAATCCTGGGCTTTAGCAATCCTCCCACCTCAACCCCCGCAAGCAGCTGGGACTACAGGTGTGCACCACAACGCCTGACTAATTTTCCCATTTTTTGTAGAGATGAACTCTCACTATGTTGCCCAGGCTAGCCTTGAATTCTTGGCTTCAAGCAATCCTTGCACCTTGGCCACCCGAAGTATTAGAATTTCAGGCATGAACCACTGTGCTCATCCTGTTTTATTATTGGGTATGTAAAGTTATGCTCAGTTCTTAGGTGGGTAAATGGAGGCTTAGAGAGGGGCCATTACTTGCCCTGGTCACATAGCAAGGGGAATCCAGGGCTAGGACCCAGCCCCCACCTGATTCCACAGTCAGAAGGATGGGTGTTTGTTGCTGCTTTGACCTTTGAGTCTAGATGGGTAGATCTACCTCCCTTTGAGCTCGGAAAGGGCAGGGACCAGGCCTGCTGTGTTCACCTGTATCTTCAGCACCCAGCCAGGCACTGGGGTTAGAGCAGGGGACAAAACAGAAAGCAAACCCCTGCCCTACGGATCTTCTATGGTGGGGGTAGGGTAAGGGATAAACCTACGTTTTACTTAGAATAATAATGAATAAAAGTTATTTTTAAAAGTTTTCCAGGAAAAGCTATTGCTTGGCAGGCCCTTGGGAACCATTACTCCAACTTCATTCCATAAAACGGGCAATGGAAGTCAGAAAGGAGAAGAGACTTGTCTAGGGCTACACAGGTCACTTAGTGGCCGAAATGGTTCAAGTAAATATGGATGGGCTTTTAAGATTTTAGTGCTTACAAAAAAATAACAGCTAACACTTATTTGAGCACTTATGGCATGCTGGACTCTATTCCCACCACTTTACACACATTGACTCATTTAATCTTTTCCACCTGTATTAGTCTGTTTTCATGCTGCTGATAAAGGCATAACCTGAGACTGGGTAATTTATAAAGAAGAAGAGGCTTCATAGACTCACAGTTCCATGTGGCTGGCGGAGGGGGGCGGGCTCACAATCGTGGTGGAAGGTGAAAGGCACGTCTCACGAGGTCAGGAATTCGAGACTAGCCTGGCCAACGTAGTGAAACCCCATCTCCACTAATAATTTAAAAATTAGCTGGGGGTGGTGGTGGGCACCTGTAATCCCAGCTACTTGGGAGGCTGAGGCAGGAGAATCACTTGAACCTGGGAGGCAGATGTTGTAGTGAACCGAGATCGTGCCACTGGACTGCAGCCTGGGTGACAAGAGCAAAACTCCATCTCAAAAACAAACAAACAAAAATGTCTCTGAAGCTCATAGGTGGCAAAGCCAGGATTCACATTCAGGCAGACTATTTTCAGAGTTCATGGCCTTAGTGCCCTACATGGTCTGTTTGCTGGACCCATGATCTTAAAAAGGATACACCAGGAATGAGTCACAGGGAGGGAAGCTGGGGGCGGGGGTGGTGGTGGTGGTACCATAATATATACATTGTATAGTTTGCTAAAGGTGATGACTATAGGGAAAAACTGAGCAGAGATATGAGGGGATTGGGTGGGGTGGTGAAGCAGGGGAGTTTGTAATTTTATTTGTTATTTTTTGAGATACGGTCTCACTTTGTCACCCAGGCTGGAGTGCAGTGGCATAACCATGGCTCACTACAACCTTGACCTCCTGGGTTACAGGGATCCTTCTGCTTCAGCCTCCCGAGTATCTTGGACTACAGGCACACACCACCATGCATGACTAATTTTTAATTTTTTTGTAGAGACAGAGTCTCGCCATGTTGCCCAGGCTGGTCTCCAACTCCTAGTCTCAAGCAATCCTCCTGCCTAAGCCTCCCAAAGTGTTGGGATTACAGGCATGAGCCAGTGTGCCCAGCCAAGGGAGCGTGTAATTTTAAGTAGAGTGATCAAGAATGGTCTAATTGAGAAGTTAGTGGCTTACGCCTATAATCCCAGCACTTTGGGAGGCCAAGGCAGGTAAATCACCTGAGGTCAGGAGTTTGAGACTACCCTGGCCAACATGGGGAAACTCCATCTCTACTAAAAATACAAAAGTTAGCCAGGCGTGGTGGCATGTGCCTGTTGTCCCAGCTACTTGGGAGGCTGAGGCAGGATAATTGCTTGTACCCAGGAGGCGGAGGTTGCAGTGAGCCGAGATCGCGCCATTGCACTCCAGCCTGGGTGACAGAGCGAGACTCTGTATTAAAAAAAAAAAAAAAAAAAAAAAAAAAAAAAGATCTAATTGAGAAGATAACATTTGAACAGAGACCTGTTGATAAAACAGCAAGGAGGCCAGCTGGAGTGGGGAGGTGAAAAGGAGGGGAGGTAGGGACTGTCACATCGTGGGGGCTTCATGGGCCATGGTGGGAATTTTGGTTTTTACTTCCTGGCACCCATGGGAGAATTCTGAGCATAAAAAAGACTTAGTTTTTAAAGTTTTTTTTTTGGGGGGGGCGGGGGAGGGTTAATAGCTGTATTGAAATATATTCATCTACCATAAAATTTACCCATGTAAAGTATACAGTTCAATGGTTTTTAATATATTGAATATAAAAGACATTCAGTATTTTAGTGGCCAGGCTTGGTGGCTCATGCCTGGAATCCCAGCACTTTGGGAGGCTGAGGTGGGCAGATCATTTGAGGTCAGGGGTTCAAGACCAGCCTGGCCAACGTGGTGAAGCCCCATGTCTACTAAAAATACAAAAAAAATTAGCTGGGCGTGGTGGTGCACACCTGTAGTCTCAGCTACTCAGGAGGCTGAGGTGGGAGATTCGCTTGAACTCGGGAGGCGGAGGTTGCAGTGAGCCAAGATCGCGCTACTACACTTCAGCCTGGGCGACAGAGCAATACTCAGTCTCAAAAAAAGAAAAAAAAGGTATTTTAGTATATTCACAGAGTTGTGCAAATATCACCACAATGAATTCTAAAACATTTCCATCACCACCTAAAGAAACCGTGCCCCACAGCTGCCATCCTCCAACCTTCCCAGCCCCTGGCATCCAGTAATCTACTTTTGCCTTCTATAGATTTGCTAGTTCTGGACATATCATATAAATGGAATCATACAATATGTGACCTTTAGTGACTGGCTTCTTTCACTTAGCCCAAGTTGGAGAGTAGTGGTGCAATCACAGCTCCCTGCAGCCTCTACCTCCTGGGTTCAGGTGATCCTCCCACCTCAGCCTCCTGGGAAGCTGAGACTGCAGGTACATGCCACCACGCCTGGCTACTTTTTTGATATTTTTTGTAGAGAGAGGGTTTTGCCATGTTATCCAGGCTAGTCTTGAACTTCTGGGCTCAAGCAACTTGCCCGCCTCAGCCTCCCAAAGTGCTGGGGTGACAGGCGTGAGCCACCGTGCCCAGCCAGCATATTATTTCCAACTTTCATCCATGTTGTAGCAGGTATTAGTACTTCATTTCCTTTTATTGACAAATGATTGATAGTCCATTGTCTGGATAGACCACATTCCATTTGTCCATGCATCAGTTGATGAACGTGTGTTGTTTCCACTTTGGGCTATTACGAAAATTGCTTCTGTGAACATTTTTTTATATGATTTTGTATGTTTTTATTGCTCTTGGGTATACACCTAGGAGTGGAATTGCTGGGCCATATGTTAACTCTATGTTTAACCTTTTGAGGAACTGCCAAGTTTTTGTTTTGTTTTGTTTTTTTGAGACAGAGTCTTGCTCTGTCACCCAGGCTGGAATGCAGTGGTGCAATCTTGGCTCGCTGCAACCTTCACCTGCCAGGTTCAAGCGATTCTTCTGCCTCAGCCTCCTAAGTAGCTGGGATCACAGGCGTGTACCACCATGCTCGGCTAATTTTTGCATTTTTAGTAGAGACAGGGTTTCACCATGTTGCCCAGGCTGCTCTTGAACTACTGACCTCAAGTGATCTGCCCACCTCGGCCTCCCAAAGTGCTGGGATTACAGGCATGAGCCTCGGCACCTGGCCTGCCAGGTCGTTTCCTAAAGGGACTTCACCATTTTACATCCCCACCAGCATATGAGGGTTCAGATTGCTCCACATACCCACTTGCTATTATATGGGGACAGTTTGAAACAGGGTCCTTTTGGCTGCTCTGTGGGAAACAGGCTGAGGGGGACAGGGAGAAGATAGGAGGTCAGTGCAGAAGTCACTGTAATAGTCCAAGCAGGAGGGAACGGTGTCTGGACCCAAGTGGGGACAGCGGAGGAAGTGAGAGGGATTGGATTCTGGAGTTGCTTTGAAGATAGAGCTAACAGGATGTCTTGATGGCTGACTCATGGAGTGTGAGAGAAGGATGGGAGTCAAGGATGACCCCAGCCCGGGTGCAGTGGCTCACAGTTCAAGACCAGCCTGAGCAACATAGTGAGACCCTGCCTCTAAAAGAAATAAAAAGTTAAGCAGGGCACAGTGGCTCACGCCTGTAATCCCAGCACTTTGGGAGGCCAAGGCGGGTAGATCACTTGAGGCCAAAGTTTGAGACCAGCCTGGCCATCATGGTGAAATCCCGTCTCTACTAAAAATACAAAAAAGTAGCTGGGTTGGTGGCACATGCCTGTAATCCCAGCTACTCAGGAGGCTGAGGCATGAGAATTGCTTGAGCTTGGGAGGCGGAGGTTGCAGTGAGACAAGATTGCACCACTGTACACCAGCATGGATGACAGAGTGAGACTCTGTCTGAAAAAAAAAAAAAAAAGCCGTTTGTGGTTGTGCACGCCTGTAGCCCCAGTTACTGGGGAGACTGAGGCAGGAGGATCACTTGAGCCCAGGAGTTCAGGCTGCAGTGAACTATGATTGCACCACTGCACTCCAGCCTGGGCAACAGGCAAGACCCTGTTTCAAAACAACAACAAAAATTCAAAGATTTATCATCACTTGAGATGGGGGTAAGCTTGAAGTAAGAGCGAATGTGGTCGATGGAATCAGCTCAGTATTGGATGCGTTGAGTTTGAGAGACCTTCTAAACGCCCAGGCGGTTGGGTATTGGATTCTGGAATTCACTCTTGCCATTTGTTGATGATTTCTTGAATAAATAACCTCAGAACGGAATCCAAATCCAGGGCCTCAGTTTCATCCTCCTCCAAAAAATGGGGACCGTAATGCCTTCAAGCGCTAAATTGTCATGAGGCTGGGGCACAGGGCAGGGACTGAGGTCATCTGCTGCGGTCTGCAGCTCGGGAGAGGAACGGAGGCTGCGCTCGCGGCAGGCAGTGTCTGTCTGTCCGTCTCCCCCACCCCCCAGCTTCTGGCCGCGGTGGAGGAGCAGGAGGGAAGACTGGATCGTCACCCTGTCTTCCCCCCGCTCTGAGCTGGGTTTCCTCCTCGGGGGCTACCCAGGCCAGACTGCTGATGGAAACCAGCTGCGAGAGGCGCAGAGGCCCGGCACACGCCCAGGCCCCTCCTCGGCGCCGGCGGACCCCGATGGCGGGGCGGGGAGCGCCTTGGCTCCCCTCCCCTCTTCCGCAGCCGGGCCTGGGGCCCTGGCACGTCCGGCGCGCCTGATGCTTTCCAGATGTGGGCTTGATTTCTCTCCTCTATCTGGCTCCGTTGAGCCCGCAAGGGGAGGGGGGAGGGGAGCTAGGGTCCGAGACCCAAATCTCTACCAGGGACTCGGGTCGGGGTCCCCTTCCCGCCCGTCTCCCTTCCCTGTCCAGGCGGTGAAAACCGAGTTAGGGTGGGCTGACCACAGTAAAGACGCTCCTCCCCACCTCCACCTCTTCCTAGGGCTCCCGCCTTGTCCAGGTCCAGAAGGAACCCCAAGCCCCATCCATCGGGACACGCCCCCAGGTACACCGAGGGACACGCCCCTTAGAAACCCCGCCCCGGGCCCCTCCCCTTCGGTCGCGCCTCTGCAGGCCCCGCCTCCGTCGTCGGGTCCCCACTGGAAGGCGCCCTCTGCGCATCTCTTTGTCTCTCTGGCCGCCTCTGCCTACATCTCTGTGTGTCTGTGTCTTCGTCCCTGTCTCTGACTCTGCGTTTCGGCTTGGGTGTCTCTCTCCTACCCCCTGTCTCTCTGTGTCCTGTCTGTCTCTGCCTCTCGTGTCTCTCTCTCTGCAGCGCCCTCCCCGTCTCTGCCTCTCTGAGTCCCTAGCTCGCTCACTCTCTTAATCTGTGTCCCTATAGCCCCCTGCGTCTCTCTGACTCTCCCTGCATCTCCCTCCCCTGTCTGTGAATTTCTCAGCGTCCATTTCCTGTCCTCTCCCTCCGGTCCCTGGCTCCCTGCCGTGCTTCCTCTGGTCCCGAGTCTCCCCTTCATCTTCCGCCGGGCCCTCCTCCCTGTGGCCACCTCCTCCTGTAGTCTCGCGGGGCAGGGTGGGCGCCTGGGCGTGCTGCGCGCGCCCTCATGTGGCCGGCAGGGGCTGCGTGTGAGCGCCGAAAGGGGAGTGCTGGGGAGCGGGGGACGCTGGTGTTCGCGGTGACACTGGGAAATGGCGTGTGACACCTGGAGGCTGTGTGAGTGTGGACTGCCGGGAGACGGCGCGTGACATCTGGAGAGTGTGTGAGTGTGCACTGCCGTGATGGTGTGTGACTCCAGGAGATCTGCGAGTGTGTACTGCTGTGAGATGGTGTGCGACGCCAGGACACTGTGTGAGTGTGGACTGCCGGGAGATGGTGTGCAATGGCAGGAAACTGTGTGAGTGTGGACTGCCGGGAGATGGCGTTCGACATCTGGAGAGTGTGCGAGTGTGTACTGCCGTGATGGTGTGTGACTCCAGGAGATCTGTGTGTACTGCTGTGAGATGGTGTGTGACGCCAGGAAACTGTGTGAGTGTGGACTGCTGGGAGATGGTGTGTGATGCCAGAACTAGGACACCATGAGTGTGTACTGCCGTGGTGTATTGGTGAGATGGTGTGTGGTGCTGGGAGTCTGTGTGTGACTGATTGATGTGAGATTATGTGCGACAAGGAGAGACTGAGTGGGACTGCGTATGTCAGAGATGACATGTCGCTGACAGTGACACTGTAAAATTACTGGTGATGCTGAGAGATTGTGGGTGACTGTGTGTGCTGATGAAAGGTTGTGTGTGATCGGGTGTGGGAGAGACACTCTTTGGGGCTCTGTATGGGACATTGAGAGACCATATGTGGGAGTGAGAGATTGTGTGTGACGGTGCGTGTGAGGGGGCAGTGTGTGTGGCTGTGTGCAACATGGTGAGCATATGGTGCTGTGTGTGTCACACAAGCAGATTCTGTGTGAGAGGGAGTGAGGCTGATGACTGGCGTACACTGAGAGGTGGTGGACAGGTGTCATGGGAGGCACACAGAAGGCGTCTCATGAGATGGGACAGACGGAATGAACGTCAGTCTTTGTCGGCCGCACTGTGTGTGGCTTGTGAAAAAGTGCATGATCCGGGCACATTGCTGCAATCCCAGCACTTTGGGGGGCTGAGGCAGGAGGATCCCTTGAGGCCAGGACTTTGAGACCAGCCTGGGCAACATAGGGAGACCCCTCCCCACGCCGTCTCTACCGAAAAAAAAATAAAAGAAATTCGCCAGGCGTGGTTATGCACCTTTGTGGTCCCAGCTACTCGGAGGCTGAGGTGAGAGGATCGCTTGAGCCTGGGAGGTGGAGGCTGCAGTGAGCTAAGATCATGCCACTGCACTCCATCCAGCCTGGGTGACAGAGAGAGACCCTGTCTCAAAAAGCAAAACAAAACTGTGTGACTATGTGTGACACTGAGCTCGTGAGAGATGGCAGCGTTGTGACAGTGCATGCGAGTGTGCGGCTGTGCAGGGCACTCAGAAGCGAGAGTGTGAGGGAGGCCTTGTGTGTAGAAGGCAAGAGATGATGGAGAGGCGGGAGTGAGTGTGTGAAACGCTGCGAGATTGTGTGGGACTCTGTGAGACACTGAGCCATCGTGGGTAGCTAGGTATGACACCAGGAGATGGGGCGCGTGTGTGTGACAGGGACAGACTGTGTATGGAGGGAATGTGTCAGATGCGTGTGACACCAGGAGACTGTGTGAGAATGTGTGTGGCCTTCCATGGGTGTCACTGGACAGGCAACTGGGTGTTACTATGAAATACTATAAAACTGTGTACTTGACAGGTTGGATGGGTAACTGCATGCCATTATGAGACACAGAAAGTGTGAGACTGGGACAGGGTGTGAAACTGAGAGAGAAGTTTAAATGGCATGCAAGGCCAGGCGCGGTGGCTCACACCTGTAATCCCAGCACTTTGGGAGGCCGAGGCGGGTGGATGACCTGAGGTCAGGAGTTCGAGACCAGCCTGGCCAACATTGTGAGACCCTGTCTCTACAAAAAATGCAAAAATTAGCCGGGAGTGGTGGCAGGCACCTGTAATCCCAGCTACTCAGGCGGCTGAGGCAGGAAAATGGCTTGAACCCAGGACGCGGAGGTTGCAGTGAGCCGAGATCACATCACTGCACTCCAGCCTGGGCAACAGTGAGACTCAGTCTCAAAAAAAAAAAAAAAAAAAAAAGGCACGCAAATGTGTGTGACATTTGGAGACATTATATGTGACACTGTGGCAAACTGCTGGTACGTTTGGGGCTCTGAGATAATTTATCCGATGTGTAGCCCTTGGGGCTGCCATTGGTGGTGGCTGTGTGTGGCATTTGGGGCGACCGTGTGAGGTTGTGTTGAGCAAGGTCATTTGTGAGGTTGTGTGGTGCTACCATGTGACAGGGCAAGACAGTTTGTGTCTGTGTGAGGGACAGTGAGCATGAGGCTGGGGGGTGACACTGAGGTGGCGAGTGTGGCTGAGTAAGAGGCTCTGTGGGACACACTGGAGAGGTTTGTGTGACTGTGGATTAAATGCACCGAGGCCGGGGACCCACCTAGACAGACTGTCTTTTCTAGTGAAGGTGAGAGAGGCACAGAGTCCCACAAGAGGACAGCAGCGGCAGAGACACAGGGAGAGGGACAAAGATAGGACTGACAGACAAGAGAGAGGGCCCAGAGAGGCAGCCCCAAGGCGGCGGGGCGGCGGGGAAGGTGGCTCCCGGAGGAGGCGGGTCCGTAGGGCCTGCGCCCCAGGGGAGGGGGCGGGGCGGGCCGGAGGGACCCAGACGCTGCCTCCCAGCCTCTGTCACCGCCACCAGCCCGGCCCAGAGCAGCAACAGGTAGGAAGCTCCGGTCTCGGCCCCACAGCTGGTCCCTTTGCCTGCTCCGTGGCCACCGTCTCTTCGCCTGAGAATGATTGAATGAATGAGTGAATGAGTGAGTGAATGAATTCTTCTACGTCTTCATCAGCCTGTCTCTCGCTTTGTTCCTCTCTCCCACTTTCTGGTTCCATCTCTCCCCAACCCCTCCATCTCCCTCTCTTTCCTTCCCTTCTTGCCTCTGTCCCTCTATCTCCTCGTCTCTGTCCCTTTATCCCCTTGGTGTCTCTCTGCTCTTTCCTCCATCCCCCCTTCCTCCATTTCCCCTTCTCTCTCCTTTCTCCCTCCCTCCATCACCCCATCCTCTCCCACCCCATCCGTCCATCTCCTCCATTCTCTCCCATCCTACACCACCTCCCTCCATCTCTCCATCCTCTTCCACCCCACACCTCCTCCCTCCATCACCCCATTCTCTCCCACCCCATCCGTCCATCTCCTCCATCCTCTTCCACCCCACACCCTCTCCCTTCATGTCCCCATTCTCTCCCACCCCACACCCCCTTCCTCCACCTCCCCTGCTCTGTCCCCTCGGTCCCTTTGTCCCCTCGGTGCCAGTTGCCTTGTATCACCCTGTTCCTTGCTCCCCCCTTCATTTGTCCCTCTATTTTCTCCTCCATCACTTCATTCCTTCCCCAGTCTCTCCCTCTATTCCTCCCCGTTTCTTCATTTATCCAGTGCCTCAGTCTCTCCCTCCATTACTTTGTCTCTGTCTCTGCGCGCCCCGTTGTCCTTCTGTCCATCTGATAGGCCTCTCCTCGGTTGGGCTCCCCCAACCCTCTCCCCTGGCTGCTAATGAGCAGAGGAGCCTTTGAGGTGGCCAGGGCTGGAGTGGGGGGGCTCCCTGAGGGGGGCGGAGTGGGCAGCTGCTGCCAAGGCCCTAATGAGTCCCCCTCTGTGCCCCTCCCGCCGCGATCTTAATTCCCAGTTCTCCCTGGAGCCACTGCTAATTGGCCTGAGGAGGGGCCCCCCTCCTGGCTCTTGCTCTGCCCCCGGGGGGTGAGGACACCTGGATTCTGATCCAGCACCTGTGGCCCTGTCCTTCTGTCTCAGCCTCCCATCTGTGCGCCCCTCCTTCCCTCCCTCGCCCCTCCCCGTTCTCTCCCACCTGCCTTAGGTACCTCCATCCGTGCACCCCTGCATCGCTCCTCTTGTTCCTATCCCCCTCATCTGTCCCTCCCTCCACCAGCCCCTGGCCACCCCATTCGCGCGCCCTTCCACCCTCGCACCTGTTACCGGGTCCGTCTCCTCACCTCCGCCTCGGGACCCAAACGTATCCTAACCTACTCCCACAGCCTCAACTCCTGCGCGTCTTTTAACCCCTTCCCCGCCGCAACCATGTCCAACAACATGGCCAAGATTGCCGAGGCCCGCAAGACGGTGGAACAGCTGAAGCTGGAGGTGAACATCGACCGCATGAAGGTGCTGGGTCAGGGTAGGGAGCAGGGCGGGGATTCTGGGCCTGCGGTCTGTCCCGGGCTGTGTCGGCCGGGAGCCATAGTGCAAGGATGCACCTGGGAAGAGGGCTGGGCAAGGGGCGGGGCAGGGCAGGAGGAGGGGCCAGGACGAGGGGAGGGGCAGGACAGGAGGAGGGGCCACGACGAGGAGGGGGCAGGACAGGGGAGGGGCCAGGACGAGGGTCGGGGTAGGACAGGGGGAGGGGCCTGTATGAGACGGGGCAGAGTGGGAGGAGGGGACCGGGCAAGAGGCGGGGCCTAAGTGGGCGGCTCTGAGGAGCCGAGCAGGGCGGTGACATCTCCACCCGGGTGCTCGCAGGTGTCCCAGGCAGCAGCGGAACTCCTGGCTTTCTGCGAAACGCATGCCAAAGATGACCCGCTGGTGACGCCAGTACCCGCCGCGGAGAACCCCTTCCGCGACAAGCGCCTCTTTTGTGTTCTGCTCTGAACCCTCCAGACAGCTTACCCTCCCCTGCCAAAGTATGGATCCAATAAACTTGGTAACTGTGGTAGTGCCTGTGCTTTCAGGGAAACTGAGGTACGCACAGAGCTTGGGGCCACCGTGGGGGAAGCTGTGTCCGTTCTCATTCCTTCTGAGTGTGTGTGTTGGGGGTAGGGGTGGACGTGGAGTGAGTATGACTCCACCAAAGCCTCAGAGGAGATGAGTATTCAGTGCTGTCTCCTCCACGATCGATCCTGAACTTAATGGTCCCGACGGCCCCAGAAGGCAGCTGACTACTTGTATGATACCCATGAGGAAACTGAGCCAAAGGAAGTCCTTTATTCAGAGTCGCAAAGCTAGGAGGTAACAGAGTGCTGACGGGGGTACTCCAGTACTCCCTGAACCCCTCCACTAGCCTCTCTCCTCCCCACTCGGTTGGGCATTCTTAGGGTCCCCAGTCCCCATCCCACACTTCTCACCCCCTGAACGACTTCTTTTTTCACACCTGGTTTCCCTGTACCGCAGGCCCGCTTCTGTCCTAAAGTCCTGCACTTTTTCTCTGCTCACTCGTTCATTCATTCATTCACTCATTAACTCTTCCAAACACTCCCTGATACCTACTTTCTGACCAGCGTTGGGCAATGCTAGGGACATGGCTGTGACCAAGACAGCCCTGGCTCTGCCCTGCCCTCTTGGGGCTCAGAGTCCAGTGGGAGAGAAAGACCTGTCCCCAGATGGTAAAAACCCAGAGTGGGCAGTGCTGAGTCGGGGAGTGCAGAGGGAACTCCTGACTCAGCTTGGAGGTAAGTGTGCTTCCTGGAGGAGGTGACATCTCAGCTGGAACATGGTGGTAATAAAACTTGGGGACTCAGAGAAGAGAGAAACATGGCTAGAGGGAGGGAGAGGAAATAAAATAATGAGTACATTCCTTCATCCTTCCTTTATTTTGTCATTGTTCTGGAGATACAGGGGTGACTGTGACGGCCCTGGTTCTTGCCCTCTGTTTTCCAATTCACATACTACTGGCCTGCAGGACATATGTAGCTTGCAGATATATATATATATGTAGAGAGAGAGGAGATAAAGAGAAAGACAGAGAGAGAGAGTCTCACTCTGTCACCCAGGCTGGAGTGCAGTGGCACAATCTCGGTTCACTGCAACCTCCGCCTCCCAGGTTCAAGCAATTCTCCTGCCTCAGCCTCCCAAGTAGCTGGGATTACAGGCATGCACCACCACGCCCAGCTAATTTTTGTATTTTTAGTAGAGGCGGGGTTTCACCATGTTGGCCAGGCTGGTCTTGAACTCCTGACCTCAAGTGATCCGCTCGCCTCAGCCTCCCAAAGTGCTGGGATTACAAACATGAGACACCTGCCCGGCCACAGTTAAATTTTTATGGCTTTACGTGATGTTTAAAGATGTTCTTGACTTGGCTGCCAAATTGAAAAACACAGATATTTGACATCAAAGTCCATATTTCTCTGGAATTGCAGTCTTCTCTGAAATTGTAAGGTCTGGTGACTCACAGGCTGTAAGACAGGGCCTGGGTTTTCCAGCTCACCAAAATCCCCACCATGCCCTATGGTCTCCTGGTCAAGGAAGCTGGGGACCAGTCGCCATTTAACCTGAAGCCTGTGTCGGGGGCTTCTTACAGAGGAATGAGAAATAAAATGGCCGGGCGCAGTGGCTCACGCCTGTAATCCCAGCACTTTGAGAGGCCGAGGTGGGCAAATCACTTGAGGTCAGGAGTTCAAGACTAGCCTGGCCAACATGGTGAAACCCCATCTCTACTAAGAAGACAAAAGTTAGCTGGGAATGGTGGCACGAACCTGTAATCCCAGCTACTCGGGTGGCTGAGGCAAGAGAATTGCTTGAACCTGGGAGGTGGAGGTTGCAGTGAGCCAAGATCACACCACTGCACTCCAGCCTGGGCAACAGAGCAAGACTCCATTTCAAAAAGAAAAAAAGAAAAGAAAAGAAAAATAAAAAGTTCTGTGTCTCCATTGAAAATGGGGAGGGCTGGGCGCGGTGGCTCATGCCTGTAATCCCAGCACTTTGGGAGGCCGAGGTGGGCAGATCACGAGGTCAGGAGATCGAGACCAACCTGGCTAACACAGTGAAACACTGACTCTACTAAAAATACAAAAAAAATTAGCCAGACGTGGTGGTGGGCACCTGTAGTCGCAGCTACTCAGGAGGCTGAGGCAGGAGAATGGCATGAATCTGGGAGGCGGAGCTTGCAGTGAGCCGAGATCACGCCACTGCACTCCAGCCTGGGCGACACAGCAAGACTCCGTCTCAAAAAAAAAAAAAGAAAATGGGGAGAATGCAGGCCAGGGAAGCTGTGGGTTTGGCCAATTAGTTTATCTGGTTGGTCCAAGGGCCTGAGGATCACTCCCTCTCCTCTCCCTCATCTCCTCTTATCTTGTCTAATACTCAGGCTCCCCAGCTCGTGGCTGGTGGAGGCTGGACCCTGGGTCTGGCTGGAGGTGGCTTGCTGGGCCTCCCCTCCACAGGGGGAATGTGCACAAGTCTGCTCCATTATTCACACTGGATTAGGGTCCCCCGGGTGCCTAGTCTGAGTCTCCTGTAGGATCCAGGCAGGAGCGTCTGTAATTACATCTCCCTCCTGCTTCCCACCGCCGAGCCTGCTTGGCTCGGGCCTGGTTGCATCATGTCTGTGGGAGCCCCGGGGGAGACGGGGGACAGGGAGTGAGCCAGAGATGAGCTAGGGTGTGGAGGAGGAGCCGGGAGAGAAGCTGGGCAGGAAGGAGCTAGAAGGATTCCAGAATTCACAGATCCTGCATCCTCATAGCTCAGAACCTGAAATGCAAAGGAATCTAGGATCCCAGGACCTCCGAGGGCTGGAATTCCAGCATCTTTCAATCCTATGGGGCCAAGATCCTGGGCTCCTGCACCCTAGGATTCCAGAGCTCGGCATATCAGGAGAAGTGTAAGGAGTTCCTGAGCCTAGGCTCTTGGGAGCTAGATCCTTCGAGCGCTGGAATGTCGGAGCTGCGTAGTGCAAACCCTTCCTCCTTCCCATCCCTGGTCTTGGGGGACAGAAACTATGGAGATGTAAGCGGTTGAATGGGACCTGGGTTGGGGGAAGGGAGGGCCGGCGGGAGTGGGACACAGAGGGGACCAGCAGGAGGTGTCTTTCTGGAGGAAGAGGAGGATGGGGAACTGGGGCTGGGGGAAGGAGAAGCCAGGAGTCACAATCCAGAAGGGACAGGGCAGGTCCCCGTGTGCCCATCCTCCATGAGAACAGATCCGAATAATCTTATTAGATTTACCGCCTCGTAGCAGCACCAGCTTCTGGTCACCAGCTGCTGCTTCCTGCCACCCCCAGAGGTGAAGTCAGCTCTGGGGCCAGGCCCAGGCTGGGGTCAGAGACAGGCCAGGAGGTAGAGGTGGCTGCAGGGCGAGGTGCTTGTTCCTCCAGACCCCAAGGGCTCTCAGCTGCCCTATTCCAGGCTGTCTTCCCTCTGCACCCCCATCGCAAACTGCACCTCAACCCAGGCGCTCAGAGCAGCGCATGGCCTGGCTGAAGGGGTAGGGCAGGGGACGGAAAGCTCAGAGCCAGCAGGAGCTGCAGTCTTGGCCATCACTTCCTAGGGGAACGGTTCAACAGTCCCATCTTGCTCAATGCTCACAGTAGCCTTCAAGGGGACTCTGTTTATCCCCATTTTACAGACAAAGAAAACAGGCCTGGGGCCCAGCGCAGTGGCTTATGCCTGTAATCCCAGAACTCTGGAAAGCCAAGGCAGGCGGATCATTTGAGGTCAGGAGTTCAAGACCAGCCTGGCCAACATGGTGAAACCCTGTCTCTACTAAAAATACAAAAATTAGCTGGGCATGGTGGCGCGCACCTGTAATCCCCGCTACTCGGGACAGTGAGGCACGAGAATCGCTTGAACCCAGGAGGCAGAGGTTGCAGTGAGCCGAGATTGCACCAGTGCACTCCAGCCTGAGGACAGAGCAAGACTCCATCTCAAAAAGAAAGAAAGAAAAATAGGCCCATCCTGGCTAACACGGTGAAACCCCGTCTCTACTAAAAAATACAAAAAACTAGCCGGGCGCGGTTGTGGGCGCCTGTAGTCCCAGCTACTCGGGAGGCTGAGGCAGGAGAATGGCGGGAACCCGGGAGGTGGAGCTTGCAGTGAGCTGAGATCCGGCCACTGCACTGCAGCCTGGGTGACAGAGTGAGACTCCGTCTCAAAAAAAAAAAAAAAAAAAAAAAAAAAAAAAAAAAAAAGGCATGGAGAGGTAACCAGCTGGGGTTTGAGACTGGAATGGGAGGATCGGATGGATGACCACTCTGGACAGGTTCAGGGGGTGACAAGGAGGCCTTGAAGACTGGGAAATGAGGGGATCCCCAGGTGAGGGGCATGGCCCATTCAGAGGCAGGAGACTGGACTGGGTTATGCCCCCTGGAGCAAGGTGAGATGCAGCCACAAGAAGGTAGGCTAGGGCCTGTTTGCGGTGGAGGGCGGTGAGTGGTTAGAGAAAGGAGGCCTCTGGCTCTGGATGCTGGAATGAGTCAAGGCGAGACAGGTCTGGGACACGTAGCAGTTTCTCAAAGCAGTGAGAGGGCACAGCAGGCCGACGGCAGGCCTGGCAGGCACGAGCAGCTGGTGGTGCGTGTGTGCAGAACATGAGATAAGGCCTGCCTCCTCCCAGGGCCAGTGCCAGGAAGACGGAAACCAGGGAGTCCGGAGAGGGTCAGGCCCAGGGCAAGCCAGGATCTTAGGTCTGCAGCACTTCCAGATGCAGGCCTGGGCCGGGTGTGGTGGGTCAAGCTTGTAATCCCAGCACTTTGTGAGGCTGAGGTGGGGGGGGGGGGGATCACTTAAAGTCATGAGTTCGAGACCAGCCTGGTCAACATGGTGAAACTCTGCCTCTACTAAAAATACAAAAATTAGTCAGGCATGGTGGCGGGCACCTGAAGTCCCAGCTACTCAGGAGGCTGAGGCAGGAGCACCGCTTAAGCCTGGGAGGTGGAGGTTGCAGCAAGCTGAGATCTTGCCACTGCACTCCAGCCTGGGTGACAGAGTGAAACCCTGTCTCAAAAAAATTAGGTCACACACAGTGGCTCATGCCTCTAATGCGAGAACTTTGGGAGGCTGAGGTGGGCAGATCACCTGAGATCAGGAGTTCGAGACCAGCCTGGCCAACATGGTGAAATCCCATCTCCACTAAAATACAAAAATTAGCTGGGCGTGGTGGCGAGTACCTGCAATCCCAGCTACCTGGGAGGCTGAGGCAGAAGAATCACTTGAACCCGGGAGGTGGAGGTTGTGGTGAGCCGAGATCGCACCACTGCACTCTAGCCTGGGCAACAGAGTGAGACTCCGTCTCAAAAACAAAACAAAACTACAACATAGCTGTGTGCCCATGTGGACGCACAGAGTCCCACAAGCTCACAATACACACATACACACAATACTCACACACACAAACACAATCACAGTGCTGAGAAAAATGCTCACTTAGGTCACGTGGGCCACACTAACTATGCAGAGTCACAATCCAGTTACACACCCACAGTCCTCAGCACATTAGCCTCGATCTCTCTCCCCTCCCGGGTGCTGTGTGTCACTTGGTCCGTCCCTAATCTCGGTGGTCTCTGAGCTGTCCTTCCTCTTTTTCCCTGCTGCCTCGGGGTCCTCCCCAGGGAGGCCTGGTTCTTTTCCTCGCCATGGGTGGAGAGAGGGCGAGAGGAGGGCTGCTGACTCTTTCCGTAGCTCCGCCTACCCTGGAAGCCGCCCCTGGCACAACGCACTGTGGGTGATTCCTCACCCCAAGGCACCTGGCCGGGGAGCAGAACCCCCTTGTGGACACTGCTGTGGGCTTGGCCCGGCTAGCTGGGGCCATGGCCAAGCAGGAGGCTGGGTTTCAGGGGAAGGTGACTGAGGCATGTCTGGCGCCAGTACGGACTCTGGGGAACTCAGTCCCCTCATTAGGAGGGAGGCACAGTCACTGCCACCCCTACCTGCTCCTGATGCAGGAACACAGAACCGATGCTGGGGTTGCCAGGGCTCCTGGCTCCTAGTGGCATCAGCGGGGAAACTGAGGCCTGAGGCCAGGCATGGTGGCCTATAATCCCAGCACTTCGGCAAGTCGAGGTGGGGAGATCACTTGAGTCCTGGAGTTTGAGACCAGCCTGGGTGACATAGTGAAACCCTGTCTTTACAAAAATACAAAAATTAGCTGGGCATGGCAGTGGGTGCCTGTAGTCCCAGCTACTCAGGAGGCTGAGGTGGGAGGATTGCTTGAACCCCGGAGGTGGAGGTTGCAGTGAACTGAGATTGCAGCACTACACTCCAGCCTGGGTGACAGAGCAAGACCCCATCTCAAAAACAAACAGCCAGGCATGGTGGTTCACGCCTGTAATCCCAGCACTATGGGAGGCCAAGGCAGGCCGATCACCTGAGGTCAGGAGTTCAAGACCAGCCTGGCCAACATGGTGAAACCCCGCCTCTACTAAAAATATAAAAATTGAGCGCAGGGGCACGTGCCTGTAATCCCAGTTACTTGGGAGGCTGAGGCAGGAGAATCACTTGAACCCGGGAGGCGGAGGTTGCAGTGAGCTGAGATCAGCCACTGTACTCCAGCCTAGGTGACAGAGCGAGACTCCATCTCAAATCAAAAACAAGCAAAGAGAAAAACAACAACAAAAAAGAAACTGAGGCCTGGAAGGGACCGGGGGTTTGACCGCAGTCCCACTGGGCATGGGAGCAGAGGGGACTTCCTGAGTGTTAACCGTCCTTGTAACAGGAAGCGAGAGAGAGGGAAGCTCGGGGAACCAGAGGCCACCCGGTTGAAACAAGACGCACGCCTGCCAGGCATCATCCTTCATTAATACGATATAACTTCCTGAGTTCTCTCTGGTCTGCCTGGGGACCAGACAGCCTGAGGCGGGACCACGTGGCAGGACCTGGAGCCCACATGCACAGGCACCCCTAGAGCAGGGCTGTGGGGTCCCTTAGGGAGCCACAGTAGGGCTGGTACTTGGGCGTTCATCCTGCTGGAAGCTGCGGGTGCCAGCTGGGCATGGGTGATAGGGAGATGGGGGGAAGGGGCAAAGGGGTTGTGGTCACACGCCAGGGTACAGAGAAGGCAAGACTGCAGCTGCCCACAGTCCAGTCCTTGGGTTGGACACATCCCTCCTGGCCTTGGACATGAGACATCTGCACAGGCTCTCTCCTTGTTACAGAAACCAATCTGGGATGTGCTGCAGGCTGAGGGCAGCCACCAGGCCGGTGAGGCCCGTGTTACCTCACGCACAGAGGAGGCGGCTGAAGTCTACCAGCTCCCTCTCCTCGCCTGGGTCCATCACGCAGCAAGGAAAAAGGTGGTCAGACGGAAACAGGAAGTCAAGTCAAATGGATTTGAGACTGCCCCCCGATAAACAGCGGGGCTCAGAGAGGGTCTCCGAGGTTTTATCTGGCCCTTTGGGGCTGGGAGGCTGCCTGGGAAGCCACGGACTCCGTGGGAAGGGAGACTGGTGAACGCTGTGCGGGCAGTGGGAGCACGTGGGTCTGTCGCACTGGCCCGAGGCTGCAGCGGCGGTGGCTTGGCTGTGTTTGGGGAGGGTGGGGGACGCATGGCAGCAATGTTGGAGTTGTGGACAGCTTCCTGTGATCAAAATATGATTCCTGAAGGTCAAGGTCACCAGGGGCCTAGGGGTGCTGTGCGAGAAGTCAGAGGGTGGCCCAGTGCTATCCTTCCATGATGGGCCGTGGAAGTCGCCCAGGCCTGTTCCTGACAACTGGACACCAAATACGCCCCTTCATGCTTCCTTCTCGGGTCTCTGCAGGGTGAGCTGGGTGCCCAGGGACAGGCTCGAGGGACTGGCATGTCTTTCTCTGGCCAAGCCTCCTTCCTCAGTTTTCTGGAAGGAGTGAGTTTTGTCCAGGGACTAGAACTCTCAGTGGTGTCTGGAAAACACTACATCAGAGAGGAATTTCCTGGTCATTTCTCAATCCCTGGGCAATGTCCTAAGCCCCAGGGCCTGAAGCCCAGAATAGATCCCAGAGGCCACCCTGAGACAGCCCAGGCCAAGGCCACCCCATTGAAGCCCGGTCAAGTGTGTGCCCTTCAGGTCCCTCCTAGCGGTCGCCTACTACCCCAAGAGGCTCCAAGCCTAAGTGATGGTGACTCAGGAATTTCCCACCCAGGCCAGAGAGGGAGACACTGGGGGAGGGAGGAGTCCTGTGTGTGGGGAGGTGGCAGGTGGCTCAGTGATGGGAACCAAGAGAGGATGTGGGGAGGACAGTGCAGGCAGCAATGGGAGATGGATGTCCTGGGTTGGGCGGGTGGATGGGGAATGGGGAGTGTGCCAGGGGGCCTCTGGAGAACAGTGAGGGAAGGCGGGGCAGAGAGAGGAAATGAAAAAGCTGGGGTGAGCAGGCAAGCTGAGGAGGGTGGGAGGGAGGGAGGGAAGGAGGGAGGAGGGAAGGAGAAGCTGACACACAGACCGACACAGGCAGCGAGAGACACACGGAGCAGAGCAAGTGAAGGGACAGACGCGCGGGACAGGAGAGCCTGGGCAAGACTGGAGAGGTGCGGTGAGGGGCTGGGGAAGCAGCAACACAGAGCAGGAGCGGGTAGAGGGTGTGGGGTTAGAGGGAGAAAGGTACGGGGAGGACAAGGACAAGGGAGGGGACGGAGACAGGGAGATAACAGCAAGAGACGGAGAGACAGAGAAGGAAAGAACTGGCGATGCCCGGATGTTCTCTGTCTCTTTAATGGCAGAAACAGAGCTAGAGAAGGAAAGAAATAAGAGGTGGGGGGGTGCCAGCCATGGTGGCTCACGCCTGTAATCTCAACACTTTGGGAAGCCGAGGTGGATAGATCACCTGAGGTTAAGAGTTCGAGACCAGCCTGATCAACACGGTGGAACCCCATCTTTACTAAAAATACAAAAATTAGCTGGGCGTGGTAGTGGGCGCCTGTAATCTATCTACTCCAGAGGCTGGGGCAGGAGAATTGCTTGAACCCAGGAGGTGAAGGTTGCAGTGAGCCGAGATCATGCCATTGCACTCCATCCTAGACAACAGAGTGAGACTCCATCTCAAAAAAAAAGAAAGAAAAGAAAGAGAAAAAGAAAGAGAAATAGGAGGGCGGGGAGAGACAGAGAGGGAGAGAGATATGGGAGAAGCCAGAGGCGAGAGGACTACATACACATACACAGGAGAACTGGGGGTTGACTGGGAGGCCCCAGCTGCCACAAGGACTGGCCAGTAGGGACACCTGAGTGGGCTGGGTGGTGGGGGTAGTCTTGGCTCCCTCTGACCCCACACCTTCCACCTTGGGAACCCTCCAGCCCAGACCTGGGATGGCAGATTCGTGCAGGAACCTCACCTACGTGCGGGGCTCCGTGGGGCCGGCCACCAGCACCTTGATGTTCGTGGCCGGCGTGGTGGGCAACGGGCTGGCCCTGGGCATCCTGCACGCGCGGCGACCGGCGCGCCCCTCGGCCTTCGCGGTGCTGGTCACCGGGCTGGCGGCCACCGACCTGCTGGGCACCAGCTTCCTGAGCCCGGCCGTGTTCGTGGCCTATGCGCGCAACAGCTCCCTGCTGGGCCTGGCCCGGGGCGGCCCCGCGCTGTGCGATGCCTTCGCCTTCGCCATGACCTTCTTCGGCCTGGCGTCCATGCTCATCCTCTTCGCCATGGCCGTGGAGCGCTGCCTGGCGCTGAGCCACCCCTACCTCTACGCGCAACTGGACGGGCCCCGCTGCGCCCGCCTGGCGCTGCCAGCCATCTACGCCTTCTGCGTCCTCTTCTGCGCGCTGCCCCTGCTGGGCCTGGGCCAACACCAGCAGTACTGCCCCGGTAGCTGGTGCTTCCTCCGCATGCGCTGGGCCCAGCCGGGCGGCGCCGCCTTCTCGCTGGCCTACGCCGGCCTGGTGGCCCTGCTGGTGGCCGCCATCTTCCTGTGCAACGGCTCGGTCACCCTCAGCCTCTGCCGCATGTACCGCCAGCAGAAGCGCCACCAGAGCTCGGTGGGTCCACGCCCGCGCACCGGAGAGGACGAGGTGGACCACCTGATCCTGCTGGCCCTCATGACGGGGGTCATGGCCGTGTGCTCCCTGCCTCTCACGGTAAGTCCCCCCGGAGCTGGGGGGAGTGGGGAGAGGAGGAGGGCAGCTCTGTGGGTTGTGCCCATGTCACAGATGGGGAGACTGAGGCTCAAAAGAGGTCAGACATCGTGGGCATGGTGGCTCACGCCTGTAATCTCAGCATTTAGAAAGGCCGAGGCAGGACTGGATGCGGTGGCTCACGCCTGTAATCCCAGCACTTTGGGAGGCCGAGGCGGGCAGATCACGAGGTCAGGAGTTCGAGACCAGTCTGGCCAAAATGATGAAACCCTGTCTCTACTAAAAATACAACAAATACATAAATGAAAAGTAGCCGGGTGTAGTGGCACATGCCTGAAGTCTCAGCTACTTGGGAGGCTGAGGCAGGCGAATCACTTGAACCGGGGAGGCGGAGGTTGCAATGAGCTGAGATCGTGCCACTGCACTCCAGCCTGGGTGACAGAGTGAGACTCCATCTCAAAAATAAATAAATAAATAAGAAAAAAAAGAAAAAGAAAAAGAAAGGCGAGGCAGGAGGATCACTTGAGCTCAGAGGTTTGAGACCAGCCCGGGCAACATGGTGAAACCCCATCTCTATGAAATATTTAAAAGTTAGCAGGCCGGGCGCGGTGGCTCACGCCTGTAATCGCAGCACTTTGGGAGGCCGAGGCGGGCGGATCACAAGGTGAAGATCGAGACCACGGTGAAACCCCGTCTCTACTAAAAATACAAAAAATTAGCCGGGCGCGGTTGTGGGCACCTGTAGTCCCAGCTACTCGGGAGGCTGAGGCAGGAGAATGGCGTGAACCCGGGAGGCGGAGCTTGCAGTGAGCCGAGATCGCGCCACTGCACTCCAGCCTGGGCTGGGCGACAGAGCGAGACTCCGTCTCAAAAAAAAAAAAAAAAAGTTAGCCTGGCATGATGGCCTGTGCCTGTGGTCTCAGCTACTTGGGAGGCTGAAGTGGAAGGATTGCTGCAGCCTGGGAGGTCAAGGCTGCAGTGAGCTGTGATTACTACATCCCAGCCTAGCTGACAGAGCAAGACCTTGTCTCAAAACGAAAACAAAGAAAACAAAAACAAATCAGACAGAGGCTTGGTCCCCAGTCAGACAGATCCTGGCTTTCTGGAGAAGACTTTCTGCATCTGACTTCTGGTACCTTGTCTCCCAGCTCAGGCATCCTGTGCCCCCCGTAATAAAATGCATCCCCCCTCCTTCCCCTACCCCTGTAATGAAAAACCACCACTCATTGAGCGCTTCTCTATGCCTACCTCGTACTTAGTGGCTTACAGATACTTCCTAAGACAATTTTCAAAATGATCACAGCCACCCATTCCACAGCATTTGGCAGGAAACCAAGAGAACGTTCTCTCTCATCCCCGTTTTTACAGATGAGGGGCAGTGTCTCTCGCCCACAGTCACACAGAGCCTGGTCTCGGTCCTGGGTCCTTCGATTGCAGAGCCTGATCTCCCACTCACCTGGCTCCCCTCTGCCTCAGAGCAGGCCCCACCCTTGCCTCCCCACCTCGGTTTTCTTCCGGGACTCCCGTCCTGCCCCTCCCCAATGGGAGTGCCACAGACCCCAGTACCTACTCAGTGTCTGTGACACCTGGTCGTGCCACCTTTCTTCTGAGCCTCAGTTTCTGTTTCTGTAAAATGCAAGAGGCTGGGCTGGATTGGGGGGTCCTTAAATCTTTTTTGGGGGTTACCCTGACTCAGAGACTCAGATGCTGTGGACAGATACACACAGGCACCACAACAGCTCTGCAGCAGATTCAGGGGGCCCAGCTGGGCGGCGCCGCCTTCTTGTAGGGACGTTATACTCAAAAAATCTGTGGAGCCTGGGGGTCCTCCCAGCTTCTAAGGTTGGGGGGACCCATATACCTGGCCCCCATTCCTCTCCCCTTAGGCATCTCTGGCAATTTCCTGGGACTTTCTCTCCCTGTGTTCCCCAGATGCATTTGTTACTTAGTTTTTATCTTCTCTCCTTCCCCTCTGACATGCCGCCCTTACCTCATCCCTGGTAAGCGAGTGGGAGGGGGGAGCCAGGGTGGGGAGGCTGAGGACTCCTGGGTGCTTCTTGACGCCCTCACCCTGCCCTCAGATCCGCTGCTTCACCCAGGCCGTCGCCCCTGACAGCAGCAGTGAGATGGGGGACCTCCTTGCCTTCCGCTTCTACGCCTTCAACCCCATCCTGGACCCCTGGGTCTTCATCCTTTTCCGAAAGGCTGTCTTCAAGCGACTCAAGCTCTGGGTCTGCTGCCTGTGCCTCGGGCCTGCCCACGGCGACTCGCAGACACCCCTTTCCCAGCTCACCTCAGGGAGGAGGGACCCAAGGGCCCCCTCTGCTCCTGTGGGAAAGGAGGGGAGCTGGGTGCCTTTGTCGGCTTGGGGCGAGGGGCAGGTGGCGCCCTTGCCTCTCACACAGCAGTCCGGCGGCAGCACCGTGGGAGCGTCGTCCAAAGCAGAAGCCAATGTCGCCTGCTCCCTCTGCTGACATTTGGAGCTGACCCTGTGATCCCTGTCTTCGAGGGACAGGAACCAGAAAATCAGGGACACGGCTGATGGCTGCGGATGCTGGAACCTTGGCCCCCAAACTCTGGGGCCGATTGGCTGCTGTTTCTCCTGCGCAGGGTAGTCGCTGCTGGCTCTGGGAAGAGAGTGCGGGACAGAGGAAACATTTATCCTGGAGCGCAGAAAGAATGGTTCTCTCAAAATAGCCAGTGGCCTGGCCGACCTGCTCTGGCCCTGGATTCCCCATCCATCTCACTGTCTAAATATTTAGCAGGCGGAGAAGTTCCCAGAGGCTTCTGTACACTCAGGTCTGCTCTGGTCTGAGTGCTGGCTCCAATCTACGTCCACTTAGGGGGACCAGCTGCCCACCCCAAGTCCCCAGGGGATGGCCCTCCCCTCTACCAAGCCACTCCAAGAGCCAGCCCCTCTCTGCTCCACAAAAACCAGGGTTCTTGGAAAAGCTCCCTGCCTCCCCTTGCCGCTGGTCCCCCATCAGGCTTGGGAGCGCTGGCATCCCAAAGGAGCAATGGGAGAAAGGGGAGGCTGCTGCATTGTAGGTGACAACGCAGGACATGTGCTTGGTACAAAAAGGGCCTGAGACCTTCCACCTAGCTTGATGGGCTGCGAGATGAGAACTGTGAGGGTGCAGGTGGCGGGGAGACAGATGGAGAAGCTGACAGATGGCTGGGGATCCCGGGGACTGCCCCAGAACAAAAACCTAAGTCCTGTGCCTGTCCCCAGGGTCCTGAATAAATAAATGCCTCCTTACAGAGCCTGATCTCATGTTATGTGTCCTTGGAGCCCTCGCAAAGATTTCATTCATTCATTCATTCATTCAACAGATACTTGACTGGGCACCATAGCACATGCCTGTAATCCCAGCATTTTGGGAGGTTCAGGTGGAGGATCACTTGAGCCCAGGAGTTTGAGACCAGCCTGGGCAATATATCGAGAACTTGTCTTTACAAAAAAATTTTAAAAATTAGCTGGGTGTGGTGGTGCACACCTGTAGTCCCAGCTCCCAGGGAGGTTGAGACAAGAGGATCACTTGAGCATGGGAGGTTGAGGCTGCAGTGAGCTGAGATCCTGCCACTGGGTGACAGAGTGACACTCTGTCTCAAAAACAGAAACCAAAAAACCCTCAACCTCCCCCTGAAATTCAGCAGCGCTGATGGCCTGGTGTTAAGGACACAGACAAGCCTCCGCTCCACCCTGGGCCCCGCTGGGGTGATTTCCAGCCTGCCATCCCACTCGCTTCTCATAACCACTCCCTGCCCTCAGAGAGGCCCAGGATGGAGGGTGCCCAGGGGTGAGCTGACTAGCATGGAAGGAAGTGAGTAGGCGTTTCGGGTGGGGGAGGGTGAGTGGGAACTCTCCCCACCCAGCCCCACTGCACTGCCGGTGCCAGTTCCCCTTTCCCACTCTCCCTCTGTGTTAAAACAAAAAATCCACACTGGGAGACGGGCGCGGTACGTGAGGCCTGAGCCTCCCATGAGGACAACAGCAGCCAACCCCTCCAGGGGTGAGCGGCGCTTCCTCTCACTCCATCCACAGGGCAACCTATCATAAATCCTTTCCTTCCTTCCTTCCTTCCTTCCTTCCTTCCTTCCTTCCTTCCTTCCTTCCTTCCTTCCTTCCTTCCTTCTTTCCTTCCTTCCCTCTCTTTCTCTTTCTTCCCCTCCCCTCCCCTCCCTTCCCCTCCTCTCCCCTCCTCTCCTTTTTTGAGATGGGAGTCTGGCTCTGTCGCCCAGGCTGGAGTGCAGTGGCCAGATCTCAGCTCACTGCAAGCTCCGCCTCCCGGGTTCACGCCATTCTCCTGCCTCAGCCTCCCGAGTAGCTGGGACTACAGGCGCCCGCCACCTCGCCCGGCTAGTTTTTTTTTTGTATTTTTTAGTAGAGACGGGGTTTCACCGGGTTAGCCAGGATGGTCTCGATCTCCTGACCTTGTGATCCACCCGTCTCGGCCTCCCAAAGTGCTGGGATTACAGGCTTGAGCCACCGCGCCCGGCCTAGTTTTTTGTATTTTTTAGTAGGGATGGGGTTTCACCGTCTTAGCCAGGATGGTCTCGATCTCCTGACCTTGTGATCCACCCATCTCGGCCTCCCAAAGTGCTGGGATTACAGGCTTGAGCCACCGCGCCCTTCCTTCCTTCCTTTTCTTCCTTCCTTCCTTCCTTCCTTCCTTCCTTCCTTCCTTCCTTCCTTTCTTTCCTTTCTTTCCTTTCTTTCTCTCTTTCTTTCTCTCTCTCTTTCTCTCTCCTCTCCTCTCCTTTCCTTTTTGAGATGGAATCTTACTCTGTTGCCCAGGCTGGAGTGCAATGGTACCATATTGGCCCACTGCAAACTCCGCCTCCTGAGTTCAAGTGATTCCCCTGCCTCAGGCTCCCAAGTAGCTGGGATTACAGGTGTGCGCCACCACCCCTGGCTAATTTTTTTTTTGTATTTTTATTTTTATTTTTATTTTATTTTTTTTTTTTTTTTTTGAGACGGAGTCTTGCACTGTAGCCCGGGCTGGAGTGCAGTGGCCGGATCTCAGCTCACTGCAAGCTCCGCCTCCCGGGTTTACGCCATTCTCCTGCCTCAGCCTCCGGAGTAGCTGGGACTACAGGCGCCCGCCACCTCGCCTGGCTAGTTTTTTGTATTTTTTAGTAGAGACGGGGTTTCACGGTGTTAGCCAGGATGGTCTCGATCTCCTGACCTCGTGATCCGCCCGTCTCGGCCTCCCAAAGTGCTGGGATTACAGGCTTGAGCCACCGCGCCCGGCCATTTTTTGTATTTTTAATAGAGACGGGATTTTGCCACGTTGGCCAGGCTGGGCTTGAACTCCTGACCTCAAGTGATCCTCCTACCTTGGCCTCCCAAAATGCTTGGATTACAGGCGGGAGCCTCTGAGCCCGGCAATAAGTCCTTTCTATGGAGGTTGGAGTCCAGGTCCAGAGATGATAATCTACCTGTCCCAGCTCACATGGCGAGTGGGCGTGGGCGTGGAGCAGGCCCATCTGTCCACTCGGGGGCACCTCGATTTCCTTTTGATCATAATCTAGCAGTTAGTTTACACGGTGGCTTTGGGGATTAAGCAATTCCCTCTGAAAAGCAAGTTATCTCAGGGCGAGGAATAAAGCCCATAAGAAATGTCACTATGATTGCCATTGCTGTAGCTGTTGCTATTGTTATTTGGGCAGATACAATTTAAAAACAAACCACCTCCCAGCTCTGGCTCTGGTGTTTTGACTTCTTTTTCCCCCCAGTAACCATGTTTCAAATCACAATAAAGCAGAAAAAGGGGTGTCTGGGAGAGTTAAAAACAGGTCAAGGTGACCCACGAATGTGCTGAATGAGCTTGGGGTTCCCCTATGAGATGATGACAATGTCCTGGGGCCGGGCGCGGTGGCTCATGCCTGTAATCCCAGCACTTTGGGAGCCGAGGCAGGTGGATCACGAGGTCAGGAGATCGAGACCATCCTGGCTAACACAGTGAAACCCCATCTCTATTAAAATTACAAAAAATTAGCCGGGCGTGGTGGCGGGCGCCTGTAGTCCCAGCTACTCAGGAGGCTGAGGCAGGAGAATGGCGTGAACCCAGGAGGCGGAGCTTGCAGTGAGCCGAGATGGCGCCACTGCACTCCAGCCTGGGCGACAGAGCGAGACTCCGTCTCAAAAAAAAAAAAAAAGAAAAAGAAAATGTCCTGGAATTGGATAGTAGTGAGGGTTGCTCAACAGTGTGAATGCACTAAATGCCACTGAACTGTAACTTTGAATGGTTAAAATAGCAACTTTTATGTTATGTGTATCTTACTGCAAGTAAAAAAATTTAAGTAAGTAGGCAGGGCGAGGTGGTTCCCACCTGTAATCCCAGCACTTTGGGAGGCTGAGGCGGAAGGATCCCGTGAGTCCAGGAGTTCAAGACCAGCCTGGGCAACATATCAAGACCCCGTTTCTACAAATAATAACAAACAAAATTAGCCGGGTGCTGGCCAATCATGGTGGCTCACACCTGTAATCCCAACACTTTTTGAGGCCAAGGCAGGAGAATCACCTGAGGTCAGGAGTTTGAGACCAGCATGACCAACATGGTAAAACCCATCTCTACTAAAAATACAAAAATTAGCCAGGCATGGTAGCGGGCGCCTGTAATCCCAGCTATTTGGGAGACTGAACCATGAGAATTGCTTGAACCCAGGAGGTGGAGGTTGCAGTGAGCTGACAGCGCCATTGCACTCCAGCCTGGGCGACAGAACGAGACTGTCTCAAAGAAAAAAATAAATGTGGCACTGAAAAAAAAAAAAAAAGGTGAAGTAAAAAAAGGTGAAGTATTTAGAATCTTTTATAGCAGCCTTTTTTTTTTTTTAATTTTTTAATTTTTTGAGATGGAGTCTCACTCTGTCGCCCAGGCTGGAGTGCAGTGGCCTGATCTCAGCTCACTGCAAGCTCTGCCTCCCGAGTTCACGCCATTCTCCTGCCTCAGCCTCCCGAGTAGCTGGGACTACAGGTGCCCACCACCACGCCTGGCTAATTTTTTGTATTTTTAGTAGAGACAGGGTTTCACCACGTTAGCCAGGATGGTCTCGATCGCCTGACCTCGGATCAGGCTGATCCGCCCGCCTCAGCCTCCCAAAGTGCTGGAATTACAGGGGTGAGCCACCACGCCCAGCCCTTATAGCAGTCTTGCAGAGTAATTATTATATTGGTTGAATTTAATAACAAAAAAAGTCGGCTGGGCACGGTGGCTCATGCCTGTAATCCCCACACTTTGGGAGGTCAAAGTGGGTGGATCACCTGAGGTTAGGCATTCGAGACCAGCCGGGCCAACATGGTGAAGCCCCATCTGTACTAAAAATACAAAAATTAGCTGGGTGTGGTGGCGCATGCCTGTAGTCCCAGCTAGTCAGGAGGCTGAGACACAAGAATTTCTTGAACCTGGGAGGCGGAGGTTACAGTGAGCCGAGATGGTCACTCCAGTCTGGGCCACAGAGCAGGACTCTGTCTCAAAAAAAAAAAAAAAAAAATCCACTTGTTAAAAACAAAACACAACAGGTTGACAAACATGATTGGGACCTGTCTTTGTCACCAAGACTGGCCAAACCTTGGCCAACCCTCCTACCCCCAACAGAGGATGGTGAGGAAGGGATGGGGGGTTCTGGAGAAGGGCATTGAAGGGTGCTCACCTCCTCTCTCTGTGTCACCCCTGAAGGTGGGTCAGTTCTGCCCATCTGACCTCTGAGGTCTCACTATATACCGGGCAGAGCTGAGCGTTGGAACCACAGCATCCTTGCTTGTGGTGGGTGCTGCTCTCATTTCCATTTTTCAGATGAGGATTAAAGGAAGGTGAGGATGCAATGTAGAAGCTGTGGTTCTGCAGGCTCTTACCCCCCCAGGGCCTGACATATCACTGTTTACTGCAGACCCCCTCCCCTCACCCCACCTCTGACCGGGATGTCTACACTAACAGGCCAGAGGTTTTCAGACAATGCCCCCCATCTACCCTTTGCCCCTCGGGGGTGATTTGGAAACTCCTCCTAGCTGGGATCCTGGCCCCTGACTGCCCAAGTTCATCCTCTCTGCCAGCTGCCCGGGTCCTGTCCGTAGAGCTCTATGTGGCAGTCACTGCCAGCTTTGGACAGCTCCCAGGGCTCAGGCACCAGCTGGAGGCTCCGGGCCAGCCCCGAACTCCCACTCCCCTGCAGGCCTTGGCTGAGGCCGCGTCAGATGACTGTGGTTTCCCTGTAGAGGCCATGACGTTTTGGGTCTCCACATCTTTGCTCTTCCTGGAACCGTTTTTTCCCTTTTCCATCCATCAAAGACACACTTGTTCTTCAAATTCTTTCTTACATTTTTCTTCCTTGAAGACACAACCACTCCTCCCTCGAAGGCCCTCAGCACTTTTTCGGCTGCACGATGGCACTGGCCGCAGCCTGCCATGGCAAGGACATGTGTCTGCTCACCCGCTCTGCAGGGTCTTGTTGAGGGACTATTGTATGTCAGGGCTTGTCCCTGTGATGCTGGTGACATGGCAGTGACAGAGATAGACCTAGCCCTGCCCTACCGAAGCTCAGAGTTCGGTGGGGGAGACAACCCTGTACTCAGAGTGGGCATGAAGCAGGGTGGAACGGTGTCTAGGCAGGAGGGCGTGGTGGCTTACACCTGTAATCCCAGAGCTTTGGGAGGCCAAGGCGGGTGGATCACCTGAGGTCAGGAGGAGGAGATGGCTGAGCAGGGAACTGAGGTTTAGAAGAAAGTGAACCAAGTTAAGAGAAGTGTTTCTGACCAGGCGCGGTGGCTCACGCCTGTAATCCCAGCACTTTGGGAGGCCGATGCAGGCGAATCACAAGGTCAGGAGTTCGAGACCAACCTGGCCAATATGGTGAAATCCCATCTCTACTAAAAATACAAAAATTAGCTGGGTGTGGTGGCAGGCACCTGCATTCCCAGCTACTTGGGAGGCTGAGGCAGGAGAATCGCTTGAACCTGGAAGGCAGAGCTTGCAGTGAGCCAAGATCACGCCACTGCCCTCCAGCCTGGGCGACAGAGCAAGATTCCGTCTCAAAAAAAAAAAAAAAGTGTTTCTGCCGTGCTTACACCTCCAACTGGGGCATCGAATGCCTCCCTTCTTCAGCCTCCTGTGTATTCGTTAACTCAACATACGTTCCCTTAAGTTACTCTGGTCTGGACCCAAGGCTGCCTCGTGCCCACTGGGAATATAGTGCTGACTGACATAGCCTTGGCCCTACCTCATTCACGATCCTCTTGGGTGACTGAATAATCACATAAAAATGTGTTACAAAGGTCGGGTGCAGTGGCTCACGCCTGTAATCCCAGCATTTTGGGAGGCTGAGGCAGGTGGATCTCTTGAGCCCAGGAGTTCAAGAGCAGCCTGGGCAATATGGTGAAACCTCTTTGCTACAGAAAATACAAAAATTAGCTGGGTGTGGTGGTGCGCGCCTATAGTCCCAGCGACTTGGGAGGTTGAGGTGGGAGGATTGCTTGGGTCCGGGAAGTTGATGCTACAGTGAGCTATGATCATACCACTGCACTCCAGCCTGGGTGACAGAGCGAGACTCTGTCTAAAAAACAAAATGTTCTATAATAAGCAGCTAAGATACAAAATTACGAGCTGTACTAAGAAGGCACAGTGAAAGGCTCTGTGGAAATCTACACAGTCGTCCCTCGTTATCCTTGGGGGATTGGTTCTAGGACCCTCCTGGGATACCAAAATCTGCGGATGCTCGAGTTCCTTATATACAACGGTGTCATATTTGCATATAACTCACATATGTCCTCCTTTATACCTTAACTCATCTCTAGATTACCTATAACACCTAATCCAATGCAAATGCTATGTAAATAATTATACTGTATTGTTTTAAAATTTGTATATTTTATTGTGTTTTTTGTTTTGTTTTGTTTTGTTTTTTGAGACAGAGTCTTGCTGTGTTACCCAGGCATGCAGTGACGCGATCTTGGCTCACTGCAACCTCCACCTCCCAGGTTCAAGCAATTCTTGGGCCTCAGCCTCTTGACTAGCTGGGATTACAGGAGCCCACCACCACACCTGGCTAATTTTATGTGTGTGTGTGTGGGGGGGGTGGGGCGGACAGGGTCTCACTCTGCTGCCCAGACTGGAGTGCAGTGGCTCCATCTCAGCTTGCTGCAACCTCTGCCCCCCGGGTTCAAGCGATTCTCCTGCCTCAGCCTCCTGAGTAGCTGGGACTACAGGTGCGCACCACCACCGCCCGGCTAATCTTTGTATTTTTAGTAGAGATGGGGTTTCATTATGTTGGCCAGGCTGGTCTCAAAGTCCTGACCTCAAATAATCTACCTACCTTGACCTCCCAAAGTGCTGGGATTAGAAGCGTGAGCCACCGCTCCCAGCTTACCTGGCTAATTTTTGTATTTTTAGTAGAGATGGGGTTTCATTATGTTGGCCAGGCTGGTCTCAAATTCCTGACCTCAGGTGGTCCACCTACCGCAGCCTCCCAAAGTGCTGGGATTATAGGAGTGAGCCACCGCACCCTGTGTGTTTTGAATATTTTTCATCTGCAGTTGGCTCAAACCAGCAGACACAGAGGGTGACTGGTTTAGGTGCCTGCCCTAGTCTGGGGTGGGGCTCAGGAAGTGATGTGCTGGGAACGGGGGACTCAAAGGAACTTGATTCATTTTACGATTTATTTCTTTTTATTCATTCCCATCTCCCTAGCACCCGACCTGCACCACAAATGGGACTTAAACACCGGCGCACACACACATATACTGTGGGCTGGGCCTGGGAGTTGTAGCTCGGAAGGGTCTTCCGTGGTCATTGCCCCACCTGCTGGTCACACTGGGAGTGACACTCAGGAGTGGCCCCACAGCCACCCTCTGGGAAGTGAGGGGATCCTTGCGAGCCCTCAGGCGGCCCTGGTTGGGTAAGTCCCCTTGTCTGGTCACTTTCTCAGGACAGGTTTTGAACTGGTCTAGTAGCCCTGCGAGGCTGAACTGGAAATGACTCCCGGTCCAGGCATTTCTCCGCTTTGGGCTGGAGCCGGCTGCTCTCAGTGCTTGCCCAGGGGCCATTAGAAGCTGAGTGCGCTCTGTGGGTCTTTGATTAGTAAAAAATGGGAAGGGAAGTCATGATTATTTAATAATGTAGCCTGTCTGGGAGTAAAAGTCTTTCAAAACATAGGGCCCAAGGGGGAAACTACTGATAGGCAGCTGAGAAGCATGGGCACCGGGATGCGGTGGGAGAAGGCGTTGGCGTTGGGATCCGAGTGCGCTGGGCTTTGAGACCCGGCTCAGCTGCTTCCAGGAAGGGTGGTGTGATGCAAGAGGCTTCACCTGCCGGGCCTCCACTCCTCTACGGCCAGATTTCTCCAGTGACTCATGCCGGATGCCTGGGCAGGGTCTGCACACCTTGAGTGGGTGCTGCGTTTTAGTGTGAGTCCATCCAGCCTGGGTGTGAACTAAGTGAAATGATGTCTATAAAGTTTGGCACGGCCGGGCGCGGTGGCTCACGCCTGTAATCCTAGCACTTTGGGAGGCCGAGGCGGGCGGATTGCCTGAGCTCAGGAAACCACCCTCTCTACTAAAATACAAAACAATGAGTGGGGCGTGGTGACACGCGCCGGAGATCCCAGCTACTCAGGAGGCCGAGGCAGGAAAATTGCTTGAACCCGGGAGGCGGAGGTTGCAGTGAGCCGAGATGACGCCGCTGCACTCCAGCCTAGGCGGGGGTGGGTTGGGGGGTGTGGGGGGGTGCGGAAGAGAGAGAGAGTTTGGCATCCCAGCACTTTAGGAGGTTGAGGCATACTGAGGTCATTTGAGGTCAGGAATTGGGAGACCAGCCTGGCCAACATGGTGAAACCCTGTCTCTACCAAAAATACAAAAATTAGCTGGGTGTGATAGCAGGCACCTGTAATCCCAGCTACTCGGGAGGCTGAAGCATGAGAATCGCTTAAACCTGGGAGGCGGAGGTTGTAGTAAACTGAGATTGCGCCACTGATCTACAGCCTGGGCAACAAGAGCAAAACTCCATCTCAAAAAAAAAAAAAAAATGCAGGCTGGGCATGGTGGCTCACACCTATAATCTCAGCACTTTGGGAGGCTGAGGTGGGCAGATGACGAGGTCAGGAGCTCGAGACCAGCCTGGCCAACATAGTGAAACCCCGTCTCTACTAAAAATACAAAAAATTAGCCAGGTGTGGTGGCGTGTGCCTGTAATCCCAGCTACTCAGGTGGCTGAAGCAGGAGAATCGTTTGAACCTGGGAGGCAGAGGTTGCAGTGAGCCGAGATCGCACCACTGCACTCCAGCCTGGACAACAGTGTGAGACTCCGTCTCGATAAATAAATAAATAGGCCGGGCGCGGTGGCTCAAGCCTGTAATCCCAGCACTTTGGGAGGCCGAGACGGGCGGATCACGAGGTCAGGAGATCGAGACCATCCTGGCTAACACCGTGAAACCCCGTCTCTACTAAAAATACAAAAAACTAGCCGGGCGAGGTGGCGGGCGCCTGTAGTCCCAGCTACTCCGGAGGCTGAGGCAGGAGAATGGCGTAAACCCGGGAGGCAGAGCTTGCAGTGAGCTGAGATCCGGCCACTGCACTCCAGCCCGGGCTACAGAGCAAGACTCCGTCTCAAAAAAAAAAAAGATAAATAAATAAATAAATAAAATCAGAAATACAAAAAATAGGCCGGGCACAGTGGCTCAAGCCTGTAATCCCAGCACTTTGGGAGGCCGAGACAGGCGGATCATGAGGTCAGGAGATCGAGACCATCCTGGCTAACATGGTGAAACCCCATCTCTACTAAAAAATACAAAAAACTAGCCGGGCGAGGTGGCCGGCACCTGTAGTCCCAGCTACTCGGGAGGCTGAGGCAGGAGAATGGTGTAAACCCGGGAGGCGGAGCTTGCAGTGAGCTGAGATCCGGCCACTGCACTCCAGCCTGGGCGACAGAGCGAGACTCCGTCTCAAAAATAAATAAATAAAAATACAAAAATTAGCCAGGCGTGGTGGTGGGCACCTGTAATCCCAGCTATTGGGTAGGCCGAGGCAGGAGAATCACTTGAACCTGGGAGGTGGAGATTGCAGTGAGCCGAGATCACACCACTGCACTCCAGCCTGGGAGAGAAGAGTGGGACTCCATATCAAAAAAAAAAAAAAAAAAAAAAAAAAAAAAAAGCCAGGCGTGGTGGCTTACACCTGTAATCCCAGAGCTTTGGGAGGCCAAGGTGAGTGGATCACCTGAGATCAGGAGTTTGAGACCAGCCTGGCCAACATGGTGAAACCCCGTCTCTACAAAAATACAAAAATTAGCCAGGCATGGTGGTGCATGCCTGTAATCCCAACTACTGGGGAGCTCAAGGCAGGAAGGCAGGAGAATAGCTTGAACCTGGGAGGCAGAGGTTGCAGTGAGCTGAGATCACGCTATTGCACTGCGGCCTGGGCAACAGAGTGAGACTCTGTCTTAAAAAAAAAAAAAAAAGTTGCCGGGCGCGGTGGCTCAAGCCTGTAATCCCAGCACTTTGGGAGGCCGAGACGGGCGGATCACAAGGTCAGGAGATCGAGACCATCCTGGCTAACACGGTGAAACCCCGTCTCTACTAAAAACACAAAAAATTAGCCGGGCGAGGTGGCGGCGCCTGTGGTCCCAGCTACTCGGGAGGCTGAGGCAGGAGAATGGCGGGAACCCGGGAGGCGGAGCTTGCAGTGAGCTGAGATCCGGCCACTGCACTCAGACAGAGCCTGGGCGACAGAGCGAGACTCCGTCTCAAAAAAAAAAAAAAAAAAAAAAAAAAAAAGTTTGACACAACCCAAGTTGGTGGATATTTGTATCATCTTCCCTTACAGATTATCATTTGCCATTTTGCAGACTTGTAAACGCAGGCCGAGGGAAGTGAAATCGCTGCTCCAAGGTTATTGAAGTGGCAGTGGTGGCCCCTTGGGACTTAGTGAGCAAAAGGTTCATTCTTGTGAGTGAGTCTCAACCTGGAATTTGAGCCCAATCCTGTGGGAAACCACAGCCCATCTTTGACTCAACTACTAGACCAGAATTTTCCCTGGGTACCCTGACTGCTAAAGGGGCAGCTCCCATTTCAGACCCCACCACTGGGACGCCAGCCTCAGCCTGGCCTCTCCACTGGCTCTGGCTCTGGCCTGCCTGAAGGCTGTCTGTTTTTAAACTATCATTTACCCTAAAGCCCAGCTGTTGGGCGCTTGGACTCCTCGGGGTCAGATCTGGTTCAGATTCCGGCTGTGTTCCTACTTCATAACCTTGCAGTAGTGACTTCACTCCTCTGGGCCTCAGTTTCCTGGTCAGCAAAATGGGAACGAATGGCATCCAGCCCGAGTGGTTGCTTTAAGGCTCTGATGAGCTCATGGATGCAGAGATTCAAAGGCAGCCCGTGAAGCAGGAAGCACCCAGCCAATGGTGGCAGGTGCTCACCGAACACTTCCTGAGCACCGCACACCCTCCTCCTTCCTGTAGGCTCACCCAATCCTCAGCTCAGCTCAGGAGGCCGGTACCATTATACCCCCATTTTGTGGACAGGGTCATCTAGGTCCAGAAACTCTAAGGCCTCAAGGCAGGTGAGTACTGGAACTGGAATGCTAAGGCAGGTGCTTGTGCCCAGACCCCAAGTTGTTATCCATTATACTCTGTCTTTACTGCACCACCAAATACCAAGCCACGACCACGTGGCAGGAAAAGGGGGCCCAGAAGCTGGGGCTCTGGAAAATGGCTTGCCACTCCCAACGTCTCCACCCATGCCGCTGGCTCTGGTGACTGGGATGCACCAGGAAAACCCAGCCAAGGCCTGATCTCTCTGCCACAAGGAAGGCCGGGGGGTTGGGCCAGGCTTCCACTGCCCTCTGAGGCCAAGTGCAGATGAGTGGAAGGACCTCTTTTCATTCCACTGACTTCTCTCTCTGCTCCACCCTTGCCCAGCTTCTGCGGTTGTGTGAGAAGCTTAGAAGTTAAAGACGATGCTTATTAACCTGTCATTCTCCATGCCCCCGAGGGAGAATGAGAAAAGCCCCTGAGGATTCTGACCCATCCCTCCACTATAGCCCCACCGGACTGGGAGGGTCTTGCTATGTTGCCCAGGCTGGTCTTGAACTCTTGGGATCAAGTAATCCTCCTGCCTCAGCCTCCCAAAGTAGGAGGATTACAGGCATGTGCCACCGGGTGCTGTTAAGGAGGCTTCTTCCTCACATCCCCACTTGCCATGAGGAAGTTGAGTTTTCTGTGGTTTGTAATTTGGCTGTGACCACATAGTGGTTTGTACTCTGCCTTGTGTGGTTTGCAATTGTTTTGGGCTTTTTGTTTCAAATCTTCAAACCAACACCAAGTCCCATGTCCTCCCTGTGAGCTCAGGACCATGCCTTTCTCACCATTGCAGATCCAAACTTGCCATGTTTTTGCTGCCTGTGAGACTAAAGCAGTGAATGCCATCCCTCTCCCCAAAGCATCAAGAGGCTCACCCACTGCAAGGCCCACCCCTGCCTTCCTCTCTTCGCCCAGCTGGGCTCCAAGCTGCTCGGGGATCTCACCCAGCCTCGTTGGATTTCCTTCAGTTCCTAGGTGTCCAGGCTCCTCTTGCCTCAGGACTTCCATACATGTTGTCCCCCTCAACTGGAACGCCCTTCCTTCCTCTACCCAGCTAGGGGACTGCCCATCTTTCAGGTAGGTCTCAGCTCAGTCCTGCCACTGGACTGGGCTGACCCCTTCTCTGTGTGCATGATGGGGCTGCCTCAGACAGAGCCTTCTCAGCACTCCCCTTTCAGTCCATTTGCATGACTATCTCCAGGCCAGGACCCTGCCCTTGACAACCCTGTGGTCTAGCTGGGATCAGAACTGTGGTTCAGAGGCGTCCACTGGGCTGCACTGACCGGACGCAGCTTCAGAGCCAGCTTGGAGGAGAGGCTCTTTCACATCTGGGCCAAAGGAGTCAGCGTGGGGGTTGGTGGGGTGGGGGGGCAGGCCAGAAACTGAGACACGAGGGGAGGAACCAAGTCAGGTAGTCACTGTATTTTATTGGAAAACATTGATATATATTTTTCTTCACAGCTTGAACTGAACACAATATTGCCCGGTTTAAAAAAAAAACAAAACCAAAACATTCCGAAAATGTCCACAGCCTCACGCCTACCTGCCCTTACCCTCAGCTCTTGGCTGGGTCTCCCACTATGCCCCGTCCCTCCTTCCCTCAGAGGCTGGGTGCCAGAGGGTGGATGAGAAGAGATTCTCAAAGCTGGGCAGGTCCCAGGAAAAGCCACTTGATCGACCTGGGCAGTGAGGGGAAGCAGGGGGGCGGGGAGGGGTGGGGGTTGGTGGTGGGGGGAGCCAGATGAAATGAACAGAAAGGGGAAAAAACCCAGACGACTGAACTGCCCACATTGACTTACTTGTCCCAGAGGCGAAAGTCAGAAGCAAGGGCACGGATCATGCTCTCCGCTGGGGGAGTATGGGGGCAGGCAGGTGGGCGAGGGGAGAGGCAGGGAAGAGGGCACGGAGCACAGATGTGAGGAAGCGGCACCAAGTCACCACGGAGAAGCGGGAGGTGCTGGCGGACCAGGACGCAGAGGCTGCCGTAGCTGCTGTCCCCTGGGCAGTGGCCGACAAGACTGTTTTATTGCAGGTGCGTTCTCTTGAGAGCGTGGTGGGGCCCATCTTCCCTCTCCCCACCCTTTAGCTAGCCCAGCATGGTTCTGAACAAAATGAAAGTTTTAAGGGCCATAGAGGGGAAAGAAAAAAAAAGAGAGAACCAGCACATTACAAAGCGACCATCCCCACATCCATTCCTAGGACGGGCCCTCAGGGCGGTGGGTGCTTTGTGAGGAGGGAGCGGCATGGGATGTTAGCACCAGGTATTTACAGAACAGCTCGAGAGCGCTTCAGGAACGCGGGCAAGTCCAATTTGTAGAGTGGCCAAATGAGCGGTCCCCACCCAGCCAAACCTCAGAAAGCCAATCGGATGGTTGCAGAACAGCAGCCAGTGGGATGCGAGTGTTGCCCACTGTCAGTCCCCTTCTGTGAGTCGGCCCCCTCGACCCCCTCCTGGGCCACATCCAGTCAACGCCGCAATTCCTCAACGCCCCTCAGTCCTTCTGGAATGCCTCTCTTGGCACCCCTGCCCCAACAGGCTGCTGGGATCTGCACATGGAATCACAGGGCTGGTTGCATGCAACGGCAAAGGGCATGCTCTTCTGCCTGGGGGAGGGCCTCTTGTCCCTCCCAGCAGGTCCCGGGACAGGGCTGGCAGCCACCCCAGCACCCAAAATAAGATGACAAACAAGAGGAAACAAACCAAAATGGAGGAGAGCCACCCGGGCTGGAGGAGGGCAGAGGCTCCCCAAGGGGATCTGGGGAGGGCTTCATCTTATGAATGCATCAGGCCTTGGAAGACATGGATGGAAGAGGCGAGGGCAAAAGGAAGAGATGAGGGGCATGGAGAGAGACTCAGGGAAGAAGGAGAAAGAGCAATCATGCAGCTTGGGACAAATCTTTTGTTGCTTTATCAGATTCTCAGTCAATCAATTGGTGTTTGCTAGAACCGGGGTACGCAGGGGAGTGTTGAAGAGAGAGTGCGCGCGCGAGAAGAGAGAGATCAAGAGAACGGGCATCGCCAGCTGCCCGGGGGGCCTTCACTTTGCAGTCATCATCTGTACAAACTCTGTGGAGTGAAGCAGAGAGAGAGGAGGTCAGGCGGGCAGGCTGAGTGGTGAGCGGCCCTCCCCAACATGAGGGATCTGGGGGCTTGTTCCTGAAGCTGCGATTCTCTTCTTGTTCGGGAGATCAAGCCTGGCCTGGACTCACCTTCATAATTGACCTGGCCATCTCCGTCGATGTCAGCCTCTCTGATCATCTCATCCACCTCCTCATCGGTCAGCTTCTCCCCCAGGTTCGTCATTACGTGACGCAGCTCTGCGGCGCTGATGTAGCCGTTCCCATCCTGGGGGTTGGGGATAAAGGCTTTCACTGGGCACTTCTCCCGGCGGGGAGAGAGGCAGTGAGAGGGGTGGCTGTCATCACCATCCCTCGGCAGTGAGCACAGTGAGGGAGGCTGCCTGAGGTGGCAGAGCAGGTTGGCAGTGAGGCTGGCACCGGGACGTGGGCCTCCTGGAAGTGGTAGCTCCATGGATCCAGTTCTGTCTGCCTGCCTGAAGGCTGGTGTCAGTCTCAGAGCCGCCCCTGGAGGGTTGCTTACCTTGTCAAAGACACGGAACGCCTCTCGGATCTCCTCCTCACTGTCTGTGTCCTTCATCTTTCTGGCCATCATGGTCAGGAACTCCGGGAAGTCAATGGTCCCGTTCCCTGGAAGGTAGGGAAAGGATGGAGAATGCTCTGGGCTTGGGCCCTGGAAGATGACCCTGGACCCTGATAGATATGGGCTCATCCATCACCCTGAGGGAGGCTCCCTGAAGTCACTCAGGGTGACCAGGAGCAGGGCTGCCCACACGCTCTGTGGGGCTCACCATCTGCATCCACCTCATTGATCATATCCTGCAGCTCTGCTTCAGTGGGGTTCTGTCCCAGGGATCTCATCACTGTCCCCAACTCCTTGGTGGTGATAGTGCCATCTCCATCCTTGTCAAAGAGGGAGAAGGCCTCCTTGAACTCTGGGGAAAGAAGGGGAAGGAGTCAGAAGTCACAAGGCCCACAGGAGAATCCTTACCTCTGGATGTTGGACGCCTTCCCTGGAGCAAGGCCAAGGGTGTCAGTCCCACCTAAAGAAACTGAGACAGACTTCAAGTCCCATGCAATCAGTTCGCTTTCCTCAGTGCTTAGGGCAAAGCCCTTCCAACCTTCATTCAACAGTTATTGAACATCAACACTGTGCTAGGTAAAGCTATTTTTCTGGCCAGCCAGTGAAGACGGTGGGGAAAAATGGTCTGACAGCTGTCCTTAGATGATTCTACATTTCTGTTTGGTCCCTGGCTTTGGCTTCTCCCTCAAAATGATGAAACGGACCAAAGTCACGGAGTGAATGAGAGCCGAAAGGATTCTTCGTCTGAGTGTATTAGCCAGGGTTGGTTGGCTGGGACGAGGAGGGGAGGCTGCAGAATGCCTCTGGCCAGCCTGAAGAGGAAGTGCAGACATCCACTCCCTTCTGACTGCCAGCCCTGTTCCCTGCCGTGGGTGCTACCAGCTTCCAGAGGAGCTGAGCCACTGTGGTGAGCGTGGGGGTGGTCGGCAGCAGAACATGGCTGACGGACGGTGCGTGGGGTGAGTAGGGGGATGGAAAGTGAGGGGACGGCTGCCAAGCCAGGAGGATGAGGAGCTAGCGGTGCTGAGTGGGAAGGCCACAGCTGGGGCCGCATCAGGAGCAGGGAGAGAAGCACATGGCTCTTGCCCTCCCACTGGGCCCATTTTGGCACCTGGTGCTCCTCTACCCCCAAGCCCTCAAAGAACAGATGCCTGGCAGCCTATTCCCAGAGGGTGTGGGCTGGGGTGAGGCGGTGGACACTTTGCTAATGGGGACAGAGTGAAAAGCAGACTGTTTATGTTGCACAAGGCCAGAGTTGGGAGATGGGTGGCAGGTACATTGGGAGGGACATGCACAGCTGGGCAGCTGTGGTCCTGAGCCTCTGGGCCCTGGGGACATGGCAAGAGTCTCCTTGGGGAGGCTGGCACCTCTCTGTGCTGAGGCCTTGTTGTTCTTGGGGAGGGCAGGGAGTGGGTAATGGGGGCACCCCGAGCTCATGATCACTAAACTGGGCCATCCTCTGGCTTTCCTCAGGGGTCTCCATAGCCACCTGGAGCCAAAATTTTGAAGCTGCAAAGATGATTCTGTGTTGGGGGTTGAGGGGAGAAAGGAGAGAAGGCAAGTCCATTCCTGTCTCCTCCCACTGCAGAAGCTGGGCCTTCAGCACTTGTCACACAGCCGGCTGAACCTGACAGCAGAGCTGGGGGCTGGGTAGCTGGTGGGGAGCAGAGGCCCATTCTCTGGATCGCTCCTCTGGTCTACTGTGTGCTGGCCCCTGGCTATGGAGATAAACCAAGAGTTGCTCTTTGTCCTCGGGCAGCTCAGTATGGGCGGGTAGGCAGGCACGGATCCATAATTACACAATAGTTCCTGTAGCTGACCATTATGGGGTTTTGGAGGGGTTAGAAAAATGAATTAGATGGGATCCAGGGATTTCTTCCAGCTTGCTGAGAGAGATGATTGTTTAGCCAGCAAAAGTTTGCAGAGGACCTACTATGTTCTAGGCAGGCACTGAGGCTATAGCAGAGACCAACAAAACCAAGTCCCAAACTCAGTGGAACTCACATCTAGTAACAGGAGATACAACAGGTGAAGACAAAAGAAAATAATTTCAGACGGCGAGAAAGGTTACAAAGAAAATAAAGTGATGTGAAGGACGGTAAAGGAAGGCTGTGTACTTGAGGTGGAGGTCAGGGAAGGCCTCCCCGAGGGGACATCTGAGCTAAGGGATGGGAAGGAGCTGCCCATGCCAAGCGCTGGGGAGGCACTTCCGCCAGCAGAACAGGCAGGCGCAGGCACATGCGAAAGGAAGTGCAAAGCGCAGGCAAGTGCAGAGGTGGGAGTGACGAGCCAGCTCCTGGGCGGCTCCTAAAGTGGGACAGGAGCTCTGCAGGCCCCAAATGGAGGCAGGGAGCTCACCTTCTAAGCCAACCTGGCTGAAGCTGGGAGAGTGAGTTGGGTTTGTCCTACAGCCACTGATTATCAAGCCCCTAGATGACCCAGGCCCAGGAGAAGAACACAGCCTTTGGTGTCTGGTAAAGGCCTGTCTCAGGGCCATGGGGCTTGGTGTCACTGGGACACTGGTGTGCTCTTACACACATTTATCAGCATTCTAGGCACAAGGCATAGTGTTAGGTGACACAAGGGATACAGAGGTTCACCCATCAGATGTCACTTCTCGGTGGCTAAGATTTGGCTGGGGGTGTGGAGGCTTTCCTGAGCTAAGATAAGGGGGATAGCAGACTCACCTGCGATCTGCTCCTCAGTCAGCTGGTCAGCCTGGAAAAGCAGGAAGGGGAAAGTCAGTCACCAGGCTGGACAGCACGGACGCATCTTCCTCACTCAGCCCAGGCCCCCGGCCCCAGTGAGGCCAGCTTCACATGGCATTCCTGCCGAGCCAGGGAGGAGCATGCCAGAGTCAAGGTCTGAGGCAGAGCCAGCGCCTGATGATAAAGTCTGGTGATTCAGAAAGCTGGGTACCAGGGTTGGCTGGACACTCAGGCCTGCCGGACGCAGGGCCCGATGAAGCTGCCCAGACCCACGGGCTTCCAATCTCAACTCAGCATGTGGGAGCCACAGGGGCAGAAGAAATGCCTGCCCTAGCCCCAAACCAGCGGCACAGGTTTGCATCTCATCAGTGGGAGCCCCAGAGGCTGAGTGAAGGGAGTGATTGCCCTGGAGGCCTCATCAAGAAGCTCTAGAAGGCTCCAAACTGAAGCAGGCCAGTCCTTGGGTAGGGCAGAGGGACGATGTCTGGGGCTATCTCTGCTAGTTTCTGTGTCACCTATTTGGAGGCGCTTGGCTCAGGCAGAGTTGACCCGAGTGGCAAAAATTCTCCTAACTAGCGGGCCCCAAGTTGCTCAAGCGCCTAAAGAACTCTGGTCAGGCTGGAGGCAGGCGCTCCACCCCCTGCGCACAGTGAGGGCACAGGGCACCATTCTGTTGTGTTTCTTTTGGGCAGGAGGGGCACACGTCAGGGAGAGGGCTGCGGCGGGCAGCAGCAGAGGACTGAAGTCAGCTTGCACTGCAGTTTTTAACCCTTTCCAGCTTGGGCACTCTGGGGACTGGCCAGTTGGTGGCAGGCAGCCCTTGCTGCATGCGGGGTTTGGGGGTGGGGAGGAGATGCAGGGACTGGCTTCTCCTGCACTGGTATGCTGGGCATCAGCCAGGCATAGTGATCCTAAGGGGCAGGAGCTGGGCTCGGAGGTTGGGGAGGCTGAATCCCAACATTTAGCTTTAGCAGCCAAAAGACAAATTTTCCCTGGTTTTTGCTGATGCTGTTAAGAGGGCACCATCATCCCAGGACCACGGTGGGTCTGTTCCCCTTCCTTTCACAATCAGGCAAAGGGGCTCCAAGTCTACAGCAGGTTCTAGTCTTGAGTCTGAGAGCCTCAGAAATGGAAGCAAACTATTATTATGTGAATTTGCAGTATTCTACCGAGAGGTTCCAGACGCTAGGAACAAACCACCGCCTGCCTCCCCTATCCCCACCCCCGTCCCAAATATTAACAATCACTGATCTAAAAAAGTTAGAAACAAACAAACAAAAAAACCTCAAAAAAACTAAGGGAAGAGGAACTTGAGGCCAAGTCCCAAATAGGCAGAATGGGAGGGGTAATCAAAGTGATGATCGCAGAGGGGAGAGGGCTGAGGGAGGGAGAAAGAGGAAGGTAAAGAAGGAAAATGGCACACATGCACTTTCTGGAAAAGTCCAAAGTGTAAAGGGGAGGTGGGGAGGCCAAATGAAGATTCTTCTGCATTGCCTTCAAAAAAGACAGGGTGGTTGGGCTCCTAAATGCCAACCTGGCAGCCCCAGGCCCAAGAGCCCCTTGCTCCACCCACCCCCCACCTCCCACCATCAGCAAAAAAGCCTGGGGCCATCCCTTAGGTCCTGACACCTGAGGAAGAGGCTTGGGGAAAGTGAGAAGGGAGGATGGGCTTCTGGTTACTGAGGCCAGGCAATGCCCGGGGAGGGGCAGGGGAAGAACAGAGAGGAGGGCAGCAGTGTGGGGAGGCGGCTGCCATCCCATCTGCTTTTCATTCTTTCCCCTGGCCTAGAATGGAAAAAGCGAGCCCAGTCAGGGCCTTCCCACCCCACTGCTCCGCCCTGCAAGAAGTCTAACTCCCCCGACCTTTGGGCAGCACTATAAGGGGCTGGGGGTGGGGGCGAGGAGGCTGTGACAGGCTGCAGACTGCCCTGAGCGGCTCTGAAGGCCAGCGTTTGCCAGTCTCCACCAAAACACTGGAAGATGCAGACGAGGCACTGCCATGTTCAGTTCTGTCACAGGGTTGCTGCAAATAGGCGTGGCTCTGCATGGAGGGCCTGTCAGACGCTCTCCCTCTCATGTTGGAGACCCACTTCCCTGCTTGGTCAAGGAAAGGTACAGATCTCAAGCAAGGTTGCCGCCCAGAAAACCGACTGCCTAAGAAGAGATCATTGATCCTTGCTCAAGGTTTCTTCCCTTTCTAGACCTGAAGACTAAACTTTCAACAGAAACTGTTGCCAAAATAACTCAGCTGGTCTCCTGCTTCCTTATCCCTCATCTTGGGCTCCAGCAAGGGGCTGGACAAGAAAAAAAAACATGAGGTGGGGGAGGGAAGAGGGTATGATTTCTCTGCCTTGCCCCAGCCCCCAGCCAATGCCAGAGAACAGTGTTAGATGAGATCAGAAACCAAGGCCAGGGCCCCTCACCCGGGCCAAGGAGGAGCCACAGAGCTCAGGCCAAAGTCCAAGGCCAGTTAACAGTGACTTGTCCCACCTCTACCTTGCTGATTACAAACGGAAAGAGAAACTAGTTGTGGCCAAAGCTCGGGTCCTATTCTGGAGGTAGGGGGCCCGCTAGTGCTTCAGGGCTCCTTTAGCCAGGTTCTGCTGGGGGAAAATGGGGTAGCGGCAAGAGGAGCCATCAGGTCTGTGTCAGCAAGTATGAGATCTGATACACGGCAGCGGCTGCCTGTTCTCCCCAGCCTTGCCAGGGAGGATGGCTGCACACGGTTCCCAGGCTCAGCCTGGGGGGGCTGTGGGTGTTGTGGGTGGCAGGGAGTAGGAAAGAACTAGTCTGCTGGTTTTCTCTCAAAGCCCTAACTGTGAATTAACAGACACGCTCAGTGAGGGTCCTGAATGGAACAAGTGGTCCTTAGGCCAATCAAAGGGTCTCCCCAGAGGCACTCTCTGATCAAGCTCTGCAGCCCCCACCTCGAGGGCACGGGAATAGGCATCTGATTGTCACCGACGCCACACTGTACTGCACTGTCATTTGGCACAAGTGAGGAGGTGCAGCATGGTGCGTGGGGCTGGGGATCATGAGAAAACTGGCGCTCCTGTTGGGAAAAGGCAGTGCTCTTGGCCTGAAAAGGCCAGCAACGGAGTGAGGCTTCTAGGCTTGAAAAAGCTGGCTCATTCGAGGCACCCCAAACTTTGATCTCCCATCCCCATTTCATGAGGCTTCAGTGCGCAATAGGGGCCTGAACAGCTCCGCCCACCTGCTCCCACTGCCCCGGTGCCTACTGCCCAGCCACGTTCTTCCTGGGGAAGGAGGACGGGTAGAAAAGCTTCCTCCGGCCCCTGCAGCCCACTCCCAATCCACACTGAGCTGTCTTTGTCCTGGCCTGTCCCTGGAGACTGGCAGGGTGCTACCCACATCCACCCCCAAACCTAGGCCCCCCCTGACTGCCATTCATTTTCTCCCTCCACCTCACCTCCCAACCACCCAAGCTCCCCCACCCCTCTCCTTGGAAATCCATCTTCTCATGGACCCAAACACAACACTCTTACCCCATTTAAAAAATTCTGTCTTTCTAGAGCAACAGTCTTAACCCACTAGTAACCTCGGAACCTTTTCTAGCTACTTCCAAATTAACCCCAAGGGCCCCTGTCCCCCGACTACTGGCAAGCCCCACTCTCACCATCCCTTTTCACCACCTCCACGACCCCGATCCTTCTCCGTCCGGAAGCCTTCAAGAGCATCTTCTAATCTCCGCTGCCACCCACCCCAGGCTCTTCCTCCCGTAAGCTTGCACCTCACCCTCCTCCTCCTCTGCAGTGCTGGGCTTTGGAGACCACCCTCCCCCACCCTCGAGAGTCTCATCTGTAGAAGTGACCGCCCATCCCTGACCCTCTCCTCTGCCCCACAGGAGCCCAGGGGTCGCCCCTCCCCGCCCAGGCCCAGCTACCCTCCACCACCCCATCCAGGAGCAGCCCAGCCTCCCTTCGTCCCCCGTTCCCCGCATCCTCTCAGGACCAAACGCCTTCATCAGGGCCTAAATAGCTCCCCTCCCCAGCCCATCTTTCTCATTTCGTCCCCTGGGGTCCAAACACCTCCATTCTGAGACCCAACGCCCCATCCTGGGTCCAAAATCCTTTTAAGCGGTCCCACTGAGGGTCCCGATCCTCCATCCGGGGTTCAAATGTCCCCTTTAGGGACTCAGATAACCATTTGTGGGCTTAAACATCCCATTTGGTGCTAAAGTCGCTTCTGGAAACCTTTGGGGATTCAGACGTCCCGCTCTGGGTTCAACGGCCCCCAACAACGGGGGTAGAAAGCGGTCCCGAGGCTCTCGCCGAGCCCGGACGCCCCCCACTCTGGGCATCATCGCCCCCTCAGGGGTCCTGCCCAGCTAAGCCCGCCTCAGAGCCCGCAGCCACGGCGGCCACCCAGCCTCACTCACCATGGCGAGGCCCGGGGTGTCCGGAGCACGGGGATCAAGGTTCCTCCGGCGGCGGCAGCAGCTGCAGCAGTTCCAGCTCCGCCGCGCGTCCGCGCCTCCACACTCACTGCCCGCAGCGCGCGCGCCGCCGCCGCCGCCGCCGCTGCCGCCCGCCCCAACGGTCCCTCAACGGCCGCCGCGCGCGCCCCGCCTCGCTCGGCCCCGCCCCACCCGGCCCGCGCGCCGCCGCACTGCGGCTCCCACGGATCCCTCCGCGCCCAGCTCCACACCAACGGGACCGCGAATCTTTCGTCCCCACCCTGCACAGGAACTGGATTTGCCACCGGGCGCGCGCGCGCGCTCGCTCCCGCCGCCGGACTACTTTTCCTCACCGCGCGCCCCGCCTCCCGGGCCCACTCCACTTTCCCCCTCGGCGGAGGGACACGGCTCGGCGGTGCGTGACGCGTCCCTCTGTGAGCCGCGTCACTATTGGGCCCGGCCCATGGCGGAAATGAGAGCGTGGCGCCCATTGGTCCGACCTTCCCTGCAATGCGTCAAACTGGGGCGAGCCACTGCAAGGTGGTGGTGGGGAAGTCTGGACTCTGTGGCCACGTGGGGCTTTGAGGAGTAACGAGGCGAAGGTGGATACGGTGTGGCCGTTAGAGAAGCAAATACATCGTTACTGTGGCCAGGGAGTGGTAAAAAGGCTGGCGACAAATGCAGAAGGGCTTTCTCGGCTCTCCCCTTTAACCGATGGAAGATGGTTCAATCCAAAATGCTAGGGTTTAGAAGCTCCGCCCCTAACTGGGCCCTTCGTGGTGGCGGGGTCTCCAAGGTGCCACCTAACGCTCAAAGGTTCTTCCCTCCCTGGTCTTGTCTCTGCGTCCTAAGACGCACTCAGCCGGTGGGCGGGGCCCCTGGGCCCGATTCATTCTTGATCCGCTGAGGGTCTGTGAAATTAGGACCATCCCAGGACAGCCTATGGGAACAGGGTATTCATTCAGTCATTCGTGCTATAAGCATTAATTAGGCCCCTGCTGTATGCAGGGACCCGAGCTTGGCTGGGCGGGGGAGACCATACTCCCCAACCAGTCTCTGCAGACAGACGACCTCATTCCTTATTCCAGTGTTCCAGCCATAGGAGGAAAAAGAACTGAAACATTGTTTATAGGAGCTCAGAAAATGATCGCCTCCCCTCCTCCCCGCTTTAGGATAGGAACTGACAGTCTCCTGCGTGTCCCCTCCCCACCATGGTGATGGGTGAGAGATGGGCAAGCGAGTCAGGCTGGACCAACCATTATGCTCCACCTGGAACAGAATGGAGACTGAACTAATGAGAGTCCTTCCCTGGGTTTTTGGATCTGCAGCCTGGGCACAAGAAGCCTTTTCTCTTTGGGTGGGTCCTTCCCACAGGTTCTGACTATGGTCATTTTTCCACTCTGCCCCCTATCTTGAGGAAGAAAGTGTCTAGAGAAGAAGAGAATAATAAAACTGACACAGTGGAGAGGTAAAGAAGATGGAGCGAGAAGCCGGACGCGTTGGCTCATGCCTGTAATCCTAACATTTTGGGAAGCGGAGGTGGGCAGATTGTCAGAGCGCAGGAGTTCGAGACCAGCCTGGCCAACATGGCGAAACCCCGTCTCTACTAAAAATACAACAATTAGGACAGGACGCGGTGGCTCAGGCCTGTAAATCCCAGCCCTTTGTGAGGCTGAGGTGGGTGGATCGCCTTGGGTCAGGAGTTCGAGATCAGTCTGGCCAACGTGATGAAACCCCATCTCTACTAAAAATACAAAAATTAGCCGAGCATGGTGGGGTGCGCCTGAAGCCCCGGCTATTCGGGAGGCTGAAGTGGGAGAATCGCTTGAACCCAGGAGGTGGACGTTGCAGTGAGCCGAGATTGTGTCACCACCGCACTCCAGCCTGGGTGACAAAGAGAGACTCTGTCTCAAAAAGGGAAAAAACAAACGAAAAACCAAAACAAAAAGCCACAGATTTTAACTATTCACTTCAATAAGCTTTGATAATTGCATACACCCATGTAACCACCATCCTAGACAATATTATTGCTATAGAACAATTCCATCACCCCAGAAATCAGTTCTCCTGTGACCCTTAAAAAGTTAATTATTGCCCTCTTCAAGCAAGCACTGTTCTGACTTCTGTCATTTTTTTTATTAGTTTGCCTCTTCTAGAATTTTATAGAATGAAATCAAATAACGTGTACTTTTTTGTGCCCAGCTTCTTTTGCTCAATATAATATTTTTGAGCAAAAATTGCATGGGGGTATACTTAGGTACAAACTTTTCTTTTGTTATTTATCTGAAATTCAAATTCAGTTGAGCATTCTGTATTCCTATTTGCTAAATCTGGTAACCCCGGTCTCAAAGCTACTCTTTTCCAGGGTTGGGAAATGATGTTATGGACCTACCTGGGATTTCCTGGCTTTCCAGTCTTCAAAATTGTCCTGTACAGTTAGCCAAGAGTCTCAGTACCTTCTGAGCTTTAGGAACGACTGATAAACTAAGGCTGTACCCCACTGTAATCAGGGAAATGTAAACTAAACTCCCAATAACACACCAGTTTCTATCCATCAGCTGGACAAACACTACGTCCGGCAATATTATTTGCTATTGTACCCACAGCACAGTCTGATGACCCCGTTATTTTTTATTTTCTATTTTTATTTTTGAGACGGAGTCTCGCTCTGTCGCTCAGGCTGGAGTGCAGTGGCGCAATCTCGGCTCACTGCAACCTCCACCTCCCAGGTTCAAGCGATTCTCCTGCCTCAGCCTCCTGAGTAGGTGAGATTACAGGCACCTGCCACCATGCCCGGTTAATTTTAGTATTTTTAGTAGAAATGGGATTTCACCATTTTGGTCAGGCTGGTTTCAAACTCCTGACCTCGTGATCTGCCCACCTTGGCCTCCCAAAGTGCTGGGATTACAGGCGTGAGCCACCGCTCCCAGCCCAACCCCATTAATTTTTTTTAACTCTACCTCCCTAAGCACACTCTGCCACTACTCACTCTGTGGAGTGCCATCGGCACTTGAACACTTCTGGCTGGTTTCTATTATTTCCCCTTCATCAAATGCTCTCCCCATAATCCCTCCGTGGCGTGGCTTATCCCCTCCTTAACATCAAGTCTTTGTTCAAATGACACATTCTCAATTGTGACTTACCATAATGATGCTATTACAAATTGCAATCCAGGAGGACTCCCAGTTCCAAAATGGTGGTAGAGGCAAGCTGGCTGATATGGTTTGAATATTAGTCCTCCTAAAATCTCATGGTTTTTTTTTTTTTTTTTCTTTCGAGATAGGGTCTGTGTCACCCAGATTGGAGTGCAGTGGCGCTATCTTTTGTTTTTTTTAGACAGAATCTTGCTCTGTCACCCCGGCTGGAGTCCAGTGGCGCGATCTCCGCTCACTGCAAGCTCCGCCTCCCAGGTTCACACCATTCTTCTGCCTCAGCCTCCTGAGTAGCTGGGACTACAGGCGCCCGCTAATTTTGTGCATTTTTTTTTTTTTTTTTTTTTTTTTTTTTTTTTTTTTTGAGACGGAGTCTCACTCTGTCACCCAGGCTGGAGTGCAGTGGCCGGATCTCAGCTCACTGCAAGCTCCGCCTCCCGGGTTCACGCCATTCTCCTGCCTCAGCCTCCCGAGTAGCTGGGACTACAGGCGCCTGCCACCTCGCCCGGCTAAGTTTTTTTTGTATTTTTAGTAGAGACGGGGTTTCACTGTGTTAGCCAGGATGGTCTCGATCTCCTGACCTTGTGATCCGCCCGTCTCGGCCTCCCAAAGTGCTGGGATTACAGGCTTGAGCCACCGCGCCCGGCCCTAATTTTGTGCATTTTTAATAGAGACGGGGTTAGCCAGGATGGTCCAGATCTCCTGACCTCGTGATCCGCCCGGTTTGGCCTCCCAAAGTGCTGGGATTTCAGGCGTGAGCCACCGCGCCCGGCCAGTGGCGTTCTCTTGGCTCACTGCAGCCTCCATCTCCTAGGCTCCAGCAATCCTCCCACCTCAGCCTCCTGAGTAGCTAGAGTAGCTTGCTCCATCATGCCAGGCTAACTTTTAAACTTTTGTACAGATGGGGTTCTCACTATGTTACTCAGTCTCAAATCTCATGTTAAAATATGATCACCAATGTTGGAGGTGGGGCCTGGTGGGAGGTGTTTGGGTCATAGGGGTGGATCCCTCATGAATGACTTGGTGCTGTCCTCATGGTAACGAGTCAGTTCTTATTCTATCAGTTCACACAAGATCTATATTTTTTTTGAGATGGAGTCTTGCTCTGTCACCTTGGCTAGAGTGCAATGGCATGATCTTGGCTCACTGCAACCTCCACCTCCTGGGTTTAAGCGATTCTCCTGCCTCAACCTCCCAAGTAGCTGGGACTACAGGCACCCACCACCACACTCGGCTAATTTTTGTATTTTTAGTAAAGACAGGGTTTCACCATGTTGGCCAGGCTGGTCTTGAACTCTTGACCTCAAGTGATCTGCCTGCCTTGGCCTCCCAAAGTACTGTAATCAGGTGTAAGCCACTATACCTGGCCAAGATCTGGTTGTTTAAGAGAGCTTGGCACCTCCTCCCTGTCTCTCTTGCTCCCTCTCTTTCTCTCTCTGTCCATAGAATGTGCCTGGTCCCCCTTCACCTTCCGTCATGATCAGAAACTTCCCGAGGCCCTCACCAGAAGCAGATGTCGGCACCATGCTTCCTATAGAGCCTGCAGAACTATAAGCCACAATAAACCTCTTTTCTTTATAAATTACCCAGTATCAAGTATTCCTTTATAGTAATGCAAACAGATTAACACACTGACTTTCCTCCCCACACCCCCTTAGAAAACCAAAAACAAATATAGAGTGCCAAAATTATCGCCAGCAATATCCCAATATCCCAGAACCCAAATATGAGGGTGAAACAGTTCCTGGGACCACAGAGAAAGGACAAAGTCTTCTGAGCAGACAGTAAGAGAATAATTCTTCCATATCCATGACATTCCTCTCTCCAATCTGCATGACACCAAGTGGGCAGGAAATTCCCCCTCCACTCATGGTTTCTCCATGGGAAAAAGTGAGATCGAGGTGAATAACCAACTTCCCCACCATCTTGGGTTCCCTGGCAGGCAATCTGTCCCTGCCTCAACCTACAGGAAGCATCAGGAGTGCCTGAAGGGAGAAATATCCTCTGAGAATAGCCACAGACAAAGTAGGGAGGTGGGACTACCATCCCGAGCCCTGGAAACTCTCTATACTCTGTAACTTGGCCAAAGGAGATGCCAAATCAGAGTGGCTGTTCATTAGCACCATGCTGTAGGAGGTTTCCACAGCTCCCCTGGGAATGAACCCCTAGCCAGCCTTCCTAAACTACTGGGATATCCCCTTTGGGACCTCCCCAATTCAGGATGGGTGACACTCTGATATTTAATAGAGCCAAGGCAAACCTGGGTTTAAGGTGTCACTGAGTGCTGAAAAGGAGGCAGAAAAAAAAGAAACCAACAGGTCAATTACGAAGAATCTGTAAGCAAACAGAGCCACTAAAAGCCAAAACAATCCAGACAGAGAAGACTGGAATAAGTGACTAATCCTTCAGTGCAAAGGCATAGATGTACATTAACAATAAGCAAAAGCACACAGGGAACCATGAGCTCCCCAAATGGACAAAGTAAGGGACCAGTGACTAAACCTAACAAGACAGTAATATGTGAGCTCTCCGATTAAGAATTCAAAATGGCATTTTTAAGGAAACTCAGTGAATTCCAAGATGACATAGAAAAGCAATTCAGAAATTTATCAGTGAAATTTAACAAAGATTGAAATAATAATAATAAAAAAACCTAAACAAATCTTAGAACTGAGAAATACGTTTGCTGAACTGAAAAGTTCATTGGAGGTTCTCAACAGCAGAGTGGATCAAGCAGAGGAAACAATCAGTGAACTTGGAGATGGGCTGTTTGAAAATACATAGATAAGAAAAAAGAATGAAAGGAATGGAAATCACCTACAAAATATAGAAGACAAAATCTAAGAATTATTGATGTTCAAGAGGGAGCTAAGGAGGAGCAAGGGGATAGAAAGGATATTCAAAGAAACAATAGAAGACATTCCAAATATCCAGGTACAGAAGGGCCAGAGAACACCAAATAGATTTGACCCAAATAAGATTACCCCAAGGCATATAATAATCAAACTCTCAAAGGTCAGGAACAAAGAGAGGATCCTGAAAACAGTTAGAGAAAAGAAGGAAATAACACTTAAAGGAGTTCTAATTTATCTGGCCACAGACTTCTCAATGGAAACCATATAGGCTATCCAAGAATACTGTATCAAGCAAAGCTATTATTCAAATATGAAGAGCAGATAAAGTTTTTCCCAAATAAAAGCAGAGAGAATTCACCACTACCAGATCTGTCTTATAAGAAATACTCCCTTGAAGAAAGAGAGTTCCAGAGAGTTCCTCAATCTGAACAAACAAACAAACAAAAAACATTCAGAAAGAAAAAAAATTTTTTTCAGACAGGGTCTTGCTCTATCACCCAGGATGGAGTGCAGTGGCTCAATCATAGCTTACTGAAGCCTCAAACTCCCAGGTTCAGGTGATCCTCCCACCTCAGCCTCCTGAGTAGCTGGGACTACAGGTGCACACCACCATGCCTGGCTAATTTTTGTATTTTCTTTCTGGTAGAGACAGGGTTTTGCCATGTTGCCCAGGCTGGTCTCGAATTCCTGGGCTCAAGCAATCTTCCCTGCTTGGCCTCCTAAAGTGTTGGGATTACAGGTGTGAGCCACCATTCCTGGCCAAAGAAAATATTTGAAGGTATAAAACCCATTGGTAAAATTAGGTACACAGAGAAACCCAGGATACTCCAATACTGTAATTGTGGTGTGCAATTCATTCTTAACTCTACCATAATAAAGCCCCAAAGACAAATCTATCAAAAACAATAATATTGAACTGGGTGTAGTCTTGGCTACTTGGGAGGCTGAGGCAGGAGGATCACTTGAACCTAGGAGTTTGAGGCCAGTCTGAGCAACATAGTAAGACCCCATACTTAAAACAAAGCAATAACAGCTATAGCAGCTGGTTAAGAGACAAGCAAAATAAAAATATGTAAATTGAGGAAACAAAAAGTCAAAATGTGGGAGGGAAGCAGATAAAGTGTAGAGTTTTTATTCATTGTTTCTATTTTTTTCTTTATGATCTAAGATGTTATTGCTTTAAAATAACTTGTTATAAGATTTTTCTATAAGCCTCAAGGTAACCACAATGCAAAAACTTATAATAGATTCAATAAAAATAAAAAGTAACAAGTTAAAACATACTACCAGAGAAAATCACTTAACCACAAAGGAAAACAGTTAGAAAGGAAAAAAGGGGGCCAGGTGAGGTGACTCACACCTATAATCCCCGCACTATGGGAGGCCAAGGGAGGCAGATCACTTGAGGTCAGGAGTTCGAGATCCACTTGGCCAACGTGGCAAAACCCCGTCTCTACTAAAAATACAAAAATTAGCTGAGTGTGGTGGCGCGTGCCTGTAGTTCCAGTTACTTGGGAGGCTGAGGCAGGAGAATCTCAGCTATGCAGGAGGCTGAGCGGGGAGAACTGCTTGAACCCAGAAGGCAGAGGTTGCAGTGAGCCGAGATCACACCACCATACTCCAGCCTGGGCGACAGAGTGAGACTCCATCTCAAAAAAAAACAAAAAACAAAAAACAAACCAAAAAAAACAGGTGTGATGGTTAATATTGAGTGTCAGCTTGATTGGATTGAAGGATGCAAAGTGTTGTTCCTGGGTATGTCTGTGAGTGTGTTGCCAAAGGAGATTAACATTTGAGTCAGTGGACTGGGAGAGGCAGATTCACCTTCAGTCTGGGCGGGCACCATCTCATCAGCTGCCAGCATGGCGAGGATAAAGCAGGAAGAAGAAAATGGAATGAGCGGACTCGCTGAGACTTCCGGCCTTCATCTTTCTTCTGTGCTGTATGCTTCCTGCCTCAAACATCAGACTCCAAATTCTTCAGCTTTTGGACTCATGGACTTACACCAATGATTTGCCAGGGGCTCTTGGGCCTTTGGCCACAGACTGAAGGCTGCACTGTCAGCTTCCCTACTTTTTTTTTTTGTTTTTTTGAGATGGAGTCTCACTCTATCACCCAGGCTGCAGTGCAATGGTGCCACCTCGGCTCACTGCAACCTCCGTTTCCCGGGTTCAAGCAATTCTCCTGCCTCAGCCTCCTGAGTAGGTGCGATTACGGGCGTGCACAACCACGTCCGACTAATTTTTGTGTTTTTAGTAGAGACGGGGTTTCACCATGTTGGCCAGGCTGGTCTTGAACTCCTGACCTCAGGTGATCCACCTGCCTTGGCCTCCCAAAGTGCTGGGATTACAGACATGAGCCACCACACTCAGCCGGCATCCCTACTTTTGAGGTTTTTGGACTCGGACTGGCTTCTTGCTCCTCAGCTTGCAGACGGCCTGTTGTAGGACTTCACCTTGTGAGCATGTGACTCAATACTCCTTAATACACTCCCCTTCATATATACATCTATCCTATTAGCTCTGTCCCTCTAGAGAACCCTGACCAATACAGTGGGCAAAGGATCTGAATAGACATGTCTTAAAAGAAGACATTCAAACGGCTAAGGGATATATACAAAAATGTTCAACATTGCTAATTGTCAGAGAAATGCAAATCAAAACCACCATGAGCTATCACCTCACCCCAGTTAAAACGGCCTTTATAAAAAGGTGGATGCTGGCGAAGACGTAGAGAAAGGGGAACCCTCGTACACTGTTGGTGGGAATGTAAATTAGTACAGCCACTCTGGAGAACAGTATGGAGGTTCCTCAAAAAATTATAAATAGAACTACCATATGATCCAGCAATCCCATGCTATGTATATACCCAAAAGGAAGGAAGTCAGTGTATCCAAGAATTAAACAAAAATCTATTGAAGACTCAAATCTAAGATCTGAAACTATGAAACTACCAGAGGAAAACACTGGGGAAATGCTCTTTGCATTCACGTGTTTATTGCAGCACTATTTGCACTAACCAAGATAATGGAGTCAATCTAAATGTTCAACAATGAGTGAATGCATAAAGAAAATCTGGTATATGGCCCGGTGAGGTGGTTCACGCCTGTAATCTCAGCACTTTGGCAGGCCAGGACAGGTGGATAACTTGAGGTCAGTTAAAGACCAGCCTGGACAACATGGTGAAACCCCGTCTCTACTAAAAATACAAAAATTAACTGATGGTGGCTCATGCCTGTAATTCCAGCTACTAGGGAGGCTGAGGCATGAGAATTGCTTGAATCCCAGAGGCAGAGGTTACAGGGAACTGAGATCGCGCCACTGCACTCCAGCCTGGGTGACAGAGCGAGATTCTGTCTCAAAATAAAAAAAAGAAAAAATTGTGCTATATGTACACAATGGAATATTATTCAGCTATAAAAAAGAATAAATTCTGACATTTGCAGCATCATGTTAAGTGAAATAAGCCAAGCACAGAAAGACAAATATCGTATGTTTTCATTCATGTGTGGGTGCTGAAAAAGTGGATCTCAGGAAGATAGAGAGTAGATAGGTGATCCCTACCGGAAGCCAGGAAGGGTAGGGTGGAGGGGGGAATGAAGAGAAATTGACTAATGGGTCCAAATGTATAGTTACACTTGGAAGAAATGTAAGATAGAAGAAATAAGATCTGGTGTTTGATAGATCAGTAGGGTGAGTATAGTTTACAATAATCTGTTGTACATTTCAAAAATAGGTAGAATAATAGAAGAATTCATGTTTTTAGCATAAAGATGAATATTTAAGGTGATGAATATCCTAATTACCCTGATTTGATCTTTTTTTTTTTTTTTTTGATGGAGTCTTGCTCTGTCGCTCAGGCCGGAGTACAGTGGTGCAATCTCAGCTCACTGCAACCTCCGCCTCCCGGATTCAAGCAATTTTATGACTCAGCCTCCCGAGTAGCTGGGATTACAGGCGCCCACCACCATGCCAGGCTAGTTTTTGTATTTTTAGCAGAGACAGCGTTTCATCATCGAGGCCAGGCTGGTCTTGAACTCCTGACCTTGTGATCCACCCGCCTCGGCTTCCCAAAGTGTTGGGATTATAAGCATGAGCCACCATGCCTGGCCCCCTGATTTGATCTTTACAAATTATGTAAATGTATTAAGTTACCACATGTTCCCTGAAAATATGTACATCTGTCATGTATCAATACAGAAATAAAATTTAAAAAGAAAAAAAATTGCAATCCAACGCTCCCAATTCCTTTTACCTGGCTTTAATGTTTTTCACAGCAGTGACCACCTGCTAAAATACAATATTATCTTCTTTTCCATTATATTTATTGTTTGATTCTTTTTTCTTTTTTTTGAGACAGAGTCTCTCTCTGCCGCCCAGGCTGGAGTGCAGTGGCCGGATGTCAGCTCACTGCAAGCTCCGCCTCCCGGGTTTACGCCATTCTCCTGGCTCAGCCTCCCGAGTAGCTGGGACAGCTGGGACTACAGGCGCCCGCCGCGTCGCCTGGCTAGTTTTTTGTATTTTTTAGTAGAGGAGTTTCACCCTGTTAGCCAGGATGATCTCGATCTCCTGACCTCGTGATCCGCCCGCCTCGGCCTCCCAAAGTGCTGGGATTACAGGCTTGAGCCACCGAGCCCGGCCTATTGTTTGACTCTTTCGCTGGAATATAAGCTCCATGAGGTCACAATTTTCTGTCTATTTTGTTTGCTGTTGTATCTCCAGTGCCTGAAATAGACCCAGGAACATAGTAGGTGCTCAATAACTATGTTTTTTGAGTCAGTGTCTTGCTATGTTGCCCAGGCTGGAATGCAGTTGGTGCAATCTTGGCTCACTGCAACCTCTGCCTCCCAGGCCCAAGCAATCCTCCCACTTTAGCCTCCCAAGTAGCTGGAACTACAGGTGCATGCCACCATGCCCAGCTATCAATAACTTGTTTTTTTTTTTTTTTTGAGATGGAGTCTTGCTTTCTTGTATACATCCTTAGTGGCTTGAAAACAGAAGGCAATGCTGTGTATTAGAACGTTTACTGGCTTGGGAGTCAGGAGACCTCACTTGTAGAAATGCAGTGTCCAACGTGGTACTTACTAGATACATGCGATCATGTGAATTAAAATTCATTAAGATTAATTGCATTAAAAATTTGAAGTCTCGGCCGGGCGTGGTGGCTCATGCCTGTAATCCCAGCACTTTGGGAGGCCGAGGTGGGCGGATCACAAGGTCAGGAGATCGAGACCATCCTGGCTAACATGGTGAAACCCCATCTCTACTAAAAATACAAAAAATTAGCCAGGCACAGTGGCGGGCACCTGTAGTCCCAGCTACTCAGGAGGCTGAGGCAGGAGAATGGCATGATCCCGGGAGACAGAGCTTGCAGTGAGCCGAGATCGCCACTGCACTCCAGCCAGGGGGACAGAGCGAGACTCTGTCTCAAAAAAAAAAAAAAAAAAATTTGAAGTCTTAGTTGCACTAGCCACATTTTAGGTGCTCAGTACCCACATGTGGCTACTGTGTTGGAGAAGACAGAAGAGCATGTACATCATCACAGTAGGTTCTTACTGGACAGCACTTTGTACAACTAGCTGCACCATTCACACCGTCTCTGTTGACTCCAGCTTTCACATGCGTAGAAGGAAATAGTTACACCAGCTGCATCAGCATCAACTGTAAGCTTTTGAGAAAATCCAATTTCTGGGCCCCACCCCAGACTTACTAAATCAGAAACTCTGGGATTGGGCTCCAGCAATATGTTTTGACAAGCCCTCCAGATGACTTGGAAACATCCTAAAATTTGAGAATGTTGTTAGACTATCTTTAAGACCAATTCCTGCTAGCTTTAGACTTCTACAACTCAAAAATGTAGGATACTAGAGGCTGGGAAGGGATGGGGGAGACTTGTTAATGGTGTGATCCAAAAGTATCCGAGACAGGTTGCAATCAATTTAGAAAGTTGGTTTTGCCAAGGTTAAGGACACTCCTGTGACACAGCCTCAGGAGGTCCTGATGACACGTGCCCAAGGTGGCTGGGGCACAGCTTCACTTTATACATTTTAGGGAGACACGAGACATCGATCAATAAATGTAAGATGTATATTGGTTCTGTCTGGAAAGATGGGACACTTGATGCACCTACCAGGGTTGGGGGGTGGGGTGCTTCCAGGTCACAGTTAGATAAGAGACAGTTGCATTCTTTTGAGTCTCTGATAAGCCTTTCACTGAATACACAATTTACATGTGAGACGCCATAGAGCAGTAGTCACTTATGCCTGAGTCTGATTTAGTGAATCTGCAGTTTTACATAAACAACTGGGCAGAGGAAGCCATCAGATATGCATTTGTCTCAGGTGAGCAGAGGGATGACTTTGGGTTCTGTCTGTCCTTTGTCCCCCATCTGTGAAGATAAGGTATCGGCTATCGATTTACATTGCCAGGGTGAAATTCAACAGAACTGTTTTAGGGTAAAGATCTTGAGGCTCACAAGAAATTTCCTTTCTGACAAATTTTGAGGGAGCTGTGTAGCTTCGTAAATCTTTGTAGTTAACTTATTTGGGAATAAAATGGGAGGCATGTTTGCCTGATGGAGTTCCCAGCTTGACTTTACCCTTTGGCTTAGTGATTTTGGGGTCCAGGAGATTTATTTTCCTTTCACAAAGGACATGAAATTACCCTGCTCTGATCATTATACATTTTCTTTATTGAAATATCACTGTGTTTCCCATGAATATATGCAATTATTTATCAATAAACAAACAAAAAACCCAAACAATAAAAATGTATTGTCCACAGGAGATTTGTAAGAGTAACATTCCCTTGCCCAGGGACCGTGGAGGGGGAAGATTTCATTTGATTGGTGGGTAGTGGCCACCATTTTAGTCCATCCATTTTGTTTCTTTTTTTCTTTTCTTTTCTTTTCTTTTCTCTCTCTCTCTCTCTCTCTCTCTCTCTCTCTCTCTCTCTCTCTCTGGCTTTCTTCTTCTTCTTCTTCTTCTTCTTTTTGAGACAGAGTTTCACTCTTGTTGCCCAGGCTGGAGTGCAATGGCACGATCTTAGCTCACTGCAACTTTTACCTCCCAGGCTCAAGCAATTCTACTGCCTCAGCCTCCTGAGTAGCTAGGACTACAGGCGCCCCCCAACATGCCCGACTAATTTTGTATTTTTAGTAGAGATGGAGTTTCTCCATGTTGGTCAGGCTGGTCTTGAACTCCTGACCTCAGGTGATCTGCCCGCCTCGGCCTCCCAAATTGCTGGGGTTACAGGTGTGAGCCACCACGCCCAGCCCATCCATTTAATTTCTTTAATGACTAATGATGTCGAGTATACTTTTATGTGCTCCTTGGCCATTTGTTATCTTCTTTGGAGAAATGTCTACTCAGATCTTTTGCCCATTTTTAAATTGAGTTATTTATCTTCTTGCTGTTGAATATATAAAGTGCTCTTTATATATTCTGGAATCTAGACACTACTTATCAGATTGTATCAGATGATTTGCAAATCTCCCATCCTATAGGTTTTCTTTTCACTTCATTAATAGTGTCTTTTGAAGCACGAAAATTTTAAATTTGATGAGGTCTAATTTATATGTATTTTTTTATTGCTTGTACTTGTGATGTAATATCTAAGAAGCCAGGATGTCATATCTAAGGTTGTGATGATATACAGTTGTGCACCACATAATGTCATTTTGGTCAATGATGGACCACATACATGATGGTGGTCTATAAGATTATGATACTGTATTTTTACTATACCTTTTCTATGTTTAGGTATGCAAATACCCATTGTGTTTGCATTGCTTACAGTATTCAGTACAGTAGCATGCTGTTCAGGTTTGTAGCCTAGTAGCAATAGGTTTTATCCTCTAGTCCAGGTATTCAGTAGGCTCTACCATTTAGATTTGGAGAAGTACACTCCATGATGTTTGCATAATGATGAAATCACCTAACGATGCATATCTTGGAATGTATCCCCATTGTTAAGCAACACATGACTGTACATCTATGTTTTCTGAGAGTTTTCTAGGTTTAGCTCTTAACATTTAGGCCTCTGATCCATTTCAAGTTAAATTGTATACATGGTGTGAGGTAGGGGTCCAAATTCCTGTTTTTGCCTGTGGATATACAATTGTGCCAGCATCATTTGTTGAAAATGCACTGAATTTCTTTTTTTTTTTTTTTTTTTTTTTTTTTTTTTTTTTTTTTGAGACGGAGTCTCGCTCTGTCGCCCAGGCTGGAGTGCAGTGGCCAGATCTCAGCTCACTGCAAGCTCCGCCTCCCGGGTTCCCGCCATTCTCCTGCCTCAGCCTCCCGAGTAGCTGGGACCACAGGCGCCGCCACCTCGCCCGGCTAATTTTTTGTGTTTTTAGTAGAGACGGGGTTTCGCTGTGTTAGCCAGGATGGTCTCGATCTCCTGACCTTGTGATCCACCCGTCTCGGCCTCCCAAAGTGCTGGGATTACAGGCTTGAGCCACCGCGCCCGGCCTGAATTTCTTCATTGATTTTTTTTGGCACCCTTGTTGAAAATCAATTGACTATAGACATATGAGTTTTTAAAATAGACTCTCATTCCTCTGTGTTTATGTAAGTACCAAAAATCTTGATTATTCAGCTTAGTAGTAAGTTTTAAAATTGGGAAGTGTAGGTCCTCTAACTTTGCTCCTTTTCAAGATTATTTTGACTATTCTGGATTCCTTACATTTTCATATAAATTTTAAAATTAGCTTGTCAAATTCTACAAAAAAGGCAGCTGTAATTTTGATGTGGATTGTTTTGAATCTGCAGTTCTATTTGAGGAGTATTGCCATCTAAACAATACTAAATCTTCCAATTCATAAACACAGAGTGTCTTTCCATTTATTTATGTCTGTTAACATTTATTTTGATGTTGGTTTTGTGCATTATAGTGTAAAATTCTTACAAAGTCTTCTTAAGTTTATTCCTAAACCTTTTATTCTTTTTGATGCTATTACAAATGGAATTTTTTTCTTAATTTTATTTTCAGATTGTTAATTACTGGTGTGTGCAGAAATACAACTGATTTTTAGATACTGATCTTGTATTCTAAAAAATTGCTGAAATTGTTAACTCTAGTAGTTGTGTGTGTGTATGTGTGTGTAGATTCCTTAAGACTTTCCTATGTGTAAGATTATGTCACCTGCAAATAGAGTTTTCCTTCTTCCTTTCTAGTCTGGAATTTTTTTTTTTTTTTTTTTTTTTTTGAGACAGTGTCTTGCTCTGTCGCCCAGGCTGGAGTGCATGCAGTGGCACAATCTCAGCTCACTACAACGTCCATCTCCCAGTTCAAGCAATTCTCCTGCCTCAGCTTCCCAAGTAGCTGGGACTACAAGCATGCACAACCACACCCAGCTAATTTTTATATTTTTAGTAGAGACAGGGTTTTGCCATCTTGGCCAGGCTGGTCTCAAACTCATGACCTCAAGTGATCCGCCTGCTTTGGCCTCCTATTGTGCTGGGATTACAGGCATAAGCCACCACATCTGGCCTGGATGCTTTTTTTTTTTTCTTGCCTGACTCTCCTGGCTAGAACTCCCAGTACAATGCTAAATAGACACAATAAGAGTAGACATCTGTATCATGTGCCTGATCTTAGTGGAAAGGTTTCAGTCTTTCATAATTAAATATAATGTCAGCTATGAGTTTTTCATAAATGCCCTTTATTAGGTTGAGGAAATTTCATTCTATTCCTAGTTTACTGAGTTTTAATTTTTTATCATAAAAGAGTGTTGGATTTTTTGTAAAATGCTTTTTTTTTCATCTACAGAGATGATCATGTACTTCTTGTTCTTTAGTTTGTTAATATGGTTTATTACACTGATGAATTTTCATGTCTTGCATTCCTAAAATAAATCTCACTTGGTCATGGCATATAATCCTTTTTATATGTTTCTGGATTCAGTTTGATAGTATTTTGTTGAGAATTTTTCTTTTTTTTTTTTTGAGACGGAGTCTCTCTCTGTTGCCCAGGCTGGAGTGCAGTGGCATGATCTTGGCTCATGCAACTTCCACCTCCTGGGTTCAAGTGATTCTCTTGCCTCAGCCTCCCAAGTAGCTGGGACTACAGGCATGCGCCACCATGCCTGGCTAATTTTTGTATTTTTAGTAGAGAAGGGGTTTTGCCATGTTGACCAGGCTGGTCTCAAACTCCTGACCTCAGGTGATCGATCTGTCCACCTTGGCCTCCCAAAGTGCTGGGGTTACAGTTGTAATTCTCTGCACCCGGTGGAGAATGTTTTTATCTATATTTATAAACGATATTGGTCTCTTTTTGGTTTTCTTCTCTTACTATGTGTTTGATTTTGGTATCAGTAATTTTGACCTTATGGAATGAGGTAGGAAGTGTTCTCTCTTGTTCTAGTTTCAAAAACATTTGTGAGAGATTTGTGTTAATTCTTCTTTGAATATTTAGTAGAATTCAGCAGTGAAACCATCTGATTGTGGACTTTTCTTTGTGAAAACTTAAAAATTACCTGTTCAATCTCCTTACTTATTATAGGTGTATTCAGATTTTCTATATTTTTCAGTCAGTTTTGATAGTTTGTGTCTTTTTAGGAATTTGTCCCTTTTACCTAGACTATCTAATATATGGCACACATTTATTCATAGTATTCCCTTATAAGCCTTTGTATTTGTGTAAGGTCAGTAGTGATGTCTCCTCTTTCATTCTTGACTTTAGTAATTTTAGTCTTTTCTTTTTTCCCTTGGTTAGTCTAGTTAAAGATTTGTCAATTTTGCAGATCTTTTCAAAGAACCAAACTGGTTTTGTCAATTTTCTCTTGTTTCTCTTTTCTCTATTTCATGTATTTCCTTTCTAATCTTTATTATTTCCTGCCTTCTGCTTGCTTTGGGTTTAGTTTGCACTTCTTTTTGTAGTTTCCTAAGATGGAAGATTAGGTTATTGATTTGAGGCCCTTTTCCTCTTTCAATATAGGCAATTTGCAGCTGTGAATTTTCCTCCAAGCACTACTTTAGTGTATCCCATATGTTTTCGTATATCATGTGTTCATTTTCATTGATCTGATTTGTCTTTTACTTAAAAAACTTTTTTTTTTTAACTTTTTAAAAATTTTTTAGAGACAGGATCTTGTTCTGTTACCCAGGCTGGAGTGCAATGGTGCAATTGCAGCTCACTGCAGCTTGGAACTCCTGGCCTCAAGCAGTCCTTCCATCTTGGCCTCCCATAGTGCTGGAATTATAGGCATGAGCTACTGCACCTGGCCTTATTCTTAGATATTTCAACTTTTTTTTTTTTTTTTTGACAGAGTCTTGCTCTGTCGCCTGGACTAGAGTACAATGGTGTGATCTCAGCTCACTGCAACCTCCGCCTCCTGGGTTCAAGCGATTATCCTGCCTCAGCCTCCTGAGTAGCTGGGAGTACAGGTGTGTGCCACCATGCCCAGCTAATTTTTGTATTTTTTTTTTTTTGAGACGGAGTCTTGCTTTGTTGCCCAGGATGGAGTGCAGAGGCCCTATCTCAGCTCACTGAGAGCTCCGCCTCCCAGGTTCACGCCATTCTCCTGCCTCAGCCTCCCCAGTAGCTGGGACTACAGGCGCCCACCACCATGCCTGGCTAATCTTTTTTGTATTTTTAGTAGAGATGGGGTTTCACCATGCTAGGCAGGATGGTCTCGATCTCCTGACCTCGTGATCCACCCGCCTCGGCCTCCCAAAGTGCTGGGATTACAGGCGTGAGCCACTGTCCCCAGCAATTTTTGTATTTTTTATACGGACAGGGTTTTGCCATGTTGGCCAGGCTGGTGTCAGACTCCTGACCTCAGGTGATCCACCTTCCTCAGCCTCTTAAAATGCTGGGATTACAGGCATGAGCCACTGCACCTGGCCGATATTTCAAAAACTTTTGTTGACAATGTGAATGGGATCCAATTTTCACAACTCTAAAGTTGTGGCTCTTTTTTTTTTTTTTTCACATGGAGGCTCACTCTGTCGCCTAGGCTGGAGTGCAGTGGCGCGATCTTGGCTCACTGCAACTTCCACCTCCTGAGTTCAAGCAATTCTCCTGCCTCAGTCTCCCAAGTACCTGGGAATTAGGATTACAGGCATGTGCCAACATGCCCAGCTAATTTTGGCATTTTTAGTACAGACAGGATTTCACCATGTTGCCCAGGCTGGTCTTGAACTCTTGACCTCAGGTGATCCACCCGCCTTGGCTTCCCAAAGTGTTGGGATTACAGGCGTGAGCCCCACGCCCAGCCAAGATGTGGCTTTTTATAAGTGATCTTGAATTCAGCTATGGTAACCCAGTTGGAACAGCTAGTGCCCCTACGGGGCAAGCACTGATGGCACGGACGGAGGTTGATGCTGGCCACAGAGGGCCTGAGGCAACACCAGTACTGGGTTTTACTCTAGATTCTGCTCTGGCTCATACACCACCAGGTCTCAGGCTTCACCTAACCTCTACTACATATTATTTTTATAACAATTTTACAAATGAGGAAACTGAGGCTGCAATGGACAAGGAATACATAGATAGTGACCCAGGAATACATAGATAGCTGGAACTGGGACAGTGGCCTACCTGGCCCCAATGTCTAGGATCTTGACCTTGGTGTTATTCTTCTTCCAGAGCTAGCCATGAGTTATCTAGAGGTCTTTAGTAGCTATTTAATAAAAGGCAGGTCCAGTCCATGGATCCTTAAATATCCCCCAGAGAGACACCTTCCCTCCAAGTGACACTCTTGTCCCTAAAACTATTCTTAGATTCTCGGATTCTTAGAGCTCCAAGGTCAAGACCTTGCTGGGTCTTCAGCCTCCCGTCCTCTGCAGTAGAACTTCCCCCTTTGCCCAGAGAGTGGGCAACGAGAGACCAAGTAGGATATTCCACTCTACCCTACACTGCCTTTGAGAGTATGTCAGATTTTACTTTCTACAGATAGCAACAATAATATCTCCTATTCCACATGCTTCCAGAATCAAGAGGTGGAGTCTATGTCTCTTCCCTTGAGCAGTCCTTGGCGACTGCCTTGACTAATAAAGTGAAGGCGACGGTATGACTTCCAAAGCTGGATTATACAAATGCCATGCATAGGCCAGGCATGGTGACTCATGTCTGTAATTCCAGGACTTTGGGAGGCTGAGATGGGAGGATTGAGTGAGCCCAGGAATTCAAGACTAGTCTGGGCAACAAAGCGAGACCCCGTCTCAAAAAAAAAAAAAAAAAAAAAAGACATGCCTTGTTCTCTTAGGATGTTCCCTCTTGGAATCCAGCCGCCATGTTGTGAGGAAGTTCAAGAAGGAGCCAGAGGAAAGGCTCATATGAAGAGGAATGAGGTCCCAAGCCCACACTTCCCAGAAAATAGCTAGGAAAGTAGTTGTCTTCCTGAAAGCAGATTCTGATGCTATTCAGCTAACACCTTGTAGAGCAGAGAACTGTCCCTGACAAACCTTCTCCAAACTGCAGATTTGTGAGTAAAATAAATAATTGTTGTTCTCTTAAGTTGCCAGGTTTGGGGGTGATTTTTTATTCTCTTAGCAACTTTCAAGATAAAATACATTCTTGAATATTATAGTATAATTAGATAATTATAGAATAATTATAGTTGTAATTAACCATAGTGGCCATATTATACAATAGATCTCTTGAACGTATTCCTTCTATCTAATTAAAAATCTGTGCCCTTAGACCAACATCTCCCCAACTCCCCACCCCCCATAACTGTTATCTTTCTACTCTCTACTCACTTTAACTTTTTTTTTTTTTTTACAATCCCCATACGAGTAAGATCATGTGGTATTTGTTTTTCTTTGGCTTAGTCGGCTGGCTTATTTCTGGCTTATTTCACTTACAATATCCTCCAGGTTTGTCTATGTTGTTGCAAGGGACAAAATTTCCTTCTTTTTAAGGCAGAATAGTACTCTACTGTGTCTATGTGCCACATTTTCTTTATCCATTCATCTGTTGATGGCCCCTTAGGTTCATTCCATATCTTGGCTATTGTGAGTGGTGCTGTAATGAACAAGGGAGTGCGGAGATCTCTTTGATATACTGATTCCATTTCCTCTGGATGTATATTGAGTAGTGGGATTGCTGGATCTTGGGGTGATTTGTTATACAGCCATAAATAACTAAAACAAAAAACGAAACAGCAAATCGGAAAATGGCAGGGCCTTTACCTGGGCCCAGATAGCACTTAATGCATTGAGTCAGGCCCACACCCATCTCCAAAGCTGGTCTGTCTTTCTAAGTAGTGTACTGGAGAAGAGTAGAATCTTTGGAGCCAGGCAAACACAAGTTTACAAACCTGGCTCCAATACTTCCTAGCTGTGTGACCCGGGGCAATTTAATGGGCCTCTCTGAACCTCAGTCTTCTCTTCTGTGAAATGGGCACAATCATAATTTTTCTCCCAAAATTTGTCAGGAGGATTTAGTGGGATTATATGTCTAAAGTACTCAGCCCAGAACATAGCACGTAATGAGAGCTCAATAACTGTTAGCCATGAATTACCCTGATTATTAGATAGCTGGGTGTTAGATGCCTCTTGCTGACAATCAGTCCTGAAAAGTCTCTCTTGACAGTGGATTGGGAGCCTTTTGAGTCCCGCCACATTCCCTCTACATTGAAGTTCTCTGCCTACTGTCAGAGAGACCTGGGTTTGAATAACTCATAGCTCCTCCAGTGTCTGGCTGTGTGACCTTGGGCAGGAGACTAAACCTCTCTGGTTTTGGAATCCTTATCGGTAAGTAGGGCAGTCATAATTCCCCACTTAAGGGGTTGCAGTGAGCATGGAGAATGTAGAGGGGATAAAACAATGTCTGCTACACAATAGGAGACCATGATTGGAGCTGAAAGCAGGAGGGGGCATCCTCCTACCCTTGGCAGAATATCCAGGGATCTCTGTCTCTAGTTCTGCCCTCCACTGCAAGCCTGGCTAGTTGGGGTGGTGAACCCTCCAGAGAGGAAGGGAGGGAAGAGGGTCTTGCTGTTCTCTCATTCCCCACCAGTGGGCGCTCTGATGAAGTTAAGATGACAGCCGACCCCAACCGCGATGCCCACAGCTACCATTTATGCCTATCTGTGCGTGGGGATGAGTGCTTTGATTCATTTAAATGAGACAGGACTCTCAATGTCTTTGTTTTTAAAAAACAATCTCGCAGAGTCACAGGCTTTTATTTCCATTATGTTTGTGGGAGAAAAGTGCCAACGATCCTCTTCTGGTTTAGAGAGAGAAAACCTACAGTAATTTCTTCCTTTTAATAATAGAGAGATGACGGCTGTCACCATGGCAACAGATGATCAGGAAGACAACCAATCAGAATTGCAGGCTTCTCTGGGAGATTATTTTTCTCAAGATTGGCAACAATTTCTAGGAGAATCTCACAAGCCTCTTTTGTTCCAATTATCTTTCCAAGGACAGTCTTAAATGAACAGACCAGGTGGTGACAGGAACTCAGGGCTCCTGACTACACAGCAAAACAAGATAGGCGTTCTTGGGAATATTTTCAATTACATTATCAGGACAGATTCTTTAGACGGTTTTATTATGCAAAACAGTATCTCTTTCCATGTAGTTGCAGGCAAAAAATATTCACTTCTATTTTACATTTTAAAAATTATGTTCCTTAATTTTTTTAAAAAAACCATTTTTTCCATTACTTTTTGACACTCCCTTTGTTAATGGTTGCAGACTTGCATTTTGTTTAATTTTAAAATTAATTTATTTATGTTTTTAAGATAGGGTTTTCCTCTGTCGCCTAGGTCGAACTGCAGTGGCATGTACATGACTCACTGCAGCCTTGACCTCCTGGTCTCAAGCGATCCTCCTGCCTCAACGTACCAAGTAGCTGGGACCAAAGGCATGCACCTCCATGTCTGGCTAATTTTTAAAACCTTTTTTTTTTTTTTTTTTTTTCTGTAGAGACAAGGTCTCACTATGTTGCCCAGGCGGGTCTTGAACTTCTAGACTCAAGCAATCCTCCTTTCTCCTTAGCTGGGCTTGGTAGCGCAATCCTCCTGCCTTTGCCTCTTGGAGGCAATCTTCCTCCCTTTGTCTCTCAAAGTGTTGGATTACAGGTGTGAGCACTATGCATGAATCCTAAGCTGTGTGACATTAGGCAAGTTACTTAACTTCCCTGTGCCTCAGTTTTCTTGTCTGTAAAATGGGCATAAAATAGTACTGACTGTGGTAGTTTTAATAAGTGTCTACAAATTCTTTACATTCCTCTTTTACAAAGATGGATTCTGGCCAGGCATGGTGGTTCACAACTGTAAATCCCAGCACTTTGGGAGGCTGAGGTGGGAGCATTGTTTGAGCCCAGGAGACCAGCCTGGGCAACATAGCAAGACCCTGTCTCTATTAAAAATATATTTAAAAATTGAAAAAATAAAAAGGTGGATTCCAGTTCCTGTCCTCTAGAATGTGGGCAGCCCCACTGACTTGCTTCTCATGAATAGATGCTAAGTGATAGCTGAGGTTAGATCAGAAAAGGTGACGCAGCCACTGTCTGACTGCAAACCTCTGAGAGACCTAGAGCTGCCACTCCCTAGCTCAGCTACTCCTGAATTCCTGACTCCTAGACACTGCAAGAGATAATAAATGATGATGATAATGATGGTGATGATGATTTTTGAGACAGAGTCTCAGCCTGTCACCCAGGCTGGAGTGCAGTGGCATGATCTTGGCTCACTGCAACCTCTGCCTCCAGGGTTCAAGTGATTCTCCTGCCTCAGCCTCCGAGGTAGCTGGGATTACAGGCGCCTGCTACCATGCCTGGTTAATTTTTTGCGTTTAGTAGAGATGGGCTTTCACCATGCTGGCCAGGCTGGTCTCAAACTCCTGGGCTCAAGTGATCCACCTGCCTCAGACTCCCAAATGTTGGGATTACAGTGTGAGCCACCACTCCCAGCCCCTCTTCCTCTTCTTATAAGGGTACTAATCCTATCATGGGGGTCCCAGCCTCCTGATCTGATCTAAATCCAATTACCTCCAAAATGCCCCGCCTCCAAATAACATCACACTGGTGGTTATGGCTTCAACATATGAATTCAGAGAGGACACAAACATTCAGTCTACAACACTCAAGCAAGCAGAAAATGGTAAGAATAATATGATTTCTCTTTTTCAGTCCATTGTCTGTGTGTCAGATATTCATGATCATACACATTATGTTCATATACATGATCTCACTTACCATGATCCTGATGTAGTGAGTAAGTTATCTATCGCTGTGTAACAAATCAGGCCAAGACTTACTGGTTGATGTGGTTTGGCTCTGTGTTCCCACCCAAATCTCATCTCAAATTGTAATCCCCACGTATTAAAGGAAGAAGGCAATTGGATCATGGGGATGGTTGTTTCCCCATGCTGTTCTCATGATAGCAAGTGAGTCCTCGTGAGATCTAATGTTTTTAATGTTTTGTTTGTTTTGTTTTGTTTTTTGAGATAGAGTCTTGCTCTGTTGCCCAGGCTGGAGTGCAGTGGTGCGATCTTGGCTCACTGCAAGCTCTGCCTCCCAGGTTCACACCATTCTCCTTCCTCAGCCTCCCGAGTAACTGGGACTACAGGCGCCTGCCACCATGCCCAGCTAATTTTTTTTTTTTTTTTTTGTATTTTTAGTAGAGACAGGGTTTCACCGTGTTAGCCAGGATGGTCTCGATCTCCTGACATCATGATCCACCTGCCTCAGCCTCCCAAAGTACTGGGATTACAGGCTTGAGCCACTGCGCCTGGCAGATCGAACGGTTTTATAAGTGTTTGATAGTTCTTCCTTCACACGCTATCTCATTTCCTGTCATGTAAGACATGCCTACTTCCCCTTCCGCCATTATTTTAAGTTTCCTGAGGCCTCAGCCACGCAGAACTGTGAGTCAATTAAACGTCTTCTCTTTATAAATTACCCAGTCTTAGGCAGTTATTTATAGCAGTGTGAAAATGGACAAATACACTGGTATACAACAACAATGGGCCAGGTGTGGTGGCTCATGTTTGTAGTCCAACTCTTTGGGAGGCTGAGGCAGGAGGATCGTTTGAGTTCAGGAGTTTGAGATCAGCACGGGCAATATAGGGAGACTCTGTCTCTACAATTTTTTTTTTTTTTAAATTACCTGGGCATGGTGGTGCATGCCTGTGGTCCCAGCTGAGATGGGATTATCACTTGGCTCTGGGAGTTCAAGGCTGCAGAGAGCCGTGATTGCACCTCTGCACTGCAGCTTGGGTGACAGAGTGAGACCCTGTCTAAAAAAAAAAAAAAAAGAAAAGAAAAAGTAAATATAGGCCAGGCACGGTGGCTTATGCCTGTAATCCCAGCACTTTGGTAAACTGAAGTGAGTGGATCACCTGAGATCAGGAGTTTGAGACCAGCCTGGCCAACAAAGCAAAACGCTGTCTCAGACAAGCCTGGCCAACAAGGCAAAACCCTGTCTCTACTAAAAATACAAAAAATTAGCCAGGCATGGTGGCGTGTGCCCGTAGTCCCAGCTACTTGGGAGGCTGAGGCAGGAGAATCACCTGAACCTGAGAGGCAGAGGTTGCAGTGAGCCAAGATCATGCCACTGGACTCCAGCCTGGGTGACAGAGTGAAACTCTGTCTCAAAAATGAATGAATGAATGAATGAATGAATGAATAAATAAATAAATAAATAAAGTAGAAGGTAACTATAAGGGAATTTCACTTTTTATAACTGAGAATCTTTTATTGCACGTTTTAAAAAATAAGCAATTCAACAGTATGACAAAGGTCAGCAAAAAGGAAGACAAAGTTAAATCTTCTCAAACAAGAATATTTAGTAAGGCAAGAACCTCTGCTACCCAGACAAACTTCACAGAAGGTAAAGAATAACTTTTTACTATGTTTTGCTGAGAGCAGACTGAATACTTTAAGATCCCTTTATCATTTTAAAGACAGAAAAAAACATCAAATTCTAGTTTTACTGTTTTTGCCCATCATCCAGATGGCATGATACAGTCTGTTTTTCTCATTTTCTTTTTAAAATCTTATATGTTAACCCATACTTATACATTATCCAGGTGTTCAAAGATTATTCATTAAGTAGCTCAATATTAGTTTGAGGCCATAAAATTAAAAAGAATATTATATAGTATGTTTAAACTGGCACTACAGTATGTCATAATCTTATTTTCACTGAGTATATATTCTAGGTTGGCATTTACTTTTTCTCAGCCCTTTAAAAATATGATTCATTGTCTTCTGATTGAGAAGTCAGCTGTCAGCTTTAATGTTCCTCCTTTGAAGGTAATGCACCCTTTTTTATATGACTGCTTTTAAGATTTTTCTCTTTGCCTTTGTCTTTTAGGAGTTTTACTATAATGTGTCTGTGTTTGATTTCCTTCATGTTTATTTTATTTTGGGTTTGAAAGACTTCTTGAATTTGTGGATTAGTGTCTTTCATCAGTTCTGAAACATTTGCAGATGTTATGCCTGTGAATATTGCTTCTGCACCATTTCCTCTCTGTATGTCTTCAGGGACTGCAGAAGTCAGCTCACCTCTCTGAGATATTGAGCAATTAGTCTTTTATGGATCAGGCTTACGGTTTCCTTAGTAGGAAAATTTCCTCAAATGCTTGGTAAGTTTTTGGTCTATTTGCTTCCAATCAATTCCATTTATGAGTCCCACCCCTAAAGATCTCTTCTAGATATAATGCTTAAGCATTTAGACTTTTTCTTTTTCTTATGGGAAATTTTTAACTGTCCAAAAGCAGGGAGAATGTATAATGAAACTTCTTATGTTCAATGATTGTCAATATATGTCAGTCTTATTTCATCTATATACTCCTACTTTCCCTTATGATTGGATTATTTTAAAGCAAATTTCAGACATAGTATTTAACTTATAAACACTTCAGTATGTATCTCCAAGAGATAACTACTATTAAAAACATAATTACAATATAATTACAATATCCCCCCAATATTAAAAATATTTTCTCTTAATTTTTTTTTTGAGGCAGGGTCTTGCTCCATTGCCCAGGCTGGGGTGCTGTGGCATGATCATGGCTTGGTGCAGCCTCCACCTCCTTGATTCAAGTGATTCTCCCACCTCAGCCTCCAAAGTAGCTGGAACTACAGGTGTATGCCGCTATGCCTGTCTAATTTTTTATTATTATTATTTTTTTTTGTAGAGATGGGGTCTTGCTATGTTGCTTAGGCTGGTCAAAAATTCCTGGATTCAAGCAATCTTCCCACCTTGGCCTCCCAAAGTGTTGGGATTACAGGCATGAGCCACTGCACCTGGCCAATACTTTCTTAATATCACCAAGTATCTAGTCAGTGTTCAAATTTGTCCGATTGTCTCATAATTTTAAAACATTTTCAATCAGGATCAAAACAAAGTCCATATATTTCATTCAACTAATACACCTCCCCTTCTTTTTTTCTTTGTGATTTTTAAATAGCTTTATTTAGAGAAAATCCATGTATCATATAATCCATCCATTTAAAGGTTACAGTTCGATGGCTTTTAGTATATTCACAGAGTTGTGCAACTATCGCCCTTATCTAATTCTAGAACATTTCATCATCCCAAAAAAGAAACCCCATGCTGGTTGGCAGCCCCTGCAACCACTCAGTTTCTTCTTTTTCTACAGATTTGCCTATTATGGTTATTTCATATAAATGAAATCATACAACATGTGGGCTTCTGTGTCTGGCTTCTTTCACTTAGTATAATGTTTTAAAGATTCATCCATATTGTAGCATGGATCATTATTTAATTTCTTGCAGTTATTTTTTGGAGAAACCAGGTCATTTTCTCCTATAGCTTTTCCACATTCTGAATTCTGCTGACTGCATCCATGTGGGGTTTCTTAATGTATTCCTCTGTTCCCTGTTTATCCTGTAAACTAGTATTTAGAACTAGAAGCTCAATCAAATTTAAATCTCACTCTTTGGCAAGACAACTTTACAGATGGTGCAGTGAGCTTCCATAAGGTGTCTGTAAGCCATTGATAGTTCCTGTGATCACTCCACATTTATAGCAGCTATTTGAGACCATTGGAAACAACAATCTTGAATGGAACAATAATATATGGAATCAGATTTTTGCTAATGGTCTGATTCTCCTTTTCTGGCCATGAAATATTAATGTCCATTCTCAAAAAGGCGTGGAGGCTCTCTCTTGTTGTTTAGTAACCTTGTCAATCTGTAACACTCCAAGCCTCTAGACTCACAATACATTTATATGTTAAGCTAAAGAAAGAAAATGCCTCTTTCCTTTGCTGAATTTTACTTCTGTCCATCTTTGTTTGTGAACTGGTCAATTCTTGCCTGGGAGCATTTCTGACCTATGATTTGTTAAAAGTAGCAGGAAGTAGCCAGAACACATCAATATCCTGCCTTTTAAAAACCATTCCTCCACAGACATATAGATCAATGGAATATAACTGAGATTCCAGAAATAAACTCTCATATTCATGGCCAATTTATTTTCAACAAGAGTGCCAAGATCATTTAACGGGGGAAGGAATAGTCTTTTTATCTAATGGTGCTGGGATAATTGGATATCCACAAGCAAAGGAATAAAGTTGGACCCCTACCTCACACCATATACAAAAATTAACTCAAAACAAATAAAAGACCTAATTGTAACAGCTAAAAGTATACAATCTTAGGAGAAAACATAGAGTAGGCTTTGATGATCTTAAACTAGGCAATGATTTCTTAAATATGTCATGAAAGGCATGAACAACTACAGAAAAAAATAGGTAAATGGGGCATCATCAAATTGTAAAACTTTCACGCTTTGAAGGGTACCATCAAGAAAGTAAAAAGACAAACAGAATGGGATAAAATATTTGTAAATTATATATATAGTAAGAGTCTAGCATCTGAGAAATATATATATATGTATATATATAATATATAATTCTTGCAACTCAACAACAAAATATAAACAATCCCAATTTAAAATGGGAAAATAATTTAAACAGACATTACTTTGAAGAAGATATACAAATGACCAAGAAGTGCATGAAAAGAAGGAAACATCATTAGTCATTAGGAAAATGCAAATCAAAATCACAATGAGATACTTTACACCCACTATGATGGCTATAATAAAAATGACAGACAACAACAAGTCTTGGAAAAGATGTGGAAAAATTATAATTCTCTTGCATTGCTAGTGGGGAATGTAAAATGGTATAGCAACTTTGGAAACCAACTTGGCAGCTCTTCAAAAGTTAAACATAGAGTTACCATATGGCCCAGCAATTCCACTCCTAGATATATACCCAAGAACATATGTTCACACAAAAACTCATACATGAATGTTTAGGGCAGTATTATTTATAAGATTCCCAAAATAGAAATAACCTAAATGTCTCTCAACTGATGAATAGATAAATAAAATTTAGGATATCCATACAATGGAATGTTATTCAGCCATAAAAAAAAATGAAATTTGAACACATGATACAACATGGATGAACCCAGAAAACATTATGCTCAGTGAAAAAAGCCAGACACAAAAGGCCACATACTGTATTATTTTATATTTCTAAGATATCCAGAATAGACAAATCGACATAGACAGAAAGTAGGTTAGAGGTTGCAAAGGGCTGGGGGTAGAAGAGAATGGAGAGTGATTACTAATGGGTATGGGGTTTCTTTTTAGGGCAATGAAAAAGGTCAAGCATTAGATTGTGGTGATGGTTGCACAACTTTGTGAATATATAAAATACACTAAATTGTATACTTTAAAGGAGGTGAATTTTGTAGTAGATGAATGATATCTCAATTTAAAAATTATAACAACAAATTATTCCCTAAATAACAATTACAGAGTTGTTTGGGGTGATGAAAAGTTCTAGAAATAGATAGTGGTGATGATGTCACAACATTGTGAATGCAATTAATACCACTTAATTGCACACTTAAAAGTGGTTAAAATAGCAACTTTCATGTTATATATATTTTACTACAATAAAAAACCCTATTTTTTAACAGGTCCCTAAACCATAGACTTCATAAGTATGTGGACTGTCTTCAATGTTATCACAGATGATTTCTCTACTAAATGATTTTACACAGCCCCATAGGGGTCATTGGCCATGAGGTCTGCAAAATCTTTTTTTTTTTTTTTTTCTGAGATACAGTCTCTCTCTATCACCCAGGCTACAGTGCAATGGCACCATCTGGGCTCACTGCAACCTCTGCCTGCCGGGCTCAAGCAATTCTCTCACCTCAGTCAACTGAGTAGCTGGGATTACAGGCAACTGTCATCATCCCTGGCTAATTTTTGTATTTTTGTAGAGATGGAGTTTCACCATGTTGGCCAGGCTGGTCTTGAACTCCTGACCTCAGGTGATCTGCCCACCTCAGCCTCCCAAAGTGCTGGAATTACAGGTGTGAGCCACCATGACCAGTCAAAAATCTGTATTTAAAATTACCTGTTGCCTGATTGTTAAGTCAATGTCACATATTTTAGGCAGCACCACTACCAGGTACCAAGTTGTGTGTTAGTCAGGGTACAGGCTAAGTAAGCTATGAATACCAAAAAACTTCAAAACACAATGACCCATGATTCTGGATATGATGAAATTGTTTATGAAAGACCAATAGTGTTGCTAGGAGTAATTTGAAATGCCAATTAAAAATGTAAAAAGCAGCAATGATTATTTCAAAGCATTGTTGAGCTGCCAAGGCAACTAGGAGTCAAGAGAACAAAATCCCAAATATGGGGGAACAGTATAGAGAGATGAGCTGAGCCAACATTCTGCAGTTTCTGCCTCCAGGGCATTTGACACTTCTGGGCATGGGGAAGGAGACTAAAGATCTGGGCAAAAGAATTGGGCAGAAGAATCCTTTTCAGACACCCACAGAGCAGGAAGGACAAAATTAGACTTGAAGGACTAGGACCTAGGGAAAGGAGAAGTTAAAAAGAGCCTAATGATTTTCTGGTTCTTGTTTTAAGACATTGCAGAACTTTGAAGCTACATGGTGCAGAGTCTAAGAAGCCAAGAAGAAAGCCTCTGAAAAGCAGAATAGAGTTTCAGCAGACTTGTAATGCTGAAGAGACAAAAAGAGTTCAAGAGCTGCCAGGGCCATGGACCCCCAGGTTATAACCCAGGCTCCAAGTTGAAAATTCATAAGCAAGTGCAAATTAGATATGCATGGAGCCTTTACAAAATGGCAACCCAGTCTAGATTCAGCCCAGTTTTTGACTGAATTAAAGTGACGAGCACCACTTTATCTGCATAAAGATAAATTCCTCTCTGGAGCAATATGTACAATTTTTCATATACAATGCCTGACATTCAATAGCTAGACATGCTAGAGGCAAGACCAAATGACTGAAAAGCAAGAGAAAAAACAGATAGTATAAATAGACCCATGGATAATCTTAATATTGGAGTTACAAGACAAGGATCTTAAATATCTAGAATTAATATGCTCAAGACAAAAGAAAAAAATGCAGAGATTATATGAAAGGATGGGTAATTTTACCAGAGAAAGGGCGATTCTAGAGTAGAAAAGTACCATAACTGAGATTAAGAATTCAGTAAGTGGAACACTTATATACTGTTGGTGGGAGTGTAAGTTAGTACGATCTCTATAGAAAACAGAAAACAGTGCGGAGATTTCTCAAAAAACTAAAAATAGAACTACCATTCGACCCTGCAATTCCACTATGGGGTATATACCCAAAAGAAAATCATTACATCAAAAAGATAGCTTTGCATGGTGGCCTCATGCCTGTAATCCCAACAGTTTGGGAGTCCCCAACACTTGATCACCTGAGGTCAGGGGTTCAAGACTAGCCTGGCCAACATGGGGAAACCCTGTCTCTACTAAAAATACAAAAAGATTAGCTGAGTGTGATTGCATGTGCCTGTAATCCCAGCTACTCGAGAGGCTGAGGCACGATAATTGCTTGAACCCAGGAGGCGGAGGTTGCAGTGAACAGAGATCATACTACTGCACTCCAGCCTGGGCAACAGCGCAAGACTGTGTCTCAAAAAAAAAAAAAAAAGATACCTGCACTTGTATGTTTACAACAGCACTATCCACAATAGCAAAGATACGACATTTTTTTTCATACACGCACATACACACACACACAATGGAATACTTCTCAGCCATAAAAAGGAATGAAATCATATATTTTGCAGCAGCATGGATGGAACTAGAGGCCATTTTCTTAAGTGGAACAACTCAGAAACAGAAAGTCAAATACCCCATGTTCTCACTTATAAGTGGAAGCTAAATAATGTGTATACACAGATAGAGTAAAATAATAGACTGGGAAGAGTAGGAGGGTGGTAGGGGGTAAGGGATGAGAAATGACTTAATGGATACGAACGAAGTACACCATTCAGGTGATGGTTACACCAAAAGCTCAGATGTCACCACTATCCTATATATCCATGTAACAAAACTGCACTTGCACCCCTTAAATTTATACAAATAATAATAACAAGGAATTCAGTCAATACACTTAACAACAGATTAGACACAGCAGAAGGCAGGATCAGTGAGCTGGAAGTCAGGCCACTAGAAAATATCTAGACTGAGGCACAGAGAAAATAAAAGATGAAAAATGCAAAAGAGATTTTAAGACAGTGAAAATAGCAAATGAAAGACTGTGGCTTAACTAAGATGAACTTTTTTTCTCGCTCTCTCCCTCTATCTAAAGGTAGGTGGCTGGTCTGGGGCAGGCAGACACTTTTGCTTTTTAAGGGTGTTCAGGCTTGTGAATTGGCTTTGATATCTTTAACAAATGGCTTCTATCTTTAGATATGTTCATGCTGTAATTCTTCCCCAGCCAGGAAGGAAAAAGGAAGACAGCCAAGGGCCAGCATCTTTATTTATAGGAGCTGACCAGAAGCTGTACACATCACTTGAACTCATAAGGGCTTGAACTTAGGAGCAGGAACTTAGTTATCAGGAAGGCTGGCAGGTGTTTTGTTTCTTTTTTTCTTTCTCTGTCTCTCTGTCTTTCTTTCTTAGAGATGGAGTCTCCCTACACCACCAAGGCTGGTCTCGAACTCCTGGGCTCAAGCAATCCTTCCACCTTGGCCACCCAAAGTACTGGGATTACAGGCATGAGCCACCGTGACCAGCCCAGATGTTGTTTCTAATTGGGCAGCTGCAATCTTCTTTTTTTTTTTTTTTTTGAGACGGAGTCTCGCTCTGTCACCCAGGCTGGAGTGCAGTGGCCAGATCTCAGCTCACTGCAAGCTCCGCCTCCCGGGTTCACGCCATTCTCCTGCCTCAGCCTCCTGAGTAGCTGGGACCACAGGCGCCGCCACCTCGCCCGGCTAACTTTTTGTGTTTTTAGTAGAGACGGGGTTTCGCCGTGTTAGCCAGGATGGTCTCAATCTCCTGACCTAGTGATCCGCCCGTCTCGGCCTCCCAAAGTGCTGAGATTACAGGCTTGAGCCACCGCGCCCGGCCAATCTTCTTATTACTAAAGGAAGGGGAGAATGAATTTTAATAAACAGAAAGTGTCTCTGCCACTTGGATTACTATGCAGGAGTTAGACACACAGGGCTTTGTAGACCACAGTAACAACTGTAGATTAGAGCCAGGGAAGGAGGAACTGGGAGTGCCATCAAAAGGGACATGATTTCCCAGACTAGAAGCCTGCTCCTTGGGCCCCACATTGAGTGAGGTTTCCTATTCCCGTATTTAGTGCTAGTGGTGAGATCCCAGATGTGGTGAGTCTGTGGTATGGAGGCCCTTGACTCCAGTAACCCTGATGTGAGCTCCTGTGAGTCCCACTGGGGCTTTTGCAGACCCAATCAATGGTGCTTCTTTGTGAAGGGGGCTTGTTTGTCATTCACAAGGACCCAGGAAAGACTTAGGCTGAGGACTGCTGGAGCTAAACTGGGAAAATCTCAGGCACACTCCTCACCTCCTTACAGGCCTCATCTCCTAACAATGTCTCCCCTCTAGACTGTCTTAAGTCAGCTCAGAGTGCCATAAGACAATACCACAGAATTCTGTTAAACAACAGAATTCTGTTTTCTCACAGTTCTGGAGGCTGCAAGTATGAGATCAGGGGGCCAGCATGTTCAAGTTCTGAGGAGGGCTCTCTTCTTGGTTTGCAGAGAGCCACCTTCTCACTATGTCCTCACATGGTCAGGGAGACAGCTTTCTCTTCTCTTTTTTAAAAAAATATTTTCTAGTTTTTTAGAGGTGGGGTCTCACTCTGCTACCCAGGTGGGTCTCGAACTCCTGGCCTCAAGTGATCCTCCAGCCTCAACCTCCCAAAGTGCTGGGGTTACAGGCGTGAACCACTGCACCTGGCCCTTTCTCTTCTTATAAGGTCATAGTCCTATCAGATTAGGATCTTACCTAATTACCTCCTAAAGACTATGTCTCCAGATACAGTCATATTGGGGGTTGGGGCTTCAACATATGAATTTCAGGGATAAGGGGGCACAATTCAGTCCAGAGCATAAGACCTTTGTTCCCTGCCTGCAGTAATTTCTGGCCTCTTGTTTCCAAGCGGCTAAATTGATGTTGTTTAAGGACCCTTTTGGCAGTGCCCTGGTATATTAGACCTTTTTTTTTTTTTTTTTTTTGAGAGGGAGTCTCGCTCTGTCACTCAGGCTGGAGTGCAATGGCGTGATGTCAGCTCACTGCAACCTCTGCCTCCCGAGTTCAAGTGATTCTCCTGCCTCAGCCTCCCAAGTAACTGGGATTACAGGTGTGCGCCACCACGCCCAGCTAATTTTTGTATTTTTAGTAGAGATGGGGTTTCACCATATTGACCAGGCTGATCTCGAACTCCTGACCTTGTGATCTACCTGCCTCGGTCTCCCAAAGTGCTGGGATTATAGGCGTGAGCCATCGTGCCTGGCCTATTAGTCCATTTTCACACTGCTATGAAGAACTGCCTGAGACTGGGTAATTTATAAAGGAAAGAGGTGTAATTGACTCACAGTTCCACATGGCTGCCGAGGCCTCAGGAAACTTATAATCTATGGCGGAAGGCAAAGGGGAAGCAAGGCACCTTCTTCACAAGGCAGCAGGAAGGAGATGTGCCCAGTGAAGGGGAACGATCCCCTTATAAAACTATTAGATCTCATGAGAACTCACTCACTATCACGAGAACACCATATGGGAAACCGCCCCCATGATTCAGTTGTCTCCACCTGGTCTCTCCCTTGACTCATGAGGATTATGGGAATTACAATTCAAGATGAGATTTGGGTGGGGACATGAAGCCTAACCATATCACCTGGGGAGGTGTCCATGAAAACTGCTGGCACCTGAGAACTATTTATTTCTGCTGTCAGGTAACAAGGAAGACTTTGGGACCTTGAGGAGTATGGCTGCAGCTGTCTTAAGCTTTGGACAGGGGCCGAGAGTGGTGGCTCATGCCTGTCATCCAAGCACTTTGGAAGGCCCAGGTGAATGGATTGCTTGAGTCCAGGAGTTTCAGACCAGCCTGGGAAATATGTTGAGACCCAGTCTCTAAAAAAATGCAAAAAGTAGCTGGGTATGGTGGCATGCACCTGTAGTCCCACCTACTTGGAAGGCTGAGACAGGAGGCTCCTTGAGCCTGGGAGGTTGAGGCTGCAGCTACTGCACTCCAGCCTGGGCAACCGAGTGAGGTCCTGTCTCTTAACACAAACAAACAAAAACCTCTAGACAGCAAAAGCTCATCTCCCCTTCTCCTCAGGCACATGGCTGCCTGGCTGGGGACTACATTTCCCAGCCTCCCTTGAGGTTGGCTGTGGCCACATGACTGGGTCTTCCCCAGTGGCTTGCAAGTGGACATGACTTGTGCAATTTCCACTTTACCTGCTTTACCAGAGCAAGGAAATCTCTTGCTCTGGACTTTCTCTTTTTTCCTTTTCACCAAGTCACTCAGAGGTGGCACCTTAAATTATGCAGATGCTGACAAAGCATGAGGTCAGTGGCTCTCAAGGTGGGCATCAGAATTCCCCAGAGAGCTTGTTAGGTTACAGTTTTCTGGGTCCTGCACCCAGAGCTTCTGACTTAGTAGGTCTGGGGTGGGACCTGGGAATGTGCATTTCCTATGAATTGCCAGGGGCTGCTGCTGGTCCCGGGACTAGACTTTAAGCAACAATCCGAAAGAATCTGGGTTCCTGAATGATTGCCACATGCACAGCCTCACAAGATAATTCACCCTGGAGCTACTGTGGGAAAGAGAATTCAATTTGTTTTTAATGTTTAAGCCACGCTATTGTCTTACAATAAGATGGCCAGTGAATTTTTGTTTCTTCTTTAGCCAGTTTGACTTAGATTTCTGTTGCTTGCCACTGAAAATGCCCTGATCACCATAGGTAACACTGACTGCTTTTGATTTACTCGTGCAGTAACTATTTATTGAAAATCCCATGCTGGGTGCTATGGCCGGGCGCGGTGGCTCAAGCCTGTAATCCCAGCACTTTGGGAGGCCGAGACGGGCGGATCACGAGGTCAGGAGATCGAGACCATCCTGGCTAACACGGTGAAACCCCGTCTCTACTAAAAAATACAAAAAACTAGCCGGGCGAGGTGGCGGGCGCCTGTAGTCCCAGCTACTCGGGAGGCTGAGGCAGGAGAATGGCGTAAACCCGGGAGGTGGGGCTTGCGGTGAGCTGAGATCCGGCCACTGTACTCCAGCCTGGGCGACACAGCGAGACTCCGTCTCAAAAAAAAAAAAAAAAAAAAAAAAAGAAAATCCCATGCTGGGTGCTTTTTATTTTTCACTATTTTTAATTTTTAATTTTTTTTTTTTGAGATGGAGCCTAGGCTGTAGTGTAGTGGCTTGATTTCGGATCATTGCAACCTCCGCCTCCCAGGTTCAAGCATTTCTCATGCCTCAGGCTCCTGAGTAGCTGGGATTACAGGCATCCACCACCACGTCTGGCTAATTTTTTTTTTTTTTTTTTTTGTAATTTCAGTAGAGACAGGGTTTCGCCATATTGGCCAGGCTGGTCTTGAACTCCTGACCTGAGGTGATCTGCTCTCCTCTGCCTCCCAAACTGCTGGGATTACAGGCGTGAGCCACCGCACCCAGCCCCAGGTGCTTTTGAAAGCACTGGGCATACAGCAGTGAGTGCAGCAGTGAATGAGTAAAACGTCCTGTCCCTTCAGAGATTCTGATCTTTGTCTGAGGCAGCACACAATGAAGTATTTTAAAGACAAAATATCAGCAAATTCTCAAAGCAACTTTGAGAAGCAGACATCATTTTGAAATCCCATTCTACAGATAAGTGCACTGAGGCAGCAGTAGCAAAGCTGGAGTTTGAACCTAGTTCTGTGTGAGTTCAAAGGCTAAATTCTCTCTATTTTTTTTTTTTTGAGACAGCGTCTTGCTCTGTTGTCCAGGCTGGAGTACAGTGGTATGATTTCGGTTCACTGCAACCTCTGCCTCCCGGGTTCAAGCGATTCTCCTCCCTCAGCCTCCCGAGTAGCTGGGATTACAGGTTCCTGCCACCACGCCCGGCTAATTTTTGTATTTTTTAGAAGAGATGGGGTTTCACCATATTGGCCAAGTTTGTCTCAAACTCCTGACCTCAGGTGAGCCTGCCTTGGCCTCCCAAAATTCTGGGATTATGGGCATGAGCCACCACACCTGGCTCAAAGGCTAAACTCTTGACAGTGGGCCATGCTGCACCAAGAAGCTCCCCTGGATTTATTTTGCCAAATCACTTGGGGAAAAGAAGAGGAAGATTGAGTCCATGGATCCTTAAGTACCACTCGAAGAGCGGCATCCTTTTTCCAAATGTCACCTTTTGTCTTCAGGGCAAATGTGGTGGGAGATCTTCAGCTCTCATGTCTCCTGCACAAACTCCCAGGCGTGAGAATAGACTCCACTCTGCAGAAATTCTAAGGGGGAAGTGGCAGTCAGAGAAGGGAACAGGGCTATTACTGAGGCCAGAAGGCCCCTCTCCCCTCAGTGAGGCCCAGGCTTGCGCCCAAAGCCTGTCTCTTTTCCTAAATAATGAAGTGTGGAAGAGTAGAGGCTTTGCAGTCAAGCAGACAGGATTTCATAACCCTGGTTCCAGTACTTCCCAGTGTGTGATCTTGGACCAGCAACTGGGCCTCTCTGAACCTCAGTCTCCTCCTCTATAAAAGTGGCACAATGGCTGGGCATGGTGGCTCACGCCTATAACCCCAGCACTTTGGGAGGCCGAGGTGAGTGGATCACTTGAAGTCAGGAGTTTGAGACCAGCCTGGCCAACATGGTGAAACATCGTCTCTGCTAAAAGTACAAAAATTAGCCAGGCGTGGTGGTGGGCACCTGTAATCTCAGCTAATCAGGAGGCTGAGGCAGGAGAATCTCTTGAGCCCGGGAGGCAGAGGTTGCAGCGAGCCGAGATAGCGTCATTGCACTCCAGCCTGGGTGACAAGACCAGAACTCTGTCTCAAAAACAAAACAAAAACCAACCAAACAAACAAAAAGGCACAGTAATAGCTTAATTCCCAAGTTTGTTCAGGACTCTGTGGGTCAGGAATGTGAAAAGGGTTTGACTGGTGTTCATTTCTGTTCCACATGGCATCATGTGATGAGGGCTGGAGGACCCACCTCCAAGATGGCTTCTTCACTCCCGTGTCTGGAAGCTTCCATTCTCCTGGGCCTTCTCACAGCTCCATGCTCTTAGGGGAGTTGCAATTCTTACACAGCAGGCTGGGAGCCAAAGAGATCAGAATGGAATCTGCTGGTTCCCTTAAAATGTAGATCCAGGCCTGGCGGTGTCATTTCCTTGTTGTTTTTTTTTTTTGAGCCAGGGTCTCACTCTGTCACCCAGGCTGGAGTGCAGCGGCACCATCATAGCTCACTGCAGCCTCGACCTCCTAGGCTCAAGGGATCCTCTTGCCACAGCCTTCCGAGTAGCTGGGACTACAGGCGCGGGCCACCACGCCAGCCTATTTTTTTAAATTATTTTTTTGGCCGGGAGTAGCGGCTCATGCCAGTAATCCCAACACTTTGGGAGGTGGAGGTGGGCGGATTACCTGAGGTCGGGAGTTCGAGACCAGCGTGACCAACATGGAGAAACCCTGTCTCTACTAAAAATACAAAATTAGCCAGGTGTGGTGGCAGATGCCTGTAATCCTAGCTACTCGGGAGGGTGAGGCAGGAGAATTGCTTGAACCCAGGAGGCAGAGTTTGAGGTGAGCCGAGATCATGCCATTGCACTCCAGCCTGGGCGACAAGAGTGAAACTCCATCTCACAACAAAACAAAAAAGTTATTTTTAGTAGAGTTGGGGTCTTTCTGTATTGCCCAGGTTGGTCTTGCACTCCTGGGATCAAGCGATCCGCCTGCCTCTGCTTCTTGGTGTTGGGATTACAGGCTTGAGCCACCATGCCCAGCACAGTGTCACATCTATCATATTCTATGAGTCAAAGCAGTCAAGGGTTCTGTCCCAATCAGACTAAGACCAACAGGAACAAACCTATTGTATTAAGTTGCTAGGGCCGCCTTAACAGACAGGAAGGGAGGGGAGTCGCCTTTTACAGTAGATACGGTCATGCTGTTCTCTAATTGACCACCAGATGGCGCGCTGGACTTAATATTAGTGCAGTTTGTAATTGCCCTTCCGTGAGCGGCCACCGCCACTCAAGCGACTGGACACTGGACTAAGTGCTTCTGTTAATTTGGATAAGACGAGACTCTTACTTTCTTTGATAAAGTATAAATCTAGAAGAGCCCTAGGCTTTGATTACATCATGTTCATGGAAGGAGAGAAATGATTCTTTTCTGATTTGCCAGAGAAAACCAACCAGTATTTATTCTTTAGGAAATACAGAGATGCTATTTAACCTCCTGGTCACCATAGCAACGAATAATCAAGAACGACAACCAATCAGAATGCAGGTTTCTTTGGGAAGTTCTTTTTTTTTTTTTTCAGATATTGCAACAATTTCTAAAAAAATCTTAGACCCTTTTGTTCAAATCATCCTTTCAAGGAAAGACACAAATGAACAGAGTTAACAAATGAAGTTGGTAACGGGAAAATTAACGGGAGCTCCTGGCTGCAGGGGAGAACAGAATGAATGTTTAGGGAATGTTCTCAATGTGCCACTCTATTAAAATTGATTTTTTTTTTCTTTGAGACAGAGTCTTGCTCTGTCACCCAGGCTGGAGTGCAGTGGCGTGATCTCGGTTCACTGCAAACTCTACCTCCCGGGTTCAAGCAATTCTCCTGCCTCAGCCTCCGGAGTAGCAGGGATGATAGATGCCTGCCACGATGCCCAGCTAATTTTTTTGTATTTTTAGTAGGGACTGAGTTTCACCATGTTGGCCAGCTGGTCTCAAACTCCTGACCTCAAGTGATCCTCCCTCCTTATCCTCCTAAAGTGAAAAAACTAATTCTTTAGAGCAATTTCATTATACAAAATAGAACCTCTTTCTATATAGCTGCAAGAGAGAAGGGACTCTTTTCTTTTATGTTTAAAAGCACTGTATTTGCTAAGCGTGGTGGCTCATGCCTGTAATCCCAACACTGGGAGTCTGAGTTGGGAGGATCACTTGAGCCCAGGAGGCCAAGGCTGCAGTGAGCTATGTCTGCACCACTGCACTCCAGCCTGGGCAATGGAGCGAGACCCTGTCTCAAAAAAAAAGCAATAATTAAATATAATAAACACTTGAAACAAACTCTATAGGAACCACAGTCTCGAGATGAAGAGTTACATTTCAGAAGGAAACAACACAAGACAAATGGGCTTAACGTTCTGTCTTATAGGCAAGCTTTTTGCTTACAATTCACCCAGGAAATATACATAAAGTAAAATATGTGTACAGATCCAATGTCCATTCTTTTTTGTTTTGTTTTGTTTTTGTATTTGTTTTTGTTTTTGTTTGAGACTGAGTCTCGCTCTTGTCACCCAGGCTGGAGTGCAATGGCAAGATCTCACCTCCCTGCAACCTCTGCCTCCCAGATTCAAGCGATTCTCCTGCCTCAGCCTCCCAAGTAGCTGGGATTACAGGCTCCCGCCACCACGCCCGGCTAAATTTCGTATTTTTAGTAGAGACGGGGCTTCACCATGTTGGCCAGGCTGGTCTCGAACTCCTGACCTCAGGTGATCCGCCCGCCTCAGTGCTGGGATTACAGGTGTGAGTCGCTGTGCCTGGCCTCATTTTTTCATTTATTCAATTTACATTTACTGAGCATCTCCTCTGTGCCAGTATAATTCAGGAACATAGAAGTGAACAATTCGAACATAGGTTTCTGCTCATATGGACCTTACAATCTTGTAAGCCAATTAGAGCCTTCCCTTCCTGCCTGGGAAACACCTCTGCCCACAGTCTGTCCAGTCCTGAGTTTCCCATTGTTACGGGTTTAACTGTGTTCCCTCCAGATTCCTGTGTTGAAGTCCTAATGTCCAGGACTTCAAAATATAACTATACTTGGAGAAAGGGTGTTTAGAGAGGCAATTAAGTTAAAATGAGGTCTTTAGAGTGGGCACCAACCCAACATGGCAGATGTCCTTATAAGAAGAGGAAATTTAGGCCAGGCGCAGTGGCTCACGCCTGTAATCCCAGCACTTTGGGAGGCCGAGGTGGCTGGATCACCTGAGCTCAGGAGTTCGAGACCAGCCTGGTCACGACGGCAAAACCCCGTCTCTACTAAAAATACAAAACTTAGCCAGCATGGTGGTGGGTGCCTGTAGTCCCAGCTACTTGGGAGGATGAGGCAGGAGAATCGCTTGAACCTGGGAGGTGGAGGCTGCAGTGAGCCGAGATTGCACCACCACACTCCAGCCTGGGTGACAGAGTGAGACTCTGTCTCAAAAAAAAAAAAAAAAAAAAAAAAAAAAAAAAAGAGAGAAGAGGAAATTTAGACACAGATGGTACAGAGGGAAGACCATGTGAAGACACAGGAAGAAGGCAGCCATCTGCAAGCCAAAGAGAGAGGCTGCAGAAGAAACTCATCCTGCCAACACCGTGATCTCAGATTTCTAGCTTCCAGAATTGTGAGTAAATAGATTTCTGTTGTTTAAGCCACCCAGTATATGTGCCCTAGCAAACTAATACACCCACCAATATCTTTGGAACTTGCAGCCAACAGCTTCAACTATAGTTTTTATTTCATTTTGTTTTGCTTTGTTTTGTTTTCTGAGACAGGGTCTTACTCTGTTGCCCAGGCTGGAGTGCAGTGGTGTGATCATGGCTCACTGCAGCCTCAACCTCCTGGGCTCAGGTGATCCTCCCACCTCAGCCTCTCAAGTAGCTAAGACTGCACGTGTGCTAATTTTTTTTTTTTTTTTTTTGTAGAGATGGGGTTTCACCATGCTTCCCAGGCTGTTCTTAAACTCCTGGCCTCAAGTGATCCACCCGCCTCGGCCACCCAAAGTAGTGCTGGGATTATAGATGTGACTCACTGTGCCCAGCCTTAAACCATAGTTTTAACCAAGCCAGAATCTAAGTATCTGAAACTGTTTTAAAAAAATTTCTGCCCAGATGCGGTGGATCATGCCTGTAATCCTAGCACTTTGGGAGGCCAAGGCAGGCGGATCACCTGAGGTCAGGAGTTCAAGACCAGCGTGGCCAACATGACGAAACCCCATCTCTATTAAAAAATACAAAAATTAGGCCGGGCGCGGTGGCTCAAGCCTGTAATCCCAGCACTTTGGGAGGCCGAGACGGGCGGATCACGAGGTCAGGAGATCGAGACCATCCTGGCTAACACGGTGAAACCCCGTCTCTATTAAGAAATACAAAAAACTAGCCGGGCGAGGTGGCGGGCGCCTGTAGTTCCAGCTACTCGGGAGGCTGAGGCCGGAGAATGGCGTGAACCCGGGAGGCGGAGCTTGCAGTGAGCTGAGATCCGGCCACTGCACTCCAGCCTGGGCGACAGAGCGAGACTCCGTCTCAAAAAAAAAAAAACAAAAAAAAACAAAAATTAGCTGGGCGTGGTGGCGTGTACCTGTAATCCCAGCTACTCGTAAGGCTGAGACAGGAGAATTGCTTGAATCTGCGAGGCGGAGGTTGCAGTGAGCCGAGATCTTACCACTGCACTCCAGCTTTCTCAAAAAATAATAAGTAAATAAAATAATAAAGAAAGAAAACTCCCACTAGTAGATGAGTAACTTGTCCCCGTGCATACACACAGTTTTCTGTTAACTTTTCCACAGATGGGAAGTGCACGTATCTTATACTCTTGGGAGGTGCTTCCCCAAAGGCTTCTGGGTTTGCTGTTTCCCGCCCAATCACAGATCTGTGTTTGATTCCCTCAGCTAAATCTTCTGACACAAGAAATCCATTTTAGGTCCTTCAACTTCCATCAAATGCTACAGTGTGGTTAAGGGTGCGGTCTTAGTTTCTACACCTACAGAACTGGGTACTGATATGCTGTGGCTGTGTCCCCACCCAAATCTCAGCTCAAATTGTAGCTCCCATAATTCCCTCGTGTTGTGGGAGGGACCCAGTGGGAGACAGTTGAATCATGGGGGCAGTTTCCCCCATGCTGTTCTCGTGGTAGTGAATAAGTCTCACGAGATCTAATGGTTTTATAAGGGAAAACCCCTTTTCCCTGGCTCTCACTCTCTCGTCTGCCATCATGTGAGACGTGACTTTTACCTTCCGCCATCATTGTGAGGTCTCCCCAGCCACGTGGAACTGTAAGTCCATTAAAACTCTTTCTTTTGTTAATTGCCCAGTCTCGGGTATATCTTTATCAGCAGTGTGAAAATGGACTAATACAGATACTATTGATGTCAGCCTTACAGAGTTGTTGTGAAGATTAAATGACATAATAATAGCAGCTTATGGTTACTATGTTCTAAATACTATTTGTTTCAACACTTTATTGCTGCATAACAAACTACCCCAGAATGTTGTGGTTTAAACAGTAATTATTGGCCAGGTGCAGTGGCTTACGCCTGTAATCTTAGTACTAAGGGAGGCTGAAGCAGGTGGATTGCTTAAGCCCAGGAATTCAAGACCAGCTTGGGCAACATGGTGAAACTCCGTCTCTCCAAAGAAGTACGGAAAAATTAGGCAGGTTTGGTGGTGCACACCTGTAGTCCTAGCTACCTGGGAGATTGATGTGGGGGAGGATTGCTTGAGTCCAGGCGGTCGAGGCTGCAGTAAGCCATGATCACACCACTGCACTCCAGCCTTGGTGACAGAGTGAGACCTTGTCTAAATAAAATAATAATAATAATTATTATTATTAATATATTAATATATATTATTAATATATATTAATATATAAAATAATAATATATAATTATAATTATTATTATTTTATTGTCTCTTACGATTTCGTGGGTTAACAGGGCTCAACAGGACAGTTTTCAGCTTCCTGCAATGTTGGTTGGGCTGCAGTCACATGGGGGCTTGAATGAGCTGGAACACCCAAGATGGTGCACTCATATGCCTACCAGTTGATATTGACTGTTGGCTGGGGTTTCAACTGGGGCTGTCAACTGTCGCAACTACCCATAGCCTCTCTATGTGTCTTGGGCTTCCGCAGCATGGTGGCTGGGTTCTCAGGGACAGTGTCCCAAGAACAAGTGTTCTAAGAGTCAGTAAGCAGAAGCCGCCAGTCTTCTTGAAGTCTACATCCCACATCAGTAACAGTGTTCCTTCCGTCTCATTCTATAAACTCCACCTCTGGATGGGGAGAAGGATAAGGAATCTGTACTCATCTTTAACCCATCATGCTACTCGAGAAACTTTACACGTATTAACTCAACGAATCCTCAATCTCATATAGGCATTACTGTTACCATAATTTTACAGTCGAGGATGCTGAGATAGAGGTCTCCCGTCAGGGCAGTTCTGCTGTTCTGTGATTGTCCAGCAGGGGCGCTCCTCACGCAGTCATCATCACAGGCGGGATTCCCACCGTGTTCCTACATCCTCATAGCTATGGCTTGTGTTTACATAGCACCAGGAGCGGTGCTAAATGCTTTGCGTAAGGAATCACGACTGAACTTAGCAAGAGTGTCCTGAGGTTGAGTTTTACAGGTGAGGACGTTAAGGCTCAGGGAGTTGAGGCCAAACGTGGCAGACTGAGACTCAGACCAGGACCGTCTGGCTCCAAACCCGTGCCCTTGGCCACTTCCCCACAGTGACAACAGCAGCAATAACTGCGTGGCTCATGCCTGTAATCCAGCACTTTGGGAGGCTGAGGCAGGAAGATTGCTTGAGTCCGGGAGTTTGGGACTAGCCTGGGTAACATAGTGAGACCCATTTCTATACAAAAAATTAGCAGGCGTGGTGGCATGAGCCTGTGGTCTCAGCTGCTTGGGAGGCTGAGGTGGGAGGATCGCTTTAGCCTGGGAGGCAGAGGTTTCAGTGAGCTGAGATTGCACTATCATACTCCAGCCCGAGTGACGGAGTGATACCCCCCTCTGCAAAACACAACACAACACAACAAAACAAAACAAGCAAACAACAACAGCTAATTGGTATAGAAGACTCTCTGCATACCAGGCACAGGGTGTGTGTGTGTGTGTGTGTGTGTGTGTGTGTGTGTGTGTGATAAGTTACAATAACAACCCTATAAAGCACAAAATAGTATCCTTCCCACTTTGCAAATAAACAAATCGAGACCCAGAGAAGTTAAATATCTATGCAAGGTCACACAGATGGTAAGCGGTGGATTCAGGATTTGAGTCTAGGAAGCCTGAGTTGGGGAGAGGAGCTTCCTTCCTTCCTTTCCTTCCTTCCTTCCTTCTTTCCTTCTTTCTTTCTTTGATGGAGTCTTGCTCTGTCACCCAAGCTGGAGTACAGTGGCGCGATCTCAGCTCACTGCAAACTCTGCCACCCAGGCTCCAGCGATTCTCCTGCCTCAGCCTCCCGAGTAGCTGTGATTACAGCTACGCACCACCACACCCAGCTAATTTTTGTATTTTTTAGTAGAAACGGGGTTTCACCATGTTGGCCAGGCTGGTCTTGAACTTCTGACCTCAGGTGATCTGCCCACCTTGGCTTCCCAAAGTGTTGGGATTACAGGCATGAGCCCCCGTGCCCCGCCTCAGAAGCGATTTTCAACACCTCCTGGGTGCTTTTGGTGTCTGAAGGGCTGGTACAGGCCACAGTGGTCAGGAACTCAGGGTCCTCCAGCCCCGCTCTGTGACCTGGTGGTTGCACCCGCCCACTTTCTGAAGCCTTACAGTCCTTCGGCATCTCATTCAGGTCTGTCTCTGCTGGTCAGAAGAGCCATCATGTGAGAGTCACTGCTCCTGCCTTCTTTGACGGTCAAGTGCATCAAATCAGAGGACCTTCTTCCGTCATCTCCTGTTTGGCTTTGTCTGTCCTGGTCTGGTCACCAGGGGCAAGAACTCCATGGGACCACCTGCCTCTTCTTTGTGGCTTCAGACGGTCCACTTCTTGTGAACTTGCTCCCTGGCTGCTGCCTGGAGCGCTGTGTATAGCCCGCTGTCATTGTCATCTCTGCTCAAGCCCCCTCATCTGCCTCCTTGATCTTGATGTCCAAGCTCTCCTGGGGAACTTCCTTGGATTCCTTCTTTGCCAAGGGAGATGGACACATCCCTCGGACCCTTTTTTAGCTTCTGGCTTGATTTCTGTGACCCCCTACTCTTCTTGCTACTATTGCTTGTAGCCCCAGGAGGGGGACTGGCCTTCCCGATGACTGTCCCAACGGCTGGGCCTGGGCCTCCGAAGTGGGAGGGGTGGGCGCCTCCCCAAGGGTCCCAGCAACCGCAGCCTGCGTGGGCCCGTCATCCAGCATCAGGCATCTCATCTGCCTCAGGACCGTCATATCCTGCGCACGGTCCTTCCACAGAACCCTCCAGATCCCATCCTTGGCCAGGATCTCTGTGGGAATGGCAGCGTGATTGACGTCCTCCACAAACTCCACCAGGGCGGCCTGGGCCTTCTCGTTCATCAGGGCCTTCATGTGTCGCAACCTGAACGTGCCCAGGGGCAGGAGGGTCAGCTGCAGGACAGCTTCAACGTCCGCCTGCTCCAGGCCCTCCTGGATGCCAGTGACCAGCAGGGCCCTGTGCGCGTCCACGTCCAGGCTCCGGCACCAGTCCTGCAAAAGGCTCATGGCCATGGTGCCGCCCCCTCGGCGCTGATCTTGGAGCAGCAGGGAGCCCGAGATAGGGGTGGGCTGCAGCGCACGGCGTCAATGCAACCCTGGCAAGCCACCCGCAGGGCTTAGAGTCCCAGTTCCGGTGAATGTGGCAAGGCTGGAGTGGGGATGAGGGCTCGGGTGTCCTGGCTGCCTGCTGGCTGGCTAGACACAGTGATCTTTCCCCAGGACCCCTCCCCAGAGCTGTGTGAGGATCCGCAGGAGACTACGGATCTGTTCTCCAGGGATGCACATGGGTTCCTTTGAGGGCAGCAGCTCCCTCTTAGAGCCAGCAGAGGAGGAAACTCCTCCTGCTCCAGCCACATGGGGACACCCCCTCCCTGTTGCCCCTTAATCCTGATGGTTCCTCTGTGCCTCATCAGCCACCGCAGCAGGCCTGGGTTCCAGGATAGGCCTGTCTCTCCCTCCTCCATTGGCTACCGCTGTTTCCATGACAACCGTTTTCAGGCTGTTGCAGGAACTGAGCATTTTTTGTTTTAAGAAGCCCACTGAAAACGAGACTATGCATCTTGTTTGTTTACTGGCGTCTTTCATGACTCCGGGAGACAGGCCTCACACAGAGAGCTAGGCTTAGTCAGTAGGACCGGGCCTTCCTCTGGGGCACCAGGCTCCAGATCTAGGGTGAGTTTGATGTTTAGGACCCAGTGTGGGCCAGGTGAAACAGAGACTGAGTGAAGGCTGTGCGGTGTGCTGCCTGATGCAGGGGCACAGAGTCTATCAAGGTAAAAAAAAAAAAAAAAAAAAAAAAAAAACCACCACCAGCTGGGCACAGTGGCTCACCCGCCTGTAATCCCAGCACGTTGGGAGGCCGAGGCAGGCAGATCACTTGAGGTCAGGAGTTTGAGACCAGCCTGGCCAACATGATGAAACCCTGTCTCTACTGAAAAATCCAAAAATTAGCCAGACATGGTGGTGTGCACCTGCGATCCTAGCTACTCAGGAGGCTGAGACAGGAGAATTGCTTGAACCTGGGAGGTGGAGGTTGCAGTGAGCAGAGATCGCACCACTGCACTCCAGCCTGGGAGACAGGGTGAGATTCTGTCTCAAAAAAAAAAAAAAAGAAAACAAAACAAAAGAAAAGACAAGACCACGACCTCTGGGCAGCCACTGCTACCATGACCGTGCTGGGCCCTGCTGTGCGGTGGGAAGTAGGCGGGGTGCTCAGGTGAGGACTTGCTGGTGGAGGGGGGAATCTTTGGGCTTCAGGAAGAACCCCTGGGATACCTGTAAATTATCACGTGGTCTCACCCAGGAGGTCCCGTTCATGTCTTGCTAACTGTCCCACCAGCACCCCAAGTGTGGCCCCAGTACTTTCCTGGGCTGCACCCTGTGTCTGGGAACACTGTCATGGTGAGCCAAGCCCCAGGCCCTAGGATGAGCCCCAGGGTTCATTCATTCATTCATCCCTTCTTCCACCTGGGCAACATAATGGAGAGAAAAATCAGCTGTTTCTTATTCTCAGCCCACCCCATGACTGGTCACAGCTGCTGGTCTGCCCTCTGTGCAAGCTTGGGTCTGCCCTGCAAATGCAGGGATTGAGAATACGCCTGCCACACAGGTCTGCTCCAGGTGGATACCGTCTCTATCAGGCAGCTGTCATCTTGTTCCCTGTTAACAAGAGCTCCAGAGCCCCAGGAACAAGGTGAAAAGACTCAGGAATACGGCAAATGATGGTGCCAGGTCTTAAAAACTCCAGAAAACCCTTTCCCTGTCCCCCTAACTCCTGGTCCAGCATTTGGAGCCAGATGTACTGGCTGGCAGGGCACTGAGAAGACCCCCCCCCCACCCTCCTTCCCTTGGAGGCTCAGAGAATGCTTAGAGTAGTGGGATACACAGGATTGTTTAGGTCCCAAATACAGAAATCCAAGTTAGCCTTGGATAAGCAGGTTAGTGAAAAAGGAATTCATTGGCTCATATTACTATGAATACAGGGCTGATTCTGGCTTCAGGCATGGCTGGTTCTAGGGCCCTTCATTCATTAATTTAGCCCAGGACCCAGGGCTGACTCCTATTGGAGGAATTGGATCATGTGCTTGCCCCTGCCCCAATCACAGTGACCAGGGAGGGAAGGAGTGCGCTGATTGGCCAGACTTGGGTGGGCCGGGGATTGGGTGAGCCCTGTAGGACTCACCTGGAGGGAGAGTAGGGCGAGGGGGGCGGTTCCCTGGAGAGAAATGGAGGTGAATCACTCAGGAGAGGTAAGTGGACTCTGGGCTGGAAAGCAGGAGACTGCCCTAAAGGTATGATGGCATTAGTGAAACTCACTGTACCTGGATTGGGGAGGGACTGAAGGGAGTATGGGACCCTCTCCAGGAGCCCTAGGGCCTTGGCTTCCAACAGACTCCTGGCAGCATCCCCCGACAGCCTCAGCAGGATGAATTTTGGGGGTCCTGGGAGCCTGAAGCATGTACTCTTGGCTAGCAGGTCCGGGATCTCCTCTTCTTGGCTGTGGGTATTTGTTGGAGAATGTCTCAGCTTCTGGTTGGGAGAGAGGGGGAGGATGTCACTCATTGAGTGCTCATTGGTTTAACCCCGTAGACTTCATTCATTCATTCATTCATTCAGTCTTTCTGTAGTGCCTGTGCAGGGCTCTGAGGACGCGATGATGACTGAAGCCCTGCCTCCTGCAGTGCAGGGAAAGCCTGGATTCTTAGGGGAGGTGGGTAGGAGGAGCTGGAGCTAACCCTGGATCAGGACAGGCTTACTCAGAGGAGGTGACATTGAGCTGAAGGGAGGAGGTGACCATTTGTGGGAGGTGGGGGTAGGGAAAGGGAAGAAGTGCTTTTGAGGCAGCCAATGGGCTAAGATCCCAGTGACTAAATGGAGAACAGGATGTCTAAGGAGCTGGGGGTGGAAGGGTGTGGCTGAGCAGCGGGATGGGGGTTGGGGAGGTGGTGGCAGGGCCAGGTACAGAGGGCCTTGTGGGTTGGTCACGTAAGGGTATGACCAAGGAATGGAAGGCTGGGGGGTCACCAAGGCCAGAACTGGAAGCTTCTCTGCAGCTTATGTGCTGTGTGACACTGGGAAAGTTAAATGACCTCTCTGAGCCTCACTTTCCTCATTTATAAGATATTCTCAGAGTTGCTGTGTTGTTAGGCACGTGGAAGATTTAGCACAGGTACTGGCCACAGTAGGGTTTTAAGTATCGATTATTGGTGTCAATCCTTATTTTCATAATTCCCTTTTGTGTGAAGAACAGGCTGTTGCTGTATGAGGAATTTGCTGGGTCAGAGCGCCCTCTGGTGGGCATGGGGAGCCAGTTAGGGAAGAAAGATGAAACCAGAGGTTTTGATTTTAAAGGGCACCACCCTCTGTCCCCCTTTTATTCTCTCCCTTCCTCCCTTTCTTTTCCTTTCTTCCCTCACATGCATTCACCAGGGTTGATCCTGCCTAGATGGGGACTGAAACAGCCCAGGCCCTACCTTCCCGGGCGTTTACAGCCCAGCCACAACAAACTTTTAAATATTTATTCATTGGATCTGATTTTGTTTTGGACATTGGCATGCATAGGGGAGGGAGACGGCCATACGACTGTTGTCAATGTTCAAAATCAAAACATGGTTTATATGAGAAAGGTAAGAGAAAGGAGAGAAAACTTCATTCTGAAGGCTGGGTGCAGTGGCTCACACCTGTAATCCCTGCTCCTTGGCAGACTAACAGGGGAGGATCACTTGAGGCCGGGAGGACAAGGCTGTTACAGTGAGCCATAATCACGCCATTGCACTCCAGTCTGGGTAACAGAGCAAGACTCTGTCTCAAAAAGAAAAGAAAAATACAGCCGGGCGCGGTGGCTCACTCCTGTAATCCCAGCACTTTGGGAGGCCGAGGTGGGTGGATCACGAGGTCAGGAGATCAAGACCATCCTGGCTAACACGGTGAAACCCTATCTCTGCTAAAAATACAAAAAATTAGCCGGTCGTGGTGGCGGGCACCTGTAGGCCCAGCTACTCAGGAGGCTGAGGCAGGAGAATGGCGTGAACCTGGGAAGTGGAGCTTGCAGTGAGCCGAGATTGCGCTACTGCACTCCAGCCTGGGCGACAGAGCAAGACTCTGTGTTAAAAAAAAAAAAAAAAAAAAAAAATACAACTTTTGACTGAAAACAATGAGTTGTGTTTTCACATTTTAGGGGGCAAATTGATTAAATTGATTATCCAGAAACTAGAAAAGGGAAGGATGGCTGGGAGCATGAAAGAAAGGTTTTTTTTTTTGTTTTTGTTTTTGTTTGTTTGTTTGTTTCTTTTAGAGAGACAGGGTGTTGCTATGTTGCCCAGGCTGGTCTTGAACTCCTGGCCTCAAGCAGTCTTCCTGTCTTGGCCTCCCAAGGTGTTGGCGTTACAGGCATTAGCCACTGTGCCCAACCAAGAAAGCACTTTCTGATATTTGGGATTTTCCAGAAGACCTGAAGAGCTTAGCTGTGGAGCGTTTGTAGGAGGCTGTCTCTGACATCTGCTGTGACCTCCTGTTGGCAATGGTCCACAGTTAGTCCAGGTGACCCCATTCCTTTCTCACAGTTTCCTCAAGGTCTGGTTTTTTGTTTGTTTGTTTGTTTTTTGAGATGGAGTCTTGCTGTGTCACCCAGGCTGGCGTGTAGTGGTGTGATCTTGGCTCACTGCAACCTCCGTCTCCTGGGTTCAAGCGAGTCTCCTGCCTTAGCCTCCTAAGTAGCTGAGACTACAGGCGTGCGCCACCACACCTGGCTAATTTTTGTATTTTTAGTAGATATGGGGTTTTACCATGTTGGCCAGGCTGGTCTTGAACTCCTGACTTCAGGTGATCCGCCTGCTTCAGCCTCCCAAAGTGCTGGGATTATAGGCGTGAGCCACTTTGCCTGGCCACTCAAGGTCTGTTTTATCTCCTTCTACGTCTATATCCACAGTAATATCTATGTCTACATTGATGTTTATGTCTATATCCATGTCTACACCCACAGCTCTGTCCTAATCCATACCTACACCATATGGACAGCTATATCCTTATTGGTAACTTATCCTCTATCTGCAACTATATCCACATCGCCATCTACATTCAGATCAGTCTCCCTCTCTCTGTCCATGTCTGTGTTCATTTTCTAGAGCTGCTGTCATAAATTCTCACAAACTTAGTGGCTAAAAATAACAGACGCTTATTTTCTCACAGTTCCGGAGGCCAGATGTTCAAAACAAAGATGCCAGCAGGGCCATGTTGGCTCTGAAGGTTCTAGGGGAGAATCGTTTCTTGGCCTCCTCCAGCTTCTGCTGGTTCTTGATGTCTCTTGGCTCCAGTCTCTGGCCTTCTCCTCTTCTCTGTGTCTTTTCTTTTGCTATGTCTTTTTTTGGAGGGGACGGGACAGGGACAGAGTCTCGCTCCATCATCCAGGCTGGAGCGCAGTGGTGTGATCTCTGCTCACTGCAACCTCTGCCTCCCGATTCTCTTGCCTCAGCCTCCTGAGTAGCTAGGATTACAGGCGTGAGCCACCATGGCTGGCGCGAAGACCCTTTTTGTAAATAAGGTCACACTCAGGTTCCATAGATTAGGACATAGAACATATTTTTGAGGAGTGGTGCCATTCAACTCACTATAACATATATGTCTATTACCGTCTACATTTACATCCTTGACTATATGCAGATACACATCTATGTCTCCATTTATGTCTATGTCCTTATGTACATTGGTATTTATATTCCCAGTTATATCTGTATTCTATCAACATCTATATCCATATCTGTATCCTTATCCACATCTGAATCTGTGTCTATGTAACAGAAGGTTATTAGTATACGACCAAATAACAACAGGGGTGACCATATTTTGGCTTGAAGAATTCTAGCTGATTCTTATTTTCTTCATAATGGTTTTATAATGAATCTAGATCTGAATTCTCTCTAGGAGCATATAGTACTACTGTAATAAAAAATAAGAAATCGGCCAGTCGCGGTGGCTCATGCCTGTAATCCCAGCACTTTGGGAGGCTGAGGCGGGCGGATCACGAGATCAGGAGATCAAGACCATCCTGGCTAACACGGTGAAACCCCGTCTCTACTAAAAATACAAAAAAATTAGCTGGGCGTGGTGGCGGGCGCCTGTAGTCCCAGCCACTCGGGAGGCTGACGCAGGAGAATGGCCTGAACCCGGGAGGTGGAGCTTGCAGTAAGCCGAGATCGCGCCACTGCACTCCAGCCTGGGCGACAGAGTGAGACTCCATCTCAAAATAAAATAAAACAAAACAAAATAAAATAAATAAATACAAAAATTAGCCAGGCATGGTGGTACATACCTATAATCCCAGCTACTTGGGAGGCTGAGGCAGGAGAATCCCTTGAACCTGGGAGGCAGAAGTTGCAGTGAGCCGAGATCATCCCATTGCACTCCAGCCTGGGCCACAGAGCGAGACTCCATCTCAAAAACCAAAAAAAAAAAAAAAAAAAAGAGAGAGAGAGAGAAATCTATTGCCATATTGGGGATTACACGAAAACCTTCACTGGATCTAACACTGTGACATTGTCCCCTTATCCCAAGCCTCCTCCTTCTGTCATGGTGGAGGCCTTGTCCTGGGCTTTCCCTTCCCTCTCATGTGGCTCGCTAGCCTGCAGTCCTCTCATCTTCCCCACGTTTACCCCAGCTAAAGCTCAGCACCCTAGAACACCAGCAGAGGTTTCTTTCCCGGACGGCGGGTGGATGTGCCCTTCCCCTCTCCTAGGAAGTTCCATTGCCCCCGATGTTCTCAGCATAAACCCCCAACAGAGCCCAAAAGGACTGGTACAGTCTGACCTCAGCTTTCCACAAACCCTTCAGCCCAATTAAGCCTTAATTCAAGAATTTGGTTTTTACTTTTTTATTTTTTATTTTTGGAGACAGAATCTCACTCTGTTGCCGAGACTGGAGTGCAGTGGTGCGATCTTGGCTCACTGCAACCTCTGCCTCCCGGGTTTAAGCGATTCTCCCACCTCAGCGTTCCAAGTAGCTGGAATTACAGGTGCCTGCTACCATGCCTGGCTAATTTTTGTATTTTTAGTAGAGACGGTTTTCACTATGTTAGCCAAGGCTGATCCTGAACCCCTGATCTCAAGTGATCTGCCCACCTCAGCCTCCCAAAGTGCTGGGATTACAGGCATGAGCCACCTCGCCCAGCCAGCTTTCACTTATTTCTGTAGATTCTTGGTCCAACCACCAAGTTTCCCACAATTTATTACATTATTTTTAAAAATATATTTTTCATCATAAAAAAAGTCTGGTATTATTTTTCTATAATATTCTAAGCATTATTATGTAATATTCTAGGCGGCATTATTATTCTAGGCATACTAGTAAACACAGAAAGAAAGACACGGAGGTCAGTGGCCTTCAAAGATTGCTGCCAACAGTTCCTCCCTTCCCTCTACATACGCATCACTCCTCCCACCACCGGGGCGTCTACTTCCCCTCCCCTTCATTCTGGGCAGGCCTCGTGACTTGTTTTGACCAATAGAATGTAGCAGAGTGATGTGTCAATTTCAAGCCTAGGCTTTAAGAGGCCAGGTGGCTCCCACTTTCGCTCACTTGGATGCCAGCCGCCATCTTGCAAGGAAGCTGAAGTTGGGTTATGAAATAGTGAAAGCCCAGGTGAATCCAGAGAGACCACGTCGGGGAGAACCAGCCCATTAGCAGCCGACAGTAGCCACACAAGTGACCGAGGGAGAGACTAGCAGCAGAACCATGCAGTCAGCCCTCTGAATCCTAGTAAGTCATTGTTGGAAGCCACTAAACTCAAGAGGGTTGTGAACAGCAATATTTGGCTGAAGCAGACACCCCTCCCTTAAGCCCCCAGCCCAGAGAGGAACCCTGCTAACCTTTTGGTGCAGGTCCTACCAGGTTTGTTTTTTCCTGTGCTTATACATATAATAATAATTTTTAAAATCCACAAAATAGACATCTTGGCTTATTTTTACATTTCAGGAAAGCTGTTTAGGATGATTTTATTAATAGTTCAGCTGCAGCAGGAAGAGGAAATATAGCAAAATTTGCCTCTTAACCACCAAGAGTCATGCTGAGCTCTTCACAGCTATGAAAATCAAAGACCCAAATTTACAGACTTTGCACATTTGTGCTGAGTTACTTTAGTACTTTGTCTGCAAGTCTCCACAGGCCCAGTGGGGAGGAACAGTTATTTCTTAAGCACCTTCCAAAAATTTTTGAGCTAGAAAAAAAGTATCGGTTTCAAAATACAGAAGAAACTGGCAAAATCACAGTTAACTAATGCATCATTAAATATTTCATAGTAAATCAAGTCAAGTAATTGTTAAATATTTCTATCATGTCTTTTTTTTTTTTTTTTTTTTTTGAGACAGGGTCTCACTCAAACACCCAGGCTGTAGTGGTGCGATCACAGCTCACTGCAGCCTCAAGCTCCGGGGCCCACGTGATCCTCCCACCTCAATATCCCAAGTAGCTGTGACCAAAGGCATGCGCCACCACACCTGGCTAATTTTTTTATTTTTATAGAGATGGGTCTCCGTATATTGCCCAGGCTGGTTTCAAACTCTTGGCCTCAGGCAATCCTCCCACCTTAGCCTGGGGATTACAGGCATGAGCCACCATGCCCAGCCTCCATGTTTTTACATTTGAGAACAGTTTGTAGATTAGCTTCGTCTTTGTTTTTTTTTTAGAGGTGGGGTCTTGCTGTGTAGCCCAGGCTGGACTCCAGGGCTCAAGGCAGTCTTCATCTCAGCCTCTTGAGTAGCTTTGGCTGCAATCATGTGCCACTGTGCCTAGCTACCTTTGTCCTGGTTCCTAGGAATTCTCCAGAAGGCAGAATGAGTACAAAGAAAACACAGGCAAGTTTCTGTTAAAGAGTTACCTGTGGCCACACTTCCTCTGGAAGTTTAACGTAGAGCTACCATATACTATGCTATCGCCATCTCCAAATTCGTATGTTGAAGTTTTAACCCCCAGTGCCTCTGAATGTGACTGTATTTGGAGATGGGGGTCTTTAAAGAGATAATTAAGGTAAAATGAGGCTGGGTGTGGTGGTGACTCACTCCTGTAATCCCAGCACTTTGGGAGGCGGAGACGGGCAGATCGTCTGAGGTCAGGAGTTCGAGACCAGCCTGCCCAAGATGGTGAAACCCCATCTCTACTAAAAATACAAAATTTGCCTGGCTTGGCGGTGCATGCCAGTGATCCCAGCTACTTGGGAGGCTGAGGCAGGAGAATTGCTTGAACTTGGGAGGCAGAGGTTGCAGTGAGCCGAGATCATGCCATAGTACTCCAGCCTGGGCAATAAGAGCGAAACTTTGGCTAAAAAAAAAAAAAAGGTAAAATGAGGTCCCATGGGTGGGCACTTAATCCAGTCTGACTGGTGTCCTTATAAGAAAAGGAGGCCGGGTGCAGTGACTTAAGCTTGTAATCCCAGCACTTTGGGAGGCCGAGACGGGCAGATCACGAGGTCAGGAGATCGAGACCATCCTGGCTAACACGGTGAAACCCCGTCTCTACTAAAAAAATACAAAAAAACTAGTCAGGTGAGGTGGCGGGTGCCTGTAGTCCCAGCTACTCGGGAGGCTGAGGCAGGAGAATGGCGTAAATCCGGGAGGCGGAGCTTGCAGTGAGCCGAGATCTGGCCACTGCAGTCCAGCCTGGGCGACAGAGTGAGACTCCGTCTCAAAAAAAAAAAAAAAAAAAGGAGACCAGGACACAGCCCCAAGCAGAGGGAAGACCATGTGAGGATACGGGGAGAAGACGACTGTCTGCACAGCCAAGGAGAGAGGCCGCAGGAGACACCAACCTAGCCAACATCTTGATTTTGGACTTCTGGCCTCCAGAATTGTGAAAAAGTTAATTTCTGTCATTGAAGCCTCCCATTCTGTGATAGTTTGTTACAGTAGTCCTCAGCGCATAGAATACGATGCCATTCGTATGGCAGACGGTCTCATTGTATACATGCGCGTTCATGTGTGACTATCCCTGTGGGGTGCAGAGATGGCTGGGGGAGTTCCCCACTGTCCTGCTCAAAAGGTGGAGCCTGCCCCGCCCTCCCCAACCCTTTCCGTGACCTTGGCTTAATCACTGTGGTCTTGATAAACTTTTCCTGCCAGTTCCCTCTGAGACTTCATTTCCTCCCAGGACTGGGTCCTGCGTTCCCGTCTCACTTTAAACTAAGTAAGAATATTTATAGAAAATGCAAGGCCCAGCTGGGCGCGGTGGCTCACACCTGTAATCTCAGCACTTTGGGAGGCCCAGGTGGGCGGATCATGAGGTCAGGAATTTGAGACCAGCCTGGCTAACATGGTGAAACCCCGTCTCTACTAAAGACACACACAAAAATTAGCTGGGCGTGGTGGCGTACTCCTGTAATCCCAGCTACTTGGGAGGCTGAGGCAGGAGAATTGCTTGAATCTGGGCGGCAGAGGTTGCAGTGAGCTGAGATTGTGCCTTTACACTCCAGCCTGGGCGACAGGGCGAGACCCCATCTCAAAAAAAAAAAAAAAAAAAAAATGCAAGGCGCCAGGATAGAGGACTTCAAACTTTGTTTTGATGCCACCAGAAGTGTTTTTGAAAACTTGTCTCCTCATCATATCAAATATTTTCATCATGTAAATTGAAAAAAGTTAATTATTATTATTTTCGAGATGAAGTCTTGCTCTGTCACCCAGGCTGGAGTGCAGTGGTGCATTCTTGGCTCACTGCAACCTCCGGCTCCCAGTTCAAACAATTCTCCTGCCTCAGCCTCCTGAGTAGCTGGGATTACAGGGCCCACCACCACACCTGGGTTTCACTATGTTGTCCAGGCTGGTCTCGAACTACTGACCTAAAGTGATCCGTCTGCCTTGCCTCCCAAAGAGCTGGGATTACAGGCCAAGCCACTGCACCCAGCCATGGCTACTAAGTTCTTAGGACATAAATACTTAGGTTGTTTAGACCTCACCCGATGAGGAATTGAACAGTTAGGTATTTATTTGGGGTGCTATGGAAAAATGATGGCTGGTGCGTTGAGCAAGTTTGGGCGATCTGCACCAGGGCACAGGGGTTGAGAGCCTGGGCTCTGGGCTCAGAAGACCTTGATTTGCCATCTCACTTCACCATTCTTGGGCTCCGTGCAACTTCTGCGCCTGTAAAATGGGAATCGTTCAGAGTTATGGGATTAGTGACAAAAGCCCTTGTAAAATATTCAGACAATCCCTGGCCTGTCTTAGGAGGCAATAAATGTTAGCTTTATGAATTTATTTATGTAACCAAAATGGACTCATTCTATGTACGTTTTTCTCCAATGATTTTTTTCTTCTTCACTTACTATTACCTGGACATTTTTTCCAGCCTCCCCAAAGGGACCTAGATTGTTTTTTCTAATAGGTGCACAGTTAGACTGTTCCTTCCCTTTTCCTCAGTCTGCACCCTTCAGTTTTGTTTTGTTGTGTTTTTGTTTTTTTGAGACAGAGTCTTGCTCTGTCACCCAGACTGGGGTGCAATGGCGTGATCTCAGCTCACCGTAACCGCCGCCTCCCAGGTTCAGGAGATTCTCCTGCCTCAGCTTCCCCAGTAGTTGGGACTACAGGTGTGCGCCACCATGCCCAGCTAATTTTTGTAGTTTTAGTAGGGATGGGGTTTTGCGGTGTTGGCCAGGCTGGTCTCAAACTCCTGATCTTAGGCAATCCACCTGCCTTGGCCTCCCAGAGTGCTGGGATTACAGGCGTGAGCCAGTGGCACCTGACCCTCAGAGTCTTTTTAAAATAAGAATTTCCAAGACCTTGAGGTTCCCTGGGCGCCCCTGAACCTGGGATACAGACCTACAAAAGCCTGCTGTTTCCTCATCAGAAAATGGGTCTTGTTCGCCCCTCCCAGATCCTCACCCTGTAGTTCCTTTCCCTTCTGGGGAAGGAGTTCCATTTCCTCCTGGCATTTGAAGTCTCTGTGCCCTGCCCTGGCTAAGGCAGGGTAAATCTCACTTCTGCCACCCCCATGCCTCGTGACCCAGGACAGCTCCCTCACTTTCCCTGAGCTTCAGTTTCCTAAATGTATCACAGGGATAAATTAATAGAACCCGCATCCCTGGGCTGCTGTGACACTTTGAGAGGTTAGCCCCTAGAGCTATGAAGAATCTGCCCTAAAGCAGGCAGGCTCCCCGGGCAGTGGCAGTGGGGAGGGCTGCCTGGCTAGAGGCCCCCTTTGCACGAGCTGCCCCCCTCCATCCTCATCAAGGAGTCTAACACCCAGTCACCACTCTCTGTTTTGAGAAACTTCGCCAAAAACAGGACAAAGAGCTGTGAAGCCACAGAGGCTTGAGCTGGAAGTTTACCTGCAGCTTGGATGCTGTGCGACTTGAGAAAATTAAACACCCTCCCTGATCCTTGCTTTCCTCCTCCTCTACCTTGGCTAGGTCTCATCTAGCGGTTGATTTAGAGATCAGGTGTGTGGAGCACTTAGCAGGGGCCTGACATGCAGTAGGGCTGACGTTAGCAGTTATTCATGTTGCTGTTATTCCTTTCTCCTTAGGTGGGGGTGGAGGGGGGATGGTTTAGGACATGTGGCAGATGCATTGAATTCTAGATTTTTTCTGCCCTCTAGTGGGCATGAGGAGCCACCGCTCCGGGAAAAGGAAAATGCATTCACCCTTTGTTAAACAGAGTTACGTGAATTCATTCTTTTTTTTTTTTTTTTTTTTTTTTTTTGTGAGACCGAGTCTCGCTCTGTCACCACCCAGGCTGGAGTGCCATGGCTTGATCTTGCCTCACTGCAACCTCCACCTCCTGGGTTCAAGCGATTCTTCTGCCTCAGCTTCCCGAGTAGTTGGGACGACAGGTGTGCACCACCACACTCGGCTCATTTCTGTATTTTTAGTAGAGACAGAGTTTCACCGTGTTGGCCAGGCTGGTCTCAAACTCCTGACCTCAGGTAATCCACCAGCCTATGCCTCACAGAGTGCTGGGATTATAGGCGTGAGCGACAGCGCACGGCCCATTCTTTTGTTTAATAAACCTTCTCGAGATTCTTCTCCATGCTGGAGACCCAGCAGTGACCATGACAATACTGGACCTGCCCTCTTGGGACTCAAAGTCCAGCGAGGGGGAGAGAACTGACAACCCCAGGGGGGCACCCGGCCCAGTCCAGGTGCTTGAGGCTGGATGAAACCAGGGAGAAGGGTTGGCCAGAGCTTTCTTTCCAGATCTGGAGCACGTGGTGAAGGGCTGGGCGTTGTCTTGAGGGGACTGGGGAGCCATGGCAGGTTCCGGGCAGGGGGAGGAGCAGGGGCAAATTTGTGCTGCCATGGGTGAAATGCGTGGGATGGGGGAAGACTGGGGATGGGAGACCTGAGGCTGAGAGGGGGATAAGGAGGCGCCTGGATAAGGGGTGGGGCCATGGGTGTAGGGGGAATACCAAAGTGAAGCCCCTGGCTCGGAGGAGAGGGAAGGCCTTAACCGCTCATGGTCTAAGGGAGGAAAGGATGGTCTCCAGCCAGATGCCCCACCTCATTCAGGCCTTCCTCACTGGGGGCCCCATCTGGAGTGCCCATGTGCACACCACAGCCCAGAGATTCCAGTAAGTCCTGCCGCCTGGGACAGGCCGCCAGGTTGGCCAAGGATGACCAAGAAAACACCATTTGGCCCCATCCTGGGGAGAAAGAATGGGCATTTGTGTGGCCAGGATTAGGGGTGGACTAGGGAAGGGTGTGTGTGTGTGTGTGTGTGTGTGTGAGTGTCAGCATCAGGGGTGACGGTGTGTGGATATGTGAGAGGGTTTCAATGGGTGTGGCGTGTGTGAGTGTACAAAGGTGTGTGAATCTGGGTATGCTGGATGTGCAAGTGTGTCTGTGTGTGAACGTGTGGGTGTATCTGGATGTGTGTGTTAGAGTGTGACTAGGAGTGTGAGCATGACCAATAGGAGAAATATGGCTCTGTTCTGTCCGGCTCACCGGCAGCCAGAAGTCTTATCTCTGGTGTTTCCTGAACATCGCTGTTACCCTGTTTTTTTTTTTTCAAGATGCCCAGATTTCATATTGTTCAAACACACATGCTCTATGAACAATTTGTGCAGTTGACATAATCATCACAGGGTCCTGAGGCGACATTTATCCTCTTCAGTTTATGAAGAAGATGATGGTATTAAGAGATTAAAGTAAAGACAGGCATAGGAAATCACAAGGGTATTGATTGGAGAAGTGATAAGTGTCCATGAAATCTTCACAATTTATGTTCAGAGATTGCAGTAAAGACAGGCGTAAGAAATTATAAAAGTAGGCCGGGCGCGGTGGCTCAAGCCTGTAATCCCAGCACTTTGGGAGGCCGAGACGGGCGGATCACTAGGTCAGGAGATCGAGACCATCCTGGCGAACACGGTGAAACCCCGTCTCTACTAAAAAATACAAAAAACTAGCTGGGTGAGGCGTCGGGCGCCTGTAGTCCCAGCTACTCGGGAGGCTGAGGCAGGAGAATGGCGTAAACCCGGGGGGCGGAGCTTGCAGTGAGCTGAGATCCGGCCACTGCACTCCAGCCCGGGCGACAGAGCCAGACTCCGTCTCAAAAAAAAAAAAAAAAAAAAGAAATTATAAAAGTATTAATTGGCCGGGCGCGGTGGCTCAAGCTTGTAATCCCAGCACTTTGGGAGGCCGAGACGGGCGGATCACGAGGTCAGGAGATCGAGACCATCCTGGCTAATACGGTGAAACCCCGTCTCTACTAAAAAAATACAAAAAAAACTAGCCGGGCGAGGTGGCGGGCGCCTGTGGTCCCAGCTACTCAGGAGGCTGAGGCAGAAGAATGGCGTAAACCCGGGAGGCGGAGCTTGCAGTGAGCTGAGATCCGGCCACTGCACTCCAGCCTGGGCGACAGAGCGAGACTTCGTCTCAAAAAAAAAAAAAAAAAAAAAAAAAGTATTAATTTGGGGAACTAATAAATGTCCATGAAATCTTCACAATTTATGTTCTTCCGCCGTGGTTTCAGCTGGTCCCTCTGTTCGGGATCCCTGACTTCCCGCAACAATGATCGAGTGTGTGTTTTGTGAGTGTGTTGGCTCTTGTGTAAGTCTGTGTGTGTAGGTGTGTGCATATTAGTGTGACTATGACACTAACTGACAGGAGCCCACGGCCACACCTTGAACCTGACAACCCCTGCTCTCAGTCTCTGTAAGGACCCATCCTCAGCATGCTCCCAAATTTTGGATGTCACCTTCAGTATAATCGTCACATACTGGGGACTTCCAAATACAGGTTTGCCATCTTCTCATATAGCCAAAACCAAATAAATGCAAAATAAGTAAAAACAAACACAGAAATGAAACCAATGTAAAGAAAGGAAAACATAAAACCAAAGAAAGAGTGGGAGAGGATTGCAAACTAAAACGAGGATTTTAAATGGAAAACATGGCCAGGCATGGTGGCTCACGCCTGTAATCCCAGCACTTTGGGAGGCCAAGGCAGGCAGATCACTTGAGGTCAAGAGTTTGAGACCAGCCTGCCCAACATGGTGAAACCCCGTCTCTACTAAAAATACAAAAATCAGCTGAGCCTGTTGGCGCCCGCCTGTAGTTCCAGTGGGGCAGGAGGCTGAGGTGGGAGGATGACTTGAGCCTGGGAGGCTGAGCTTGCAGTGAGCTGAGATCAGGCCACTGCACTCCAGCCTGGGTGACAGAGCCAGACTCTGTCTCTAGATACATATATAAATAAATAGAAAACATTTACATTTTTATAAATCACACTTCCTCACTTAACTGTCCCCACTCTTGTTCAGGTTCTGGCCCCCTGGTGGAAGTCGGGCGGGCGCCTTCTGGGGGCTGACATTGAGGACCAACATGAAGTCAAATTTTCGTCCCATTTCTCAAAGGAGGAAACTGAGGCTCAGAGGTGAGGAAGAGCTCGAACCCTGTCTGTCGAGCCCTCTGATCGCCACCCTCTTGTCCCTCCGGCGGGTTAGACCCGATGTCGCGCTGGTCCCTACAACATCATCCCCAGGGGCTCAAGCACCTCCGGTAGTTCAAGCAGGGAGAGGAACGCCTGAGACACCCAGCTAGGAGGGAGGAAGGAGAGTTCCGCAGATGACAGGCGACCTCCTCCCCGCCACCCCCAGCCGGGCAAGACCCGCAAGAGCCGCGGCGGGGGTGTTCTCCACCAGGGGGCGCTGCAGGGCCGCTGTCTATAGCGCCAGCTCTGTGCTTTCCGGGTGAGAATCAAATCATCCCAGAACCGTCTGGCCCTGTGCCTCGGCCTAGTTGTCCTCAGCCTGGCGTGTATGTTAGAATCACCTGGGAGTGCTGAAAGACCCCAGTCTTCAGGCCATACCCCAAAACAACGGAATCAGAGTCCCTGGGAGTGGAGCTAGGGCATCAGTGTTTTGCAAAGCTTCCCCTAAGTGATTCCAGAAGTGCAGCCAGATTGGGAACCACTGACTATGGGTTTTCATGACAAAGTAAGAAAAGATGCAGAAGAATATGTACAGTGTGACTGGACGCGGTGGTTCACATCTGTAATCCCAGCACGTTGGGAGGCCAAAGGCCGGCAGATCACTCATCAGGAGTTGGAGAACAGCTTGGCCAATATGGTGAAACCCGGGTTCCACTAAAGGATTAGGTACTAAAGATAGAGGAGATATCTTTTGTATCTACTAAAGATACAAAATATATTAAAATTGTCTACTAAAGATACAAAAGATACAAAGATACTTGGCTTGGCACAGTGGCTCACACCTGTAATCCCAGCACTTTGGGAGGCCGAGGCAGGCAGATCACGAGGTCAGGAGATCGAGACCATCCTGGCTAACACAGTGAAACCCCGTCTCTACTAAAAATACAGGGGGAAAAAAAAAGCCAGGCGTGGTGGCGGGCGCCTGTAGTCCAGCTACTCGGGAGGCTGAGGCAGGAGAATGGCGTGAACCCAGGAGGCGGAACTTGAAGTGAGCCAAGATGGCACCACTGCACTCCAGCCTGGGCCACAGAGCGAGACTGTCTCAAAAAAAAAAAAAAAAAAGTTCGCCCGTATTCATTAGAACAATAACTATTATTTTTGTAGCTCTTACTATATTACAGGCACTGTTTGAAGTGCTGAGATGGCTTTAACACAAATTTAGGCGCTCTTACAGTGCACATTTTACAGGTGGGGGAAACTGAGGCCCAGAGATGGTACATGCCTTGCTTAGGGTCATATAGCGCTGGAATCTGAACACAGGCAGTCTGACTTGACTCAAACCCCATTCATGTGACTCTAGAGTCTGTGCCTGGGCGACTGCCAATTGTTGCCCCCTCTCCCCCACCCTACAAGCCCCAGGCAGGGGGAAAGCGGGGTGTGGCGGAGCAAGGGCCAAGAGAACAACGGGAGTGAGTGGAACGGATCGCTAGGGGCCTGAGGTGCTGGCCTGGGAGAGTTCACCATCCTGAGGCTTGCAGTGGTCTCTACACCTCCCCTCTCCCACGAGGGGGTCACAGTCAGGTGTGAGGTGGGCTGGCGGTGACTAGCGCTGATTAATAAAAGTTTATTGGACTTGCTGAGTTCCATGCAGGCCTCGCTGGGAGGCCTGCTCTAGGAGGCAACAAGCCTTCCATCTTCTTGACGATGCTAAGAGAATGAGATCCCTATTTTCAGGTACATAAATGAAGGCACCAACTGGTAATTAACCGGCCGAAGGTTGTAAGTGACAGCGGGGGCTGGGGGTGGGGTGAGACCAGGCAACAGCACTGCAAATACCCGTCCCCCACCCAACCCCGTCCCCAGCTCTTGTATGCCCCTGCCCCACCCCACAGCTCTCCACTCAGAACCAAGAATGTCCTCCCTCGTCCTCTCCCTGGGATAGGTAAAGGCTAATTTGGAGTCAAAACTCCAGTTTTCTGGGATGATTCCCTCGAAAATCCTGCCGTCTGGGCTGGGTGCGGTGGTTCATGCTTGTAATCCCAGTGCTTTGGGAGGCCGAGGTGGGTGGATCACTTGAGGTCAGAAGTTTGAGACCAGCCTGACCAACACGGCGAAACTCTACTAAAAATACAAAAATTAGTCGGGCATGGTGGCACGCACCTGTAATCCCAGCTCCTTGGGAGGCTGAGTCAAGAGAATTGCTTGAAACCGAGAGGCGGAGATTGCAGTGAGTGGAGATCACATCACTGTGCCCTCCAGGCTGGGTGACAGAGTGAAACTCTGCCAAAAAAACCCAAAAACAACAACAAAAACAACAACAAAAAGAAAAGAAAATCCTGCTGTCTGGGAGGCTGAGGCGGGCGGATCACAAGGTCAGGAGATTGAGACCATCCTGGCTAATACGGTGAAACCCCGTCTCTACTAAAAATATAAAAAATTAGCCGGGCGCGGTGGCGGACGCCTGTAGTCCCAGCTACTCGGGAGGCTGAGGCAGGAGAATGGCGTGAACCCGGGAGGCGGTGCTTGCAGTGAGCCGAGATTGCACCACTGCACTCCAGCCTGGGCAACAGAGCGAGACTCCATCTCAAAAAAAAAAAAAAAAATTCTTGCTCTCTGAAACCATAACCATGAATTTGGGAACTGAATTTAATCCTCCTTGAGTTAAAAATAGTAAACATTGTTGCTGCCATCTCTGGGTTACAAAAGTGCCCATCTCGTAGCTGAGTCCTTGGCTGATACTCTCGTGGTGCCTGGGGGCAGAGATGGTTCTGTCCATTCCAGAGAAACACAGATTTAGACTCTTCAGGTCTTTTCTCTGCCAGCTGTTGCCACAGGGCACACTGTGGGGCATGGTATCCAAGATGATTGCCATCAGTTCTCCTCCCCTTTGAGCCCACTACCTTTCCCATCAAAATGGGATCTGTTTCTCCTCAGCTTGAACCTGGGCTAGCCTTAGGACTTGGTTGAACCAATAGAATTCAGCACAAATGATGCGATACAAGTTCCAGGAGTTTGAGGCTGTATTGAGCTATGACTGTGCCAGTGCACTCTAGCCTGGGCGACAGAGCAAAACACTGTCTAGATTCTACCATTGACATTTTATCATGCCTGCTATATCACAGGTGTGTCTGTATCCCATATCCATGAAGCCATGTTTTTTTATGCATTTCAAAATAAATTGCAGATTATCTGTCCACTGCCCTTTTAATGCTTCATATCATTAAGGTTTAATTGTTTGTTCTTTTGACAGAAGAATGTAAAATACACACAAAATGCACAGATCTCAGGTATAAATTCAGAGTTTTGACAAATACATACTTCTGAAAAATCAAATGCCTATCAAAATACAGAACTCAGGCTGGATGTGGTGGCTCACACCTGTAATCCCAGCACTTTGGGAGGCCGAGGTGGGAGGACTGCTTGAGTCCACGAGTTTGAAACTAGCTTGGGCAACATGGTAAAAGCTGTTTCTACAAAAAAATACCAAAATTAGCTGGGTGTGGTGGTGTGTCTGTCATCCCAGCTACTCGGGAGGCTGAGGTGGGAGAACTGCTTGATCCCGGGAGGCTGAGGTTGCAATGTGAGCCAAGATCACGCCACTGCACTCCAGCCTGGGTGACAGAGTGCGATCCTGTCCCAGAAAAGGAAAAAATAGAGAACACCCCGTCATCCGAGAAAGTTCCTGCGTGTTCCTTTCCAGCCAGTCCCTGAACCCCAGAGGCAAGCACTGCTCTGATTTTTTTCCGCCATAGGTTATAGTTTTGCCTGTTCTAGAACTTCATACGAATGGAATCATAAAAAGATGTACACTTTTAGTCGGGCATGGTGGCTCACGCCTGTAATCCCAGCACTTTGGGAGGCTGAGGCAGGCGGATCACCGGAGGTCGGGAGTTCGATACCAGCCTGACCAATGTGAAGAAACCCCGTCTCTACTAAAAATACAAAATTAGCCGGGCATAGAGGCGCCTGCCTGTAATCCCAGCTACTTGCGAGGCTGAGGCAGGAGAATTGCTTGAACCTGGGAGGCAGATGTTGCGGTGAGCTGAGATTGCGCCATTGCGCTCCAGCCCAGGCAACAAAAGCAAAAAAAAAAAAGAAAGAAAAAAAAAAGATGTACACTTTTATGTCTTGCTGCTTTACTCGTGAGGCTGATCTTGAACTTAAACCAACGTCTTTTTCCAAGGAAAAGGTTTTTCTGGCATCAGCCATCTCTTGATTAATTCCTTATCAGGCTAGTGTCCCGAGGGTCCAGTTATGCAAAATATTTAACAAAATATTTTAACAATTTTTTATGTGGTCCCCTGGGATACACTGGTCTTTGGAGGTCTTTGGATACCTCTTCATTCCTTGTCTTAAAGCAGATCCTGGTCAACTTGGGTCACTACCTGTTTCCTCCCAAGAGTGGGTTTTTGTGTTGTTGTTGTTGTTGTTTTCTTTTCTTTTTTCTTTTTTTTTTTTTTTTTTGAGACAGAGTCTTGCTCTGTCACCCAGGCTGGAGTGCAGTGGCCGGATGTCAGCTCACTGCAAGCTCCGCCTCCCGGGTTTATGCCATTCTCCTGCCTCAGCCTCCCGAGTAGCTGGGACTACAGGCGCCCGCCACCTCGCCCGGCTAGTTTTTTTGTATTTTTAGTAGAGATGGGGTTTCACCATGTTCGCCAGGATGGTCTCGATCTCCTGACCTCCGGATCCACCCGCCTTGGCCTCCCAAAGTGCTGGGATTACAGGCGTGAGCCTCCGCGCCTGGCCAGAAGTGGGATCAATCTTAAGACACCTTACTGCTGAGTGCAAAAATAAAAATAAATAAATAAACCATGAGAAACAAAAAGAGATAGATCATGGAAAACAAGTTATGCAAATTTAGCCTAGGTGCCCCCAAACAGCAATGCACATTTTGCAAGACACATGAAAATAAAAGGACAGCCATCACAAAATGAAAAGTGGAAAGGAATGGGAGAGGGGATGAAGATAAAACAGCATTTTTAAGACGTGGAGGCAGGCGGAGTCGACAGCTCCTTGAATGTAAACGTGTTGAAAGGCACAACTGCCATCACCCTCCAGACACACGGGAGATAAATTGATTTTGTGTTGAGGATGTGCTGATCTGGTTTCCCTGGCAACACTGCTGGTGAGGCTGAAAAAAGAGGAGCAGAAAGACAACGGAGGGGAGATGAGTCTGCAGTGCACTTAACTCCCATGATTCAATTGTAAGTTGCTGGAGAAACACACACACACAGACACACACACATACACACACACATGCCCGGCTGAAAAACGTTTTTTCTATTTGGGGCCCTAGGGAACATTGTGTTATATTCTGTAGTATGTATATTCTCCAACTATTTGGTCTCAGGACCTCTCAAATTATTAAGAATTATCAAGGACCCTAAAGAGTGTTTGTTTATGTGGGTTGTATCTGTCGATATTTACTAGGAATCTCCCCTCATAAATTAAAAGAATATGGTATTTATTAACCCTTTCAAAAATAGTGAGCCATGATGATTGAGCCACTGCACTCCAGCCTGGGTGACAGAGTAAGACTTTGTCTCAAAAAAAAAAAAAAAAAAAAAAGAGAAAAGAATAGACCTTGAGCCCCAGGCCCAAGTAGGGGCATGTGGAGCCCGAAAATGTCCTGCCTAGTAGCAAACATGTTACACACTCATGTGGATAACATATATATATATATATATTTAACTAGGATTTTTATTATTTATTTATTTTTTTTTTTATTTTTTTTTTGAGACAGAGTCTTACTCTGTCTCCCAGGCTGGAGTGCAGTGGCATGATCATGGTTCACTGCAACCTCGAACCTCCCAGGTTCAAGCAATCCTACCTCAGCCTCCCCAGTAGCTAGTATTACAGGCATGGGGCACCACAACTGACTAATTTTTTGTATTTTTTGTAGAGATGGAGTCTCCTTATGCTGTCCAGGCTGGTCTTGAACTCCTGGGCTCAGGCAATCCTCCTGCCTTAGCCTGCCAAAGTACTGGGATTACAGGTGTGAACCACCTTGCCTGCCCCTAAAAATAGATATAGATATATTTTCCAAAACAAAACAAAGTTAGTGAGAAGAGTGGCACTGTAGTATTTTGGTGTTTTTTCAACTCACTTTCATGTCTGGCTCAACAATCCTTGACCTGCTTCCTGGTTCAGCCAGCTGCAATATGGTATGGCATGTAGCCTCTGGAAAATTCCACTGAACACTGGTAAGAGTAAGAGTGAAAAGACAAATAATGATTTAGTATTTTGAAAGTGGTTTTTATCTCATGGATATGCTGGAATGTCCTCACAACCCTTGGAGGTCCCCAGACCACACTTTGAGAACCCTTCTCCAATAGTGCCAGTTCCAGTTAGGCAGATTCACTTGTATTTTTCTCAAACACAAAATGAGGGGGAGAAGAATTTCGAACAACTTTTTTTTTTTTTTTTTTTTTGAGACAGAGTCTCTCACTCTGTCACCCAGGCTGGAGTGCAGTGGCGCGATCTCGGCCTATTGCAACCTCCGCCTCCTGGGTTCAAGCGATCCTCCCACCTCAGTCTCCCGAGTTGCTGGGACTCCAAATGCATGCCATCAGGCCCAGCTAATTTTTGTATTTTTAGTAGAGACAGGGTTTCACCATGTTGTCCAGGCTGGTCTTGAACTCCTGGCCTCATGTGATCCACCCGCCTTGGTCTCCCAAAGTGCTGTGATTACAGGTGTGAGCCACCGCGCCCGGCCTTGAACATTTTACGCCCTTTCTTCCAGCTGTTTCCGTTGGAATCTTAGAGGCAGTGGCTTGGTGAGTCATAGGCTCATCTCTGCCTAAGAAGATATCATGATTCCAGGGGAAAAGCCCAGGGTGGGACTGGGCAGGACATGTTGGGGCTCCTGATGTCCCTGCCTGGCTGGTCCCTGTAAGATCTTCTGTGCACAGGGCTTGGGGTTCATGGTCTATCCTTTTTTTTTTTTTTTGATGCAGGGTGTTAATCTGTCATCCAGGCTGGAGTGCAAGGGCTCAGTCATGGCTCACTGCAGCCTCGACCTGGCAGGCTCAAGCAATCCTCCCACCTCGGCCTCCTGAGTAGCTGGGATTACAGAAACCTGCCAACATAATCAGCTAATTTTTTTTTTTTTTTTTTTTTTTTTTTTTTTTCTGAGACGGAGTCTCACGCTGTTGCCCAGGCTGGAGTGCAGTGGCGCGATCTCGGCTCACTGCAAGCTCCGCCTCCCGGGTTCCCGTCATTCTCCTGCCTCAGCCTCCTGAGTAGCTGGGACTACAGGCGCCCGCCCCTGCGCCCGGCTAATTTTTTGTATTTTTAGTAGAGATGGGGTTTCACTGTGGTCTCGATCTCCTGACCTTGTGATCCGCCCGCCTCGGCCTCCCAAAGTGCTGGGATTACAGGCTTGAGCCACCGCGCCCGGCCTAGCTAATTTTTTTTTGATGGAGTCTCGCTCGCTCTGTTGCCCAGGCTGGAGTGCAGTGGCGCAACCTCGGCTCACTGCAAGCTCGGCCTCCCAGGTTCACACCATTCTCCTGCCTCAGCCTCCCAAGTAGCTGGAACTACAGGTGCCCGCCACCACACCTGACTAATTTTTTGTATTTTTAGTAGAGGTGGGGTTTCACCATGTTAGCCAGGATGGTCTCGATCTCCTGACCTCGTGATCCACCCGCCTCAGCCTCCCCAAGTGCTGGGATTACAGGCATGAGTCACCGCACCCGGCCATGACCAGCTAATTTGGGTATTTTTGGTAGAGATGGGGTTTCACCATGTTGGCCAGGCTGGTCTTGAACTCCTGGCCTCAAGTGATCTGCCTGCCTCAGCCTCCCAAAGTGCTGGGATTACAGGTGTGAGCCACCACTCAACAGCCCAACATATGAATTTTATTTTAGTTTAGTTTAGTTTAGTTTAGTTTAGTTTAGTTTGGTTTGGTTTGGTTTGGTTTGAGACAGAGTCTTGCTCTGTCACCCAGGCTGGAGTTCAGTGGTGCAATCTCAGCTCACTGCAACCTCCACCTTTCAGGTTCAAGCAATTCTCCTACCTCAGCCTCCTGAATAGCTGGGATTGCAGCCACGCACCATCACACCTGGCTAATTTTTGTATTGTTAGTACAGACGGGGTTTCACCACTTTGGCCAGGCTGGTCTCGAACTACTGACCTCAAGCAATCCACCTGCCTCAGCCTCGCGGAGTGATGGGATTACACGTGTGAGCCACCACATCCAGGCTCCAACATATGAAGTTTAAAGAGACATAATTCAGCTCCTGTACCTTTGGGTCCTTCTATAAACCAGACGCTCTCCTCGGGAGTCCCCTTTGCATTCCAGCGTGCCACCCCATCCTGTCCCACAGTGAGAATGCAATCTTCATCCCAGTAACACTCAGGGCCAGGCACTGTTCCAACACACACACATACATACACACATACACACACCCCTCTTAAATCCTCACAACCTCACGATAAACTGGGGCCACAGAGCCATGAAGAGACAAAGGGACCTGCCTGGTTATTGGGCAAGTGTAAAAACTAACCCAGGTGGCACTTTGATCTTGGACTTCCAGATTCTGGAACTGGGAGAAAATAGATTTCTGTTATCTAAGCCACCCAGCCTGTGACACTGTTGAAAAATCAGTCTACAATGATCTGGGTCCAGAACCTAACTCCATTTTAGCCCTCATAGCGCCTCTGTGGCAAGTCAGAAAGACTCGTGCTCTGCACTGACCATTGCTAAAACATCCTTTCAGCCCCTCAAATGACTCAACATAGAATTACCATATGCCGGCTGGGCGCGGTGGCTCACGTCTGTAATCCCAGCACTTTGGGAGGCCGAGACGGGGGATCACAAGGTCAGGAGATCAAGACCATCCTGGCTAACACGGTGAAACCCTATCTCTACTAAAATATACAAAAAACTAGCCGGGCGAGGTGGCGGGCGCCTGTAGTCCCAGCTACTCGGGAGGCTGAGGCAGGAGAATGGCGTAAACCCGGGAGGCGGAGCTTGCAGTGAGCTGAGATCCGGCCACTGCACTCCAGCCTGGGCGACAGAGCGAGACTCCGTCTAAAAAAAAAAAAAAAAAAAAAAAAATTACCATATGCCCCGGGGTTCCTCTCCTAAACATGTCTACCCAAAAGAAATGAAAACATATGTCTACATAGAAATTTGCACACAGCATATTCATCATGTTTTTATGTTCATATTCATGATAGCCAAAAAGTGCAAACAACCCAAATGTCCATCAACTGATGAATGGATAAAGAAAATGTATCCATTCTATGAAACATTGCTCAGCCATAAAAAAGAATACAGGCTGGAGGCTGAGGCAGGAGAATAGCGTGAACCTGGGAGGCAGAGCTTGCAGTGAACCGAGATCCGGCCACTGCACTCCAGCCTGGGCGACAGAGCGAGACTCCATCTCAAAAAAAAAAAAAAAAGAGGCTGGGTGCAGTGGCTCACGCCTGAAATCCCAACACTTTAGGAGACCAAGATGGGCAGATCACCTGAGGTCAGAAGTTTGAGACCAGCCTGGCCAACATGGTGAAACCCTGTCTCTACTAAAAATACAAAATTAGCTGGGTGTGTCGGTGGGTGCCTGTATTCCTAGCTACTCGGGAGGCTGAGGCAGGAGAACTCGGAGAACTCCTTGAACTCAGGAGGTGGAGGTTGTAGTGAGCTGAGATTGTGCCATTGCACTCCAGCCTGGGTGACAGAGTGAGACTCTGTCTCTAAATAAATGGAACAGAGCATTGGATGACACATGCCACACAACACTGAACACAGGATGCTGAGTGAAACAAGCCGGACACAAAGGACCACATATTGTATGACTCTATTGACATGAAATGTCCAGAATGGGGAAGTCCATAGAGACAGAAAGCAGATTAGTGGTTGCCAGGGGCTAGGGGGAAATTAGAGGGTTGGAGGGTGACGGCTAAGCAGTGTGGGATTTCTTTTTGAGGTGATGAAAATGTTTTAAAATCAGTCGTGGTGTTGGTCACACAACTCTGTGAATGAACTAACAGCCATTGAGTTGTACACTTTAAATGGGTGGGTATATGAATCTTCATTTTTTTTTTTTTTTTTTTTTTTTTGAGACGGAGTCTCGCTCTGTCGCCCAGACTGGAGTGCAGTGGCGCGATCTCGGCTCACTGCAAGCTCCGCCTCCCGGGTTCACGCCATTCTCCTGCCTCAGCCTCCGGAGTAGCTGGGACTACAGGCGCCCGCCACCACGCCCGGCTAATTTCTTTTTGTATTTTTAGTAGAGACGGGGTTTCACCGTGTTAGCCAGGATGGTCTCGATCTCCTGACCTCGTGATCCGCCCGCCTCGGCCTCCCAAAGTGCTGGGATTACAGGCTTGAGCCACCGCGCCCGGCCATGAATCTTCATTTTTAGAAGAATTTCACCCATGGTTATCCACAACGACTTAGAAAAGTGTCAGCTTCGTCGTGCATGATGGCTCATGCCTGCAGTCCCTGCACTTTGGGAGGCCAAGGAAGGAGGATCACTTGAGCCCAGGAGTTTGAGGCCAGCCTGGGCAACATAGCAAGACCCCATCTCTACAAAAAATAAAATTAGCCAGGTGTGGTGGTGTGCTGTAGTTCCAGCTACTCTGGAGGCTGAGGTGGGAGGAGTGTTTGAAGCCAGGAGTTCAGGACTGCAGTGAGCCATGGTCATGCCACTGAACTCTAGCCGGGGTGACAGAGCAAGGCTCTGACTCTAAAATACACACAGAGACACACACACACACACACACACGAAAAGTGCAAGCTTCCTGTTTCTCTTTTTGTTGTGTTTTCCAATCTTGCAGTTATAGATACGGTTGTGCTGAGTGTATTCACACACACGCACACACACACACGCGCACACACTCTCCCTAATTAATTCTTGCAAACAAATTCCTGATGGCCCTGTGTGACTGCCGAGCCCTTGAAATACGGCTACTCCAAAGGGACTCATTATGAAAAGAGAGTGTCTGATAGCTCATTAATAATTGTTTTATATTGACGACTGTGCAAATGACAACACTTTGTATATTTTGGGATAAATAATATATACTCTTCCTTTTCTTTTCCTTTTTCCCTTTTCCTTTTCCTTTTTTTTCTTTTTCTTTTTCTTTTTTTTTTTTTTTTGAGACAGGGTCACCCTCTTGCCCAAGCTGCAGTGCAGTGTTGCATGATCATCACTCACTTCAGCCTTGATCTCCTGGGCTGAAGCGATCCACTTACCTCAGCTTCCTGAGTATCGGGCACTACAGATGTGTGTCACTAAGCCTGGCTAAGTTTTGTATTTTTGTAAAGATGAGGTTTTGCCATGTTGGCCAGGCTGGTCTCAAACTCCTGGGCTCAAGAGATCCACCTGCCTCGGCTTCCCAAAGTGCTGGGATTACAGGAGTGAGCCACTGCGCCCAGCCAAAATCCATTCTTAACATTCACTTTTCTTGCTTCTTTTTTATTTATTGAAGATAGCCCCCTAGGAAACTGTTTTTCTTTCTTTCTCTTTCTCTCTCTCTCTTTCTTTCTTTCTTTCTTTCTTTCTTTCTTTCTTTCTTTCTTTCTTTCTTTCTTTCTTACTTACTTACTTAATCAATAGATGTAGAAAAAGCAACTCGAATTTTTTTTTTTTTTTTTTTTTTTGAGACAGCGTCTCCCTCTGTCTCCCAGGGCTGGAGTGCAGTGGCACAATCTCAGCTCGCTGCAACCTCTGCCTCCCAGGTTCATGCGATTCTCCTGCCTCAGCCTCCCAAGTAGCCGGGATTACAGGCGTGCGCTACCGTGCCCAGCCTAGATTGGAGATTCACATGTCAAAAATGACACTTTGGGCTGGGCATGATGGCCCACGCCTGTAATCCCAGCACTTTGGGAGGCTGAGGTGGGTGGATCACCTGAGGTCAGTGCTGGCTGGCCGCAATGAGAAATTTTAACATTACACATGCAGTTCGAATTTGGGGCTGGCTTTCCATTCCTGCTGAACAATGCTGCTCCGGAGACAACAGTCACATCACATCCATCTGTGGATCAGGAAGATCAGAGGAGGAACAAGTGGTGGAAAATGGGAGTGAGTAAGCAGTTTGCCCAGTTGCCATGGTAACCTTGCAATTAAACTGTCCTTAAACGTAAAAAAATCCAAACACAACAGTAGGGGGGTGGGTCTGGTGGCCAAAAAAAAAAAAAAAAAAAAAAAAAAAGAGGTGTTTTGGTTTCCTATTTATTTGTTTATTAACAGATGCTTTGGGCTGAGCACGGTGGCTCATGCCTGTAATCCCAGCACTTTGGGAGGCCGATGCTGGCGGATCACCTGAGGTCAGGAGTTCGAGACCAGCCTGGCCAACATGGTGAAAACCCGTCTACTAAAAATACAAAACTAGGCTGGGCGCAGCGGCTCACACTGTAATCCCAGCACTGTGGGAGGCTGAGGTGGGCGGATTACGAGGTCAGGAGTTTGAGACCAGCTTGCCCAACATAGTGAAACTCTGTCTCTACTAAAAATACAAAAAATTAGCTGGGCGTGGTGGTGGTCACCTGTAATCCCAGCTGAGGCTGGAGAATGGCTTGAAGCCAGGAGGCGGAGGTTGCAGTGAGCCAAGATCACGCCACTGCACTCCAGCCTGGGTGACAGTGTGAGACTCTGTCTCAAAACAAACAAACAAAAAACAAAACTAGCCGGGCATGATGGTACATGCCTGTAGTCCCAGCTACTCGGGAGGCTGAGGCAGGAGAATGACTTGAACCCGGGTGGTGGAGGTTGCAGTGAGCCGAGATTGCTCCATTGCACTCCAGCCTGGGTGACAGAGCAAGACTCCATCTCAAAAACAAACCAACAGAACAGATGCTTTTATAATGGTAAGTTCTCAATAAATACTTCTCTTAGCCATCTTTCATGGAGCACTAGCTGTGGGCCAGCCTCTCTTCCAAATGCTTTCCTGGATTATTCCCTTTAATCCTCATGAGAACCCTTTGAGGCCAGGCATGGTGGCTCACCATGTAATCCTGTAATCCCAGCACTTTCAGAGGCTGAGGTGGGCAGATCACTTGAGGTTAGGAGTTTGAGACCAGGCTGGACAACATGTGAAAACTTATCTCTACAAAAAATACAAACATTTGCCAGATGTGATGGTGTATGCTTGTAATCCCAGCTACTTGGGAGGCCTGTCATCCTTGCTACTTAGGAGGCTGAGGCAGGAGAATCGCTTGAACCTGGGAGGTGGAAGTTGAAGTGAACCATGATTGTGCCATTGCACTCCAGCCTGGATGATAGAGCAAGACTCCATCTCAAAAACAAAACAAAACAAAACAAAACACCACAAAAACAAAACAAAAAAACCTTTGAGGTAGGGATGATGGTTGAGATATAAACCTACCAGCTGGGCTACAGAGCCAGATTCATATAGAGTAGGGGACAGCCTTATGGCCAACAAGGGACAGAGAAGCAAATGCATGTTTACAGTAGCTATGACTGACGTTCACAGGCCCCAGTCTGCTGTCCCTGTCAAGGGAAATGCTTTCTTGCAAAATTCATGGCAGGTCTAACAATTATACATATGCTCAAAGCGTGTGCAAAACCACAGGATTTATTGTGCATGCATAGTTCAGAATACAGGAACGTGTGTGGGAGTGAGGGCAGGTGCCATTGAGTGGGGCCTGTACCCTGCAAGTGAGGCCCATATACCCTGAATGGTGTCTTGCTCACAGATGGCGCCTGGGCCCCCCTATTTGATACTGAGACCCGTATACTGTGAATGAGGCCAGTATCCCGAGTAAGTCGTGGTCCCACGCTACAAGGCCAGTGCCCCTTGATTTAGGCCTATATAATCCTGAATTCCACCTGGCCACTGGAAGAGGGAATTGTAACCCCCAGTGAAGCCTGTACCCCCTGGAAGGAGGCTTCATATCCCCTGAATGAGGTCGGGTCTCCTCGAATGATTTCTGGCCCTCTGTGGTTTCGGCGTTTTTTGCTGGTTAATGAAAGTGGTGCTTCCAGGCCCCAAGTCCTTCTCATTGGGACCTTTAAGAGAAGCGTCTCAGGCCACAGCGACGCAGACCCCAGCTCAAGGCTGCACCGTTGCCATGGAGACGGTTGGGCGGGGGACAGGGGAGGGCGTGCGCCTCCGTCTGCGCAGGCGCAGGCCGGAGCAGCCGCGTCGCAGCGGAACTGCTGAGATTCAGGCTCAGGGTGCGCGCTCAGACGCCGCGCGAGCGCCAGGCAAGCGGCGGCTCCCACCTCCCACGCCCCTCCAGGTGCACTCGGCGCCGCCCCCCTGCACCTGGTCGCGGTGCCGAGTCACTCAGGCCTCTGTCAGAGAGGGAGGGAGCTGCCCTGGAAAGCAGACACGTAAGCCCCCTGCGGATCCTCAGACAGCTCTGGAGAGGGGTCCCGGGGGAGGGTCACTGCGTCCAGCCGGCCAGCAGGCAGCTAGAACCCCCGAGGCCCGAGCCCCACTCCAGCCTTGCCACATTCACCGGAACCGGGACTCTAAGCCCTGCGGGTGGCTTGACAGGGTTGCATTGACACCGTGCGCTGCAGCCCACCCCTATCTCGGGCTCCCTGCTGCTCCAAGATCAGCGCCGAGGGGGCGGCACCATGGCCATGAGCATTTTGCAGGACTGGTGCCGGAGCCTGGACGTGGACGCGCATAGGGCCCTGCTGGTCACTGGCATCCCGGAGGGCCTGGAGCAGGCAGACGTTGAAGCCGTCCTGCAGCCGACCCTCCTGCCCCTGGGCACGTTCAGGTTGCGACACATGAAGGGCTTGATGAACGAGAAGGCCCAGGCCGCCCTGGTGGAGTTTGTGGAGGACGTCAATCACGCTGCCATTCCCAGGGAGATCCCAGGCAAGGACGGGGTCTGGAGGGTTCTGTGGAAGGACCGTGCGCAGGACACGAGGGTCCTGAGGCAGATGAGACGCCTGCTGCTGGATGACGGACCCACGCAGGCCGCGGAGGCTGGGGCCCCCGGGGAGGCGCCCACCCCTCCAGCTTCGGAGACCCAGGCCCAGGATTCTGGGGAGGTGACAGGGCAGGCTGGCTCGCCTCTTGGGGCAGCCAGGAACGCAAGGAGGGGCCGTCGGGGTCGTAGAAACAGAACCAGACGCAACAGGTTGACCCAGAAGGGCAAGAAGAGAAGCCGAGGAGGGCGGCCGTCTGCTTCCGCGAGGAGTGAGGATGAGGACTCTTCCGATGAGAGCCTGGGCATCGTGATCGAGGAGATCGACCAGGGGGACCTGAGCGGAGACGAGGACCAGAGTGCGCTGTACGCCACGCTCCAGGCGGCTGCCAGGGAGCTGGTTAGGCAGTGGGCGCCCTGCAGCTCGGAGGGGGAAGATGGTCCCCGCGAGTTCTTGGCTCTGGTCACTGTCACCGACAAAGCGAAGAAAGAAGAGGCAGAGAAGGAGCCAGCTGCGGCCGAATCCATCCGCTTGAACACCAAAGAAGACAAAAATGGCGTCCCCGACTTAGTGGCCCTGCTGGCTGTGAGAGACACCCCGGACGAGGAGCCGGTGGACAGCGACGCTTCGGAGAGCGACTCGCAGGAAAGTGAGGACCAAGAAACAGAGGGGTTGGATAATCCTGAGTTCGTGGCCATTGTGGCCTATACCGACCCGTCGGACCCCTGGGCCCGGGAGGAGATGTTGAAAATCGCTTCTGTTATCGAGTCTCTAGGCTGGAGCGACGAGAAAGACAAGCGAGACGCCCTCCGACAGGTCTTGTCCGTTATGTCCAAAGACACTAACGGGACCCGCGTGAAGGTGGAGGAGGCGGGCCGCGAGGTGGACGCCGTGGTCCTGCGCAAGGCCGGGGACGACGGGGACCTCCGGGAGTGCATTTCCACCTTGGCGCAGCCAGATCTCCCTCCCCAGGCGAAGAAGGCTGGGTGTGGCCTCTTCGGGGGCTGGAGCGAGCACGGTGAGGACGAGGGGGGCCTTCTGGAGCTGGTGGCGCTCCTGGCTGCCCAGGACATGGCGGAGGTGATGAAGGAGGAAAAAGAAAACGCCTGGGAAGGTGGGAAGTACAAATACCCCAAAGGCAAACTGGGGGAGGTATTGGCGCTCCTGGCCGCCCGGGAGAACATGGGGTCCAACGAGGGGTCAGAGGAGGCTTCGGACGAACAGTCCGAGGAGGAGTCGGAAGACACCGAGAGCGAGGCGTCGGAGCCCGAGGACAGGGCGTCCAGGAAGCCCCGGGCCAAGAGGGCGCGCACCGCCCCCAGGGGCCTGACTCCGGCCGGCGCGCCCCCCACCGCGTCCGGGGCCCGCAAAACCCGCGGGGGCGGCCGAGGCCGAGGCCGGGGCGTCACTCCCGAGAAGAAAGCCGGGAGCCGGGGCTCGGCCCAGGACGACGCCGCGGGAAGCCGGAAGAAGAAGGGGAGCGCGGGCGCCGGGGCCAATGCCAGGGCAGGCGAGGCCAAGGGCCAGGCGCCCACTGGATCCAAGGCCGCACGCGGGAAGAAGGCCCGTCGGGGCCGGAGGCTGCCCCCCAAATGCCGCTAGTGGCCCCCCGGGAAGCCGCCCAGGCTGCGAGCAGGCCCCGCAGGGCGCCTGCCCGAGTGTGGCCCCCGCCCTCCCCTTCCCTTTTCCTGCCCTCCGCAGACGCGATCTCCTCGCTTCACCGCACGCCCGGGCCGCGTTTTGCCGGCGTCACGTTTCCCTCTCGGGCCCTAGTGGGCTCGGAGCGCCAGCGATCCCGACGGAGGAAGCCCGGATGGGAGGAGGAAAGAGAAGTGGGTGCCTGAGGCAGCAGCCCAGGGCCGAGATGGGGACGCGCTGAGTGGACCAGGGTTGGGGGGCCCGGGTCGCCCCCGCAGGGTGTGTGTGTGGACGCCAGGCACCTGCAGAGGCGAGCAGGGCTCTTCGTGGCGCTCTCGGGGCCTGCGCCTGGCAGGGACTGTCGGCTGCTGTCGCCCCTACCCCAGTCTGACTCTGCCCTGGGTCTGTGGTGGAGGCTCAGTCACCAGCTGCACAGCGCGTGTCAGGGCGCAACTCTCAGCGAGGGGAGGCCCCAGCTCCCAGCCAGGGAAAGAGATGATTCCAGAAAGGACAGGCTGAGAGAGAGAAGGCGGTTGGGAAGGGGAGGAAGAGGAAAGGGGAGAGGAACGGTGGGGGAAGGGAAGGAGGAGGAGGAGTGGGAGGAGGAAGAGCAGAGGGAAGACGCATGCCAGCCCTGCCCACCGGGAAGCCCCTGATACACAGGAACCAGCTCCAGGCCAAGGCCACCTGCCCCGACCACAAGTTGAATTTGTCACTCAAACTGCAGTGTTTCCCAACATTCTAATTATTTGTGGAGGTGTTCCATTTGGGGTAATTCACATAAAATCCAGAGTTTTGGCTCTTCTGGGCTGCGTGGGCCCTTGCCCCCTCCCATAGGTTGTGGCTCCCCTGGTCCTCTCTATCCTCTGGAGCTGGCCCATCGCTCAGCACTGGCCTTGCAGCACTTACTAAAGGCCTTGAAAATGCCTGGGTTCACCCCCTGAGTGAATTAAAGCCAGAGGGGCCTCTGAAGGGCACTGTGAGAGACAGGCTCACCTGGGCAGTGCAGAAGCCAGCCACGTGTCCCTCCTTACAGGGGATGAAATGACCTGGGGAGGAAACCCCAGCCCTTCCCCGGAGCTTCCAGAGTAGGCGGCCAGTGCTGTGAGGCTTCACCACCTGCTGTCCCAAGCAAGCTTGAGTTGTGTGCGAGTCCACCCCGTGCTGTCCTGTACCGTATGCTTCAGCTCCCCCAACCCCTGCTGAGCTTGATTTTTCCCTAAATATCAGTCTCCACGGGACCCCACATTCGTTCATGCCTTCTTGTCCCTAGGGTAATGTGTGTGTTTCCTCGTCCCAATTTCTATCCCTTGGCAGTGAGGAGCCCATCGTGCCAGGGGGCCCTGCCCTGCTTGTCCCTGGGAAGGAATGGGGGGCCTGGGTGTGACCTCAGAGCCCGGACCAGACTGTCCCAGTCCCATGTCAGGGACACCCAGATGCAGATGCTGTCTGAGACGTGCTGCAGGGCGTGGGTGCTCCTCCCTGCTTGGAGGCTGTTCCTGGATGGCGACCCACCCACTGAGGACCAGGCCAGGTGCGCCTAGAGCTGGGCACAGCAGCCTGTGGTGTTGCCTGTGGGTGGAGAGGGCCCCAGGTGTGCTTCTCCCGTAGCGGTCCTAAACTTCTGTCCCTGTGCACTGTGTCACCTGGATCATCCAGTAAAGTGAAATTCAGCACTGTGCTCTCTCTGTGCTCTGGGCGATGGGACAGGGGGAATGTGGGAGCGTGGGCCACAGATGTCCACGGTCTGGACTGTGGTTTGCCCAGAACACCTGGGAACTGTCCTGTCACTAGTTTACATACACTGTCCTTTGCTGCTTCAGGCTCCCTGCCTGACTCTCCCTACCCAGCAGCAGCATTTCACCCCTTGCAGATCTGAGCCAGCTTCCACTCCCACCCTTGACACCTCCCCACTTCCAGCCTCAGGCCTCAGTCTCAGCTCAGAAGCCCCTGGACATCCATGGAGACCCTGCCCAGCCAATCGCCACCATAGCTTCCACCCAGATACACTCTGCGAGGCCACAGCTGCATGTACCCACCCCCCAGCCTCCACCCCTAGCCTGCGCCCTGGACCTCAGCCTCAGCCTTCCATCCTACCTGAGTTTTCTGCCTCCCTCCATCCCGTGTCCCCCCCACCACACATGGCTGCCAGAGGAGTCCTCTCAGAAGTCACACCTGGGGGTCTGTTCAACTGGGGTCTGTTCAACAACATGCTTTGGGCCGGGCGCGGTGGCTCAAACCTGTAATCCCAGCACTTTGGGAGGCCGAGAAGGGCGGATCACGAGGTCAGGAGATTGAGACCATCCTGGCTAACACGATGAAACCCCGTCTCTACTAAAAAATACAAAAATCTAGCCGGGGGAGGTGGCGGGCGCCTGTAGTCCCAGCTACTCGGGAGGCTGAGGCGGAAGAATGGCGTAAACCCGGGAGGTGGAGCTTGCAGTGAGCTGAGATCCGGCCACTGCACTCCAGCCTGGGCAACAGAGCGAGACTCCATTTCAAAAAACAAAAAAAACCCATGCTTTGTTCAACTAGGTAATCACATGGGGCAAATTGGATTTAAATGTAATTCAGATTAAATAAAATTACACATGCATGTCCTCAGTCTTCCCAGCCACGTCACAAGTGCTCAAGAGCCACACGTGGCCAGTGGCTACCACATTGTACAGCGCTGGTGCAGGACATTGCCACCGTTGCACACAGCTCTCCTGCACAGCTCAGGTCTACACACTCTACCCCCATCTCACCCTCTGCCTCGTTTCCCACTGCCCTCTCTGTGTCTCCTGTGGCTTCAGCCACCCAGGTCTCCAGGGCACACCAGGCATATTCCTGCCTCAGGGCCTTTGCACTGCTCTTCCTGCAGCCTGGAGTGCCTTTCCTCGGGCTATAGGCGTGGCTCCCACCTTCGAGACATTCAGACCTTTCTTCAAATGTCACATTCCCAGGGAGGGCTTCCCTGACCACCTATAAAAATGTAACTCTTTCTGGCAGACCAGGCACGCTGGCTCACGCCTGTAATCCCAGCACTTTGGGAGGCCGAGGCGGGTGGATCATGAGGTCAGGAATTCAAGACCAGCCTGGCCAAGATGGTGAAACCTTGTCTCTACTAAAAATACAAAAATTAGTCTGATGTGGTGGTACACACCTGTAATCCCAGCTACTTGGGAGGCTGAGGCAGAAGAATCGCTTGAACCCGGGAGGCAGAAGTTGCAGTGAGCCGAGATTGGGCTGCTATGCTCCAGCCTGGGTGACAGAGCAAGACTCCGTCTCAAAAAAAAAAAAAAAAAAAAAAGTAACCCTTTCTGCACTTCCTCCCTTTATTTTTCAGAGCTGTGACTGCCCCCGGCACACTCATTTGTTTCTCAGTAGCGCACCGACTGTACTTGTCAGGGAGGTTAATAGAGGAAATTGGTGACTGGGGTATTGCAACCAGGAAGTGCAAAAACAGGGAGGTCGGTTTGTCCCAATATTAGCAATGCAGGGAGCTGCTCCCTCCCGAGGGCTGGAGGAGCCACGTGGGAAATGCTGCTGGTCAGAGTCCGGGGGTAGGACTGCCAAGTTCCACGCACGGGGCCGGCTTGCTTGAGGCGGGACCCGGGAGCCCCTGGTTCACCGCAGTGACCGCCAGCTGCTGCTGCCACTGCAGCCCTAACATTACCCCAAATGGCGTCCCTTTCCTCCTGCTTTCCAACTGCCCCCAGCGCCCGTGGTCTCGCAGCCCCTGCAGAGGACCTTGAGCTGTGACTGTGGGGACCTATGCGGCATGGAGGCAGGTAGGCGTGGCGGGGAGAGGCGCCGCAGAGCGGCTCAGGGCCAGCTCCGTAGGGAGAAAGTGTGTCTTGGCCTGTCCCGTTCGTGTCCACAGCCCCAGCACCGTGCCTGGCACGAGGCGGCTGCTGTTCCTTGTTGAATGACTGACGGTCGGAATGAACCACGTGGACTGGGGGAGTCAGACCCCAGACACGCCTGGTGGGGAATGTGCTGGAAAGAAATACTGTTTTCATTCCCTCATTCCTGGAGGGAGTGTTCCCGAGGGGATGGGGAGGAGCGTTTGCGGTCGAAGAAGCAGCCGCGTAAAGGCCTTGAGGTCCGGCAGGGAAGGGTCCCGGCGCACAGAGACCAACACAGGCGGCAGCAGCCGGTCTGTCCCGCTCGTGGAGCCTCTGGCGGCGGGTGGAGCGGAGCGCGGCTGCCCCCTCCTGGGAGAGAAGGCGACAGTCCGGGAGGAGCCCGCAGCGCCATCCGCGCAGTCCATGAGATTTATCCAGGGCAGGTGCGTCCCAGGCCCTGTTCTAGGTGTAGGAAACAGGACCCTCCCGCAGGGAGCATGCGGTGGGGAGGTTGGGGTTATGCTCCCTAGATGAGGACGAAATCCATGCATTAGGGGATGAGACCTGAAACAAAAGTCGGGCAAGCAGGGGCCCGAGGAGGACCGGGACAGGAGAAGGTTTACAGTCGTCATAAACGGGGCGGCCTGGGAAGCCCTCACTGAGAAGATGACAAGTGTGGCGCGATCACGGCTCACTGCAGCCTCGAACTGCTGGGCTCAAGCGATCCTCCCACTTCAGCCTCCCTCTGGAGTAGCTGGGACCACAGGCACGCGCCACCAAGCCTCGCTACTTTTTGTGTTTTTTGTAGAGACGGAGTCTCTCAATGTTGCAAAGACCCGAAGGAGGTGCAGCAGCGGTTGCCTGGGGGAAGTGCATGACCCGGGTGTAGGAAGAGCCAGGGCAAAAACCCCAGGCCAAGGATATGACTATAGGGGGTTATTAGCGTGTAATTACTGCCCCTCCCGTGGAGCGGACGCAGTGACGCCAAAGAAGGCCGCCTGCCCCCATGGTGGTGCTGTCTGGCTGGATTTTCCACCTGAGGCAGCAAATGAGCATGAAGAGGTCGCTGGAGTAGGGCGTGCAGACTGGCAGGGCCTTAGGGCCTCGTTAAGCGCTGGGGAGCCATGGAAGGGATTTGAGCAGGAGAGGGAGAGGTTTGTGCTTTAGGTCTGCCGTGTGCAGGGTGCAAGGCTGGAGCAGGAGGAGGCTGGGGCAGGAACCTGGCGGACAGGCCTAAGGCTGGACCGGCTCAGGGTAGTGGGGATGGCAGGAAGTGAGTGAAGAGTTTTCAGGAGCGTGATTTCAGCTGACCAGGTGACTGGCAGGCTGAGGTTTTGTGTGTGTGTGTCTGTGTGTCTGTGTGTGTGTCTCTGTGTGTGTGTGTGTGTCTGTGTGTGTGTGTGTCTGTGTGTGTGTGTCGGTGTGTGTGTGTGTGTCTGTGTAGATCTGGGGGTGGACACATTCGAATGTATATGTCTATGCGTCTTTATTTGGCTCTGTAGAGAGGAGGGCAGGATGAAGGAGGGGAGAGGATGAAGGCAGGTTTTCACCCCCATTTCCCAGATAGAGAAACCGAGGCTCAGAGAGGCAAGGAAGGGACCTCCAACCCACGTTTGTCTTACTCTACGGCTCCCTCGAAAAATAGGCCCTCCTGGTCCCAGGGGAGGGACGGAATGGTTCCCCCCCCCCCGAGGGTGAGGCCAAGGTATCCTGGGGTCCAGACCCCAGACCCTCTCTCACTCCTTCCCTTTTTCCCCTCCCCCCGCCCCCTCCCACCGCGAAGCATCCTGGGGTCAAGATCATTTCCTCTAGAGGCAGAAAGTGTCTTGGCCCCTCCGCCTACTTAAGCGGGAGATGAGCGATCCCCAGACTCCTGGGAATGTGGCCACGTCCTAGAACTGCCAGGAGGGAAGAGGGGCCGCAGACGATGACCCTTCCCGTTGCCCCCACAACCTAGACTCCAGAGCGGGCGAAGAATCCGCGCGAGTTGCGGTGCCCGCTGATTCCACCAGGGGGCACCCCAGTTCCGCCGTTTGAAATCGTGCGGGCCATGGCGCTTCCCCAGTGCTCTGGGCACTGGCACAGCGCCTTAAAGGGACAGGCCTCCCTGGTCTTTGAAAGCCAGGCTGGGGAAAGCGGACTTTCCTGCAGGACAGCGGATCTCAAAGTCAGGTCCTGGTCCAGCTGCGTCAACGTCTCCTGAGAACTAGATACACATTCTCGGGCCCACCCTAGACCTACAGAACCCCTTTGGGGGTGGGGCCCAGCAAGCTGCATTTTCAAAGGACCCCTAGGTGCCTGCGATGCGGGACCAGTTTGAGAACCACGGCTGTGGGGTTTGATGGTCTCTAGGACCCCTAGGGTCGCGGTTGTCAGCCCCGGCTGCCCATTGCTTGGAATCACCCGGGAAGCTTTAGGGACTGTTGCTGCCCCAGCCGTGCCCTGCACCATTCAGAGATTCCGAGACCGGCTCCCGTGTGCAGGCTGGACATGGGCTCTGGGTCTTTCCAGGGGCAGCCGGGGTGGGGACCGCTGCCCTGGGGTCCCTGTCAGGGCTGAGGTGTGCCGTGAAGAGCTGGCCGCGGCTGATAGGTAGCAGAAATAAGACGAGATGACCTCACAAACACATCACACCCTCTTCAGTCCCCTGGGCAGTGCTGGGAGGAAAGTTCTGCTATGATCCCCATTTCCCATGAGGATGTGGAGGCACTGAGAGGTCAAGTAATCAGCCCAAAGTCACACAGCTTGCAAGGGGAAGTGCTGGGGGAGTCAGGCAGCGGGGCTCCAAACCCGTCCTCCCATCTCTAACACATTTCCTCTTCTCTTGTCACACCCTGTGAGCCTGGGAGGAAGAGCCAGAAAGCACCCCCATCCCTATCTCAGGGTAGCATCTCTCTCCTTCATGTCTGTGTTCTGGAATCACCTGTGGCCTCTCATTTTTCTCTTTAGTGACAGTGAGGGGTGGCTGGACTGGTCCAGATGAAGGCTGACCTGGAGTCAAGTCTCTGGTTTTCCGGGGCATTTGAAACCATACCCCAGAGGCATCAACTGGCTACGTCGGGGGAACTGGCCCTGCAGACTCCATTTGAAACCCCCTTGATTTGAAAATATTGGCGCCTCTGTTACCATCTCACCTCAAGTTACCCAAGAGCTCCTTGCACCCCTGGGGCCTTGCTGGATGTCACACTGAAGATGCTGGGAATGGAGTGCAGAAAATGTTATGTCCACTCAAGGGGGAAACAGAGGCTCTAGTGGGAGACAGATTTGGCCAAAGTGTCGGGGATGCTCAGAGGGGGTGAGAGGATCAAAACCTTGTGTGTGATTGACACACGTGTCTCTGAGAGTATGTGTGTGTGTACACTTAGGGGTGTGTGTGGGAATCCATGTCTGAGAGTCCCAGTGTGCACACAGTTGTGTGCTTGCCCCTCGGCCATTAGGGTGTGTATGGGTGTCTGTGTCTGTGTGAGTGAATGTGTGTGTGCATGAGTAGGTGTATATGTCTGCACACAGCGTGGGTGTCTGTATTGATCTGTGTTTGTACATAGGCTTGTACGCATGTGTGCATCTAGACTGATGAGTCTTGGAGCATGGTGTTTAAAATTGTGGGTTTAGGAGTTTGTGGACACTTTTTTTGAGACAGAATTTTGCTCTTGTCGCCCAGGTTGGAGTGCAATGGTGCAATCTCAGCTCACTGCAACCTCTGCCTCCCAGGTTCAAGCAATTCTCCTACCTCAGCCTCCTGAGTGGCTGGGATTACAAGCGCCCACCACCACGCCTGGCTAAGTTTTGTATTTTTAGTAGAGACAGAGTTTTGCCATGTTGGCTAGACTGGTCTCGAACTCCTGACCTCAGGTGATCCACCTGCCTCGGCCTCCCAAAGTGCTGGTATTGCAGGCATGAGCCTTGGTGCCTGGCCTGTGAAAACTTTTCTGCGTGCTGCTGTGTGTCTGTGTATCTGTGACTCTGTGAATGTGCGTGTCTGCGGCATGCCAGCATGTGTATGTTTGTAATTGATGGGGAGGGGTCTCTGGCCATAATGTGTGTGCATGTCTGTGTCTGTATGTGCATCTGTGAGCCCTTGTACGGGCCATGGCTTGTGCGTGTGTGTGTGTCACTGAGGGAGAGAGAACAGTCCTCTCACGGGGTGGGCAGATATGAATTAAATCCACACCCCTCACTTTGAATCTGATTTGGTTCCGTCATTCAGGGCCCAGCCCTACCCCCACTGTCTTCCTTCCTACCCAAGTCACCCTGGTTCCAGGACCAAGAGACAGAGAGATACATTCAGCTGGTTTCGGGCAGGATTTATTGGAAAAGGCCATAGCATGCCTCCTAACTGAGCCCTTGAGACAGGGCTCCCCTGTCCCAGCTGTCTGAACCTCTCCTAATGTCTCTCACCATCTCCGCTTCTCCCATATCCTCCCACCTTGCAGATATCTCCCCAGCAAGATGAGGCCTCCTTGGTCTATGGGAAGCAGTCCTCCCACACTCAGCCTGGCACCCAGAGCCTCCCCCCTAGACGGCTCCAGAGATGTTCCCTGCTGTATTAGTCCATTCTCGCACTGCTGTAAAGAACTACCTGAGATTGGGTCATTTATAAAGAAGAGAGGTTTAATTGGCTCATGGTTCTGCAAGGCTGCATGGGAAGCATGCTGGGGAGGCCTCAGGAAACTTACAATCGCGGAGGAAGGCAAGGGAAAGCAGGCACGTCCTATATGGGCTTAACAGGGGGAGGGGAGGGAGGTGCTACACACTTTTTAACAACCAGATTCATGAGAACTCACTCGTTATCAGGAGAACAGCAAGGGGGAAATCCTCCCCCATGATCTCATCACCTCCCACCAGGCTCCTCTTCTAACACTGGAGATTACAATTTGACATGAGATCTGGGTGGGAACACAAATGCAAGCCGTATCACCTGTGCAGTCAAGGCTTCACTCAGAAGATCTGGGACCAGGCGCGGCGGCTCACGCCTGTAATCCCAGCACTTTGGGAGGCCGAAGCGGGCAGATCATGAGGTCAGGAGATAGAGACCACCCTGGCTAACACGGTGAAACCCCATCTCTGCTTAAAAAAAAAAAAAAATACAAAAAATTAGCCAGGCGTGGTGGCACAAGTCTGTAGTCCCAGCTACTTGGGAGGCTGAGGGTGGAGAATTGCTTGAATCTGGGAGGCAGAGGTTGCAGTGAGCCAAGATTGCACCACTGCACTCTCCAACCGGAGCAACAGAGCGAGACTCCATCTCAAAAAAAAAAAAAAAAAAAAAAGGGCTTGGACTGATCAAACCCTGCACAGTCCAAAAAAAAAAAGTGGGGGTGGAGGGATACTAACCCTTTGCCCAGATCCAGGATATTCTAACCTCTAGAATATCCTGCCTGATAAGAATATCTTTACCTGGGACCTTGGGCCACACCAGGTAGTTTGGGCTAATGTTACTTATTTATTTATTTATTTAGAGACGGAGTCTCGCTTTGTTGCCCAGGCTGGAGTGCAATGGCGTGATCTCAGTTCACTGCAAACTTCACCTGCCAGGTTCAAGCGATTCTCCTGCCTCAGCCTCCCAAGTAGCTGGGATTACAGGCACCCACCACCATGCCCGGCTAGGTTTTGTATTTTTAGTAGAGACAGGGTTTTGCCATGTTAGTCAGGCTGGTCCCGAACTCTTGACCTCAGATGATCCTGCCTTGTCCTCCCCAATTGCTGGGATTACAGATGTGAACCACCACACCTGTCCGAATGATTTTATTTATGCTGAATGCCTGTTTTTGTTTGCCTGGGTGCCTTGGGCCATGTGATGTCAGTGTGACCTCCAGAGGGGCTGGAGACTGCATACCTAAGGTCAGCCCCCAGGTATTCCATGCCTATGTGATCTACCCCCAATAAAAGCCAAGGCTTGGGTGAGCCTCCCTGACTGGCAATAGCCCAAGTGTGTTGTTACACGTCATTGCTGGGAGACGTAAGCACTGTCCACACAACTCCACTGAAAAAAGACAACTGGAAGCTCGCGCCGGATCTCTCCTGGATCCTGCCCTATGCGTCTCTTCCCTTCTCTACTCTTCCCTGTAATAGACTGTAACCGTGAGCACAGCTGCTTTTCTGAGTTCTGTGAATCTTGGATGGTCTCGGGGGAGCTCCCAACACCATCTGCCCAAACTCATGCCTGGTAGTGGGCACAGCTGGAATTCAAGCCTGTGTCTCTTTAATGCCTTGTTGGTTCTAAGAGGAAAACACAGGTAGGATTTCAGATTTGGGCAGAGGAAGGCGGTGAAGAAGGGGAAGAAACCCTTATTCAGTCTTTGTTCCCTCGGTTCCATGACCACAAAGAGGTGCTGCCTGAAACCCTTCCATCTTACAGTTTTCACAGAGAACATTTTCCCTTGTGGGCTCGTAGCCTTCTCTCCATACAAAGGATCCCTGTTCCCTGAGATAATTCACAATCACGTCTGCTTTTTTTTTTTTTTTTTTGAGACAGAATCTCGCTCTGTCACCCAGGCTGGAGGGCACTGGAGCGATCTCAGCTCACTGCAAGCTCCATCTCCCAGGTTCACGCCATTTTCCTGCCTCCCAAGTAGCTGGGACTACAGGCACCCGCCACCTCGCCCGGCTAATTTTTTGTATTTTTTTTTTCAGTAGAGACGGGGTTTCACCGTGTGAGCCAGGATGGTCTTGATCTCCTGACCTCGTGATCCGCCCGCCTCGGCCTCCCAAAGTGCTGGGATTACAGGCGTGAGCTCCCGCGCGCCTGGCCCAGTCTGCTTTTTAGAAAAGTCTCCTGGTTCATTAAAAAATGAAGATGTGTCAAAGCATTTCAGTGACACCACTGAACGGTGGTATAATTTAATCAGTGCCATTTAGCAAATGATGGCTTTAATACACACAAAATGTAAAGCGACATAACCACCGTGGTGCACGAGATGATTGGGTTGTTAAAGAGCGAGGATTTCGGCTGGGTGTGGTGACCCTTTCCCCCTTTATTTGATAAAAAATAAAATACTCCCAACAACCTATGTAAGTGTCTGCATAGGTGTCTGTATTAGGACTTATTATTATCTTTTGAGACAGAGCCTCACTCTGTTACCCAGGCTGCAGTGCAGTAGCACAATCTCAGCTCACTGCAACCTCCGCCTCCCAGGTTCAAGCAATTCTCCGACCTCAGCCTCCTGAGTAGCTGGGACTACAGACTTGTGCCACCATGCCCGGCTAATTTTTTGTATTTTTAGTAGAGACGGAGTTTCACCATGTTGGCCAGACTGACCTCAAACTCCTGACCTCAGGTGATTCGCCCGTCTCAGCCTCCCAAAGTGCTGGGATTACAGGTGTGACCCACCGCACCTGGTTGTACCTTTTCTCAGTCATTGGATCTACAGCCCAACCCAATGCAGCATGATCTCATCTTCACTGAGGTTCTGAGTGGACATAAACTTTGAGAGACACAATTCAACGCAATTCAACACAGCACAGCCCTGTTCTAGAAGCTGGGGGCACACCAGGGAGCAGAACAGATCGAAAGTCCCCACCCACAGAGCTGATGGTCTATTGAGAAGACACGGACAATAAACGGGGTAAAGAAATAAGCTATCTATTGTGTCAACCTGAGAAAAAGACATCAGAGAAAAATATCTTCTGATAGCAGGAATGTATTCAGGAGCAAGCACAAAGGATTGTCATCCAGGATGCAGGACTATGGCAAGCCACAGATGCGTCTGAGGAGGGGGGACAAAGGGAGGTTTTTTTTTGGGCAAAAAGAGAAGCTCACATAAGCTGCTTGAAAGCAGAGTTTATTGATTTCAGAGGCTCAAAACCAGAGTTGGTGTGATTGGTGGAGATGCTGTTACCGGGTAGGTGTTGTTTCTTTTCTTTTTTTTTTTGAGATGGAGTCTCGCTCTGACATCCAGGCTGGAGTGCAGTGGTGCGATCTTGGCTCACTGCAACCTCCACCTCCCAGGTCCAAGCGATTTTCCTGCCTCAGCCTCCTGAAGAACTAGGATTACCGGCATCCACCACCACGTCCGGCTGATTTTTTTGTGTGTATTTTTGTTTTTGTTTTTGTTTTGTTTTGTTGAGACGGAGTCTCGCCCTGTCCCCCAGGCAGGAATACAATGGTGTAATCTTGGCTCACTGCAACCTCCACCTCCTGGGTTCTATCGATTCTCCTGCCTCAGCCTCCCACGTAGTTGGGATTACAGGCACATGCCACCATGCCTGGCTAATTTTTGTATTTTTAGTAGAGATGGTGTTTCACCATGTTGGTCAGGCTGGTCTTGAACTCCTTACCTCAAGTGATCCACCCACCTCGGCCTCCCAAAGTGCTGGGATTATAGGCGTGAGCCACCGCGCCTGGGTCCTTTTGTGTGTATTTTTAGTAGAGATCGGGTTTCGCCATGTTGGCCAGGCTGGTCTTGAACTCCTGACCTCAAGTGATCTGCCTGCCTCGGCCTCCTTTGCAAAGTGCTGGGATTACAGGTGTGAGCCACTGCACCCCGCTACTTCCAGGTATTTTTGATGCATGTAAAGTATATATGAATATATGCATTTTTTCCTTTCTACACAAATAGTAGCATCCTATACGTAATGATCCTTACGTTGCTTTTTTCACTTAACATTGTAGTTTGGACATCTTTATCAGCACATTGAGACCTTCCTCATGCCTTTTTTTTTTTTTTTTTAATTACAATTGTGTAGTATTACACTGTATGAATCAACCATATTTGAAATCACTCCCGTTATTGGACATTCAGGTTCTTCTCTATCTTTTCTCTTGTTTTTTGTTTTGTTTTGTTTTGTTTTGAGATGGAGTCTTGCTCTGTCGCCAGGCTAGAGTGCAGTGGTGTGACCTTGGCTCACTGCAACCTCTGCCTCCCAGGTTCTAGCCATTATCCTGCCTCAGCGTCCTGAGTAGCTGGAATTAATAGGCGCGTGCCACCATGCCCAGCTAAGTTTTGTATTTTTAGTAGAGATGGTGTTTCATCATGTTGGCCAGGCTGGTCTCGAACTCCTGACCTCAAGTGATCCTCCTGCCTCAGCCTCCCGAAGTGCTGGGATTACAGGCATGAGCCACCGTGTCCGGCCTGAGTTGCTGTGTTTAAAAGAAAACAAGGAGGCCAATGGGGCTGGCAGCTCATCATGGTTTTAATCATATCTCTGATGATGAATGATGTTGAGCATCTTTTTATGTGCTTTGAATGAACAGACATATTTTTAGTGTCTAGCCTTAGTTTAAGTTTGTAACGATATGAAATGCTTGCATCCCCCAATTAAAACATTTTCCTTAATTTTAATAGTGAATCTTTACAGAGAGCCAACGAGGTGTCCCATTTTATAGGAGGCTGTTCCAAACACTTTATATGAATGAACTCATTTCATCCTTACAGCATCCTCACATGGATGATAATTATATCATTTATTGGGTACTTGTGATGCGCTCTTCTAAGACCTTTACTCTAATTAACTCCTTTAATCCTCACCGCCTTATGAGTTTGGTGCTAGTCTAACAATGTCCATTTTATAGACGAGGAAACTGAGGCACAGAGAAGTTAATTACTTGTCCAAAGCCACACCACCAGGAAGTGTTGACACCCAGGGAGTCTGACTGCTGGTATGACATTCTTTTGTGTGTGTGTGCGAGTCAGTGTCTTACTCTGTCATGCAGGCTGGAGTGCAGTGTGCAATCATGGCTCACTGTAGCCTCGAACTCCAATATTCTAACTTTAATAAGCAAAACGTTCTACAGTGAAATGGTAATGATGTATGTGCAGCAAAATGATGGGTGATTTCCCCCCGTATTTATCAAGTTCTTCTACAGTAATCATACATCACTTTTGTGGTCAGATAAAGAATGCCTATGGCTGGGCTCAGGGGCTCACACCTGTAATCCCACCACTCTGGGAGGCTGAGGCAGGCGGATCACCTGACGTCAGGAGTTCAAGACCAGCCTGGCTGACATGGTGAAACCAAGTCTCTACTGAAAATACAAAAATTAGCCAGGTGTAGTGGCACGTGCCTGTAACCCCAGCTACTCAGGAGGCTGAGGCAGGAGAATTATTTGAACCTGGGAGGCGGAGGTTGCAGTGAGCCGAGATCATGCCATTGCACTCCAGCCTAGGTGACAAAGTGAGAGTGAGGCTCTGTCTCAAAAAAAAAAAAAAAAAAGAATATCTATATAAATGGTGCTAGGGGGAAAAAAAAAAAAGCAAGTAGACGAAGTAGGGTGGGATGGACGTGGAGCATTTTAATGGAAATATCAGCTCTAGCCAAGGGGAGGGAAAAAGAGAAACAATGTCCAAATGATTCATTTTTCTCTTCAAACTCTAAGCTAAAAACCTTTCCCCAGGGTGAGTGGGTGGGCCTGAAAGATGGCCTCATTCCTGCAGAAATCTTGTTTCAGTTGGAAAGAAATCTCTCTATTCTTGGATCATACATTTCTGTTCCTAATTAGGGTGACCCCTCGGTCCTAATGTCCTACCTAACCTATTTCCTTGCATTTAGGGTTTAAATTTATGTGATTCTTTTCTTGTTTTGTTTTGTTTTGTTTTTGTTTCTTTGAGACAGAGTCTCACTGTGTCTCTCAGGCTGGAGTGCAGTGGTGCAATCTCGGCTAGCTGCAACCTCCGCCTTCTGGGTTCAAGCGTTTCTCCTGCCTCAGCCTCCCAAGTAGCTGGGATTACAAGGGCCTGCCACCATGCCCGGCTAATTTTGTATTTTCAGTAGAGTCGGGGTTTCATCATGTTGGTCAGGCCGGTCGGTAAATGTATGTGATTCTTATTTCCTTTGTGTGACATCCTTCAAGCCCACAAGACAATATGATTCCCCCATAACAAGAGAATATGATCTCCTCCCATATAACGCAATGTAAACTCTTCATTACGTTTATTAAATTTGGTTTGCCAGCTGTTTTTCTCCTGTGTTATCTCTTTAAGTAGATATTTATCACTTTTGTCAAACACAAATGTACATTTAGAATTCGAGAAATATGATACAAACCTTCTTTTTAAAGAAAATAAAGAGACTCATTCGTTTTCTTTCTTTTCTTTGGCCAAGGATTTCAGACAAAAATCAGGAATCGTCACCAGCCAAGACTGTGTTCTGACCATGTGGCGTCTTCCAGGCACCAGGAAGAAATACGACCAACCTCCGTAACAAATGAGAGAAGCTTCACCTGACTGTGTTCTGTGCATTTGGTTTATTAGTCTTTTTAAAAACGTGTACTTGTACTGCTGGGTTCAGCTTTTCAGCCATAGAATATTCTAGAAAAAACAGTGATAACATTTATTTCACCGCTCTAACCCTGAATGTGCAGCTGTGTTTTTTCAAAAAACATTTTTTACAATTTTAGAATACGTAACATGCATCCAGAAATGTGCCCTAAACACAAACATATGATTTGGCAAATAATTACATAGCAAATCCCACGTTACTGTCATCTCATCTAGAAATCATTGTCCTCCCAGAAGCCCCTCACGTGCTCTGGCCATCCCAAATCCCTCCCTGCCCCAGGGATAAATAATATTCCGTTTTGTTTATTAACCAACTATGAATTTCTTAACACAGTAGATTTGATTATGTTTGAATATGAATGCAATCCTATTGGTGGATTGCTCTAGCTGTGTGTGTGTGTGTGTGTGTGTGTGTGTGTGTGTGTGTGTTTTAGAAAAAATACATTAAAAAAAGAAAAAGGACATGGGGCCTCTCGGTTTCCTGGCCACAATTCCTCACTTGGAATGCTGTTCCCTCACTGCAGAGAGTGGAGACAGCTGCCAGTGTTTTTTCTGTCAGAAAGAAATTCAGGGCCTGCAGCTGTGGCTGTAACCCGACCCCCCCCCCCCGACCCCCCCGGCTCAGATGAGAACACATCTCCCCTCCTGTGGCATAATCCTAAGGTTTTACTGGTTATTTCCAGAGAGAGAGAGAACAAACTCAGAATAGCCCAGGATAGAGTTGCCAGGATTGTGGTATAAAAGCACTGGCCTTTATTTGTTTGTTTTTGGAGACAGAATCTCACTCTGTTGCCCAGGCTGGAGTGCAGTGGCGCGATCTCGGCTCATTGCAACCTCTACCTCCTGGGTTCAAGCGGTTCTCCTTCCTCAGCCTCCTGAGTAGCTGGGACTACAGGTGCCCGCCACCACGCCCAGCTAATTTTTGTATTTTTAGTAGAGACTGGGTTTCACCATGTTGGCAGGATGGTCTTGATCTCTTGACCTCGTGATCCGCCTACCTCAGCCCCCCAAAGTGCTGGGATCACAGGCATAAGCCACTGCACCCGGCCGTTCTTAATTTTTTATCTTACAAATAGACACAGGGTTGGTGGGAGGGCGGGTGTCTCCCTATGTTGCCCAGCCTTGAACTCCTGGGCTCAAGCAATCCTCCCGTCTTGGGCTTATTTTATTTTATTTCATTTCATTTCATTTCATTTCATTTCATTTTTTATTTTATTTTATTTTTATTTTTTGAGACAGAGTCTTGCTCTGTCGCCCAGGCTGGACTACCGTGGTGTGATCTCGGCTCACTGCAAACTCCACCTCCTGGGTTCCAGCGATTCTCCTGCCTGAGTCTCCCGAGTAGCTGGGACTACAGGCGTGGCTAATTTTTGTATTTTTAGTAGAGTAGGGGTTTCACCGTGTTAGCCGCCCACCTCGGCCTCCCAAAGTGCTGGGATTCCAGGGGTGAGCCCCCGCGCCTGTCTGTATTTTCAAACAAATTAACAAGTCACACCTGAATCCAAGCAACATAGCTGCCTTATAGGGCATCAGCCACCAGCCCTTTTCAGCTTTTCATTTGAAATACCAGAAAATAGAAAACAACCAGCACAGCCATCCATAGGGGACTAGGTAATTAACCTATGGCAGTGGCTGTCATGCATGTCTGATCATGATCCATGACAAGAAATACATTTTGCTGTGACCTAGGAGACACACACACACGTATATATAATAGAAAATAAAGCCAGGTGCGGTAGTTCACACCTGGAATCCCAGCACTTTGGGAGGCCGAGGCGAGTGGATCACCTGAGGTCAGGAGTTCGAGACCAGCCTGGTCAACATAGTGAAACCCCCGTCTCTGCTAAAAATACAAAAATTAGCTGGGCGTGGTGGCATGCACCTGTAATCCCAGCCGAGATCGCACCACTGCACTCCAGCCTGAGTGACAGAGCAAGATTCTGCCTCAATTAAAAAGAAAATAAAAGAAAAAAATAATTTAAAAAAGGAAACTCTGGAGCAAGAAGGGGCTCTCACAGAACCAATGGGACAGAGCCAGCCAGGGTAGGTCACAGAACCACCATGGTGGGTTGTTACAACTGACTCAGGAGGAAACATCTAGAGCCCCCTGGACTTTCTTTGGATTCAGTGTTTATGGAAACTCTATGGGCTCTCATTGAAAATACACAGCAGGGCAAAACAAAAACCCAAAGGTGAAACACAGCGGAAGAGGATGGAAGGAGAACCCTAAACTGGAAGTGAAGAGATGGAGCGGAGGGTTGGGGCTGCAGGGATGCTCTGTCATGGAAACCACAGTGCCACCTGTTGCCTTGGAAACCACAGCACCTCATGTTGTCATGGAAACCACTGTAATGATTCCTCTTAAGAGTGCTTCAACTATTTTTAAATCAGCTAGCAATCATGGTGGCTCTTTAATGGGAAAGCAGGCAGGCAGCTGACTCCACTTCTCTCACACACACTCATATACACACATAATTGTACCTTTATAATATTTAGGCTAATGCAAAATTAATTGCAGTTTTTGCCATTGAAAGTAATGACAAAAACATGGCCAGGTGCAATGGCTCATGCCTGTCATCCCAGCACTTTGGGAGGCCGAGCAGGAGGATCACTTGAGCTCAGAAGTTTGAGACCAGCCTGGCCAACATGGAGAAACCCCGTCTCTACTAAAAATACAAAAATTAGTCAAGTGTGGTGGTGCACGCCTGCAGTCCCAGCTACTTGAGAGGCTGAGGCAGGAGAATTGCTTGAACCTGGGAGGCAGTGTGCCACTGCACTCCAGCCTGGGAGACAGAGCAAGACTCTGTCTCAAAAAAAAAAAAAAAAAAAAAAAAAAAAAAAAGAAGCCAGGTGTAATGGCTCATACCTGTAATCCCAGCACTTTGGGAGGCCAAGGTGGGCGGATCACCTGAGGTCGGGAGTTCGAGACCAGCCTGACCAACATGGAGAAACCCTGTCTCTACTAAAAATACAAAATTAGCTGGGCGTGGTGGCACATGCTTGTAGTCCCAGCTACTTGGAAGACTGAGTTCAGAGGATCACTTGAGCCCAAGAGATGAAGGCTGCAGTGAGCTATGATTGAGCCACTGCACTCCAGCCTCATAAAATAAAAAAACCGCATCTCATAAAATAAAATAAAATAAAATAAAAATTGTGGAATATTCCAAACTCAAAGTCAAGAATAGAGAATTGACTGGCCACAGTGGCTCATGCCTGTAATTCCAGAACTTTGGGAGGCTGAGACAGGAGGATCACTTGAGCCAGGAGTTGGAGACCATCTTACTGAACATAGTGAGACCCTGTCCCTATGAAAAAATTTTTAAAATTAGCTGGGCATGGTGGTACATGCCTGTGGTCCCAACTACTCAGGAGGCTGAGGCAGGAGGCTCGCTTGTGCCCAGGAGGTTGAGGCTGCAGTGAGCCGTGATCCTGCCACTGCACTGTAGCCTGGGAGGCAGAGCAAGATCCTGTCTCAAGAAGAAAAAAAGCTGGGCGCGGTGGCTCATGCCTGTAATTCCAACACTTTGGGAGGCTGAGGCGGGCGGATCACGAGGTCAGGAGATCAAGACCATCCTGGCTAACACAGTGAAACCCCGTCTCTACTAAAAAATACAAAAAATTAGCCGGGCGTGGTGGCGGGCGCCTGTAGTCCCAGTTACTTGGGAGGCTGAGGCAGGAGAATGGCGTGGACCCCGGAGGTAGAACCTACAGTGAGCCGAGATCGTGCCCCTGCACGCCAGCCTGAGCGACAGAGCGAGACTCTGTCTCAAAAAAAAAAAAAAAAAAAGTACAAAAATTAACCAGGCATGGTGACAGTTCCCTGTAATCCCAGCTACTTGAGAAGTTGAGGCAGGAGAATTGCTTAAACCTGGGAGGCAGAGGCTACCCACACCACTGCACTCTAGCCTGGGTGACAGAGTGAGACTCACAGTCTCAAAAAAAAAAAAAAAAAGATATTTATATAACTAACCCTCATGCATCCCCCTGCCATTCTTTATCAAATCTTAATACTATAATACTATGCTAAATTTATTTACACTTTTTTTTTTTTTTAGCATTATTGGCTGGGCTCAGTGGCTCATGTCTGCAATCCCAGCACTTTGTTTTTTTTTTGTTTTTTTTTTTTTTTTTTGAGACGGAGTCTCGCTGTGTCTCCCAGGCTGGAGTGCAGTGGCGTGATCTCGGCTCACTGCAAGCTCCGCCTCCCGGGTTCACGCCATTCTCCTGCCTCAGCCTCCCAAGTAGCTGAGACTACAGGCGCCCGCCACCACGCCCGGCTAGTTTTTTGTATTTTTAGTAGAGACGGGGTTTCACCATGTTAGCCAGGATAGTCTCGATCTCCTGACCTCGTGATCCATCCGCCTCGGCCTCCCAAAGTGCTGAGATTACAGGCTTGAGCCACCGCGCCCGGCCAATCCCAGCACTTTGGGAGGCTGAGGCAGGTGGATCACTTGAGGTCAGGAGTTTGAGACCAACCTGGGCAACATGGGGAAACCCCGTCTCTACTAAAAATACAAAAATTAGCTTGGTGTGGTGGTGCGTGCCTATAATCCCAGCTACTCAGGAGGCTAAGGGAGGAGAATCTCTTGAACCCAGAAGGTGGAGGCTGAGTGCACCACTGCACTCCAGCCTGGGGGACAGAGTGAGACTCTGTCTCAGAAAAAAAAAAAAAAAAGAGATTTATGTAATTAACCCTTATGTATCCCTTGCCATTCTTTATCAAATCTTAATACTATGCTAAATTTATTTACACATCTTTAAACCAAATTATTGTTTAAACAGGCTGTGTCCCACCTCCCATATGATTTGCCCTCTTCGTCTCCCCAGAGGTAGTCACTTTGAGTATCACTGCATTTAAAAATCCAATATTTATCAAACCTCAGTGTCTATCATTCCCTTGCATGCCAAAATAAATAACTGAAAAAGAGATAAGAAAAAACGGAGAGTGTCTAATTTCCCTGTACCTGAGGGTCACATTCCTCCTCCAACACCCCACTGTGTGACTCAGTTTCCACTGCAGCAACTTTGTCTGCAGCCTGCATCACAAACAAGCACCCGCATTTGTAAAACTACTTGGCAAACATAGCAAAAGCCTCTGAGATTCAGCAAACATCCATTCCATCTCATTTTAGTTATGACGTTTTACAATCCACTGCTAGTACAAATTTACTTTTTATCCCATCCAGATTGATGATTTTCTTCTTCTATTGGTTCGTTTATTTATTTATTTATTTATTTATTTATTTATTTTTTTTTTTGAGACGGAGTCTTGCTCTGTCACCCAGGCTGGAGTGCAGTGGCCGGATCTCAGCTCACTGCAAGCTCCGCCTCCCGGGTTTACGCCATTCTCCTGCCTCAGCCTCCCGAGTAGCTGGGACTACAGGCGCCCGCCACCTCGCCCGGCTATTTTTTTGTATTTTTTAGTAGAGACGGGGTTTCACCATGTTAGCCGGGATCGTCTCTCGATCTCCTGACCTCGTGATCCGCCCGTCTCGGCCTCCCAAAGTCCTGGGATTACAGGCTTGAGCCACCGCGCCCGGCCTTATTTATTTATTTATTTTTTGGTCTGACAACTTAGCAGAATTTTCAAACACACTGAGATATCTTCTTTTCTCCTCGAAGAGAAAGTTCCAGAACTTTGATTCTGTGTGCACGCACCGGGGTTGAGTGGCATTCCTCAAGGGGCAGCCAGGACTGTTAGGCGTATTGGTTCTGCAGGAAGCTGACACCTGGCTTTTGAGGCAAAGCTGAAGGCGTTTCTCTCCCTACCTTGCCCCCATCTCTCCATTCTGTAACGCATTATTTGTTCACTTTTGTAGTAAATTACATGTAACATAAAATTCACTATTTTAACCTATATTTATTTATTTATTTTTAAATAATGTACTTATTTTTTGTTTGTTTGTGAGACGGAGTTTCACTCTTGTCGCCCAGGCTGGAGTGCAATGGCACAGTCTCGGCTCACCGCAACCTCCACCTCCTGGGTTCCAGTGATTCTCCTGCCTCAGCCTCACAAGTAGCTGGGATTACAAGCATGCGCCACCATGCCCGGCTAATTTTTGTATTTGTAGTAGAGACGGGGTTTCTCCATGTTGGCCAGGCTGGTCTTGAACCCCTGATCTCAGGTGAGCTGCCTGCCTCGGCCTCCCACAGTGCTGGGATTACAGGTGTGAGCCACCATGCCTGGCCTGTCTTCGTTTTCCTACCTTCACTCCTACTAGCATTCCTGGACCCAGATGTCCTGGATGCAGAGGTTCCTCTTCCCATTCCCAGGGGGATCCCAACTACTTCTCTAGAATAATTCTTTTTTTTTTTTTTTTTTGAGACTGAGTCTCACTCTGTCGCCCAGACTGGAATGCAGTGGTGCCATCTCAGCTCACCGCAAGCTCCACCTCCCAGGTTCACGCCATTCTCCTACCTCAGCCTCCCGAGTGGCTGCGGCTACAGGCGCCCGCCACCACACCCGGCTAATTTTTTTTGTATTTTTAGTAGAGATGGGGGTTTCACTGTGTTAGCCAGGATGGTCTCGATCTCCTGACCTCGTGACCGCCCGCCTCAGCCTCCCAAAGTGCTGAGATTACAGGCGTGAGCACCGCGCCCAGCCCTCTATGGTAACTCTTATTCAAGTCACCGATGGTCTACATCTTTCCAAAGTGAATAGTACATCTTTGACTTCATTTTGCTCTTTCTCTTGGTAGCATTTAACATGGCTGACCCCTCTATCCCTCTGGACAAACATTCTCCAGCCACACTGTCCTGGGTCACCTCCCAACTCCTTGTTCACTCCTTCCTAGTCTCCTTCGCTGCCTCCTTCTCTTCTTCAGCACAGAGTTCCCAGGGCACTCACTGTCCGTGACCTCCTTCTCTAAGCCTTTCCCTAGGTAGCTACATGGAGTCCCACTGCTTTGAATACTCACTGCTCATACGCTGAAGCTCTCAAATAAATATCTGCACCTGGCTAATTTTTTGCGTTTTTGGTAGAGACGGGCTTTTGCCATGCTGCCCAGGCTGGTCTCAAACTCCCAAGCTCAAGTGATCCGCCCTCCTCAGCCTCCCAAAGTGTTGGGATTACATGTGTGAGCCACAGCGCCCGGCTTTAATATACTATTAACCAAGTTCTTGCTCATGGGCAGCAAGGTTGAGGTAGGAGGCCCAGGGGACACCACTGAGGACCACACTGAAGACTGACCAAAACCTTGAAAAGGCACCGAAAGCCCTTCTCCATAATACATGCCCGCCAGCACCATGACAGTTTACCATTGCCATGGCAACACCCATAAGTTACTGCCAATTTGCTAGCTAATTCTGAAAACCCACCCCTTAATTAGCATGTCATTAAAAGTGGGTATACATGTGACTGCAGCCTTGCCCCTGAGCTGCTATTCTCAGCACACTGCCTAGAGGGTAGCCCTCCTCGTTAGATTTTGGAGGGAAGGTGAGGGTTAAAGAAAGACACAGACAGAAGGCGGCTCAACAGCAACCCAGGTATACTGCAGACACCTGTGGGAGTTGGGAACGAGCCTAGTGCCAGAGCCCACCCCTGCTTATAGGCTGGGGGTACTTATAGTTATGGGTTGGAGGAGTCTGGGCAGTATGGCTTGCTGCCCAGCAGGATATTGATAAGGTGGTTCCATGTTGAGGAGGTTCTGGCCCTTGTTCTGGTGGAATGTGGTGTTCTTTGCACTTTCTCCCGGCAGAATATGATCGGGATGTTTATTTAGTTGGGCCTTTGTCCACCTTGTGGTCAGGTGGTTAGGCAGGATGTTTCTCACAGCCGGCACCCTCGTGGAATATTTCACTTTGACAAAGACCTGCAAAACAGTGGGGGGCTTACAAAATGGTTGCAGTTTGGACTAACACTTATCTGTAGGGGCAGTCACTAAGCTGTAACATTGTCCCCTGCCTGGAGGACGCCAAGAACCTGCCCTGCATCACGCTGAGGAAACAAGAAAAAGAGAGGCATTATCCTCATGCTAGAAGGGGTCGGGGACGAGACTGAAATTTCTAGAAGTTTCTGGAAATTCCTAGAAGAACTCAGGAGCTTGTATCAGAGAAGGCTACAAGCCCAACAGGAGCTGTGGCTTTTTTTTTAGAGGAACCCAAGAAGATTAAAGCCTCGTTTTCCTCCTTCCTTGATTTCTAGTGTCTTCCAAGAGTTGCGTTGGGTGAATCCAACAGTGGATCAGAGGATAATAGAGTCAGTGGGTGCACCCATAGATGTTAGCGCTTCTCAGCGACCTAATCCCCGTTCTCGAGGGCCAGTTGGGTGGAAAGAGTGGGCCTCCGTGGAGGCGCCACCGGGATGTATCCAGACCCCCTTGCTCTGCAACCTGAAAAGGCCACTCTTGCACCCGGCTCCCCAGGCCCAGTTGCAGCGGCGGCACACAGGCCTGGCTGAGGGCTAGCAACCCACGCCCGGTTGCCATGGAGACGTCGGCACCTGCGCAGCCCAAGACCCCCGAGCGGCGGTGCGGGAGCCAGTGCGCAGGCGCGCGCTGCGACGCCAGCCTTGGCTCAGCGCAGCTAACAGGATCGAGGCTGGACGCCGCGTGACCCGCCCGGGCCGGAGTGGGGGCGGACGGCGCCTTCTTGGTCCTTTCTGCCTCTAACAGCGGTGCTGGGGTAGCCGGAGCCAGCGACTGGGAAACAGCTGCATTCCGGCTGCCCCTCCTTGGCCTGGCTGGGCGGTCAGAGGCTGGGCTGCCAAGTAAGTCCCGGCCGGGCAGGCGGAGCGTCAGGCCCGGGGGAGGAACCGAGAGCCTTTTGCTGCAGATTCTGGGACACGTGTGAGCACCGGGGTCTGGGTTGGGGAGGAGGGTGTTGGGAAAGCGCGAGGCCTCCTGCAGGCCAGCCGCGGAGGGGGCAGCTAGGATCTGTGAGCTTGGCCATCTTTCTGGAAACCTGACCTTGCTCCCTTTTCACCTTGCAGGATTACTGTTTTTGGGGACCGCTGCAGCCCACGCCCACCTAATAGACTCTTTACTACACGTAATAGGGTCAAAGCCGCTAAATGTCCAAGACCATGGCGATGAACCTTCTGGAGGATTGGTGCAGGGGAATGGAAGTGGACATCCACAGGTCCTTGTTGGTCACAGGCATCCCAGAGGACTGTGGCCAAGCAGAAATTGAGGAGACCTTGAATGGGGTCCTCTCCCCACTGGGCCCGTACCGCGTGCTCAACAAGATTTTTGTGAGGGAAGAGAATGTTAAAGCTGCCCTCATTGAGGTTGGTGAAGGTGTGAATCTGAGCACCATCCCCCGTGAATTCCCAGGAAGGGGTGGTGTCTGGAGAGTGGTCTGTAGAGACCCTACCCAGGATGCTGAGTTTTTAAAAAATCTGAATGAATTCCTGGATGCCGAGGGACGCACCTGGGAGGATGTGGTCCGCCTGCTCCAGCTCAACCACCCCACACTGTCCCAGAACCAGCATCAGCCGCCAGAGAACTGGGCAGAAGCTTTGGGGGTGCTTCTGGGAGCGGTGGTACAGATCATCTTCTGCATGGATGCTGAGATCCGCAGCCGGGAGGAAGCCAGGGCCCACGAGGCCGCTGAGTTCGAAGAGATGACAGCCTGGGCTTTAGCAGCAGGGAAGAAGGTCAAGAAAGAACCGGGGCTTGCAGCAGAGGTGGGTTCTGCCTTAAAGACGGAGAACCCCAACAACTGGAATGCCACAGAAGATCAGCATGACCCTCCCAAACCTTTGGTTCGCAAGGCTGGAGCTAAGACTCGCTCCAGGAGAAAGAAGCAGAAGAAGAACCCCAAGCAGGAAGCAGTGCCCTGGAAAAAACCCAAAAGCATCAATTCCAACAGCACAGCCAACTTGGAGGATCCTGAGGCGGGTGATGCTGAAAGCATGGCAATCTCAGAGCCGATCAAGGGCAGCAGAAAGCCCTGTGTGAAGCAGGAGGAGTTGGCTTTGAAGAAGCCCATGGCGAAATGTGCCTGGAAGGGTCCCAGAGAGCCATCTCAGGATGCTCGGGCAGAAGCCGAGAGCCCAGGAGGCGCCTCTGAGTCAGACCAAGATGGTGGCCATGAAAGCCCACCAAAGAAGAAGGCCATGGCCTGGGTCTCCGCCAAGAACCCCATGAGGAAGAAGAAGAAGGTGAGCTTGGGCCCTGTCTCTTACGTCTTGGTCGACTCAGAAGACAGCAGGAAGAAGCCGGTGATGCCAAAGAAAGGGCCGGGCTCAAGAAGGGAGGCATCAGTTCAGAAAGCCCCTCGAGGCCAGCAGTCTGCCGAGGCAACAGCCTCAACTTCTAGGGATCTGAAGGCCAAGCCAGAAGGCTCTCCTCGGCGTGCCACCAATGGTGAGAATGACAGCAGAAGTGACTGGGCTGTCATCCAGCAAGTGGATGAGGCAGGACTAGCTAGGAGTGACAGGTGGGGGCAGAGGAACCTGAGGAGGTGGTGGGTCAAGCGGGTGATGAGGAGGACCCTGGTGCATGGCGGGAGGTGGATGACACACCAGTTGAGGAGGGTAAGAGCCCAGACTGCCCTCCCAGGAGCCCCTGAAGGCTGATGCTGGGAACATCTGGTGGGCAGGAGATGACAGAGCAAACCCACCAACCGGTTGTTTATCAATGAGTGTCACTGTGGTCATTTGCCACTACCTCTGACCCATCTTCCTTGATGAGAATTTAATGGTTTGGGCCCAGGCTTGGTGGCTCACACCTGTAATCCCAGCACTTTGGGAAGCCAAGGTGGGCAGATCGCCTGAGGTCAGGAGTTCAAGACCAGCCTGGCCAACATGGTGAAACCCCATCTCTACTAAAAATACAAAAAATTAGTTGGGCGTGGTGGCGTACGCCTGTAATCCCAGCTACTGGGGAGGCTGAGGCAGGAGCATCTCTAGAACCTGGGAGGCAGAGGTTGCAGTGAGCGTAGATTGTGCCACTGCCCTCTAGTCTGGGTGACAGAGTGAGACTCTGTCTCCAAAAAAGAAAAAAAAAGAATTTAATGATTTGGGAGGCTAACGTGGGCAGATCATCTGTTGTCAGGAGTTTGAGACTAGCCTGGCCAACATGGTGAAACCCCATCTCTACTAAAAATACAAACATTAGCTGGGCATGGTGGTGGGCACCTGTAATTCCAGCTGCTGGGGAGGCCGAGGCATGAGAATTGCTCGAACCTAGGAAGTGGAGGTTGCAGGGAGCCAAGATCACACCACTGCACCCCAGCCTGGGCGATAGAGTGAGACCCTGTCCCCCAAAAAAAAAAAAAAAAATCCTTTGGAGTTATGGTGTTTGCAGGGTATGTGGCTTTAAGGGTGGAATTTTCTAGAGGCCTGGATGGGGAATAGAAATGTTCAGGGACCCAGAAGTTTCTTGGAAGTAATGTATTTCCTAATGACACCTCTCTGCTTCCCTTCTTGAGCTGTTCTCTCATTTATTTGCAGAATCCAGAAAGGTTTGATCTGGGGGACCACCCGTACTGAGGAGTTGAAAGAACAAGGAAGAAGTTCCAAGTCAACCAAGTTTTTTCTTGTCACTGAATAAAATAAGACTTTGGACTCTCTTAGGGACCCTGTTGATAGAGATCTGGCTCTGAGGTAAACGATAGGTGAGGTCTTGGGTGGGAGGGAGTTGGGGAAGGGTGGTAGACCTCTATGCCCTTTTCTCTACCAGGCCTGCCATTTCACCACCTCCTCTACTCACCTTCCCTTCGGAGTCAGGAGAGTTGGTAAGAAGATTGGGAAAATTCTAGAACATTCATTCCCCTTTATGCATGAGCAGGGTCACTGTTACACTCATCCATGTTCAGCCTTTCTCCTCCACGCCTTGCTCCCTACTCGGAATGGTCAGCAACCTCTGCAGGCCCTGGCGTTTGGAAGAGCTGGGTGGCCCCGCTGTATTCTTCCTCCCGCCTTTCTCTCGTGTAACCAGCGGGGTAAGTTAAGCCAGGACCTTCACTGCAAACCTGGCTTCATTGCCCCTTCAGTCTCCAGCTTCCATCCTCCAGTTACCTAGCCAGGAGGTCCCAAGAGTTAGTTTTAGAGAAAAAGAATGTCTGCCTAGATCTTGAAGTCTTTGAGTTTTAGAGTCTGTTAGTAAAAATGGCACTTTGATTCCCATTTGGGATGAGCCCTCTCAGGAATCCTGTGGGGAAGCGGGGTGATTGTAGGGAAAGATGCAGGTATTCCTAGGTCCCCAGCTGTAATTCCATCCATCTACCAAACTGTCACCATCTTTGCACCAAACTGTCACCATCTTTGTAGCAGAAGGTCACTACTCACGTTATATATAAGTAAGAGGGGAAAGAATATTTTAAAACTTGGCTGTTGGCTGGGCGTGGTGGCTCACGCCTGTAATCCCAGCACTTCGGGAGGCCGAGGTGGGTGGATCACAAGGTCAGGAGTTTGAGACCAGCCTGACCAACATGGTGAAACCCCACGTCTACTAAAAATACAAAAAGTAGCCGGGCGTGGTGGCGCGCGCCTGTAATCTCAGCTACTCAGGAGGCTGAGGCAGAAGAATTGTTTGAATCCGGGAGGCGGAGGTTGCAGTGAGCCGAGATTGCACCACAGCACTCCAGCCTGGCGACAGAGTGAGACTCTGTCTCAAACAAACAAACAAACAAAACCAGGTCAAGAGATCAGAGATCGAGGCTGTTAATGTCTGCCCTCTGAATTTAGACACACTATATTAGACCAGACCACCACGTGTCATTATTTGTGTGTGTGTGTATGTGTGTGTGTGTGTGGTTGCGTGCCCATGTGTAGGGGAGAGGGCAGGGTTCCTGAGGTAATGGTTTCCAGACTGTATCCTAGATGTCCACAAAGATGTAATCTGAATTTATTTTTTTCACGTGTTTAAAAAACTCAAAAGTGACTACTCAGATATGTTGGAAAGCAAACCAGTCACATTGAAGACTATCAGAATATTACCTTGTGTTTATAGGTTAACTTGTTTTTGTACACATCTTGAGTTAGTTATTTCTGGCATCTCTTTGCTTAAAATTGAGTTTCTTGTAAATGCGACTGATAAGCGAGGTTAGAAGTGGAAGAAATTCAGTCCTGTGCATGTCCTATAATCTGACGCCCTGAAAGCAAGTTTCCTTTCGTCATTCACATGCTCTTGTCCTGCCGTGATGCTTCAGTTGTATGGTAGCAAGTAAACGTGTTAACATGGTGAACAGTAGTGATATTCTATCATAGAGTATTAGCCCTTGCAAGTTTTCAGGGCATCTTTTCCGACTTCAGTTTTTGTGCTAAAGAATGTGAACAGTTGTTAGATGTTCTCAGTGATTCAGCTTTAAAACACATTTCTCGTGGTGATTCATTTCAAAATCCTGAATGAGTCTGACTGAAAAATACAAAAGAGAGCAGCTACGCAGCTGTGTGCATCGAGGTGCTCCTGGGGTGTGTGCCAAACGAAACCCAGGGGTGAACTGCACTCTTGAAGAGACCAAAGCCTGCAACTGTCCAACTTCTAATTTCAAAACGGGTCCATTACGGCTTCATTGTGTTAACAGGCTGACACCATGACTAGTAAATGTAAACGTGTATGTATAAAATAAAGTTTAGCAAATTGTGTCCTGTTAAGTTTTCTCTTTTGTAGGTGGGGATTGCATGGACTATTAAATTTGAGGAAAGGGTTCCCCCTTCCAACAGTGCCCCCAGCCAGACATGACTGGTTATCAGATACGGGTTCAAGCTTTGAGAACTGTTAATGATCCACGAGAGGAGAAACTGTCCTCTTTGCAAATGGCTTTCCACCGATGTGGAAGGACGTCCCACAGATCTTGGGGTTTCTAGAAGAGGTATTGGGTGATGCAAATTACCTCAAAGTGCCAGTTTATATTTTTATAAACAGCTGGAAGATGAAAACCTTTCGCTCCCCTCCTATTCCCTCACACAGAAGCCAAGAGGTCAGTGGCACGATCTCAGCTCACTGCAGCCTCTACCTCCTGGGCTCAAGTGATCTGCCCGCCTCGGCCTCCCAAACTGTTGGAATTACAGGCGTGAGCCACCGCGCCAGGCCAGAAGCTGAGGTCTTTTCGCTAAAAATTTAGTTTTCTTCTGGCTCTCCCTGCCCCTCTCCAAGAACTCCTGAACCAGGGTGGCCACTACGTCAGTTGCTTGGAATCTGTTCAAGGTACCATTTCGTGTTCCCACCTGCTGACTCAGGATCTCTTGGGGGTTGTACCTGGGAATCTCCATCTTAAACAGTTTCTCCTGAGAATTCGGTTTTTTTTAATTGAGATGGAGTCTAGCTCTCGCCAGGCTGGAGTATAATGGCATGATCTCGGCTCACTGCCACCTCTGCCTCCCAGGTTCAAGTGATTCTCCTGCCTCAGCCTCCCGAGTAGCTGGGACTACAGGTGTGTGCCACCACACCCAGCTAATATTTTTGTATTTTTTTTAGTAGAGATGGGGTTTCACCATGTTGGCCAGGATGGTCTCGGTCTCTTAACCTTGTGATCCGCCTGCCTCAGCCTCCCAAAGTGCTGGGATTACAGGCATGAGCCACCGCACCCAGCCAAGAATTCTATGAATAGTACAGGTTGGAGAGCTTCAGGTGGAATAATTCAGGCTTAGGGAAAGGGAAGTGTCCTTCGGGGTCCAGGTTGAGGTTTTGTGAAAGTGAATGGAGATTATGAGGAAAGATGCGAAAGAGATCAAAAGGGAAGCTGGGATTTGAGGACAGGTTGCTCGTTAGGAACTGCCGTGTACTCAGAAGCATCTGGATGAAGGTTTTTTTATTGGGTGCCCCACACCCCACAATGGGAAAAGCCCTGTTTGGCCAAGATATGTAAGTACCTCCCACAATAATAGTCACTCTGGTTACACCCAGGCTGTCAGTAAAGTATGACAGGCCTACGTGCCCTAAAAATGGGGGGAATCCAAGGTTGGGGCACATGAAAGCTGTCTTCAAGGAAACCTCATCGCCCCGGATGGAGGTGTTCTGTTCAGGGGTGTGTCTGGGGAGAGGCTGGCCCGGAGTGTTTGCAGGGAGATGGAGAGCTGTGGATGCAACCAGCAGGGCTGGAGAGCAAAGTGTCCTGGTCGCCCATGCTGTCATTCAAGCCAGGTTCATTGAGAATCTGCTGTACGACAGCCAGGAGCAAGACCAAGTCCTGGTCTGGAACCTAACGTTCGAGTGAGGACAGACCTTATGTAGATACAGGCGGAGGGGCCGGAGAGCTCTGCCATGAAAAATAAAGCAGGAAGAGAGGCAGGCAAAGTGAGTGTGCAGGAGCAGCTGGCTGCCGCCTACAGCGGTTGGGGGAGCCTCTCTGGGATCTCCATGTCTGAATAGACCTGAAGCGGGTGAGGGGTGAAACAAGCAGTTGGCCAAGGACAGCCTCCTGGGCAGAGGGAGCAGTCATCATGGAGGGAGGCTCTGATCTGTTTGAGAAAATGAGTAAGGCCAGGCACGGTGGCTCATGCCTGTAATCCCAGCACTTTGGGAGGCCGAGGCGTGCAGATCACCTGAGGTCAGGAGTTCACGACCAGCCTGGCCAACATGGTAAAACCCCATCTCTACTAAAAATACAAAATAATTATCCAGGTGTGATGGTGCGTGCCTGTGGTCCCAGCTACTTGGGAGGCTGAGGCCGGAGAATCGCTTGAACCCGAGAGGTTGAGACTGCAGTGAGCTGAGATTGTGCCACTGCACTCCAGCCTGGGCAACAGAGCAAGACTCCATCTCCAAAAAAAATAAATAAAAGAAGAAAGCAAGGAGGAGGTGAGGAGCAGAGGCCGGGGGCTTTGCAGGCTGGTGTGCAAGGCCCCACAGGTGCAGCCAGGACGTATTCTGGCTTTAATTTGAGAGATGGCAGCTGTGGGAGGGTGTTGAGCACAGCGTCACGATCCTACGTAGGTTGGTTCCAGTCTCCCTCTGAAAGCCTGGTCGGGAACAGACTGCAGAGGGTGAGGTGGCAGCTGGGAACCTAGTGGGGAGGTGACTGTGGCTGGACCCAGGAAGCCCTGGAGGCCCAAGAAAAAGCCGCCCATTTGGGGTGAGCAGAGATGCCAAGGAGAAAGACCTGGTTTGTGTTGATTTACTTATTCATTTATTCCTTTTTTTTACATTTTCATTTTTTAGGTAAAATAAAACATTTACATAGAGTGAAATGGACAGATCTTAAGTGAACAGTCTGATGAGTTTGGACATAGACAGGTACCTGTGTAACCCACGCCTGCAACAAGACACAGAACAATATCATCATCGTAGAAAGCCTCCCTGTGCCCCTTCCCAGTCGGTCCCCGCCGCAGCTGTCAGAGGTGAGCCCTGTAATGATTTTTCCAGCCAAAGCTCAGTGTGTCTGTCCCAGGACTGCATATAAGTAGAGTCATATAGCATATGGTTTTTTTGGTGTCTGACTTCTTTTCCTCAGCATAGTGGTTTTTGTTTGTTTGTTTGCTTTGTTTTTGTTTTTGTTTTTTAGGGAGTTTTGTTGTTTTTGCCCAGGCTGTAGTGCAATGGCCCGATCTCAGCTCACTGCAACCTCTGCCTCCCGGGTTCAGGTGATTCTCCTGCCTCAGCCTCCCGAGTAGCTGGGACTACAGGCACCTGCCACCATGCCTGGCTAATTTTTTTTTTTTTTTTTTTTTTTTTGTATTTTTGGTAGAGACGGGGTTTCACTGTGTTAGCCAGGATGGTCTCGATCTCCTGACCTCGTGATCTGCCTTGCCTAGGCCTCCCAAAGTGCTGGGATTATAGGCCTGAGCCACTGTACCCGGCCAATGTACTTTTTAATATTTTCTCACATTAAAAAATAAAACATCGCAGACTTTTTTTTTTTTTTTTTTTTTTTTTATGAGACAGGATCTCTTCGCTCTGTCACCCAGGCTGAAGTGCAGTGGCGCAATCTTGGTTCACGGCAGCCTTGACTTTCCAGGCTCAAGCCATCCTCTCATATCAGCCACTCTGCATGTAGCTGGGACTACAGTTGCAAACCGCCATGCCCAGCTCATTTTTGTATTTTTTGGTAGGAACAGGGTTTTGCCATGTTGCCCAGGCTGACTGCAGACTTTTAAAAGCACCCAAATGCATTATTCAAGCAACATTAGCCACTGTGGTCAGATTAACGATAATGCAATAATTTTTTCAGTTCATCTCTGTTTTTAGATTTGCACTTTTTGTGATGGTATGAACAATTAAGAGGATTAGGGGACTGTGCTGAAGTTCATCACAGGCAGGGCATGTCTGCACCTTTAAAATTGCTCCCAGGTGTCCTGGTTCTAAAGAGCACATCTGTCCCACTTAATTAAACTCAGACGTGACTCTTGCAAACCCCTTGGGTCCTGGCTCTTGTTCAGGCCTGATGGCCACATAATAGCAAGAGAATGAGTGGCAGGTCTCAGCTTGGCAACATGACATGAGGCATCATCTGAGTGCTCAGGGTAAGATTTAGTGTTTCTCTCCCAGCACTTTGGGAGGCCAAGGCGGGCGGATCATGAGGTCAGGAGATCGAGACCATCCTGGCCAACATAGTGAAACCCTGTCCTACTAAAAAAAAGATACAAAAAATTAGCTGGTCGTTGTGGCGGGCTCCTGTAATCCCAGCTACTTCAGAGGCTGAGGCTGGAGAATCACTGGAACCTGGGAGATGGAGGTTGTGGTGAGCCGCGATCACGCCACTGCACTTGAGCCTGGGTGACAAAGTGAGACTCTGTCTCAAAAAAACAAAAAAGTTAGATATATACCCTTATCATATGACCCAGCCATTCCACTCCTAAGTATTTGCCTAATATAAATGAAAATATATATCCACCAAAGATGTGTACACAAATGTTCATAATAGCATACTTATTCATAATAGCCTAAATATGGAAGCAGTCCAAATGTTGTACCACATTTTATATATCCATTCATTGGTTGACGCACGTTTGGGTTGCCTCCACTTTTTGACTATTTTGAATAATACCACCATGAACATGGGTGTACCAGTTTTTGTGTGGGCATAGATTTCTCTTGTATATAACTAGGAGTGGTACTGTGGTAGGAGGTGGGGCTCGTCTCTAGAGGCAGGGCTTAGACACGGGACCAAATTGTCTAAGCTAAAACAGGTCTGGGGTGGAAGCAGCTTTCTAGAAGACACGGCCACCACTGTACCATGCCAGTTTACCGTTGCCATGGTAACACCTGGACGTTATGCCCCTTTCCATGGCAATGTTCTTGACAACCCTGAAGTTGCCACCTTTTTCCTGGAAATTTCTGCAGAAATCACCCCTTAATTTGCATATAATTAAAAGTATGTATAAATATGACAGCAGCACTGCCTCTGAGCTGCTCCTCTGGGCACACTGTCTATGGGGTAGCCCAGCTTTGCAAGGGGCAGTCCCTCTGCTGTGGGTGTGCACCGCGGCCTCAAGAAAAGTTGCTACCACCACCAGCTTGCCCTTGAATTATTTCAAGGGTGAAGCCAAGAACCCTCCTGGACTAAGCCTCAATTTGGGGGCTTGCCCATCCTGCATCAGTGCAACCCTTCAGTGGACCCTTACCCAACAATAAACAGGAATGCAGTACTGATACAATATTGATGTGGCTGGGCGCCGTGGCTCACGCCTGTAATCCCAACACTCTGGGAGGTCGAGGTGGGTGGATCATCTGAGGTCAGGAGTTTGAGACCAGCCTGACCAACATGGTGAAACCCCCTCTCTACAAAAAATACAAAAATGATCCGGGCATGATGGCGGGTGCCTGTAATCCCAGCTACTGGGGAGGCTGAGGGAGGAGAATCGTTTGAACCCAGGAGGCGGAGGTTGCAGTGAGCCAGGATCACACCATTGCACTCTAGCCTGGGTGATAGAGTGAGACTCCATCTCAAAAAAAAAAAGTAGGCAGTAAAAGAAAGAGTTCCAGACTAACAGAGTCCAGTCCAAATATACAACTCTAGATTCCTTACATAATCTCCAGGCAGAAGCTAATTATCTGGTTTTAGCAGTGCTCACCACCACATCATTCTAGATGTACTAACCATACAACAAGGAGGCCTCTGTGTGCAATTAACACCTCTTGTTTTCTATGTAAGTTTACCGAGCCAAATAGGACAGAACCTACACTATATAAAGGCACAATTCAGAGACCACACGAAACAGCCACCACTGAATCTGTGTACTAATATAAATGATATACAGACATTATTGATCATTGGGATTGGGAATATATGCCACAAATTAAGCTCCAAAACCAAAACAAACAAACAAAAAAACCCACCAATATTGATGGATCTCAAAGGCTTTATGCTAAGGGGAAGAAGCCAGGAGCAAAAGATGCCCACATACTGTATGATTTCATTTCTAAGAAGTTCTAGAATAGGAAAAACTAATTCATGATGGCAAAAATTAGAACAGCGGTTGTCTCAGTAAGGAGAAGGACTTTGAGAAGGAACTTTTTGGAGTGGTGGAAGGTTCTGTGTCTGGGTTGGTGGTTGCACAGGTGTCAAAATGAATTTCTGTCAAAAATCATCAAATTGTACATACACTTTAAATACGTGCATTTCGCCACATGCAAATTATACTTGAATGGAAACTATTTTTAAAAAGTAACTGGGGGCCAGGCACGGTGGCTAAAGCCCATAATCCCAGCACTTTGGGAGGCCAAGACGGGCGGATCACGAGGTCAGGAGATCGAGACCATCCTGGCTAACATGGTGAAAACCCGTCTCTACTAAAAAATACAAAAAACTAGCCGGGCGAGGTGGTGGGCGCCTGTAGTCCCAGCTACTCGGGAGGCTGAGGCAGGAGAATGGCGTAAACTCGGGAGGCGGAGCTTACAGTGAGCTAAGATCCAGCCACTGCACTCCAGCCTGGGCGACACAGCGAGACTCCGTCTCAAAAAAAAAAAAAGTAACTGGGCCGGGTATAGTGGTTCATGCCTGTAATCCCAGCACTTATGGAGGCCGAGGTGGGAGGATCGCTTGAGCCCAGGAGTTCAGGATCAGCCTGGTCAACATAGCGAGACCCCCATCTCTCTTAAAAAAAATAATAATAAAATGGCTGGGCATGGTGGCTCACGTCTGTAATCCCAGCACTTTGGGAGGCCAAGGAGGGCAGATCACCTGAGGTCAGGAGTTCAAGACCAGCCTGGCCAACACGGTGAAACCCCGTCTCTACTAAAAATAGAAAAATTAGCTAGGCATGGTGGCACGCACCTGTAATGCTAGCTAGTCGGGAGGCTGAGGCAGGAAAATGGTTTAAACCCGGGAGGCAGAGGTTGCAGTGAGCTGAGATGGCACCATTGCACTCTATCCTGGGCGACAAGAATAAAACTCTGTCTCGAATTAATTAATTAAAAAAATAATAAAATAAAAAGCAATGGGGTGGCTATTTTATTTTCATCTTTACAATCCTGTGCACTGAGCCAAGGCTATAGCAATGCTGCACACCAAAGCCAGTCACCGATGGGCCCAGTTTAACACTTCTTGTGTGTGATTATGGATCTTGTAATAAATGTGCTCCTGCCCTCCCTGTGTGTCTCATTTACACTTCTGATCAGCACGCTGTGGCGTAAGACGGTTTGCAGCCTAGCCTGGCTCTGTGTTTAAAATTCAAGCCCCACACATTCGTTCTCATAAAATTGAGCCTTTGATTCACGGCTCTAGCATGAATCTAAACATTACACTGAGCTCAAGGTCTGGGACTGACTTTTAGGGGCCGCGTGGTCCAGAGGGAGGGCGCAACAAGCCACCCCAGAAGAGTCATTGGAGAAGGTTTTCCTGTTGCATCCCGTGACCCTGACATTTATGAGGGAAAGTGTTCAGCTCTTAGGGAATATTGGTGACGCCAGGTGACCCAAGTTTTTCATCCTTGACTTACAAGCATCTGGGTTGGTTTCACCAAACCACATCCTGACATTATAAAGCAAATTACTGCATTCAAAATCATGGTGGCACACACCTGTAATCCCAGCTACTAGGGAGTCTAAGGTGGGAGGCTCGCTTGAGCCCAGGAGTTCAAGGTTACAGTCAGCTATGATCCTGCCACTGCACTCTAGCCTAGGCGGCAGAATGAGACCCTGTCTCAAACAAACAAACAAAATAAAAAATAAAAATCGACTACCCTCTGTTAATGGCCAGAATATTCCAGAAAATGAAAATTCATGTCGGCAGATTAGCCCCACTGATAGATCAAGGAATGGATTGTGAGGATGCGATGTCACTGTAGTTTACTTGTGTTGAGGAACTAGGCCAACAAAACGGTGGGACAGAATCATGAATCCAGAAATAGAGCTTCATACATCTGAGAACTTAGACTATGACCAGCCATGGTGCTATTTATTCTAAATCAGCAGGAGAGAAAAGAGATTTTCTAAACTTAGCTAATGCTCTGAAAACTGGCTAGCCATTTGGACAGAACAAAAAGAATAAAGTTGGTTTCCCTAGATCCTTCTTTGAGTCCTCAGATACCTCCCAGATGAATCAAAGATGTAAATGTGAAAAATGAAATCAATAATCATTTAAAGAAAAATAGGAACGAGTTTACTTATAATTTTGGAAGCAGAAGAATTTTTGTATTTTGGAGACAGGGTCTTGCTGTATTGCCCAGGCTGGAGTGCAGTGGCATGATCATGGCTCACTGCAGCCTCGACCTCCTGGACTCAAGTGATCTTCCTACCTCAGCCTCCCTAGTAGCTGGGAGTACAGGCACACACAGCCATCCTGAGTTAACTTCTTTTTCTTGAGATGGAGTTTCACTCTTGTTGCCCAGGCTGCAGGGCAATGACCCAATCTCAGTTCATCACAACCTCTGTCTCCTGGGTTCAAGCTATTCTCCTACCTCAGCCTCCCAAGTAGCTGGGATTACAGGCATATACCACCATGCCCGGCTAAGTTTTGTATTTTTAATAGAGACAGGGTTTCTCCATGTTGGTCAGGCTGGTCTCAAACTCCCAACCTCAGTGATCCGCCCGCCTCGGCCTCCCAAAGTGCTGGGATGACAGGCGTGAGCCACCGCGCCCGGCCTCCAACCAAATCTCTTTTTATCGTCTCTAGAGAGTTTCATCTTCCTATGGTTGTAGCACAATCTGTTTAACCAGCTCCATACTGATGGAGGCTCCAAACCCTTAGATGGTTTTCATTTTTCACTCTTACAAACACTCACTGTCAATGTTTCTCAAACATGCACCACGGCATACATCTGAGAGCATATCGTTAGAGAAAACTGCTAGTAGCAGGACGCCAGGGATCAAAATCAAAAGTCGTTTAAAATATTTCACAGCTGGCCGGGCGCGGTGGCCCACACCTGTAATCCCAGCACTTTGGGAGGCTGAGGTGGGTGGATCATGAGGTCAGGAGATCGAGACCATCCTGACCAACATGGTGAAACCTTGTCTGTACTAAAAATATAAAAAATTAGCCAGACGTGATGGTGGGTGCCTGTAGTCCCAGCTACTTGGGAGACTGAGGCAGGAGAATGGCATGAACCTGGGAGGCGGAGCTTGCAGTGAGCCAAGATCATGCCAGTGCATTCCAACTGGGTGATAGAGCAAGACTCTGTCTCAAAAAAAAAAAAAAAAAAAATTCACCGCTACTGCCAAATTGCCCATAAACCAGTTCACATTCCCAGTAATAGTGCGTGAGATTGTTTCACCACACCCTCATCAGAACAGTTTTTGTTGTTGTTGTTGTTTCTGAGACGGAGTCTTGCTCTGTCACCCAGACTGGAGTGCAGTGGCGCGATCTTGGCTCACTGCAAGCTCCGCCTCCTGGGTTCACGCCATTGTCCTGCCTCAGCCTCCAGAGTAGCTGGGATTACAGGCAGGTGCCACCAAGCCCGGCTAATTTTTGTATTTTTTAGTAGAGATGGGGTTTCACTATGTCAGCCAGGCTGGTGTCAAACTCTTGACCTCGTGATCCGCCCACCTCCGGCTCCCAAAGCGCTGGGATTACAGGCCTGAGCCACTGCACCCGGCCTGGAGCAGGGTTTTATACAAAGCTTAGAACTTTTGCCTGCAATGTGGAAAATGGTATCACATGATTGTTTTCTAGACTATCAACTCCATTGCACTCATCTATATGCCCATCCTTATTTCATGCTTGGTGGGGTGTTTGGTTAGGTTTTTTTTTGTTTTAGAGACAGGGTCTCGCTCTGTCACCCACACCTGTAATCCCAGCTCTTTGGGATGCTGAGGCAGGTGGATCACTTGAGCCCAGGAGCTCAAAACCAGCCTGAGCAACATAGTAAGATCCTGTCTCTACAAAAAATAAAAATTAGCTGGGTGTGGTGGTGCACACCTGTAGTCCTAGCTACTCAGGAGGCAGAGGTGGGAGGATTGCTTGAGCCCAGGGAGGTTGAGGCTGTAGTGAGCCATGTTCATGCCACTGCCTGGGTGACAGGGTAAGACTCTGTAAAAATAAAAATAAAAAAAAAGAAAGAAAGAAAGAAAGAAAGAGGGAGGCGGGGAGGAAGGGAAGGGAGGATAGAGAAAAAGAGAGAGGGAAGAATAAAAGAAGAGAGAAAGAAAGAGAGGGAAGGGGAGGGCAGGAGAGGGAAGGGGAAGGGGAAGGTGACGGGAGATTTAGGCCGAGCACATGCCTGTATTTCCAGCTACTTAGGGGGCTGAAATGGGAGAATTGCTTGAGCCCAGGAGTTTGAAGCTGCAGTAAGATATGATCACACCACTGCACTCCAGACAGAGCAACAGACGGAGACCCTGTCGAGAGAGAGAGAGAGAGAGAGAGAGAGAGAGAGAGAGAGAGAGAGAGAGAGAGAGAGAGAGAGAGAGAGAGAGAGAGAAATATTTTATAATATTTTATTATTTTATGAAGTGAAAAGTACTAAGGTGCACTGGGGCACATATGATCACCCTTTTATCAATGAAAAACATTATATTATTATATATGGTAGTATATGTATCAATCTTTTTCCTTTTTATGGAAGGAAAAACAACAAATGGAAAACAGGTTGCTTCTGAGGTGGGGAACTGAGGGAAATGGAGGGAAGGACTGTATTATGTCCCCATCTGTAACCCTCACACTTGGTAACACATTCTATTTTAGAATGCTGATGTGGACAGGAGACATAGTAGGTCATTCTTTAGTTTCTTTATACTTCTTTACATTAAAGCAACAACATTATACTTAAACACAAAATTTAAAAAGTTACATTACCCCAAACTACATTCACCTATATTGCTAAATTAACCAGATTTTTTTGCAGTTCTTGGAAGCGTTTCTTGCCATTTCTGGACAAATATTTGTGCGTTATACAAAGCGTCCTTGTTTTGGAAGGTGGATTGCTGCCTGTGCTGGTTTGTTTGAAATTTTTTCTGGCACAGGCACGTCTGTGACTGAAAAACTCTACCATTGATTTTTGCAAAGTGCATGCCTTGTCACGCTCAGGTCCAATGACAAGTAAACTTCAGGCATGGCTGCTTTGGAAAAGCTCCAATCCCTGCATAATAGTTCTAGAAAAACAAGTGAATGTGGCAGGCACAGTGGCTCACGCCTATAATCCCAGCACTTTCGGAGACTGAGGTGGGTGGATCACCTTAGGTCAGGAGTTGGAGACCAGCCTGGCCAACATGGTGAAACCCCCGTCTCTACAAAAAATACAAAAATTAGCTGGGCATGATGGCATGTGCCTGTAATGCCAGCTACTTGGGAGGCTGAGGCAGGAGAATCACGTGAACCCGGGAGGCGGAGGTTGCAGTGACCAGAGACACGCCACTGCACTCCAGCCTGGGCGACAGAACGAGACTCAGTCTCAAAACAAAACAAAAAACCGCACACAACAAAAAATAAGCAAATGTGTAAAAAGTAAGGCTGTGGTCTTGTGCTATGGCGGATGAGTGCTGGGTGAATGTGAACAATTATTGATTATTTTATTTTATTTATTATTTTTTGAGATGGAGTCTTGCTCTGTCGCCCAGGCTGGCGTGCAGAGGCATGATCTCGGCTCACTGCAGCCTCCACCCCTGGGTTCAAGTGATTCTCGTGCCTCAGCCTCCCAAGTAGCTGGGATTACAGGCATGTGCCACCACGCCCAGCCAATTTTTTTGTATTTTTAGTGGAGGCAGGGTTTCTGTGTTGCCCAGGTTGGTCTCGAACTCCTGACCTCAGGTGATCTACTCTCCTCGGCCTCCCAAAGTGCTGGGATTACAGGTGTGAACCATCGTACCTAGCCCAGCCATTTAACTGTAAAAGTAAAACATCCCACCTCCTCTTTGTCCAGCTTCTGGAGTTTGACATATAAACGCAAGATGAGGGGCTAAAAAAGTGTTACCATATGAAAGTAACCCAGAAACTTTGAAATGCACAGTGGGGCAGGAATATGCCCTATCAGGCATTAAAATGCATTAAGAATCTATAATATTTCTGACAGTTTGGCGTCCCTAAATATGAGATTTTCAGTGTTGATGAAGGCAGCATTACAGGCCAGCAGATGAGACAAGGATCAAGTGGCCAAACATTTCTTTGGAGTGTGTTGGACTATTCCAATGTTCCTTTCATTGAGATAAATTCCAGATGGATGAAAGATGTAAGTGCAAAGCATGAAGACATCAAGGGCCTCCCCTGTATATGGTGACTGAATCTATGTTCTTAGAAGCAGGGAGAGTATTTTTCTTTCTTTTTTTTTTAGACAGAGTCTCGCTCTCTCTCCCAGTCTGGAGTGCAGTGGCGTGATCTTGGCTCACTGCAAGCTCCGCCTCCCGGGTTCATGCCATTCTCCTGCCTCAGCCTCCTGAGTAGCTGGGACTACAGGTGCCTGCCAATACACCTGGCTAATTTTTTATATTTTTTAGTGGAGACGGGGTTTCACCGTGTTAGCCAGGATGGTCTCTATCTCCTGACCTCATGATCCACCCGCCTCAGCCTGCCAAAGTGCTGGAATTACAGGCGTGAGCCACCACACCCGGCCAGAGAGTATTTCTCTACGCAGAAAAATATATCTCAGAAGCTATGAAGGACAAGTGTCATGCATTTGAAGTTTGTTTGTTTGTTTAATTGAGACAGTCTGGCTCTGTTGCCCAGGCTGGAGTGCAGGGGCGTGATCTCAGCTCACTGCAACCTTCACCTCCTGGATTCAAGCGATTCTCCTGCCTCAGCCTCCTGAGTAGCTGGGAGTACAGACACTGGCCATCATGTCCAGCTAATTTTTGTATTTTTAGTAGAGACGGGCTTTGTCATGTTGCTCAGGCTGGTCTTGAACTTCTGACCTCAGGTGATCCACCTACTTCGGCCTCCCCAAGTGCTGGGATTACAGGTGCAAGCCACTGTGCCCAGCCATGCATTTAAAGTTTAAAGTTTGTATGTGACCAAAAATAAACGTTAAAAAAGAAAACACAAAAAACCATGAATGTGTGTATTTGAACTAATTCCATTCATATGGTTTTATCCATTTTCAAAAATTTTAAATTATTGTTTTTTTGTTTGTTTTGTTTTTGAGACAAGGTCTCACATTGTAACCCAGGTTGGAGTGCTGTGGCATGATCTCAGCTCACTGCAACCTCCGCCTCCCAGGCTCAAGCAATCCTCCCACCTCAGCCTCCCAAGTAGCTGGGACCACAAGTGCGCCACCACGCCCAGCCAATTTTTTTTTTTTTCAGTAGAGACGGTGGTCTCACCATTTTACCCATCCTGGTCTCAAACTCCTGAGCTCAGGCAATCCACCCAACTCAGCCTCCCAAAATGTTAGGATTACAGGCGTGAGCTACTTCGCCCAGCCTTACTTACTGTATTTCTTTTTTGGATTTGGTAGGTTGTTCAATGAGTTAGTCTCCCTTTCTTTCCAGCGGTGTCATAGCTCAAGAGACCTAGTAATGGCATTTAGACAGCTGCCTGTTCTAATCCTGGTCACACAGATCTAGAAGGATTCAAAGTGGCCTGGTGGAGGATTTTTTAAATATTTCTGAGTGGAATTGCACAACTCTTATTTCTTATCACAAATAAGAAAACCACACGGGAAATACCCTGAACGCAGCACTGTGAAGCCACCTAGAACAGCAAACCCTTGTGTTCAAACTCATTAGACAATCACTTGTTGTTATAAAGCTCTCAGGTCACCACTGCTGGATGAACCCTTGGCAGATGCTCCTGTCATTTCTTGAAGCCTGAGGAATGGGAACCGTGGCAGCTGCCGGCTTGGACAATCTGACATGCTAGGACGTGCCCAGGCCTGGATCGGCAGATAGGGCTATGAATGGCTTATTCAGCGAGAGACTGGCAAGAGTAAATCAGGTTAAATGCAAGCTTTATACCAGACCCAGAGAAAAAAAAAAAAGAATGACTGTGGCTGTAACCTATAACATAGTCTTGGCTTCTAACAAATTTTATTTTTAGGTGGCAGTGGTTTTGTTTTTATTGAATAAAGAGCCATATAAAGATGAAAACAAGGCAGGGCGCGGTGGCTCACGCCTATAATGCCAGTACTTTGGGAGGCCGAGGCGGATGGATCACGAGGTCAGGAGATCAAGACCATCCTGGCCAACACTGTGAAACCCCATCTCTACTAAAAAAATACAAAAAGTTAGCCGGGTATGGTGGCGGGCGACTGTAGTCCCAGTTACTCAGGAGGCTGAGGCAGGAGAACGGCATGAACCTGGGAAGCAGAGCTTGCAGTGAGCCGAGATCGTGTCACCACTGCACTCCTGGGCGACAGAGCGAGACTCTGTCTAAAAAAAAAAAAAGATGAAAACAAGAAATGACGTACTGTCCCGCTGCCAAAATAGCCCACATAGACATTTTAAAATAAGATATGCAGAGTGTTAGACATTCCAGCTGTACCAAATTAGAAACGGAAAGTGCCCCGTCGGCTTCTCCCCAACCTCCCACAAAAGCCAAAGAAGGTTCTCATTTTCCTTCAAAAGAGAAACAATGTTATTGTATATTCCAGCATAGATCTCTCCATACGGACATATACATGCATGTATATATGCATATCTGTGTCTATGGGTGTGTGCATGAATTTGCATGTATGTCTATAATTCTGTGTCTAAGTGTATAATGTGTTTGTGTATATATGTGTGTAAATTTATGTATATGTTTGCTTTTATGTCTATGTAAATATATGTATGTACATATGTATATGTGTATATATCTGTGCATTTATGTATATATGCATGGATATATACATATGTACATAAGTATGTGTGTTGTATTTGTGTATGTGTGTATATATAAATGTGTATATGTTTGTGTATATATGTATGAGTGTGTGTATACACATATATATAAGTTTAAACAAAAGCAATTACAACTATTAAGACTTTGGGCCAGGCACGGTTGCTCACACCTGTAATCCCAGCACTCTGGGAGACCAAGGCAGGTGGATCACTTGAGGTCAGGAGTTTGAGACCAGCCTGGTCAACATGGTGAAACCTCGTCTCTACTAAAAATACAAAAAATTAGCCAGGTGTGGTGGCAGGTACCTGTAATCTCAGTTACTTGGGAGGCTGAAGCAGGAGAATCGCTTGAACTGGGAGGCGGAGGTTGCAGTGAGCCAAGATCGTGCCACTGTACATTGGCCTGGGCAACAGAGTGAGACTCCGTTTCAAAAAAAAAAAAAATGGCCGGGCGCGGTGGCTCACCCCTGTAATCCCAGCACTTTGGGAAGCTGAGGTAGGGCGGATCACGAGGTCAGGAGATCAAGACCACGGTGAAACCCCGTCTCTACTAAAAATACAAAAAATTAGCCAGGTGCGGTGGTGGACGCCTGTAGTCCCAGCTACTCAGGAGGCTGAGGCAGGAGAAGGGCGTGAACCCGGGAGGCGGAGCTTGCAGTGAGCCGAGATTGCGCCACTGCACTCCAGCCTGGCCGACAGAGCGAGACTCTGTCTCTAAATAAATAAATTAAATTAAAAGAAAAGACTTTGATGTGCTTCACATTTGCTTTTCTTGGGGAGAAGAAAGTCTTTTAAGACGAGTACCAAAACTAGAACAGAAAAGGAAATACAGCTACATATGACTTCATAAGAATACCTTTTGTATGGCAAAAAATAACCACAAAAAACTAAAGGACACATTTCAATTGGGGAAAATATTTTTTTTAACACTTATATCAAAGGGCCATGTTATCTCATTAATAAAATGAATATGCAAATGACTAAGAAAAAGTAATAATTCAATGGAAAAATGGGCTGAGGACTGGAAAGTCAGTTCCTTGAAAAAGATATACTAGCATTCAATAAACCTATGAAGAGATTCTCTGTTTTACTAATGTTCGGTAATACAAATTGAAATTTTTTTTTTCTTTTTTTTTTGAGACAAGATTTCACTCTGTTGCCCAGGTTGGACTGCAGTGGTGTGATCTCGGCTCATTGCAGTCCTGACTTCCAGGGTTCAAGTGGTCCTCCCACCTCAACCTCCCAAATAGCTGGGACCACAGGTGTGCACCACCATGTCCAGCTATTTTTTTTAAATAAATTTTTTGTAGAGACAGGGTATCACTTTGTTCCCCAGGCTGATCTTGAACTCCTAGGCTCAAGTAATGTCTCCCGCCTTGGCCTCCCAAAGTGTTGGGATTACAGGTGTGAACCACTGCACCTGACCAAAAGCCAAGTCTTAGCTGTGACCCGCAATACTCCATACAATTTGTGCCTCCTACATCTGTCACCTCTCCGACCTCACTTCCTCCCACTTCTCATCCCTCCAGCCACATTGACCGCTTTACTTTTTTCTTGAAAATTCCAGGTTCACTCCTGCCTCAGGACCTTTGCACTTGGTGAACCTTCTGCCTGGAAGGCGCTCCCTCGACATTCATAGGACTGGTTCCCCTGCCTCCTTCAGGCCTCTGCTGAAATATCATCCTTTCTCCGCAAGGCCTCCCTGACTCAGTCAACCAGTCCTATGATTCCCTGTTCTCTTTTTTTTTTTTTTTGAGACGGAGTCTCATTCTGTTGCCCAGGCTGGAGTGCAGAGGCGCAATCTCAGCTCACTGCAACCTCCACCTCCCAGGTTCAAGCAATTCTCCTGCCTTAGCCTCCTAAGTAGCTGGGATTACAGGCATGTGCCACCACGCCCGGCTAATATTTGTATCTTTAGCAGAGACAGGATTTCACCATGTTGGCCAGGCTGGTCTGGAATTCCTGACCTCAAGTGACCCGTCTTCCTTGGCCTCCCAAAGTGCTGGCATTACAGGCATGGGCCACCGAGCCTGGCCCAGTTCCCCTTTCTTGATATGTTTGCTTTTTAGCACTTACCAACATCTGACTTCCTGCCTTTTTTTTTTTTTTTTTTTTTCTTCTGAGACGGGGTCTTACTCTGTCACCCAGGCTGGAGTGCAGTGGCACAATCTCGGCTCACTGCAACCTCTGCCTCCCAGGTTCAAGCAATTCTCCTGCCTCAGCCTCCTGAGTAGCTAGGATTACAGGTGCATGCTGCCATGACCAGCTAATTCTTTGTATTTTAGTAGAGATGGGGTTTCACCATGTTGCCCAGGCTGGTTTGGAACTCCTGCGCTCAGGCGATCCGCCCACCTCAGCCTCCCAAAGTGCTGGGATTACAGGTGTGAGTCACTGTGCCCAGTGATTTCTTTTGTTTATTGTCTTTCTCCCTCTCTAGATTGAAAGTTCCCTGAGGACCGAGGACCCCAGTGTTTACCTGTCTTTTTCATGCTGAATCTCCAGCAGTAACAGTGCCTGGAACATAATAGATGCTCAATAAATATTTGTTGGACAAACGAATACTTTGCCTACACTTTTGAAACTGACCCAATAGTCCCATAGATAGTTTTTTGGATAAACAGAGAAATAGACCCTTCTGGTCTTTAAGCTTGAGACTTAATTTGTTTTATCTGAGTTCCTTTCACTTTCAGGCCTCTCAAAAACAAAAAGTATCAAAGAACTGAAACTCACCAGATCCTCACATCCGGACAAGGAGATAATGGACCTCTCATTCATGATGATTGCTTCCCTGCCGCTCCCTAGTTCCTGTTTTCTTACACATTGTTACATTTCTTCCCTGCTATATAAACTCCTGATTTTAGCTGGTCAAAGAGATGGATTTGAGATTGAACCATCTCCTCGCTGGCAGCACCCAATTAAAGCCTTCTGCCTTTATTGGCTTTCTGTGCTGTGAGCAACATGACCTAGACCAAACCCCTGGTGTTTGGGTAACACTTTGAAGATAATGATAGCTAATACTGGTCAAGCACTTGCTGGGTGCCAGCCACCATCCTAAACACTTGGTGTATCCATGTGGAATATCCTCAGTAAAACGCTGCAGGAATTCAGTTATCACAGATTCACAGATTTAGAAACAGAGGCCCCAGGAGATAAAGAAACTTATGGTATGGGGCCGGGCACAGTGGCTCACGCCTGTAATTCCAGCACTTTGGGAGGCTGAGGCGGGCAGATCACCTGAGGTCGGGAGTTTGAGACCAGCCTGATCAACATGGTGAAACCCCGTCTCTACTAAAATACAAAAAATTAGCCAGGCATGGTGGTGGGTGCCTGTAGTCCCAGCTACTTGGGAGGCTGAGGCAGGAGAATCGCTTGAACCTGGGAGGCAGAGGTTACAGTCAACCAACATCGCCCCATTGCTCTCCAGCCTGGCAACAGAGTGACACTCTGTCTCAAAAAAAAAGAAAAAGAAAAAAAAAAAAGAAATTTGCTGTCTCAAGCTTCTGTCACTGTAACAAATTACCATAAATGGATTGACTTAAGGCAACACAAAGTTTATTGTTTGCCAGTTCTGGAGGTTACAAGTCTGAATGGATCAGCAGGACCATGTTCCTTTGGAGGCTCCAGGGAAGAGTCCGTGTCCTCACGTTTTCCAGCGTACAGGGGCCGCGTGCGTTCTTGGCTTGAGGCTGTTTCTTGCATCACTCCAAACCCAAACGTGCTTCCATTGGCACGTTTCCTTCTCCGATTCTGACCCTCTCGTCTCCCTCTTTTCTTTTAATATTTTATTTATTTATTTGTGTATTTATTTATTTAGACAGAGTCTTGCTGTGTTGCCCAGGGCAATCTTGGCTCACTGCAATCTCCACCTCCCAAGTTCAGGCGATTCTCCTGCCTCAGCCTCCTGAGTAGCTGGTACTGTAGGCACCTGCCACCACGCCTCGCTAATTTTTGTATTTTTAGTAGAGATGGGGTTCCGCCATGTTGCCCAGGCTGGTCTTGAACTCCTGAGCTCAGGCAATCCACCCACCTCAGCCTTCCCAAAGTGCTGAGATTATAGGCGTGAGCCACGGCAACCGGCCCTTTTTTATTTTTTGAGGCAGGGTCTTGCTCTGTTGCCCAGGCTGGAGTGCAGTGGCATGATCTTGGCTCACTGCAACCTCGACCTCCCGGGTTCACCCAGTCTTCCCACCTCAGCTCCGGAGTAGCTGGGACTACAGGCATGCACCATCACGCCTGGTTAATTTCTTAAAAAAATTTTTTTGGCCGGGCGCGGTGGCTCAAGCCTGTAATCCCAGCACTTTGGGAGGCCGAGACGGGCGGATCACGAGGTCAGGAGATCGAGACCATCCTGGCTAACACGGTGAAACCCCGTCTCTACTAAAAAATACAAAAAACTAGCCGGGCGAGGTGGCGGGCGCCTGTAGTCCCAGCTACTTGGGAGGCTGAGGCAGGAGAATGGCGTAAACCCGGGAGGCGGAGCTTGCAGTGAGCCGAGATCGCGCCACTGCACTCCAGCCTGGGTGACAGAGCCAGACTCCGTCTCAAAAAAAAAAAAAAAAAAAAAAATTTTTTTAGGCCAGGTGCGGTGGCTCGCGCCTGTAATCCCAGCACTTTGAGAGGCCGAGGTGGGCGGATCACGAGGTCAGGAGATTGAGACCATCTTGGCTAACACGGTGAAATCCTGTGTCTACTAAAAATACAAGAATTAGCTGGGCATGGTGGCGGGCACCTGTAGTCCCAGCTACTCGGGAGGCTGAGGCAGGAGAATGGCATAAACTGGGAAATGGAGCTTGCAGTGAGCCGAGATCACGCCACTGCACGCCAGCCTGGGCGACAGAGCAAGACTCTGTCTCAAAAAAAAAAAAAAAAAGAAAAATTTGTAAAGATGGGGGTTTCACTATGTTGACCAGGATGGTCTTGAACTCCTGAGCTCAAGCAATCCTCCTGCCTTGGCCTCCTAAAATGTCATTATAGGTGTGAGCCACGGAGCTTGGCCTTCTTTATAAAGACCTTTGTAATGAATTAGGCCCACCCAGATAATTCAGGATCATCTTCCAAGTCCCTTTTGCCACATGAGGTCACCTATTTACAGGTTCCAGGGCTTAGGAGGTGGTCGTCTTTGAGGACCATTATTCAGCCCCCAAATCATGGGGTGGAGACGGTGCCCATGACAGGCCCTGTGGGCTCTGGTGCCCAAAGCCAAACTCCAGCCCAGCTTCAGAGGCCCTGCGAGTTCTGGACATTGCTTTCCCTCCAGGCCGCCAGCTCCCCACCCTTGCCTCTGGGCTCCAGTTCCTGGAAGGTAACTCATTTCCTTTGGCCATGGCCTGGCAACAGGCTTCCAGGCCCTTCCCTCCCCCGCAGCCTGGCCTGGCCATGCTGGGTTCCCGGAGTTCAGCTTACAGGGACCAGGTGGCCAGTTGGAAGGGCAGACAGGCCACCTAGCACCAGATTCCAGGACCCCGAGAGAACCGGGGAACCAGAGTGCCTGGGGATTTGCAGACGGACTGTGAACTGGGCTGCACTTAACTTTCCCCCTCCCAGGCAAAAGCCATTTCCTCCCACGAAGCAGGAAAAATCTCAGCCAGCCTCTGGGATTTCACTGAAAACCCAGCACCACAAACCTCAAATATGGAGCCCTCCTGTTTTTCTAATAAATTTTTTTATCCAAGACGGCAGCTTCTGACTCTCCTCTCTATTCAAGACTCCCAGTGCCCCCAACCAGCCTGAAGCCTCAACCGCTGATCTTCCATCTAAAAATAAAACACATCTGCACAATAAAATGTCATTTATCAAGAAAAGAGCACAAAGGACTGGGTGCTGTGGCTCGCGCCTGTAATCCCAGCACTTTGGGAGGCTGAGGCTGGAGGATCTCTTGAGGCCAAGAGTTTGAGACCAGCCTGGGCAACATGGGGAAAGCCCATCTCTACTAAAACTACAAAAAAATTAGCCAGGCATGGTAGTGCAAGCCTGTGATCCCGGCTACTTGGGAGGCTGGGGCAGGAGGATCGCTTGAGCCCAGGAGGATCACTTGAGCCCAGGAGGTCAAGCACAGAGAAGTGTTATAGAGTAGTGTTCAAGAGTGTGAGTTCTGCTGCCCGATTGCCCACCTTTAAGCAGCCCTGCCTCTTACCAGCTGTGTGACTTTGCAGAAGGTGATTGCCCATTGCCCTCTGTGTCTGCTTCCTTATTTGTAAGATGGGGATGAGAATATAACAGCAGCTACCTCAAAGGCTTTTCATGCAAATGAAGTATTTGCAAAGTGCTTGGAACAGGGTCAGGCACATAGTAAGCATCAGATACATTTTTGTTAAATAATAAAATAAAATTTGTTTCCTTAGCTTCTTACCAGGAAATCTGCATTTGCTGTGTGTGCACTTGTCCTTCTCTCCTGCCCCTTGGAGGAAGTTTCTGTGCTTCCTATTGAAAGCCAGTGCTGTGGCCGGGCACGGTGGCTGACGCCTGTGATCCCAGTACTTTGGGAGGCCGAGGCGGGTGGATCACTTGAGGCTGGGAGTTCGAGACCAGCCTGGCCAACGTGGTGAAAACCTGTCTCTACTAAAAATACAAAAACTAACGGGGCGTGGTGGCGGGTGCCTGTAATTCCAGCTACTTGGGAGGCTGAGGCAAGAGAATCACTTGAACCAGGGAGGCCGAGGTTGTGGTGAGCCAAGATCGGGACATTGCACTCCACCCTGGGCAACAAGAGTGAAACTCTGTCTCAAAAACAAAAAAGAAAATAAAACAAAAAAAAATTACAAGTTTTTTTTTTTTTTTAAAGCTCATCAGCTATTGTTAGTGTTAGTGTATTTTATGTGTGTCCCAAGATGATTCTTCTTCCAATGTGACCCAGGGAAGCCAAAAGATTGGACACCTCTGGCCTAAAGGATCTTACCCAGCTCTATGGCTTAAGATATTTCCCATGTGCCAATGGCTTCTAAATTTCTCTCTCCACTCCATCTCTGAACTCCAGGCTCACATATCTAACTCGGCTTGGAAGCCTACAAGGCATATCAAATTTACCACATTCAAAATGGAAATCCCCACTCCCAAGTTCATTTGCCCCAGAGCTTCCTCATCTCAGTGAATGGACCCGCCATCATTCTAATAGTTCAAGCCCAAAGCTGAGTCAATTAAAAAACAAAACAAAACAACAACAAACAAACAAAAAACAAGAAGAAACAACCGAGTGCGATTAGCTCATGTCTGTAATCCCAGTCCTTTGGGAGGCCGAGACAGGCGGATCACCTGGGGTTGGGAGTTCAAGACCAGCCTGGCCAACATGGCGAAACCCCGTCGTGGTGGCTCACGCCTATAATCCCAGCTACCCAGGAGTCTGAGGCAGGAGAATCGCTTGAACCTGGGGTGGCGGAGGTTGCGGTGAGCTGAGATTGCGCCATTGCACCCTAGCCTGGGCAACAAGAGGGAAACTCCATCTGAAAAAAAAATTTTTTTATTGAGGCGAAGTTCACATAATATAAAATGAACCATTTAGAAGTGTACACAACTGGGCAAGGTGGTTCACACCACCAGCACTTTGTAATTCCAGCACTTTGGAAAACCAAGGCAGGAGGATCACTTGAGCCCAGGAGTTCAAGACCAGCCGGGGCAACATGGTGGGACCCTGTCTCTACAAAAACTTTAAAACTTAGCCAGCTGTGGTGACGTGAGCCTGTAGTCCCAGCTACTCAGGAGGCTGAAGTGGGAGGATCGCTTGAGCCTGGGAAGTGGAGGCTGCAGTGAGCCATGAGTGCGCCACTGTACTCCAGCCTGGGTAACAGTGAGACCTTCCTTCAAAAAAAAAAAAAAGTGGTTTTCAGTACATTCACAGTGTTGTATAAGCATTGCTTCTACTTAGTTCCAAGACATTTTCACCTTCCATCTCTCTCTCAGTCCCTGGCACCACTAATTTACTACACGTTTTTTGTTGTTGTTGTTGTTATTGTTGTTGTTATTATTGTTGTTTTCTTTTTGAGATGAAGTCTCACTCTATCGCCCAGGCTGGAGTGCAGTGGTGCAATCTCAGCTCACTGCAAGCTCCTCCTCCCAGGTTCACGCCATTCTCCTGCCTCAGCCTCCCGAGTAGCTGGGACTACAGGCGCATGCCACCACGCCCAGCTAATTTTTTGTATTTTTAGTAGAGACAGGGTTTTAATGTGTTGGCCAGGCTGGTCTCGAACTCCTGGCCTCAAGTGATCTGCCTGCCTCGGCCTCCCAAAGTGCTGGGATTACAGGTGTGAGCCACCACGCCTGGCCTAGTGCTGCCTTAGGACCCACGAGTCCAACCCCCAGTCAGAGGCCACATGCTCTGATCCCCTGTGTGGGTGAAGAGCCCATGGGGTTGGGAACACGTGCTTCCTTGGAGCCCCCACCTCCCCTTCTGGGCCATGCTCTGGTACCAGGGCCCAGAATTCCCTGCTGAAGTGACCTGAACCACTTCTGGGGCATGTGCAGGCATCTTCCTTGGCTGGACAGCACCATTGCTGCGCATATCTCCAGGCTCAGCGGATGGCCCGGGACCCGGCATTGGAGTTGAGCGGGAATGGAGCATGGAGGTGCCTGCCGGGACATCTATCACATGCACACCAAGACCCTCACTGGGTGCAACAGGGCCAGGTGGTGTAGACATTTCTTGTGGCTACTATAACAAATTTCTACAATCTTAGTGGCTTCAAAGAACATATTTTTTAAAAATTATTTTTATAGTTATGGAGGTCAGAAATCCAAAAATAAGTTTTATGGGACTATATTAGGGTTCTCCAGAGGGACAGAACTAATAGGATATTAGTCGATATAAAGGGAGTTTACTTTATTTTTGTTTAAATTTATTTATATTTGTTTATTTATTTTTTATTTTTTAATTTTTTCTGAGACAGAATCTCACTCTGTCACCCTGGCTGGAGTGCAGTGGCACAATCTCAGCTCACTGTAACCTCCACCTCCCAGGTTCAAGCAATTCTCCTGCCTCAGCCTCCCGAGTAGCTGAGACTACAGGCACATGCCACCACACCCGGTTAATTTTGTATTTTTAGTAGAGACGTGGTTTCACCATGTTGGCCAGGATGGTCTCGATCTCTTGACCTCATGATCCACCCACTTCGGCCTCCCATATAGCTTTCCATAGCTATCTAACAAACCACTACAAAACTTAGTGGCTTAACAATGGCATTATTTTGCTCAAAAATATGCAATCTGAGCAGGGCTTACTGGGGATAGCTCATCCCAGCTCCACTCAGCATGAGGTGGGGGGACTTGGCTGCGGGCTGAAACCATTGGAAGGCTCACTCACTCATCACATGTCTGGTGATTGATGCTGGCTGGCAGCTGGGACCTCAGCTGGGACGGGGCATAGAACCTCTGCACATGGCCTCTCCATGTGGCTTGGGCTTCCTGAGAGCATGGTGGCTGGGTAGCATGGGTACTTATCCCTAGCATGACCTAACTGTGGAAATCACACAGTGTCACTTCTGCCACATTCTGTTTGTTACAAGTGGGTTGGTAAGGTTGGCCTATTCTGAAGGTGTGGGAAATTAATTAGTCTCTGCCTTTTGATGAGAGAAATGTCAAAGAATTTTCAGACGTTTAAAAAACCACCAAAGGGCTGAGTGTGCTGGTTCATGCCTGTAATCCCAACACTTTGGGAAGCCGAGGCAGGAAGATCGCTTGAGCCAAGGAGTTTGAGATCAGCCTGGGCAACATGGCAAAACCCTGTCTCTACTAAAAATACACACACAAAAAAAATTAGCTGGGCGAGGTGGTGCTTCTCTGCAGTCCCAGCCACTCACAAGGCTGAGGTGGCCATGAGAATCACCCAGGCCAGGAGGTCGAGGCTGCAGTGAGCCATGATCATGCCAGGCCTGGGCGACAGGAGTGAGACCCTGTATCTAAATAAATACATAAACCACCAAAGGTTTGAACATGGCTGCATAGTCTGGGTAACCTACCCTTACCTGAATTTTCCCAAAAGGCTGATTTAATTGTAACATGCTATTGACCTGTAAGGCACGGTGGCTCACATTTGTAATCCCAGCATTTTGGGAGGCCAAAGTGGGCAGATTACTTGAGGTCAGGAGTTCGAGATCAGCCTGACCAACATGGTGAAACCCCGTGTCTACTACAAATACAAAAATTAGCCAGGCATGGTGGCACACACCTGTAATCCCACCTACCAGGGAGGCTGAGGCGGGATAATTGCTTGAACTTGAGAGGCAGAGGTTGCAGTGAGCCGAGATCACGCCACTGCACTCCAGCCTGTGCAACAGAGCGAGACTCTGTCTCAAAAACAAAACCCAGGCCGGGGCACAGTGGTTCACGCCTGTAATCCCAGCACTTTAAGAGGCTGAGGCGGGTGGATCACAAGGTCAGGAGATCGAGACCATCCTGGCTAACACGGTGAAACTCCGTCTCTACTAAAAATACAAAAAATTAGCCAGGTGTGGTGGCGGGCGCCTATAGTCCCGGCTACTTGGGAGGTTGAGGCAGGAGAATGGCGTGAACCTGGGAGGCAGAGCTTGCAGTGAGCCGAGATCGCGCCACTGCACTCCATCTTGGGCAACGGAGCGAGACTCTGTCTCAAACAATAACAACAACAACAACAAACAAAAAACAAATATGCTATTGAGCAGAATATAAGGCTCTTCAGAATGCATGTCAATGCCTATAATATGATTGTTGTTTTTACGTTTATTGGAATGAGGACTAGAACAGTCAGAGAAGCTTCCTGTCGAAAGCTTAGCTCCCAAGATGCCTCCAAGCCTGAGAAAAAGTCATGGTATAGCACCTTTGGGTATAATTGTTTTGGAGCGGAGAATGATAGGCAAAGAATTTCAAGGATGGACAGAGGCCCCAGGCCCTATGCCAGGAAGCAAAAACCTTGAGTGATGGGCTCAGATTCAAGGAACATGACTCATGTAATTATACAGGAAAAAGGAAGAAGAGTATGAACCTTAGAAAGAAGGAATTGTGTCTATTCTGCAGAGCTGATGTTGTTACTGATAGAGGGTCTTGACTGCAAGTTGTCTAGGTTACTGGTGTTTTGAACAAATAATTGGACAAAACGCACAGCAAAGCAAGGAAAGCAGAGATTTATCAAAAGTGAAAGTACACACCACAGTGTGGGAGCAGGCCCCAGCAGCTGCTCAGGGGCCCCAGATACAGAATCTTCTGAGGTCCAAATACCTCCTAGAGGTTTCCCATTGGCCACTTATTTTTATTTATTTATTTATTTTCAGATGGAGTCTCACTCTTGTCTTCCAGGCTGGAGTGCAATGGTGCGATCTTGGCTCACTGCAACCTCCGCCTCCCGGGTTCAAGCGATTCTCCTGCCTCAGCCTCCCAAGTAGCTGGGATTACAGGTGTCTGCTACCACACCTGGCTTACTTTTGTATATTTTTTAGTAGAGCCGGGGTTTCACCATGTTGGCCAGACTGGTCTTGAATTCCTGACCTCAGGTGATCCGCCGGCCTAGGCCTCCTAAAGTGCTGGGATTACAGGCGTGAGCCACTGCACCTGGCCCTCCCATTGGCCACTTGGTGTTCACCCCATGTAAATGAAGTGGTAGTCCGCAATCAGTCTGATTGGTTAAACAACCAATGAGAGGCTAAAATGAAGTTACAAAGTTGCACTTCTATGCCAACAAAGACCTGGCCCGCAATCAGTCTGATTGGTTGTGGACAGCAACCAATCAGAGGCTGAAGTGAAGTTAGGAAGTTACACTCCTATGCTTTCTGCAACCAATCAGAGGTACCTTCAATTTCTCATCGGCCCGCAGAAAAGGTTGGGGTTTGCAGGAGTTTCCTCTGGTCCTTTTGTTACTTAAGCGTGGAAGATTGAGGTTTTTCTTTCGATGTAGTTCTAGAAGTCAGGGTGAATCAGCCTTAGGTTCCCTGCCTCCAGGCCCTATTCTCCTGCCTCAATGTGATTGTATACTTTGAAAGAGAATCAACCCATAAACTATTGGAAGAAATGAGAATTGAGCAAGGGGACTCTGAGATTGCAAAATTAATATCCTCAGCCTAAACAAGTGCCAGTATACAGAAAACTGGCTTAGAAAACAAGCAGAAGAACATTGCATTTACTCAAGCAAGAATTAAAAGATAACAAAAATATCTTGGAATGAGCTTATCAAAAGTGGCACAGGATCTAGTTCAATAAGTTTGAAACTGCTGCTAGGGCTGAGCATACAAGATTTGAATATTTGGGAAGATCCAGTATTAAAGAGTTGAACCTCGTTTCCCCCCAGATCTATGAATTTAATCTAGACCTATTTAAAACACTGAAAGGCTCTTTTAAAGTTAGCCAGGTTGATTCTGAGCTTCAAAAGAAAAAAAATGTGAACAGATCCAGAGCATTTCTGAAAAAGTAAGAGGCAACCAGCCCTTTTGCATTTGAAAACTGATAATAAAAGTATAGCTTTCAAACAGTCTGGGGCTGGCCCATAAATGGACAGACAACTGGTTAAAAGGGACAGATTAGAAGGGCCAGAAACACATACGGGAATTTACATCTTTTTTTTTGTTTTTTTTTTTCCTGAGATGGAGTCCGGCTTGTTGCCCAGGCTGGAGTGCAGTGGCACGATCTCGGCTCACTGCAAGCTCTGCCTCCCGAGTTCAAGCTATTCTCCTGCCTCAGCCTCCCAAGTAGCCAGGATTACAGGCGTGCGCCACCATGCCTGGCTAATTTTATGTATTTTTAGTAGAGACGAGGTTTCACTGTGTTAGCCAGGATGGTCTCGATGTCCTGACCTTGTGATCCGCCTACCTCGGCCTCCCAAAGTGCTGGGATTACAGGCATGAGCCACCACGCCTGGCTGGTAATTTACATCTTAACAGTGGAATTTCATATCATTGAAAACGAGATGGACTTTTCTCCATAAAACTAAGACACCCAATAGGCATCTGGAAAGGTATAAAATTAGAGGTAGATTGGAGATTTATTATTTATTTATTTATTTTTGGGGAGAGTCTCACTCTGTTGCTCAGGCTGGAGTGCAGTGGCATCATCTTGGCTCACTGCAACCTCCACCTCCTGGGTTCAAGCGATTCTCCTGCCTCAGCCTCCCAAGTAGCTGGGATTACCGGCGTGCGCCACCATCTCCAGCCTAGATTGCAGATTTAAATGTCAAAAACGACACTTTAGGCAGGGCGTGGTGGTTCATGCCTGTAATCCCAGCACTTAGAGAGGCTGAGGCAAATGTATCACCTGAGGTCAGGAGTTCCGTGACCAGCCTGGGCAACATGTTGAGACCCCATCTCTACTAAAAATACAAAAATTAGCTGGGTGTGGTGGTGTGCTCCTGTAATTCCAGCTACTTGGGAGACTGAGGCAGGAGAATTGCTTGAACCCAGGAGGCAGAGGTTGCAGTGAGCTGAGATCATGCCACTGCACTCCAGCCTGGGTGACAGAGTGAGACTCAGTCTCAAAAAAAAAAAAAAAAAAAAAAAAAAAAAAAAAAAAAAAAGTTCGTAACTCATGTAAGTTATGAGTGGCTAAATTCCTGGCATTACATTTTATTTGTATTAATATATATTGGGCTCGCTGTTAATACAAGGTTTGGAACAGAGCCAGAGTTAAATGTATAAATATATGTATTTGCTGTGTGAAGGATTAATTGTTCCTTTTCAACTCTCGGAAACCTACATCCTCCTACTCCAACATCGTTCGTGACTGGCCAACTCCTATAACGCCCTGGCCCTCAGTTACCTCATCAAACCTCCCCACCTTCGGTGTTCCATCTCACCCAGAGAAAAGTCCCAAGTCCCCACCAGGAACTCTGAGGTCTTGTAAGATCTGGCTGTCACCTCCTCTCTCGCGTGGCCTGCTTTTCCTTGGACTTTCTTCTCAATACTCCCTTGCTCCCTCTGCTGCCAGGCACCACTGGTTTCTGCTGTTCTTCAAATACACCAGGCAGGCTCCAGCCTCAGGGCCTTTGCACTGACTGTTCTTTTCTTTTCTTTCTTTTTTTTTTTTTTTTGAGACGGAGTCTTGCTCTGTCGCCTAGGATGGAGTGCAGTGGCGCGATCTCGGCTCACTGCAAGCTCTGCCTCCCAGGTTCACACCACTCTCCTGCCTCAGTCTCCTGAGTAGCTGGGGCTACAGGTGCCCGCCACCACGCCCGGCTAATTTTTTATATTTTTAGTAGAGATGGGATTTCACCATGTTAGCCAGGATGGTCTCGATCTCCTAACCTCATGATCTGCCTGCCTCAGCCTCCCACAGTGTTGGGATTACAGGCGTTAGCCACCACGCCTGGCCCTCTCTCTCTCTTTTTAATTTAATTTAATTTTTTCTTTTGAGATAGGATCTCACTCTGTCTCCCAGGCTGGAGTGCAGTGGTATAATCGTAGCTCACTGCAGACTTGAACTCCCAGGCTCCAGGGACCCTTCCACCTCAGCTTCCCGAGTACCTGGGACCACAGATGTGTGCCACCACACCCGGCTATTTTATTTATTTATTTATTTTTTATTTTTTAAGAGATGGGGGTCTCACTTTGTTGCCCACACTGATCTCAAACTCCTGGGCTCAAGCAATCCCCCTTGGCCTCCTAAAGTGTTGGGATCACAGGTGTGAGTCCTGGCATCTGGCCCTTCTCTGTCTTTGCTGCTTTATTTTTCCCTGTAACCACTCCTGATCACCACATGACATATTATATATCTTATTTATTTGTCCCTGCTGTGTCGGCCCAATAAGAGTGTCAGCTTTTGGAAATCAGGGGATTTTGTCCATCTCATTCATTGCTCTATCCCCAGAGCCTAGACTCCAACTAACAAGTAACTTAGCCAAGGCTGGGCACAGTGGATCACACCTGCAATCCAGTACTTTGGGAGGCTGAGGCGAGTGGATCACTTGAGGTCAGGAGTTCAAGACCAGCCTGGCCAACATGGTGAAACCTCCTCTCTACCAAAAATACAAAAATTAGCCAGGCATAGTGGCAGGGACCTGTAATTCCAGCTACTCGGGAGGCTGAGGCAGGAGAATCGCTTGAACCTGGGAGGTGGAGGTTGCAGTGAGCTTAGATCATGCTATTGCACTCCAGCCTGGGTGACAGAGCGAGGCTCCATCTCAAAAAAAAAAAAAAAAAAAATCTCATTTGGCCAGGCACAGTGGCTCATACCTGTAATCCCAGAACTTTGGGAGACTGAGCCAGGAGGATTGCTTGAGCTCAGGAGTTTGAGACCAGCCTGGGCTACAGAGCGAGACTCTGTCTCTACAAAAAAAAAAAAAAAAACCAACTTAAGTTAGCTAGGTGTAGTGGCATGCTGCTATAGTCCCGGTTACTCAGGAGACTGAGGTGGGAAGATTGCTTGAGCCTGGGAGGTTGAGGCTGCAGTGAGCTATGATTGTGCCACTGCATTCCAGCCTGGGCAACAGAGTCCCTGGGCAACAAGACCCTATCTCAAAAAAAAAAAAAAAAATCTTACTAGATGTGTGGCCCCAGGTAAGTGATTTAACCTCTCTGGTCCTCAGTTTTCCTGACTATAAGATACAGGAACTATTCAATAAATACTTGTTGAATGAATAAATGATTGAATCAATAAAACATCTATATCATGAACTGTTGTAAAAATTAGACGACTTAGTACACATAGAAGGCTTAGAATATTGTAGTATGCCCTATGCAAAAGTTAGCAGTTATTACTTTTTAAACTAGTATTATTTTGTGGTTACTATACGCATTCATCAAGATTTCTCTCAAATGTCACTTCCTGCGGGAAGCCTTCCCAGATGAGACCAGACAGATGAATTCCTTTATGGAGAATTAATCAGAGACATTGAAGGATAAATTAATAAAAAGATTACTGACACAGTAATGATGTCAGTCAGGCATCTCAGGGCCTCCAAAGGACTTTATAGAGTTCTCTCTTTAAACTCTAGCAAAACATGTTCCAGGAAAACTAAGCCCACTTGATATATTCTGTATTCTACACCCCACACCAGGATCAGAACACGTCTTCGTGGTAATTACAGGGCTTGTCTCCCTGCCTGTAAACAGACTGAGCTAGCCTGTCGTAACCGCTGGACTGAGCTCCTCAAAGCAGAGCCTGTCTCTCACTCAAGTATGCCCAGCATGTTACCCAAGCCTAGAACAAGGACACTTCTCAGTAAATCCTGGTGGATCAAATAAATGAACCATTCTCTTCCCTTGCTTCTCAATTTGGAACATGCATAAGCCCAGGGATATGCAGTGGAGTGTCAAGGATTCATAAACTCGTGGCAAATATTTTGGATCGCCAATTTTACTTCATCTTTGGAAGGAAAACTCATCTTTGTATTAAAATGGTCATGCCACGGAGTCGAATGTGAATTTTTTTTTTTTTTTTTAACAGAGTCTTACTCTGTCGCCCAGGCTGGAATGCAGTGGCGTGATCTCAGCTCACTGCAACCTCCACCTGCCAGGTTCAAGTGATTCTCCTGCCTCAGCCTCCCAAGTAGCTGGGATTACTGGTGCATGCCACCACACCTGGCTAATTTTTGTATCTTTACCGGAGATGGGATGTCGTCCTGTTGGCCAGGTTGGTCTCGAACTCCTGACTTCAGGCAATCCGCCCGCCTCGGCCTCCCAAAGTGCTGGGATTACAGGTGTAGGCCACCATGACTGGTTTGAATGCAAAATTTTTTTTTTTTTTAGACGGAGTCTCACTCTGTAGCCAGGCTAGAGTGCAGTGGTGTGATCCCAGCTCACTGCAACCTTCCCCTCCCAGGTTCAAGCAATTCTCTTGCCTCAGCCTCCGCAGTAGCTGGGACTACAGGCATGGGCCACCATGCCCAGCTAATTTTTGTGTTTTTAGTAGAGACGGGGTTTCACCATGTTAGCCAGGATGGTCTTGATCTCTTGACCTTGTGATCCACCTGCCCTGGCCTCCCAAAGTACTGGGATTACAGGTGTGAGCCACTGTGCCGGGCTCAAATGCAGATTTTTTTAATGAGAAAATTAGACGTAAAAGAAATCTCTGTGGAAGAGCTGGTTCCTAATACCCCTAAATGAGAGGGCACATTTCCCTTGTTTTCTCTCTACTGGGAAATCTGAAAAGTAATATGTTAGTTCCACTGATGTTTGTAAAGAAAGAGTCATGATTGTTGAGGATCAATCAGTGTTAAACAGAAGGTCTGCTATGAGCCACGTAGGATAAGAAACATTATGTGATTGGATCTTAGACAATTGTGGATGAATCTGGGGAGGTGAGGACCCAGAGAGGGATGGTGGTCAAAACTAAAATGAGATAAAGTATCATCTCACCCCAGTTAAAATAGCTTATATCCGGCCAGACGCAGTGGCTCACGCCTGTCATCTCAGCACTTTGGGAGGCCGAGGCGAGCGGATCACCTGAGGTCGGGAGTTCGTGACCAGCCTGACCAACATGGAGAAACGCCATCTCTACCAAAAATACAAAAAAATTAGCCGGGCATGGTGGCACATGCCTGTAATCCCAGCTACTCGGGAGGCTGAGGCAGGAGAATCGCTTGAACCTGGGAGGCAGAGGTTGCAGTGAGCCAAGATTGTGCCACTGCACTCCAGCCTGGGTAACAAGAGTGAAACTCCTTCTCAAAAAAAAAAAAAAAAAAAAAAAAAGGCTTACTTCCAAAAGACAGGAAAGAACAAATGCTGGTGGAGAAAAGGGAACCCTCATACTCTGTTGGTGGGAATGTAAATTAGTGAAACCACTATAGAGAATCATTTGGAGGTTCTTCAAAACTAAAAATTAAGCTAAAAATTGATCCTGACATCCCACTGCTGGGTATATACCCAAAAGAAAGGAAATCAGTAGATTAAGGAGATCTCTGCATTCCCATGTTCGTTGCAGCACTGTCCACGACCACCAAGATTTGGAAACAACCTGAGTGTCCATCAACAGAAGAATGGATACAGAAAATGTGGTGCTTATACACAATGGAGTACTATTCAGCCATTAAAAAGAATGAGATCCTGCCATTTGCAAAAACATGGATGGAACTGGAGGTCATTGTGTTAAGTGAAATAAGCCAGGCACAGAAAGACAAACGGCATGTTCTCATGTATTTGTGGCAATTAAAATAATCAAAATCATTGAATGAGAATGAACATGGTGGCTCACGCCTGTAATCCCAGCACTCTGGGAGGCCGAGAAGGGCGGATCACTTGAGGTCAGGAGTTCCAGACCAGCCTGGCTGACATGGTGAAACCCCGTCTCTACTAAAAATACAAAAATTAGCCAGGCATGGTGGCGCATGCCTGTAATCCCAGCTGCTAGGGAGGTTGAGGCAGGAGAATCACTTGAACCTGGGAGGCAGAGGTTGTGGTGAGCCGAGATCGCGCCATTACACTCCAGCCTGGGTGACACAGTGAGACTCCATCTCAAAACAAAACAAAACAAAACAAACAGCTGAACATATAGAGAGAAGATTACCAGAGGCTGGGAAGGGTTGTGAGGGGGATGGATGGGGGAGGTGGGGATGGTTAATGGGTACAACACACAACACAAATAGAAAGAATGAATAAGACATACTATTTGATAGCACAACAGGATGACTATTGTTAATAATAATAGTACATTTCAAAATACCTAAATGAATGTAATTGGATTGTTTATAACACAAAAGATAAGTGCTTAAGGAGATGGCAACCTCATTCTCCACAATGTGATTATTTCTTGTTGCATGCCTGTATCAAATATCTTGTATACCACATACATATATACAGCTACTATGTACCCACACAATTAAAAATTAAACATTAGGCCGGGCGCGGTGGCTCATGCCTGTAATCCCAGCACTTTGGGAGGCCGAGGCGGGCGGATCACAAGGTCAGGAGATCGAGACCACGGTGAAACCCCGTCTCTACTAAAAATACAAAAAATTAGCCGGGCGCGGTGGCGGGCGCCTGTAGTCCCAGCTACTCAGGAGGCTGAGGCAGGAGAATGGTGTAAACCCAGGAGGCGGAGCTTGCAGTGAGCCGAGATCGCACCACTGCACTCCAGCCTGGGCGACAGAGCGAGACTCCGTCTCAAAAAACAAAAAAACAAAAAAAATAAAAAAATAAAAAAATAAAAAAATAAAAATTAAACATTAAAAAATAAACTACATTCGTGATGGCAAAATAATAATAATAATATAGGGATGGCTGGATCATGTTTAAAAGTTACTGAAGCTAGGCGTGGTGGCTCGTGCCTGTAATCCCTACTCTTTGGGAGGCCCAGGTGGGAGAATTGCTTGAACTCAGGAGTTCTATACCAGCCTAGGCAACATAGAGAGACCCTTATTTACCCCCCCAAAAAAGTTACTATCCAGGGAATGCTAGGGTTGCTGGAGGAGGGGTGTATCAGAGTAATCCTATTACTTTGGGAGGCAGAGGTGAGAGGATTGCTTGAGCCTAGGATTTATAACCAGCCTGGGCAACATGGTAAGACCCCATCTCTACAAAAAAAAAATTTTTTTAAGTTAGCTGGGCGTGGTGACATATGCCTGTAGTTCCAGCTGCTCAAGAGGCTGAGCTGGGAGGATCGCTTGATCCCAGGAGTTTGAGGCTGGGCCTCTGCACTGCAGCCTAGGTGACAGAGTGAGACCCCGTCTCAAAAAAAAAAAAAAAAAAAAAAAAAAAACAAACAAAAAAAACAACTACAATTCAATAAGAAAGAGAAAACAATCCAATAGAAAAACAAGTGAAAGACTTTAGCAGACTCTTCACAAAACAGAATATCCAAATGACCAATAAATATCTGAAAATAAATTCTCAATTTCACTGGTTATCAGGAATATTCAAATGTAAAACACAAGACTTTACTCAGGAGATTACTCCGATGAGATACATACCAGAATATCCAAAGTGAAAAAGCCTGATAATATCTAGTATTGGCTAGGCATGGTGGCTCACGCCTGTAATCCCATCAGGATAATCGCTTGAACCTGGGAGGCGGAGGTTGCAATGAGCCGTGATCCGGCCACTGCACTCCAGCCTGGGCAACAAAGGGAGACTTCATCTCAAAAAAATAAAAGAATGTTTTCTCCCCTGAAGCATTTTGAGTGTAAATTGTCATATCGCTCTGAATATTATAGTGTGTGTGTCCTACAAGCAAGAACATTCCACTGTAAAGATACATTTGTTCCCTTTGATGAGTGTAATGTGGGCAGGTACTTTGAGACAATGTGATAGTTTACATTCTTCACCAAACTTTTCATTCATGTACTTACATCTACATCAACTCATAGATTCTAATTTTATTCAAGGGGTTATAATCTGTTACTTTCTTTTTTTTTTTTTTTTTTTTTTTTTTTTTTTTTTTTTTTGAGGCAGAGTCTGGCTCTGTCGCCCAGGCTGGAGTGCAGTAGCCGGATCTCAGCTCACTGCAAGCTCCGCCTCCCGGGTTTACGCCATTCTCCTGCCTCAGCCTCCCGAGTAGCTGGGACTACAGGCGCCCGCCGCCACGTCCGGCTAGTTTTTTGTATTTTTTAGTAGAGACGGGGTTTCACCGTGTTAGCCAGGATAGTCTCGATCTCCTGACCTTGTGATCCGCCCGTCTCGGCCTCCCAAAGTGCTGAGATTACAGGCTTGAGCCACCGCGCCCGGCCTACTTTGATTTTTAACGTTGATGCTGAAATTGTCCCAGGGTTGGCCATGGGAGCCTTGCAGGCTGGTTCCTGTGTCTTTCCAGGTGTTCTCATCTTTTTTTTTTTTTTTTTTTTTTTTTTTTTTTTTAAGCACTTCCTTACTTTCTGACCTCAAAGTATGCCCGGGTGCCTCTTGTACATTCGCTGTCCCCTCGCCTCTGGAATCAGCTATTATTCAAAGGAGAATCGCGGGCGCTTCTGATGCCTGGTGGCCGACCCCTCACCTCCGAATGACCCCCTCAGACTCTTGATTTCAATGCGGCCAGTCGGCCAATGGCAGAGGCGATGCTCCAGCGGTTGCCATGGAGACCGCCAGGCCGCAGAGCGGAAGGAGGCGGTGACGTCACTGCGGGAGCAAGTGCAGCGGCCACATCCTCGTCCTAGTCGGGCCACAGGGCACTGAGGGCAACCTCTGGGCCAGCGGTGAGGAACGAGCCTCCCTGCCTGCAGGGTCTCCCAACTGCACGACACTCCGTTGGCAGTTGCCCCAGGGAGATCAGCAGTCCCAGATCCGGAGAGACTGTTGGGGCCTGCGAGACCTTCGGAGGCCACGCCAAGAAAGGGGAAGCATCATCTTGAGACCCTCCTTGGTGCAGCCTTGCCCAGGACCCGGGAGCCGCGAGTCAGGTGGCAAACACCGCCTTCTGCTTCTCCAGCAGGCGTAAGTCCCTGGGAATCTTGGAGCCCACTCAGAGGGAGCCACAGAAGCCCCGACGTTGCACAGCCCTGCAGGCAGGGGCTGGGAGCATCCTTCACTGAGCTGGACGAAGGGGTCCTGGGGAGCGACTTCCGGCCCCTGAGGCCTCACTCTCTCCTAGCCTTTGGGAAGGAATCGCGGCATCCTGGATAATTTCGCGGATTCCCGAGGCAGCTCAGGTGTCCACCAGCGGGCATACTGCTGCCTCAAAGAGTTGGGCAAGATGCTGTTCGGCGTGAAGGACATTGCACTGTTGGAGCACGGGTGCAAGGCCCTGGAAGTGGACAGTTACAAGTCCCTGATGATCCTGGGGATCCCAGAGGACTGCAACCACGAGGAATTCGAAGAGATTATTCGGCTGCCCCTCAAACCTCTAGGCAAGTTCGAAGTGGCTGGGAAGGCCTATCTGGAAGAGGATAAATCCAAGGCGGCCATCATTCAGCTGACGGAGGACATCAATTACGCCGTGGTCCCCAGGGAGATCAAGGGCAAGGGCGGTGTGTGGAGAGTGGTCTACATGCCCCGGAAGCAGGACATCGAATTCCTGACCAAGCTGAACCTCTTTCTGCAGAGCGAGGGCAGGACGGTGGAGGATATGGCCCGGGTCCTGAGGCAGGAACTGTGTCCCCCAGCAACGGGCCCCAGAGAGCTGCCTGCAAGAAAGTGCTGTGTGCCTGGGCTGGGGGAGAAGCCGGAGGCTGGGGCCACCGTCCGGATGGACGCGGTGCCACCTCTGAACTCCTCCGAGAAGGAGAGCAAAGCTGGAGATGGCAAGAGGGGCAAAAGGAAGAACAAGAAAAACCGCCGGCGACATCACGCCTCAGACAAGAAGCTGTGAGGTGGTGGCATCGGGTGGGCATGGGGGGTATCTGAGGGGGTGATGACTGTGGGAGGGTAGATACCACCTGAGTAGGTTTAAGGAGTGCGAGTGAGTGTGGGTAATGCAAGGGAGGGTGAGAATGATTCTAGTGAGTAGGTAACTTTTGAGTAAGAATGGGTATCATTTGGATAGCACAGGTAACATCTGACTAGTGCGAAAGAGGTGGCTATTTTTATCTGAGTTAACTAACTTGTGGGTTACATCTGAGTGGGTGTGGCTAACATCTGGGTACCCGTGGCTCATTTATTCATCCTACAGATATTTATTGCCTACCTACTAGGTCCCAGGTACTGTTCTAGGAGTTGAGGATACGGAAGGGAGTAAACTCAATAAAAATCCCTGCCTTCATGGCACTCAGAGTAAGTGGGTAATATTTGAATTACTTGGAGACATCGGAGTGAGCATAGGTAGCATTTGAGTACATGTGGATAACAGCTGAATGATCATAAAATCTGGTTAAGTGTGAATTGCTCATTCATCCGTGTATCCATGCAACCCAACAAAATTTCCTGAGGACCTACAGTGTGCCGGGCACTGGGAATACAGAAGGGGAATAAACAGACCAAAACCTTGCCCGTAACTCTCATAGTAGCTATTTGAATAGGTGCGGGTAACATTTGGGTTACTTGAATACACATTAGTGAGTGTGGATAGCATTAGAGTGTGTGGGTAGCATCGGCGTATAATTGAAAGTAGTTGTGGGTCATATTTGAGAGTGTGCGGGTAACACCTGAGTATGTGTATGGGTATCATTTGAGTAGATGAGAGTAATTTCTAAGTGAGGAAGGGTCTCAAAGACCCACAAACATCTTCCGCCACCCGGGAGACCCCGCGGGAGCAGCCGCGCAGGCGCAGTCAGAGCCAGACCTAGCAGCGCGTCCGATCGTTTATCATGTTTGCCAGGAGACCACAGGCTGCCCCCAAGGCGCCTGCGCCCTTTGCAGAAAATGGAGGAGGGGGAAACGGTCCCGGATTCCAAGGTTTTGCAGATCTCTTACTGCAGTTGAAGAAAACCCACGCAGATCCAGGAGGAACGTGTCAGGGAGATCCCTGCTCGGGAGAAGACCGCCATCCTCCTTCGGCTGTCACCCGCGGCCTGATTCTGGGGACAGCCTCTCTTGCTGGGGGGAGGCGGGCGGCACAGACCCCTCTAGCTTTGCGCCCTCCTGGAAATCCTGTTACAGCAAAGTCTAGAGCCGTTTTCTGTGTTTCAAAAGCATGTACCTTGAATGTACCTTGGCACAAACTGGTCCGGAGTGGGCCATCCTGTCAAGCAGAAACCATGGCTGAGAGTGAGTTGCCTGCTCCCCACCTCTGAGGAACTCACTGATCTGTAAGTGGCTGTTGAAAAGCTGTCACCTTTCTCTACACGCTGAGCCTCTCTTACAGAAGTGGTCAGAAGCGGGACCCTTCCGCCCCGATTGGCTCCTGGGGTGAGGGTGTGAGTCTCCCCAAGTTAAATTCCAGAAGCTCTGGCTTGGTGGGGAGGAGTGAACTCCACTCTCTACAGAAGAGGCAAGGCTCCTGGGCAATGGTCCAAAAGGAGGTAAATAATTAAGAGGCCATTTTCAAGAGTTACCAATGAACAACGTTAACACTGAGGTGAAGAAGAATTTTAAAATTCAGGTAAAATCCAAATACATGTGAGTAGGCAGATCTTTTGCTCAGAGACAAGGGACCTGTCAATTTGCAAACTTCTGTTAGTCCAAGGATCTGCAAAGGTTTAACAGAATCTCTTTTCAAAAATGTAACTTATACACAAAGACTCAGCCTACCAAATTGTAATACCGGAGACTCCCAATGTCTTATTTATTATAATAATAATTATTATTATTATTGAGACAGTCTCGCTCTGTCACCAGGCTGGAGTGCAGAGGTGCGATCTCAGCTCACTGCAACCTCTGACTCCCTGGTTCAAGCGATTCCCCTGCCTCAGTCTCCCTAGTAGCTGGGATTACAGGCACATACCACCACGTCCAACTAATTTTGTATTTTTAGTAGAGACGGGGTTTCACCATGTTTGCCAGGATGGTCTCAATCTCCTGACCTCATGATCCGCCCGCCTCAGCCTCCCAAAGTGCTGGGATTACAGGCATGTGCCACCGTGCCCGACCAAGACTCCTAATGTCTTATTGTGGTGGACGTTAGTCATGTCTGCGACTTCCAGCATTTAACATTCTTTTTTTTGTTTTTGTTTTTCTTTTTCTCTTTTTCTTGAGACAGTCTCGCTCTGTCACCCAGGCTGGAGTGCACTGGTGTAATCTCGGCTCACTGCAACCTCCGCCTCCCAGCTTTGAGCGATTCTCCTTCGTCAGCCTCCAGAGTAGCTGGAATTACAGTTGCCTGCCACCACACCCGGCTAATTTTTGTATATTTTTTTAGAGATGGGGTTTCGCCATGTTGGTCAGGCTGGTCTCGAACTCCCGAACTCAAGTGATTTGCCTGCCTCGGCCTCCCAAAGTGCTGAGATTACAGGCATAAACCACTGTGGCTGGCCTCAACCCCCTTTCTTATTTCTGGGAAGCCACCCCTATTTCGCCCCCTTATCAAAGCCAAAAAATGGATGTTCTGTCTCTACACCCCTACCCTGGCGCCCAGGGTGCAGGTAAGAGACCCCCTCCCAAGCAGGCAGAAACTCCTATTAGATTCTTGCATTCCCAGAAAGTGCCAAGAAACAGAAGGAAATTTTAGAATTCACTTGATTGACATAACCTAAAACCTCGAAGACTGATTTTTGCCCCTTTCCCAAGCTGGCTGTCTAGCCTCAGATCACCATCCTTTTCTCTTGTGCAGTGGTTGGGATACACCTTTTCCTGCCATCTCCACACACATATGTGAACTTCTTGCAAATCCATAGTCAAGAAGTGTAGCTCTCTGTTGACTGTTTTTTTTTTTTTTTTTTTTTTTTTGGAAACGTCTTGCTTGGTTGCCCAGGTTGAAGTGCAGTGCCACAGTCTCGGCTCACTGCAACCTCCGCCTCCCTGGTTCAAGTGATTCTCCTGCCTCAGCCCCCTGAGTGGCTGTGATTACAGACATTTGCCACCACACCCAGCTAATTTTTGTATTTTTAGTAGAGATGGAGTTTCACCATGTTGTCCAGGCTGGTCTTGAACTCCTGACCTCAAGTGATCCACCCACCTCGGCTTCCCAAAGTGCTGGGATTACAGTTGTGAATCACTGTGCCCGGCTTCTCTGATGATTCTTTTTTTTTCTTTTCCTTTTTTTTTTTTTTTTTTGAGACGGAGTCTCCCTCTGTAGCCCAGGCTGGAGTGCAGTGGCGCGATCTTGGCTCACTGCAACCTCCGCTTCCCGGGTTCAAGTGATTCTCCTGCCTCAGCCTCCTGAGTAACTGGGACTACAGGCGCCCGCCACCATGCTCGGCTAATTTTTGTATTTTTAGTAGAGACGGGGTTTCACCATGTTAGCCAGGATGGTCTCGATCTCCTGACCTCATGATTTGCCCACCTTGGCCTCCCAAAGTGCTGCGATTACAGGCATGAGCCACCGTACCTGGCCTGATCTTTCTATTCCTTGTAAATGCCCGGCCTGGGTATACCCACTCGCAGAATATCGTACCACTGTGTTTGTTGTTGCATCCCAGAGTCCCAGCTTGAATAAATGCTACGAAAGCCTCCAGCATGTTTGCTGAATGCTGCTCTCCCATCAAGTCATATTCGTTGTATAATAAGGGATGGTGTGACATTTCTTACCATATTGCAGTACGAAGACTGTATTTTGTGCTTGTTGTGGATTTCAGGGGTATAACATTTATATTTGTAATATACAATGTGTGTGGTTGTTCAATGTGGCCCATGAAATCAAAATCCTACCACTTCTCTTTCAAGGTTTTCTGGACCAGTCAAAGTGTATCCTGGGACTCCAGTACAAGTTGTCATGTAAAACTGTCACCATTTGAAGCTACTTAGCTGAGTCAATATATCACTGGTAGGGCAAATCCCAAGCAAAAATTCACAGGTAAATTGAATGTGCCAGCTGTTGGAGGGCTGCATCTGGCTTCTGTAAACCCCTGATTTCAAAAAGGGGTTCAGCTAAAACTCTTCATTGTTCTTTGTGATTGAGATGCTCTTTTGTACAAATATGAACTCATAAAATAAATGTATGCTAATGAAATCACAGTCTGCCCCTTGATTTATGGGGGGGAAATTCATGTAAAATTTAAGTTGGAAAAATGATGTGGCTGCTAAAACAAGTACTGAAAACTGCTTCCATGGCCTGAAGTCTTCCAGGACTACATTTATTTTTATTTTTATTTATTTATTTATTTTTGAGACAGTCTCTCTCTGTTGTCCATGCTGGAGTGCAGTGGTGTGATCTTGGCTCACTGCAACCTCCGCCTCCCGGGTTCAAGTGATTATCCTGCCTCAGCCTCCTGAGTAGCTGGGACTACAGGCGCCCACTACCATGCCCGGCTGATGTTTTTGTTTTTAGTAGAGATGGGGTTTCGCCATGTGGACCAGACTGGTCTCGAACTACTGACCTCAAGTGATCCACCTGCCTTGGCCTCCCAATATGCTGGGATTACAGGAGTGAGCCACCGTGCCTGGCCCTGCATTATTTTGAGAAGGGCTGTTATTGATATTAATGGCCAAACAGGCACAAGACACAGCTTTCTTTTTTTTTTTTTTTGAGACAAAGTCTTGCTCTGTCGCCCAGGCTGGAGTGCAGTGGCACGATCTTGGCTCACTACAAGCTCAGCCTCCCGGGTTCACACCATTCTCCTACCTCAGCCTCTCGAGTAGCTGGGACTACAGGTGCCTGCCACCACGCCCAGCTAATTTTTTTTGGTATTTTTTAGGAGAGACAGGGTTTCACTGCGTTAGCCAGGATGGTCTCAATCTCCTGACCTCGTGATCTGCCCACCTTGGCTTCCCAAAGTGCTGGGATTACAGGCGTGAGCCACCGCGTCCGGCCAAAACATGGTTTTGTTTTATCCTACGAGCTTCTCAGATGTCAGGCCGTTTTCCAGTGGTTGGTGTGAAAGATGAAACAATTTAACCGAAATAAAAACAGTAACGGCTATCTTGTGTTCCAGGCACTATGCCACATTCCTTCATATCATTAGCCCATCATACCCTGCCAACCCTGTGAGGTATGGCCCTATAGGTCCACAATCTCTTATAAAAACCCTCAGCCAGATGTGGTTTCAGGGGTATATGTGGTTCCGAATTCAGAGTTTTGGATTTTAGAAAAATGATACCTTATATTGTAGAATTTAGTATCAATATAGAGGGATGCGGGAAGCCCTTATAATCCCATCAATACTTCTGTAGTGGGCTGGGTGCAGTGGTTCACACCTGTGATCCCAGTACTTTGGGAGGCCAAGGTGGGAGAATTGCTTGAGGCTAGGAGTTCAAAACCAGCCTGGGCAACACAGCAAGACCCCCATCTCTACAAAAACTAAAACAAAACAAAACAAAACAAAACAAATTAGGCATGGTGGCATGCACCTGTAGTCCCAGCTACACTGGAGGTTGAGGTGGAGGGATCACTTGAGGCCAGGAGGTCAAGGCTGCAGTGAACTGTGATTGCACCACTGCACTCCAGCCTGGACAACAGAGTGAGACCCCCCTACATCTCAGAAAAACAACAACAACAACAACAACAACAGATAAGAGATTAGATGATCAACCTGTACTATTATTAAGATCATCATTTCATTCTGTGGATGAAGAAAGTAAAGCTCAGAGAGGCTAGGTAACTTGTCTAAGGCTACAGAGCAAAGCACAACAGGAATTGAAAATAGGCCTCTGACCACATCCTGTGCTCCTAACACTGATGGGGGTCTCTCTCGGGCTGGGAGGCCCCAGCTGATATCGGAGTCATAGAGCATGGTGTCTCTGGTAATGGCTGGGCGGAGATTCTTCAGGATACCTTGGGAAACGAGCCAGAGGTGGGTGGCACTCTGAGGGCCCGTCTGAAACTGCAGTGAACGCTCTGGTTTTAAGTGGGGGCTTAGAGCAGAGAATAATCTTCGCGCTTATTGAATACTTCATATGTACCAGGCACTATTCTAAGCATTTTACACAGAGCTACACAATTTAAACAGAGCCAGGATGTGAACCGGGCTTGAGTCTGCAAACAGCTAGACCACACTGCCTTTTCTCTTCCTTTCCTTTCCTTTTTCCTTTCCTTTCCTCTTTCCTTTCCTCTTTCCTTTCCTTTACCTTCCCTTCCTTTCCCCTCCCCTCCCCTCCTCTCCCCTGCCCTCCCCTCCCCTTCCCTTCCCTTCCTTTCCTTTCCTTTTAGATGGAGACTCGCTTTGTGGCCCAGGCTGTAGTGCCATGGCGTGATCTTGGCTCACTGCAACCTCCACTTCCCAGGTTCAAGTGATTCTCCTGCCTCAGCCTCCCAAGTAGCTGGGACTACAGGCGCGTGCCACCATGCCTGGCTAAGTTTTCATTTTTTTTTTTTTTTTTTTTTTTCAGTAGAGATGGGGTTTCACCTTGTTAGCCAGAATGGTCTCCATCTCCTGACCTCGTGATCCGCCCGCCTTGGCCTCCAAAAGTGCTGGGATTACAGGCGTGAGCCACCACACCCGGCCCACACTGCCTTTTCTAATTTCTTGAGCATTTACCATCCCCGGGCTCTGTGCTAATACCTCTCATGGTCTCATGAACTGCTCACAACCTCTCCATGGGGTTAAGTCTCATTACAACTGCCATTTGCCAGAGAAGGAAACCAAGGCTCAGAGAGGTGAAGAAACTCACCCAAAGTCACACAACCACAGAGTGATAGAACCAGAATTTGAACCCAGGCAGCCTAGCTCCAGAGCCCACATGCTCCACCACATGGAGGGCTAGCAGGGCACACAGATGAATGGGGCCTTGGTGAATCCAGGGAGACAGCACCCTGGCGCCTCCTCCCAGCAGTCCTTGGTGAGAAACAGGGATTCTGAAGGCAGGCTCAGAGTCTCTGAGTGACCAACACATAACATGTGATTCCGGCCGGGAACGGTGGCTCACGCCTGTAATCCCAGCACTTTTGGAGGCTGAGGCAGGTGGATCACTTGAGGCTAGGAGCTTGAGACTAGCCTGGCCAACATGGTGAAATCCTGTCTCAACTAAAAATACAAAAATCCGCCAGGTGTGGTTGTGCGCACCTGTAATCCCAGTTACTTGGGAGGCTGAGGCAGGAGAATCGCCACTGCACTCCAGCCTGGGCGACAGAGCAAGACTCCATCTTAATAATAATAATAATATGTGATTCCCATGAAGCCTGGGGCTGGTGATTCTCCACGTGTCTCCAAGATTCTTTCTCTGCACTTCCCCAGCCTGCTCTGTGAGCTTGGGGTGGGAGGGCTGACTCTGTGGACTGCATTACCCAAGTTCCTTTGCACTATGATTTCCAGCTGGGATCATCTCTCGGGGACCAGGAATCAGGGGATGGAAGGAGAAAGAGGTTGAGTTACTTCTTCCTTGCTCCCGCCTGCTGGGCTCCCAGCCCTTGAGGTTGCATCCATATCACAGCTCTCTCTCTTGGGTCCTCCTGCCTGGAGGTGCTCCCACACCTCCCTCAGTATGTCCCCTCCTTCCAGTCTTTTGAAAATCCCAGCTGGGGCTGGGTGCAGTGGCTCATGCCTGTAATCCCAGCATTTTGGGAGGCTAAGACGGGCAGATCACCTGAGGTCAGGAGTTCAAGACCAGCCTGGCCAACATGGTGAAACCACATCTTTACTAAAAATACAAAAATTAGTGGGGCGTGGTGGTGCACACCTGTAATCCCAGCTACTCAGGAGGCTGAGGTGGGAGAATAGCTTGAACCTGGGAGGCAGAGGTTCCAGTGAGCCAAGATCATGCTACTGTACTCCAGCCTGGGCAACAGAGTGAGACTCTGTCTCAAAAAGGAAAAAAAAAAAAATCCCAGCTGCATGTGCCCTCTGGTGCTTACGGGGCAGGAAGTTGGGAGGGCAGATAAGGGGTGGGCATATGTGCCTAGGTGGGCACAGAGCACACGACTCTGCACCTGCTGTTCCGTCTGACTTTCAGTCGCCCTTCAGGCTTTCCACCCCCTCCCTCCAGGAAACCTTCCTGGACCCCTCAGACTGGATTAGGTGTCCCCATTTTTTTTTTTTTTTTTTTGAGACAGAGTTTTGTTCTTGTTGCCCAAGCTAGAGTTCAATGGCGTGATCTTAGCTCACGGCAACCTCTGCCTCCCAGGTTCAAGCAATTCTTCTGCTTCGGCCTCCAGAGTAGCTGGGATTACAGGCATGCACCACCATGCCCAGCTAATTTTGTATTTCTAGTAGAGACAGGGTTTTACCATGTTGGTAAAATAGGCTTCTCTAGGTGCCCCTATTTTATCCTCTCATAGCTCCCTGTATTTTTCCAGCTTGGTAAACCTCTCAATGCTGATTAATCTTATTTGCATAAATCTTTGATGCCACTCTTCCCTGCAAGACTGTGAGCTCCCAGAGGGCAGAACTGGGTCTGTCCCCTTATCCCCAGGGCCCAGCACTGTACCTGGCACATCGCAGGTGCTCAAGAAATATGTGGGATTGTTTTAATACAGGTTTTATTATGATTTAGGTATGGTAAGGCCAAGAGGTCAGATAACTACTGTTGAAAACATGTTTGTTACTCACAGATCCCAAGAGGAAGAGGCCACACTATGACGTGTTACCGGAAACGGGTCCTGATCCAGACCCCAGGCAAGGGTTCTTGAATCTCGTGCAAGAAAGAATTCAGGACAAGTTTATAAAGTGAAAGCAAGTTTATTAAGAAAGTAGGCCGGGCATAGTGGCTCACGCCTTTAATCCCAGCACTTTGGGAGGCCAAGGTGGGCAGATCACCAGAGGTCGAGAGTTCGAGACCAGCCTGGCCAACATGGCGAAACCACGTCTCTACTAAAAATACAAAAATTAGCAGGGTGTGGTGTCAGGCACCTGTAATCCCAGCTACTAGGGAGGCTGAGACAGGAGAATCGCTTGAACCTGGGAGGCAGAGGTTGCAGTGAGCTGAGATCGTGCCATTGCACTCCAACCTGGGCAACAAGAACGAAGCTATGTCTCAGAAAAAAAAACAAAAAAGAAAGAAAGTAGAGGAAAAAAAGAATGGCTGCTCCACAGACAGAGTAGCCCCGAGGGCTGCTGTTTACCCATTTTTACGGTTATTTCTTGATGATATTCTTTTTTTTTTTTTTTTTTTGAGACGGAGTCTCGCTCTGTAGCCCAGGCTAGAGTGCAGTGGCCGGATCTCAGCTCACTGCAAGCTCCACCTCCCGGGTTCACGCCATTCTCCGGCCTCAGCCTCCCGAGTAGCTGGGACTACAGGCGCCCGCCACCTCGCCCGGCTAGTTTTTTGTATTTCTTAGTAGAGACGGGGTTTCACCGTGTTAGCCAGGATGGTCTCGATCTCCTGACCTCGTGATCCACCCGTCTCGGCCTCCCAAAGTGCTGGGATTACAGGCTTGAGCCACCGCGCCCGGCCGGTTATTTCTTGATGATATTCTAAACAAGGGGTGGATTATTCATGCCTCCATTTTTTAGACCATATAGGGTAACTTCCTGATGTTGCCATGGCATTTGCAAACTGTCATGGAGCTAGCTGGTGGGAGTGTAGCAGTGAGGACGACCAGAGGTCACTCTCGTCGCCATCTTGGTTTTGGTGGGTTTTGGCCGGCTTTCTTTACTGCAATCCGTTTCATCAGCAAGGTCTTTATGACCTGTATCTTGTGCTGACCTCCTCTCTCATCCAGTGACTTAGAATGCCTTCACCTTCTGAGAATGCAGTCCGGTAGGTTTCAGTCTCCTTTTACCCAGACCCTATTCAAGATGGTGTTGCTGTGGTTTAAATGCCTCTGACAGATGGAGGAGGTTCACAGGGAAGCCCTGGGCTTGGAGGCAGAGGGAGCGGGGAACCAAATGAGGGTCTTTTTTTTTTTTTTTTTTTTGAGTCAGTTTCGCCCTTGTTGTCCAGGCTGGAGTGCAATGGCTCGATCTCGACTCACCGCAACCTCCACAACCTCTGCCTCCCAGGTTCAAGCGATTCTCCTGCCTCAGCCTCTCAATTAGCTGGGATTACAGGCATGCGCCATCATGCCCAGCAAATTTTGTTTGTTTTGTTTTTGTTTTTGTTTTTTTTTTGAGACAGAGTTTCGCTCTTGTCGCCCAGACCGGAGTGCAATGGCATGATCTCAGCTCACTGCAACCTCTGTCTCCCAGGCTCAAGCGATTCTCCTGCCTCAGCCTCCCAAGTAGCTGGGATTACAGGCACCCGCCACCACGCCTGGCTAATTTTTTTTTTTTTTTTTTTTTGGTATTTTTAGTAGAAATGGGGTTTCACCATGTTGGCTAGGCTGGTCTTGAACCCCTGACCTCAGGTGATCCACCTGCCTCAGCCTCCCAAAGTGCTGGGATTACAGGTGTGAGCCACTGCGCCCGGCCCAAATTTTGTATTTTTAGTAGAGACAGGGCTTCTCCATGTTGGTCAGGCTGGTCTCGAACTCCCGACCTCAGGTGATCCACCCTCCTTGGTCTCCCTAAGTGCTGGGATTACAGGCATGAGCCACTGCACCTGGCCTCAAATGAGAGTCTTAAGTGGTTTTTGCAGGAAGGATGGGTGAGGTAAAGTAAGCAGGGTTAGCACTTTCAGTGGGATGTGGGCCATAGGGGCTGTCTCTGGTTGTCTAGAACCTGTCCCTGGGGCGACTGGGGCAGGTGAATGGTGACCCAGAATATGAAAGCCCAATAAAGGAGGCAGTTGGGGGCGTGGGCTCTGGATTGGTGGTTTTGCTTTTGAAGAGCTTGTTCAAGGACAAGTTGTTTACTAAGTCTAGGAATTGGCTGGCCCTGGGAGGAGCAGTCCCTCTGGGGTCGTCATGGCCCCAGATGTTAAAACATCAGGCGCAGAAAATACAAGACATGGTCATACAGTGATAAATACAGCCTGTGGATAAATATCTAGGGAGCCAACAGTGGAATTGCACATGAAATTCCTCTCATCAGCTTGCTCACTGGGCAACCTGCTAATTAAGGCAACAGATGCCTCTGTCTTGTGTGTGAAGGTTTGGAGGCAAAGAGTCGTGTGGGACATGTGGCCTGGGTTCAAGTCCTAACTCTTTTTGTTTGTTTGTTTGTTTTTTGAGACAGAGTCTCCCTCTGTTGCCTAGGCTGGAGTGCAATGGTGCCATCTCGGCTCACTGCAACCTCCACCTCCTCCCAGGTTCAAGTGATTCTCCTGCCTCAGCCTCCCAAGTAGCTGGGATTACAGGTGCCTGCCACCATGCCTGGCTAATTTTTGTATTTTTAGTAGAGGCGGGGTTTCACCATATTGGCCAGGCTGGTCTCGAACCCCCGACCTCAAATGATCCACCCACCTTGGCCTCCCAAAGTGCTGGGATTACAGGCGTGGGCCACTGCGCCCGACCCAAGTCCTAACTCTTTCACTTCCTGGGGCATGAGCCTGGGCAAACCACTTCATGTTTTTATACCTCAGGTATCTTATCTCTAAAATGGAGATAGCAGTAACCTATTTCACAAAATCTGAGGGAGAAGTAAATATATACAAGCAACTTAGCAAAGAGGAAGGAAGCTGTTAAATGTTGGTCCCTGCAATCCTGGGTCCAGTGATAATTTGTTTTGTGTTGACATAGAACATGTTAGCCTGTTTTTTGTTTTTCATTTTTTTAGCTTTGCAGTGAGCTAGCCTGGTTTTATAAAGACGTGCCCAGCTTCCTCAAGAGAGGGGTCCGTTGTCCATGTGCTAATAAAAAGTTGTTTTGGAGTCTCAGACACCAAAGGCAAACTGGTGACTACTCCAAGGTACTGCCCCTCAGGAGACAGAACCCGACTGTGTCCCAGCATCAACAGGGGACGTGACAGAGAAGACATCAAAAGCTTTGGAGTTGCACAGGCAGACCTGGGTTCAAATCTTGGCTCTGTTACTAACTAGCTGTGTGACTTCAGGGAGGTGACTTTACCTCTCTAGGCCTCAGTTTCTTCATATGCAAGGTGGAGCCAATACTACCCCTGCCATAGGAATCTTTGCAGCAGAGAGTGTCCATCTTGCATTGAAAACATTGGCTTGGCTAGGCACGGTAGCTCAGGCCTGGAATTCCAGCACTTTGGGAGTCTGAGGTGGGTGGATCACTTGAGGTTAGTAATTCGAGATGAGTCTGGGCAACGTGGTGAAACCACATCTCTATTTAAAGTATACAAAAATTAGCCGGGCACGGTGGCGCACGTCTGTAGTCCCAGCTATTTGGGAGGCTGAGGCAGAAGGATTGCTTGAACCTGGGAGGCAGAGGCTGCCATGCCACTGGGAGGCAGATCATGCCACTGCTCTGCAGCCTGGGCGACGGAGCAACACTCCATCTCAGAAAACAAAAACAAAAACTCAGGGTTGGCAGACGTGGTGGCTCATACCTGGAGTCCCAGCACTTTGGAAAGGTGAGGTGGGAGGATCACTTGAACCCAAGAGTTCAAGACCAGCCTGGGCCACATAGTGAGATCTTGTCTTTATAAAAAATCAAAAAATGAGGCGGGAGGCTCGGTTGAGTTCAGGAGGTCAAAGCTGCAATGAGCCACGATCGTGCCACTGCACTCCTGCCTGGTGACAGAGAGCCCGCCTCAGAGTAAAAATGAGAAAAAAAAAAAAAGAAAAAGAAAAAAAAAACATAGGCTCTGGGATATTTATAGCAGCTTTATTTCTAAGAACCAAAAACTAGAAACAACTCGATGGCTGAAGACAGGTGAATGAATAAGCAAACTGCAGTGTGTTCATGCAATAGAATATGACACAGCAACAAAAAGGAATGCACTGGGCAGGCGCAGTCACCCTCCCAGCACTTTGGGAGGCTGGGGAGGGTAGATCATGAGGTCAAGAGATCGAGACCATCCTGGCCAACATGGTGAAACCCCATCTCTATTAAAAATACAAAAACTAGCTGGGGGTGGTGGTGCGCACCTGTAGTCCCAGCTACTCGGGAAGCTGAGGCAGGAGAATCGCTTGAACCCAGGAGGCAGAGGTTGCAGTGAGCCGAGATCATGCCACTGCACTCCAGCTTGGTGACAAAGTAAGACTCTGTCTCAAAAAAAAAAAAAAAAAAAAAGGAATGAACCTCAGATGCACACAGCAACATCAGTGAACCTCAGAACCGTTATGTGGAGTAAAAGAAGTCAGACCAAAAAGGAGACACACTATACACTTCCTTTTATATAAAACTAAAACACAAACAAACAAAAAACACTATAGGGACAGAAATCAGAGCAGTGGCCGGGTGCAGTGGCTCACGCCTGTAACCCCAGCACTTTGGGAGGCTGAGGTGGGTGGATCACTTGAGGTCAGGGATTCGAAACCAGCCCGGCCAACACGGTGCAAGTTTGTCTCTACTAAAAATACAAAAATTAGCTGCGCATGATAGTGCATGCCTGTAATCTCAGCTACTCCAGAGGCTGAGGCAGAATTACTTGAACCCCGGAGGTGGAGGTTGCAGTGAGCCGAGATGGAGCCACTGCACCCTAGCCCGGGTGACAGAGCAAGACTCGGTCTCAAAATCAATCAATCAATCAATAAAATAAAAACACCACTTCCAAGGTGTCCGTCACCCATATGTAATTCCCGGGGCGCAGGACACTGTACAAGAATTCTTTCGCTTCAGGGATAATTATTCCTGAGAGACAAGGTCACAGAATAAAATTAGCATGTTTTAATTTGGAATTGCCTTCATTAGAGTCACGGGAATTGTGGCCACACAGTTAGCTCTGTATTCATTTTCTGTGGCTGCTGTGACACAGTACCATATATTAGATGGCTTAAAACATCAGAAATGTATTCCTTCATGGTTCTGGAGGGCAGAAATCCAAAATCAAGGTGTTGGCAAGGCTGAGCTCCTTGCAGAGGCTCCAGGAGAGGAAACTGCTTGCGTCTTCAAGCTTCTGGTGGTTCTAGGAGTTCCTCGGCTGTTGACTGCATCCCTCCAGCCTCTGCCAACAGGGTCATATCCACATCACCTCCTCCACTCTGAATGGCTTTGCCTCTGTGTTATCTTCCTTGACCTCCTTTTTCTTTCTTTCTTTCTTTTTTTTTTCTTTTTCTATTTTTTTTTTTTTTTTTTTTTTTTTTTGAGACGGAGTCTCACTCTGTCACCCAGGCTGGAGTGCAGTGGCGCGATCTCGGCTCACTGCAACCTCCACCTCCCGAGTTCACGCCATTCTCCTGCCTCAGCCTCCCGAGTAGCTGGGACTACAGGCGCCCGCCACCACGCCCGGCTAATTTTTTGTATTTTTAGTAGAGATGGGTTTTCGCCATGTTAGCCAGGATGGTCTCGCTCTCCTGACCTCGTGATCCGCCTGCCTCGGCCTCCCAAAGTGCTGGGATTACAGGTGTGAGCCACGGCGCCCGGCCCTTGGCCTCCTTTTTCTAAACTTTTTTGGGATAGGGTCTCATTCTGCCACCCAGGCTGCGGTGTAGTGGTGCGATCATGGCTCACTGCAGCCTGGACATCCTATGCTCAGATGTTCCTCCCACCTCAGCCTCCTGAGTAGTTGGTACTACAGGCGTGCACCACCACATCCAGCTAATTTTTTGTATTATTTTTGTAGAGATGGGGTTTTGCTGTGTTGCCCAGGCTGGTCTTGAACTCCTGGGCTCAAGCGATGATGCACCTCACCGAGTGTGGAGATTGGGGCCAGGCACGGTGGCTTCCATCTGTAATGCCAGCACTTTGGGAGGCTGAGGCAGGAGGATCGCTTGAGCCCAGGAGTTTGAGATCAGCCTGGAAAACATGGCGAAACTCCATCTTTACAAAAAAATTAGCTGGGTGTGGTGACATGTGCCTGTAGTCCCAGCTACTTGGGAGGCTGAGATGGAGGTTAGCTTGAGCCCAGGAGGTTGAGACTGAAGTGAGCAGAAATCGTATCACTGCACTCCAGCCTGGGTAACAGAGCAAGACCCTGTCTCAAAACAAACAAATAAACAAACAAACAAAAAGTGTGTGGAGACTGGAATCTAATAAACCTGAGTGATTCAAAGCTTGGCTCTGCCACTATCTAACTGCGTGACTTTCTTTGGACTCAGTTTTTTTTTTTTTAATCTGAAAAATGAGAGTAACACTTGCTTAGGGAAGGGTTCTAAGGACCAAATGAGAAAGTGCACAGGGCCAAGGATAAAGTAGGTGCTCTGTAAAAATGAATTATTATCAGTATCACATTCCTGGCTTGAAGGAATAAAGATGGAAGCTGTCGTAACAAAAGAAAACAGACTGGCAAACACTGACACAGGACATTAAGCAAAAACACATTTTTATAGTCATAGATCTAGTGCAATTCCCAGCATTCATTCAGTTAATAAATATTTGTAGCTCCTACTTGGAGTGTTCTAGATCTGAGACTTCAGCAGTGAACAAACCAGACTCATATCCCAGACCTAATGAGATAGTATTCTAATAGGGTGAAACAATAAATAAGAACATACAAATAGACCCAGCGTGGTGCCTCTTGCCTGTAATCCCAGCACTTTGAGACCCAGAGGCAGGAGCATCTGTTGAGGCCAGGAGTTCAAGACCAGACTGGGCAACATAATGAGAATACCTCTCTATAATTTTTTTTTTTTTAAATAGCCAGGCATGGTGGCACACACCTGTAGCCCCAGACACTCAGAAGGCGGAGGTGGGAGGATTGCTTGAGCCCAGGAGTTCGAGGTTACAGTGAGCCATGATCATGCCACTGTACTCCAGCCTGGGTGACAGAGTGAGACCCTGTCTCAAAGAAAAAAAAAAACAAAGTGGTAAGTGCTGTGACGAAAACAATTTAGGATGATGGGGAAAATAAATCTCTGTGAGGTAAATTCTAAAATTAACATAAAAACAAACAAAAAGCAGGGTGCAGTGGCTCACACCTGTAATCCCAACACTTTGGGAGGCCAAGGCAGGTGGATCACCTGAGGTTGGGAGTTCGAGACCACCCTGACCAACATGGAGAAATCCTGTCTCTACCAAAAATACAAAATTAGCTAGGTGGGGTGGCCTCTAATCCCAGCTGCTCTGGAGGCTGAGGCAGGAGAATCACTTGAACCTGGGAGGCGGAGGTTGCGGTGAGCCGGAGATCACGCCATTGCACTCCAGCCTAGGCAACAAGAGTGAAACTCCATCTCAAAAAAATAAATTAAATTACATTAACACATACACTAATGCAAGCATTTTTTTCTCTGGAAAAATACAGAGATGTTTAACCGGTTACTTTTTGGGGTGAGGCTGGAAGGTGGGGGGTGGGGAGAAGAATTCACTTTTGAAAAAAATTTACCTTTCTGTAACTTTTGCTTTTTCTGACCGTGTATCTCCCCTTTTTTTTTTTTTTTTTTTTGAGACAGGGTCTTACTCTGTTGCCCAAGCTGGAGTACAGTGGCACTATCTCAGCTCACCGCAACCTGTGCCTCCCTGGTTCAAGCGATTCTCCTGCGTCAGCCTCCCTAGTAGCTGACATTAGGGGCGCCCGCCATCGTGCCCAGCTAATTTTTGTACATTTAGTAGAGATGGCGGGTTTCATCATGTTGGCCAGGCTTGTCTCGAATTCTTGACTTCAGGCGATTGCCTGCCTAGGCCTCCCAAAGTGCTTGGATTACAAGCTTGAGCCACCGCCCCTGGCCTGTGTGTCTCTCTTTTTTTTTTTTAATGGCAACAAAATGTAGCTGGGTAGAGGGATTTCAGCCGTGTTTTCTCTTCCCCATTTTTTTTCCAATTTTCCATTTCTTTTAAATAAATGCAAAAGTGAGGCTACAATTCTCGTTTTTATTCTTTTATTCTGTGATGACTGGAGAAGGGTCTCACCTGCCAGAGATCTGTGCAATTAAAAAAAACCCACAGCTGAACCGCTCAGGGTCTGGCAATTTTTTTTTTTTTTTTTTTTGAAAGGGAGTCTCGCTCTGTTGCCCAGGCTGGCCTGCAGATGGGCGATCTCCGCTCCCTGCAGCCCTGACCTCCCCGGCTCAAGTGACAGGCCCACCTCAGTCTCCCGAGTAGCTCGGACCACAGGCGCACAACATCATATCCGGCTATTTTTTTTTCTTTTCTTTTTGAGATGGAGTCTTGCTCGTGGCCTAGGCTGGAGTACAGTGGCGCGATCTCAGCTCACTGCAAGCTCCGCCTCCTAGGTTCATGCCATTCTCCTGTCTCAGCCTCCGGAGTAGCTGGGACTACAGGCGTATCCGGCTAATTTTTAAATTTTTTGTAGAGATCGGAGTCTCGCTATGTTGGCCAGGCTGGTCTCCAATTCCTGGGCTCAAGCGATCCTCCTGCCTTGGCCTCCCAAAGTGCTGGGATTACAGGTGTGAGTCACCGCCCCCGGCAGGGGGTTGACAATTTTTACAAAAATGTGGAACATTTGGGATTTTCATGTCTAAGATTATCCTCCTTGCGTATCTCCCTGCTCCCCCACCAAATAAAAAAAAAAAAAAGAAAAACAAACAAAACGAAAGCCCTTTTATGACTACAAAACCCAAACGTCTCATCTGAGAGGTCACCACTTGGAAGGCACTGTCATGAGCTCTCAGACTTGCGATTCTTTAACCAGCATTCCTGAAACCTAGGTGTCCTTAGGATTTTTCATTTTTTGGTTTCTACAAACAGCTTTTCAGGGAAGCTGGCTTTGGGGACGAGGCCTAAGGGAGGCACCAGAGGCAGAAAAGAGGGGCTCCTGCCGTCCTCCGTGGGGTCCCCACCCCCACCATCTCCCTGCAGCCTCCGCCTCCGCTTCCATCCCACCCGCTTAGCTTTGACCCGCTCGGAGGAGCGCGTCCCATGGTTGCCATGGAGACCGCCGGACTGCGGAGGCCACAAACTGCAAGAGGGAGGGGCGGGGCGGGGCCGTGGGAGGCCCGGGGGCTGAGCGCGGCGGCTGGGACCCAGCCAGGGAGAAAGAGGAGAAAAATCTAGCGAAGCCCAACGACCTGGCTCTGCAAGAGAAAAACAACCTGAATAAGCCAGTAATTCTGAACAGGCCGCTCGCTGAGACCTTAACTTCCCCTAAGCCCCACGTATCTTTTCTTACCCTCTCGCCCGTCTCTTTTTCCTCCGTTCCCTCTTTAAAAATTTGCCTGGCTCCTTTACGAGTTAAATAAGATAACGTTTATTTATTTATTTATTATTTATGTATTTACTTATTTGAGACGGAGTCTTGCTCTGTCTCAAGCTTGGAGTGCAGTGGCGCGATCTTGTCTCACTGCAACCTCCGCCTACTGGGTTCAACCAATTCTCGTTCTTCAGCCTCCCCAGCTGGGATTACAGGCAGGTGCCACCACGCCCGGCTAATTTTTGTATTTTGTTTGTTTCGTTTTGTTTTGTTTTTTGTTTGGTTTTTGAGACGGAGTTTCTCTCTTGTTGCCCAGGCTTGAGTGCAATGGCACAGTGTCAGCTCACTACAACCTCTGCCTCCCAGGTTCAAGCGATTCTCCTGCCTGAGCCTCCCGAGTAGCTGGGATTACAGGCATGCGCCACCATGCCAGGCTAATTTTGTATTGTTAGTAGAGGCGGGGTTTAACCATGTTGGCCAGGCTGGTCTCGAACTCCTGACCTCACGTGATCCACCCGCCTCAGCTTCCCAAAATGCTGGGATTACAGGCGTGAGCCACCGTGCCCGGCATTTTTAAATTTTTTTAGTAGAGATGGAGTTTTGCCATGTTGGCCAGGCTGGTCTCAAACTCCTGACCTCAGGTGATCCACCGGCCTCAGCCTCCCAAACTGCTGGGATTAAAGGCGTGAGCCATGGCGCCCAGCCTGAGATGGAGAATTTTCAAAAGAGTAGAGACAGATGGGACCTAAGTTTTTAAAAGATGCCCCCAGCTTCTGGGTGGGGCCTGGATTGCAAGCAGTGATGGGGAGGCAGGGAGCCCAGTCAGGGGGATTTGTACACATCCAGGCAAGACAGCCTGCAAGTATTATGGCTGTTAAGGGGTTAAATGGTTCAACGCATTTAGGAGAATGAGATTAGCTGTGTCTTTAGCGTCTGCTACTGTTTATGCTAGTGCCCAAGATCTGGTTCTAATATTAGATCCACCACTCGGAGCTGTGCAACTTCAGACCGGCCTCAGTTTCCCCATCTGTAAAAAGATGATTGATGGCACTGGCCTTATTACCATGTACCTCTCAGAATTCCTAACAAGGAGGCCTATTCAGCATATCTCTTGATGCCTGGTTCCAAAGATGTGGACCAATGCTAGTCGCAAGTACTGTAGCAGGAGGAGCTTCCGACAAAACCCCTCAAACACCGGGTTAAGGAAGGATTTGGCTTTATTCCGACGGGAGCTTCAGCAGACTCGCCTCTCCACTGCCGGGAGCTTCGGTAGACTCGCGTCTCAAGAACCGAGCCTACTAGCATTGGTCCACATCTTGACTGTGTGTGTGTGTGTGTTTTTTTGTTTGTTTGTTTGTTTGTTTTTTACATGGAGTCTCGCTCTGTTGCCCAGGCTGGAGTGCAGTAGTGCGATCTCGGCTCACTGCAACCTCGGCCTCCCGGGTTCAAGAGATTCTCCTGCCTCAGCTTCCAGAGTAGCTGGGACTACAGGCACATACCACCACACCTGGCTAATTTTTTTGTATTTTTAGTAGAGACGGGGTTTCACCACGTTAGCCAGGATGGTCTTGATCTCCTGACCTCGGAATCCGCCTGCCTTGGCCTCCCAAAGTGCTGGGATTACAGGCGTGAGCCACCATGCCCGGCCATCTTGACTCTTTGGTGGGCACAAAAGGCAGACTATTCTGGATTCAAATCCAAACTCAACCACTCCCCCTGGCTGTGACCTTGAAAGAGTGGTTTTATGTCCTTGGGCATCAGTTTCTTCAGCTGTCTAATGGGAGTTGTACTCATGCTACCAGTCTCCTGCTATAGCAAGGATTTCCTGAGTTCATTCATAGAAAGCACTGGGAATGGTGCCTACTACACAAGAAGCGCCTCATAAACCGTGCCTATCCTTAGCCATCTCATTCTTTTTTCAAAGTTGCAAAATATTTCACTGTAAGATACTACCATAAAATAGAGGCAGTATCTACTCATGAACTTTTAGGCTTTTTTGTTGTTGTTTATTTGTGGGGTTTTTTTGGTTTTGTTTTTTGTTTTTTTTTTTTTTTTTTTTTTTTTTTTGTTTTTGTTTTTTTGAGACAGAGTCTCCCTCTGTTGCCCAGGCTGGAGTGCAGTGGCGCCATCTCTGCAACCTCCACCTCCCGGGTTCATGCCATTCTCCTGCCTCAGCCTCCCGTGTAGCTGGGACTACACACGCACACCACCACACCCGGCTAATTTTTGTATTTTTTGTAGAGACGAGGGTTTCACCATGTTGGCCAGGCTGGTCTCGAACTCCTGGCCTCCAAGTGTTCCACCCGCCTAGGCCTCCCAAAGTGCTGGGATTACAGGCATGAGCCACCGCGCCTGGCTATGAACATTCAGGTTTATTCATCCACTCAAAAATATGTAGAGCCCTGACCTCCTGCCAAGCGTCACAGGGGGACTGTTGCAATAAGATCCCGGTACCCATTTCTCTACCCACGCGTCTGGGTGTACGGGTACGGATAGTCGCGTGAATTTAAAATGCTAATCTATGGTGCCAGTGGCTCTCAAAAGGTAGAATCCACTGGCACACCCACCTCCAGGACTTGGCTGGAAACTTGTACATTTCGGATGGCAGGTTTGGGAACCGCTGCCTTTCAGCAAAGGTGCTGACGTGGGCCACCGCCGCTTCGCTGGGAAGCAATGGGCCCAGCTAGGCCCCAGGCGCGGCCACACCCCTGTGGGGGAGGGGAAGGAGGCTGCCCCGAAGAGAGTGGACAGCCCCCCTGTCAGTCTTCCAGAGTCTGGGAGTGTAAGATGAGACGGGGGAAGGTGGGCCTCATTCTGGCGGAGGGCAAGGAGGAACTTCCTGCTGGTGCGCTCCACCGTGCAGAGCCCTAAGCGCGCGGGCTGGCAGGCTGCGGCGCGTCAAGGTCAGCCTGGAGCTGGGTGGTGGCCTGCCTGGGGGCGGGGGACCCTACTGGGGGGCCGGGCTGAGGCCTCTCAGCGCCTCCGCCATATTGAATAGCCTCGACTGGACCGTCTTTGTCTGCGAAGTCCTCTCCCAAGTTCCAACCGCGTCCCAGGGGCCTGGGGCAGGAAGAATCGCTGGCAGCCCGCGCGCCCCAACTTGGAGCCGGGACACCACGTTTCCAGCTTGGAGTGGGCCTTGAACCTTGGGACTGACCTCGCCCCCGGCTCACGTAGGCATCCTGGAAATTGATTCTCCCAAGTCCTTGGTGGAGGAGCCGGACTTGGTCAAGACTGGACTTGTTGCAGGAGAAGAGATTGGAGGCGTTGACTCGTCCCTGGCTGGGGAGGTGAGACTCTGCGGTCAGCGTTGCTGGGACTCCCCCCATCCAGTCCCTCCCTCAAGACTAAGGGCTACAGTAGTTTGTTGGGGCTCTTTGCTCCCTCACCCCAGATATCACCCTGGAGATCTTAAAGACTCTCGAGAAAAGCCACGTGGGGGGCTGGTTCCCCTGGGGCTTCCTCCCGTCCCCCGACTGCCTCATTCTTTGGAGCGTCCCCGATGTCTGCAAAGATGTGGATTTGGACGTCCTCGTGGAAGCCCTAAAACCCGTGGGAACATTTAAGAAGATCGGCAAGGTGTTCCGCAAGGAGGAGGACTCCACGGTGGGGATGCTGCAGATCGGGGAGGACGTCGACTATTTGCTCATCCCCCGGGAGGTCAGGCTGGCCGGGGGCGTCTGGAGAGTCATCTCTAAGCCTGCCACCAAGGAAGCAGAATTTCGGGAGCGGCTGACCCAGTTCCTGGAAGAACAGGGCCGCACCCTGGAGGACGTGGCCCGCATCATCGAGAAGAGCACCCCGCACCCGCCCCAGCCCCCCAAAAAGCCCAAGGAGCCCCGAGTGAGGAGGAGAGTGCAGCAGATGGTGACTCCTACGCCCCGGCTGGTCGTGGGCACGTATGACAGCAGCAACGCCAGCGACAGCGAGTTCAGCGACTTCGAGACCTCCAGAGACAAGAGCCGCCAGGGCCCGCGGCGGGGCAAGAAGGTGCGCAAAATGCCCGTCAGCTACCTGGGCAGCAAGTTCCTGGGAAGCGACGTGGAGAGCGAGGATGATGAGGAACTGGTGGAGGCATTTCTCCGGCGACAGGAGAAGCAGCCCCCCGCGCCGCCTGCCCGCCGCCGCGTCAACCTGCCAGTGCCCATGTTTGAGGACAACCTGGGGCCTCAGCTGTCCAAGGCGGACAGGTGGCGGGAGTATGTCAGCCAGGTGTCCTGGGGGAAGCTGAAGCGGAGGGTGAAGGGTTGGGCGCCGAGGGCGGGCCCCGGGGTGGGCGAGGCCCGGCTGGCCTCCATCCCAGTGGAGAGCGCAGGGGTATCCTCCGGCACCAGCCCCGGGGATCCCGGGGATCCTGTGGAAAATGTGGGAGATGTCTGTGCCCCGCAGGCCTCCCCTAGGCGATGGAGGCCCAAGATCAACTGGGCCTCGTTTAGGCGCCGCAGGAAGGAGCAGACAGCGCCCACAGGTCAGGGGGCAGACATCGAGGCTGATCAGGGGGAAGAGGCTGCAGATAATCAGAGGGAAGAGGCCATAGCTGACCAGGAGGAAGAGGCTGCAGGTAATCAGAGGGCAGGGGCCCCAGCTGACCAGGGGGCAGAGGATGCAGATAACCATAGGGAAGAGGCTGCAGATAATCAGAGGGAAGAGGCCATAGCTGACCAGAGGGAAGAGGCTGCAGGTAATCAGAGGGCAGGGGCCCCAGCTGACCAGGGGGCAGAGGCTGCAGATAACCATGGGGAAGAGGCTGCAGATAATCAGAGGGCAGAGGCCCCAGCTGACCATAGGCCACAGGGTGCAGATAACCTGAGGGAAGAGGCTCTAGCTGACCAGGGGTCAGAGGCTACAGATCCTCAAAGGGAAGAGGCCATACATGACCAGAGGGAAAGGGCCCCAGCTGTCCAGCGTGCAGGTAATCAGAGGGCACAGGCCCGGGCTGGCCAAAGGGCAGAGGCTGCACATAATCAGAGGGCAGGGGCCCCAGGTATCCAGGAAGCTGAAGCCTCAGCTGCCCAAGGGGCCACAGGAACAGCTTCAGGAGCCAGGGCCCGGAAACAGGTCAAGACAGTGAGGTTCCAGACCCCTGGACGCTTTTCGTGGTTTCGCAAGCCCCGGAGAGCCTTCTGGCACACTCCCCGGTTGCCAACCCTGCCCAAGAGAGTCCCCAGGGCAGGCGAGGCCAGGAGCCTCAGGGTGCTGAGGGCCGAGGCCAAAGCAGAAGCTGAACAGGGAGAGCGAGAAGACCAGCTGTGAGGTGAGGGCTAGAGACAGCCCACGGGCCCTCCCTACAAGCGTGGGAGAGAAAGTTGCTCTTTCTGCCTCTGAACTTGAAAGTGGAGTTGGAGTGCTGCCCACATCTCCACCTTACAACCCTCTTTATTCTCTTGTTAAAGTTTTGTCTCATGCGTTGATTTTTAAAAAATTTTTTAGAGACAGGGTCTCACTCTGTTGCCCAGGCTGGAGTGCAGTGGCATGATCACTGCAGCCTCAAACTTCTGGCCTCAACTGATCCTCCTGCCTCGGCCTCCCAAAGTGCTGGGATGACAGGTGTGAGCCACCACACGTACCACCTGATAAAATATATATATATATATATACACACACACACACACACACATATATATACTGATTCCTTGTAGCAACCCAAAAAATGTAAAGAAAGAATTCGATACAAGGGGGTTCTGTCACCTATAGTTTTAATTTCCTCAAATGCAACTCAAGGTGCTCAGCTTGATAAAAGGAGAGCGGGAGGGCAGGGGAGAAATTGCCTGCTTTTCCTGTCCCTTTTTTGCCTGCACACTTAACGTGGACTGCCTCCTTGGACTTAAAAAGAGGACTTGAGCCAACATGCAAATAAAAAAACATTTATGAACTGGTTTCTTAGCTTTGGACTTGGCAACTGACGAATGCTCTGGGGGTGACCCGGCCCTTCCTGTCCGTTCTACTCCCATCCTTGAAGATGGAGACACCTGTGTTTATGTTGTCACTTCGCTTGCCATCCTCATGCCCCTGGACTCTGCTGCTTTGGAGGGGACAGGGCCCTTGGTTTGCATACCTCTCCCGATCTTGGTTGTAAGGTACAGTAAAAGCATCTGAAAAATGCGTTCAAAACACAGATTCTGGGGCCCTCAGCATCAGAGATGTGGATTTGCTAGCGGTGCCTGTGTGGCTCTGAATTCTGTTTGCATCAAGCTTCCAAACATCTGGGCAATTCGGCCATTGGACACATTGAAAACTCATTGCAATAAGAAAAGGCCTAAAAGAGGGGCTGTGGTTGGCTGGACGTGGTGGCTCACACCTGTAATCCCAGCACTTAGGGGGGCCGAGGCGGGTGGATACAAACAAGGTCAAGAGATCAAGACCATCCTGGCCAACATGGTGAAACCCTGTCTCTACTAAAAATACAAAAATTAGCCTGGCCTGGTGGTGCACGCCTGTAGTCCCAGCTACTCGGGAGGCTGAGGCAGGAGAATCTCTTGAACCCGGAAGGTGGAGGTTGCAGTGAGCCGAGATCGCACCATTGCACTCCAGCCTAGTGACAGAGTGAGACTCTGTCTCAAAAAAAAAAAAAAAAAAAAAAGGCTGTGTGTATTGTGCATTAATTGCTTGTGCATTAATTGCTGCTGCTGGTTCTTTTTTTTTGAGATGGAGTCTCTGTCACCCAGGCTGGAGTATGGTGGCGCGATCTCGGTTCACTGCAACCTCCGCCTCCCGGGTTCAAGTGATTCTCCTCCCTCAGCCTCCCGAGTAGCTGGGACTACAGGCGTGTGCCACCACACCTGGTTAATTTTTGTATTTTTAGTAGAGATGGGGTTTCACCATGTTGGCCAAGCCTGTCTTGAACTCCTAACCTCAACTGATCCGCCCACTTCAGCTTCCCAAAGTGCTGGGATTACAGGCATGAGCCACTGCGCCCAGCCAACTGCTTCCTATGATTGGGAAGAAATTGGGTTGCTAAGGCCCTGTGGAGGTTGGGAGGAAGCTGGGGGCCTCTCTCTGTATTGCCTTGTGTCCCCACAACCCCCAGCAGTGAAAAACAGCAAATGACCAGACTCGAGCCTTGCTGAGGGCAGGAGAAAAGGGAGTTTATGGAGGTCCAGGGGCCAGTCTGTCTTCCTAACTGGTTGCAGGCCTGGCCTAAGTTTCTTACTTTTTTTCTCTGGAAAGTAAAGAATTGTATCCCACCACCCTCCTTTTGTCTTTCTCTCTTCCACGCTCCTCCCTCCCTCCCTTCCTTCCCCTCCTTCCCCTCCTTCCCCTCCGCTCCCCTCCCTCCCTCCCTCCCTCCCTCCCTTCCTCCCTTCCTTCATCTTTCTCTTTCTTTTTCTTTCTCCCTACCTCCCTTCCTCCCTTCCTTCCTCCCTTCATTCCAATTTTCCTTCCTTCCTTCCTTCCTTCCTTCCTTCCTTCCTTCCTTCCTTCCTTCCTTCCTTCCTTCCTTCCTTCCTCCTTCCTTCCCTCCCTCCCTCTCTCCCTCTCTCCCTCTCTTTCTCTTTTCTTTCTTTCTGTCTCTCTCTCTTTCTCTCCTTTCTCTTTCTCTCTCTCTCTTTTCTTTCTTTCAAGGCAGTGTCTGGCTCTGTCACCTAGGCTGGAGTGCGGTATTGCAATCACGGCTCACTTGCACTCTTGGGATCAAGCGATCCTCTGGCCTCGGCTTCCGAGAGCACTGGGATGATGGGAGTGAGCCACCGCGCCCCACCCCAGCTCTTTTCTGAGTGGAGTGGTTACTGCTGGTGCTGCTTGCTGCCTGGCGTGCTGCATGGCCTTGCTAGAGCCCTTTTGTGCATGGTGGTGGATACTTGGCCGTGTAGTCCACGGCTCACAGCCTGGCAAGAATGAGGCCTTGGGGAAAATACAAGCTGTGGACCTCACCTGGAGGGGAGGCTTTGTAGGTGCAGGGAGGCGGAGAGGCTGAGTGGGAAGGTTCTGGTTGGTGGTGGAGAGGGAGGCTGTCCTTTGCTGCTGCCCACCTCAGAGGGCAGAGGTACGTGACCACAGGGACCTGGCCTGCCTAAGGAGCTAGAAGGTAAAAGAACAGCAGAGACAGATGCTCGGAGGGATTTGGAGACCGGAGGAGCAAACAGCAGAACGCAGGAAATGAAGACTCAGAGTGAGTTTCTCTGCTCCTCCTCCCTGCAGCGCCCAGAGCTGTGGGCTGTCTCCGGGGAACAGCTGGGGGGCCTATGAGAAGGAAAGCGGTGTGGACCCCAAACAAGTGGCAAGATGGATTTAACATGGAGTTGTGTGGATTTCACAGACATCAAGCAACACTGGGCCAGTCCCTCTCACTGCCATACACGTGTGTACACACATACACATGCACAGTCGGACCCAGGCACGCAGGCACAGCACATACCACAGACACATGTACACACACAGGCACCACTGGCAGACCACATTCACCAACAGACATTATGATGAACCTGCCCATACATGGACACAGACACGGACACACACGTGTAGCACACACACGTACTCACAGAGGCACACAGATCCACTGCTCCGGGAAGGCAACCCCCACACACCCACAGACCCATTCACGCAAACACTGCCGTACTTGCAAATGCCAACGTGTTCACTCACTCAGGACACGTCACACACTGCTAGATGCCATTGGACATTTTGATCCCCTCAGCCACATGGGCACACTCACATGTTACCACACAGAAACTCAAACGCCAGTCAGTCACAGACAGATGCTTGCAGAAACAGTCTCACACCCGGGCGCGGGGGCTCACACCTGTAATCCCAGCATTTTGGGAGGCCGAGGTGGGTGGATCACCTGAAGTCGGGAGTTCGAGACCAGCCTAGCCAACATGGTGAAACCCTGTCCGTTCTAAAAATACAAAAAATTAGCTGGGCGTGATGGTGCATGCCTGTAATCCCGGCTACTCAGGGCTGAGGTAGGAGGAGAATCGCCTGAACCCGGGAGGCGGAGGTCGTGGTGAGCTGAGATTGCGCTATTGCACTCCAACCTGGGCAACAAGAGTGAAACCCTGACTCAAAAAACAAAACAAAACAAAAACAAACAAACAAAAAAACAGTTTCACACCGTCTCCCTGGGTTTGTTTGTTTTAGAGTCTCCATCACCTGGGCTGGAGTGCAGTGGCACGATCTCAGTTCACTGTATCCTCTGCCTCCTGGTTCAAGCGATTCTCACGCCTCCTGAGTCTTATTTGTATACCCGGCCATCCCTGGGCCATACCCTAGCCTTTCTGGGTGGCCTTGAGGCTTTGGGCAAGTCTGTCCCCCACTGAGTCAAAATTTGTTCCCCCTTGAATGAACACAACGTTTTCTGAACTGTTCCCAGCATCCCCACCGCGAGCATTCGGGGAGGCCCCAGAGGTGGGGGGAGCCCTCTAGTAACTGAGACAGAACAGGGTGTTCAGTATTAGATTTCATCCCAGGCGCCTTGAAACAGCGTCTGCAGGGCCAGTCAGTCCCTTGATGCCTCCGGGGTGTGGTTTCAAATGCACAAAGGTTTCCAAGAGGAAGCCCAAAAAACCAGAGGTTGGGTTCTGAATCCACCTTCATCTGGACCAGTCCAGCTGCTCCTCATTGTCACCAAAGAGGAAAATAAGAGGCCACAGGTGATTCCAGAACACAGACATGGAGGGGAGGGATGCCACTCTAAGACATGGGGGTGGAGGGGCTGGGTACAGTGGCTCACTCCTGTAATCCCAGCACTTTGAGGGGTCGAGATGGGCAGATCACTTGAGGTCAGGAGTTTGAGACCAGCCTGGCCAACATGGCGAAAACCCGTCTGTACTAAAAATACACAAATTAGCTGGGCGTGGTGGCAGGTGCTTGTAATCCCAGCTACCTGGGAGGCTGAGGCATGAGAATTGCTTGAACCCAGGAGGCGGAGGTTGCAGTGAGCCGAGATTGCACCATTGCACTCCAGCCTAGGCGACAGAGTGAGATTCTGTCAAACAAACAAACAAAAGACACGGGGGTGGAAGGATTTCTGATTTCTGATTTCTGAGTCCCCCTCCCAGGCCCACAGGGTGTGACAGGAGAAGAGGGAATGGTTGGGTACTGGGTGAAGAGAAATTTGGAGCTCGGCTGCCTGGCTGCCTCAGCACCACCCCTTGCAAGCTGTGTGACCTTGGGCTGGTTACTTGACCTCTCTGTGCCTCCATGTCCTCATGGGAAAGGGGGATCATAGCAGAGCTTTCCTTCCAGCATTGCTCAGGGTACTGAAAAGGGTGTGATGTGTTTGTGCTCAAATCAACCCTAGGAGACATCATCTCGTCTTATTCCTGCTACATATCAGCGGCGGCCAGTTATTCACTGCACATGCTGGCCTTGACAGAAACCCTAGGGTAGCAGTCCCCGCCCGGGCTGTGCCTGGAATGGCCCAGAGCCCTTGTCCAGCATGCACACAGGAGCCACTCTTGGAATCTCGGGATGGTGCAGAGCACCGCTGGGGCAGCAACAGTCCCTAAAGCTTCCCAGGTGATTCCCAGCAATGGGCAGCCGGGGCTGACAACCGCGACCCTAGGGATCCTAGAGACCATCAGACCCCACAGCTGGGGTCTCAGACTGTGATTCCGGAGCGTTTCTCAAGCTGGTCCCGTATCGCAGGTGCCTGGGGGGTCCTTTGAAAACTCAGCTTTCTGGGCTCCCGGCCCAAAGGGGTTCTGTAGGTCTCAGGTGGGCCGGATAATGTGTATCTAGTTCCCAGGAGACGTTGACGCATCTGGTCCAGGACCTGACTTTGAGAACCGCTGTCCTGCTGCTTTCTGCAGTCTAGCATTGAAAGGCCAGGGAAAACTTCGGCGCTTCCAGTGCTCGGGAAAAACCATCGCCAGCACGATTTAATATTTATTTATTTTATTTATTTATTTGTATTTATTGTTGTATAGACGAGAGGCGGGGAGCGGGGGTTGAGAGTGGGTCACTATTTTGCTCAGGCCGGTCTTGAACTCCTGGCCTCCAGCCATCTCTTCCCGCACGATTTTTACCAGCGGCCCTGGAGCGCCTCTTGGTGGTTAAATGGGGCGCTGCAGCTCCTGTGCGTTGACATGCTCTCTGCATATCTAGATGTAGGAGATGTGGCCTCCTATGCAAGGGGCGGAGACAGCGCTGGGGAGGGCGGGGCCTCGGTGGAAACCGGGTCTGGGGAACCGGATGGGGGTAGAGAGTGTCGTTTTCTGTCCCCGGAACCCAGGCGTCTCCCTCCCTCCAGCAGCTGGTCATATCCCTAGGAGTTTTAGGGCGCCCCTGTCTCTGAGCTGGCTGCGAGATCGGCGGGGTTCAGGATCCAGATCCCCCCCGGGCCAGCTCTCTGAAAGTCTACACGGCGGAACCTCCCCCAGGTCCCCCAGCGAACTCTGCAAGCTCATTTCCAGGCTGCCTCACTTTTAAACTCCAGGCACGTGGGAATCCAACCCAACAGCGACCACCATGAAGGCAGGTGGCCTTCTTTGGCGCCACTGCCTCCCCTACGCCAGCACCAAGCCTGGCACGGGAGGGGCAGTAGTCACACATTAATAACCCCCTATTATCACACCCACTTGAGGCTTTTAACCTGGCTCTTCCTGCATCTCCCGTCATGCGCTTCCCCCAGGCATCTGCTGGCCCCTCACCTCCTTCTGGTCTTTGCTTACTTGGCACCTTCTCAGTGAGGGTTTTCCAGGCCGCCCCGTTTCCGATGACTGCAAACCCTCTCCTGCCCCGACCCTCCTCGGGCCCTGCCTGCCAGACTTTTGTCCCCAGCAGGCCTCACTCCCTAATGTATGGATTTCGTCTTCATCTAGGAGGCATACCCACTGCCTCCCCACCGCATGCTCGCTCTAGGAGGTTCCTGTTTCTTGCACCTACAACAGGGCCTGGGAAACCCCAGGACCCTTCCTTGCGAGACCTCAGGGCCTTTACGCGGCCACTCCTTCGATCTCAAACGCTCCTCCCCACTCCCTGGGCGCACTCCCTCCAGGGGGCGTATCTTTCCAGCACATTCCCCAGTAGGCGCATCTGGGGTCAGCCTTCCCCAGTCCAGGTGATTTCTATCGACCGTCAGTATTCAACAAATAACTGAGCAGTTGCTGGGGCCGGGAACACCTCGGGGACAGGTCAGAGCTGACCTTGAGGGACTCTACTGCCTCTCCCCGCCACGCCCACCTGCCCCCTGCGGGGTAGGACCCCGCAACCACAACTCCAGAGTCCTCTGCAGGGACTGCTGTTGCTATGGGAGAGGAAGCCAGAGGAAGGGGACGCCATCTAGGGGATACTTGGGCCGTGGTGGCAGCAGCAGCAGTGACGGCCACCGCTGCGAACCAGGGGCTCCTGCCTGGCCAGCGCAGCCACCTGGGCTCTGGGCAGCAGCATTTTCCACGTGGCTCCTCCAATCCTCACGAGCGAGCAGCTCCCTGCATTGCTAGTCGTGAGCCCACCTGACTTCCTACTCTCAGCACTTCCTGATTGCAACGCCCGTGTCACCAATTTCCTCTATTAACCTCCCTGACAAGTCGGCGTGCTATTGAGAAACAAATGAGCGCACCAGGTGCAATCAGAGCTCTGAAAAATAAAGCGAGCAAGCGCAGAAAAGGTTACTTTTTTTTTTTTTCTTTTTGAGACGGCGTCTTCCTCTATCACCCAGGCTGGAGTGCAGAGGCACGATCTCGGCTCACTGCCCCTCTGCCTCCCGGGTTCAAGCAATTCTCGTGCCTTAGCCTCCCGAGTAGCTGGGATTACAGGTAGGCGCCACCACGCGTGGCTAATTTTTGTATTTTTAATAGAGATGGGGTTTCTCCATGTTGGCCAGGCTGGTGTCGAAATCCTGGCCTTAAGTGATCCACCCGCCTCGGCCTCCCGCAGTGGATTACAGGCGTGAGCCACCGCTCCCGGCCCATGTGATTTTATTTTAACACAGATAACTGTCTTTGAGTTAGAGACAGGACTTTGGGGCCCAGAAGAGGTGGGAACTCCAAGGGGTTGAGAGAGGAGAGCCTGGGTCCACAGAGGAGGTCTGGAGGGGAGTGTCCACCACGTTATTTGAGGATCCAGCAGGCAGGGCCTTAAGAGCAGCTCCACGCCCCAACAAGAGAGAAACTGCCCCAAATGGGTCGTCAGGACAGCTCTGGGAAACGGGCCCAAGAAAACGCCTTTAAACATCCCTGTTTCACTGACAGGAAGACTTCGGCCCAGAGTGGACGGGAAACAGAGAAGCGTAAGCCTCAAATAGTTAGAATGGTAGCTGAGACCAAATTTTGAGAATTGGAAATGTTTGCATACCATACAAATGAAAATCAGAAAAATATATGGGGATTGGCAAAAGGGCATCCTCTTTCCCCAACACTTTGCCGCCATCTGCTGGACGAGTGTTGTAATGACTATAAAACACCGTGGTGCTGCAGCGCCCCCTAGCGCCATGCAGTTGACAGGCACAGAACAGTTCCAAGAGAATTGTTTTTTCCCACCGGGACGTTTCTGAGTTTATTTGGGGCACACCCAGGCGAAGGCCCTGCACCTAGAAGAAGGTGTTGGGCCTCTTGGTGGTGAAGCGTGGCTTGTGCTGACGGCGCAGGACCCGGTGGGGCAGCGGGAACTTGATCTTGGAGTCGTGGAACTGCTTGACAGCTGGCCGACGGCACTTGCTGGCTGCAATCTCCTCCACCTTCATGATCTGAATAGAGTGGGCCCGGGCGCGGTGGCGAGCGCCCGTGTCTCGGTAGCACTGGGTGACAGCACCCGCAGTGGTCAGCTTCCGGTACTCCCGGTACATGTTGTGGGTGCCGCTCCGGGAGTCACAGCGCAGCCAGATGCCGAAGTTCTTCACCGGCAGGGGGTGCGTCTCAAACACCTGCCCACAGTAGACAGTCTCCCCTGAAGACTTCTTCATCTTCTTTTTTTTTTTTTTTTTTTTTTTTTTTTTGAGACGGAGTCTGGCTCTGTCGCCCAGGCTGGAGTGCAGTGGCGCGATCTCGGCTCACTGCAAGCTCCGCCTCCCGGGTTCACGCCATTCTCCTGCCTCAGCCTCCCGAGTAGCTGGGACTACAGGCGCCCACAACCGCGCCCGGCTAATTTTTTGTATTTTTAGTAGAGACGGGGTTTCACCGTGGTCTCGATCTCCTGACCTTGTGATCCGCCCGCCTCGGCCTCCCAAAGTGCTGGGATTACAGGCGTGAGCCACCGCGCCCGGCCCATCTTCTTTAACTGAGATACAAAGTACCAGAAGCGGGACTTGGCGACGACATGATTAGGCGCAAAGATTTGCATGCGGTAGAGGGGCTGTGTGTGGCATTTGGGGGTGCGCAGGCAGCGACCCACCACCTTGTACTCTCGTAGGGTGCCCGAAGCCTTCATGGCGTCCTCTCCGCGCTCGCCGCCACCCGCAAAAGCGAGAATTTTCTTTTTTTGAGACGGAGTCTCGCTCTGTAGCCCAGGCTGGAATACAGTGGAGCGATCTCGGCTCACTGCAACCTCCGCCTCCTGGGTCCGGGTTCAAGCAATTCTGCCTCAGCCTCCTGAGTAGCTGGGATTACAGGCACCTGCCACCACGCCCAGCTAATGTTCTTGTATTTTTAGTAGAGACGGGGTTTCACCAGGTTGGCCAGGCTGGTGTTAAACTCCTGGCCTCTGATCCGCCCGCCTTGGTCTCCCAAAGTGCTGGGATTACAGGCGTGATCCACCCCGCCCGGTGGAGAAATCGTAAAAGACCGCTAACAAAAATGCTTTGAGGCCGGGCGTGGTGACTCACACCTGTAATCCCAGCACTTTGGGCAGTCGAGGCGGGCAGATCACGTGAGGTCCGGAGTTCGAGACCAGCCTGACCAACATGGTGAAACCCCGTCTCTACTAAAAATACAAAAATTAGCTGGGCATGGTGGCACACGCCTGTAATCCCAGCTACTCAGGAGGCTTGAACCCGGGAGGCAGAGGCTTCAGTGAGCCGAGATCGCGCCACTGCACTCCAGTCTGGGCTACAGAGCGAGACTCCATCTCAGGGGGAAAAAAAATGCTTTGAGAGCTGCACAGCTCTGGGGGAAGTCGTGAGTTTTCTATTCAGGGGTAAGGTTAGGGACCATCCATGTACTAAAAAGGGAAAAATCAGATTAACCAGGCAGGATAAATTCTTGCCATCATAAAATTTTTGTTTGCTAAAAGGGGTCAAAAGCTTTTCCCCAGATATTATTTTAGCATTTGGCATCAAAGGGCTGTTGCGAAGACCCTAAGTGCCTGCAAACCGCCTGACACGTAAAGCGCTCAATGCTACTGCAAACTGGTTCAGGGCACAGACTGCAGCCAGTCAGCTGGTGCTCAAGTCCCGTTCTGCCACTTGCTGGCTATGTGACTCTGAGTATGTAACTTAACCTCTCTGTACTTCAACTTGCTTATCTGCAAAATGGGCATCTGAAAAGTGTCTGAGCTGGAATGCAATGTTAATGCGTGTGAACTCTTAGAACAGAGCCAAGGGGCCAGGCGTGGAAAACGCCTGCTGTTCCTCGACTTATCCTGAGATGGGTGCCCACCCTGCCCCTCCTGGTCCCTTCAGGTTTTAACTGCTTCCACACGTTTTCCAGTGTCCAAATTCCTCACCCTGGCTCCCCACATCTGCTGGACCACGGAGATGAGAGCCACAGGAGGGTGTGGGCAGAGGCAACCATGGGCCCAGTTTCTCCATCTGCCAGGTGTGGTGCTGGCAAGGAGGGGTGGGGTGGTGGCCTGTCCCTCTGGCTGCCAAGCAAATGACATCCCCCATAGGTGGGAGGCAGCCCCCGCCCCCCTCCACTGGTGCTATGGAGGTTAGGTCATCTCTCTGCCTGCCCTGGTGGCCAGAGCTTGGGTCTGTGACCTAATCATGGCCATTGACAGATGGGGGCCGGGGAAGACAGCGTGAAAGGGACCAAGAGAATGACAGGGAGACAGAACTCAGGTCCTTCCTGCCTTGGAGTCTCTGCTCCACCCAGCTGGGTGGATGCCTGGGTCCATCCTGGTCGATAGGGTGGGGAGCATCTAAGGCCTCCCCCTCCCCCGGGTTCTCTGGTCTTTACTTCACAGCTTCCTTAGTCGGTGGTGAGGCTTCTAGGACCCCTAATTCATGTCCACCACTCCTGGGAGTTCACATCTGCTCCTGCCAGACCCTGAGACTCCCCAGCAGCCTCCGACACCATTGCTTAGTGTCCACACCTGCCCCCAACATCTCCCCCACCTCCGTGTACCTGGCACGTCCCCAGCTTGATGACCCTGATCCAAACCGTAAGCTGTCCCCTACTTCAGCAGACTCCTGTGCTCAAGCGATCCACATGCCTCTGCCTTCCCAAGTGCTGGGATCACAGGCGTGAGCCCCCGTGCCCGGCCAGCCCTGGATGTTCATCACCTGCCTCTACGGGCGTCTCTTGGTCACACTCCCTTTTGGAAGCTACTGTTTCTTTTTTGTTCAATTCATTGCCTCTAACTTCAGAGCCCTACTCACGTGTATTTATCCCCCTTGATTCCCCAAAACTTATCGGCTTACCCAGACCTTCCCCCGTTAAATGCTTTCGCTCCCTCCCATATCGCTTCCGTTTCCCTGAGCCCAGCTCTGTGGCATTGATCCGCTCAAAGTTCTGGTCCTTCTGGTGGGTGTGCCTGAGTCTCTTTGTTCTGACTTAGCGAGACATCGGTCGCCGTAAAGACCCCATCTCTTGCAGCATCTTCTGAATTTCTCTTCTCGTTTAAAAACTTCCTCCAATAGCCACTTGGAAAAAGATAAAATGAGACCCATTCCTCACATCACATACAAGAAGGAACTCCAAATAGACTGGAGATCTTGACATGAAGAAGAAACCCGAGGGAACTTCCCTGAAACCCGGGTGTGGGGAGAAGCACCGACTCCCACGCCAGCACAATTAAAGAAACACTCATACATTTGGCTTCATAAAAATAAACCTGCACCGTGGCAACAAACCACAAGTGAAGTCTAAAGATAAAAGACAGTCTGGGATATAGACTTTCAAGTGGTTAAGGTGGTACAGTTTATGTGATGTGCTTTTCACCACCATTTAACAAAAAAGGACAGAATGGGGGAAAATGATCCGCAACATACATCACAAGCATGGGGCCTCTGCTGTGTCCCCTCCGAGGTGCTCCCACTGGACAGCCCGGCCACATCTGACGGGGAGGAGACGGCGGCCAGACAGGGAGCACTCTTCAGTCTCGGGGAGGGGGAGGAGCGTGATCGTCACAAACGTCCATGTCAAAGACAAAGAGGGGCTGAGGAAACGTTGCAGATTGAAGGAAATGAAAGAGACAATTGAATGTGAGGCAGGACATTGCTGAGGCAAGTGCTACAGCTGGAATGCAGTTGGTTGATTTAAATATAAACATTGAATGCTCCCTTGAGGGACCCAGCTGCCACGGGGAGAGCAGCTCAGGCCACATGGAGGCCACACGCAGGCGCCCCAGTGCCGGCCCAGCTAACGGCCCACAGCAACTGCAGTCACGGGAGTCAGCCCCCATGGAGTCCAGCCGGGCGAGTCTTCAGATGCCTCCAGCCCTCAGGTGCGCCCCGCACAGCCAAGCCCAGCCAATCACAGAACTGAGGAAGACAGCAAGGCGTTCATTGTGTAAGCCGGTGAGGGTTAGGGGGTTTGCTGTGCAGCTGTGCAGCACGGGAGTAGCCTTGACCAAAGAAAAGGCTGGCTCCTGGAGGTCACCTGGGAGCCCGTGGCGTGTCCTCCCTGATAGGAACGTCTCTTTTATCTGGGGCCCTGGGCCACAGTGGACAGTCTATGCTAAGTACGTGATTTAGGGTGGGGGCCATGGGTCTCTCTGGAGGCTACGGTCAACCATGTGGGGTGAGCAGTCCCCATGACCAACCCCTGAAGAAAACCCTGGATGCAGAGGCCCGGGTGAGCTTCCCTAGGTGACCACACTCCAGTACGCTGTTGCATCCACACGCGGAAAATGAGCGCCGTCCACACGACTCCGCAGGAGAGGGCAGCAGGACACTCACACCCCTCTTCCCTCCGCTCATTCTCACCCCCGTCTTTTCACTGTAATGGACCCTAACTGTGAGGATAATGGCTGCTCTGGGTCCCGGGAGGCCTCCTGAACTGCAGCGGCAGGAAACCCCGACACCCAGTGAGTCCGAGCGCCTCACAGCTGCCCGCCTGGCTGGCTCCCGTCAGGTCTGAAGCGCCCTCCCGACAGCCATGGTGGCTGCTTTGGTCTTTCCCAGGGAAATGAATGGCACTGGCAACCTGGGCCTCGGGCCTGTTTTCCTGAAGCCATGTGTACTTGGCTTCCGGCCCCCGGCGCACCTGCCCCCAGAGGGCAGTGCACTCACTGCCGGGCTGATGGGCCTTAGAGAACGCCTCCCCAGCACCTACGCGCAATCAGGACCGCAGATGCCTCATGTCTGCCTGGGAGGCCTCCAAAGGGCCCAACACTCCTGGACGCGGCCCTGCAGGAGTTATTTGCTCCAGACCATCCCCCAGTGCCACTTATCACCGGAGAAAGCTGAGTCCAGAGGAGCTCAAACTTGGAAACACAATCTCTCTGGAGGACCAAGGCCTAGCGGGGCAGCCTGAATGGGATCCAACGTTAACCGTGACTAAGAGCCACCTGGGAGTGAGACAGGGGTCCTCTTGGTCTCCCTTGATGACTGGAGACGCCTGCCTCATCGTGTGGCGTGAAGAACCACTGCTGGGCCTACCCTGAGCAGGGAGCAGGGAGCGGCACATCACGCTGAGTGCTGGAGCCGGCAAAGGGTGAGGAGCTTCTTCAGCTTCCGCTCTGCTCCACTCAGTGCTGGCCTCATCGGCCCCACCCAGGTGACAGAACTCTCCCCGGGAGCCCACGGCGCTGGGCGGAGGCAGCGGCCACTTGGGCTGTCAGCCCAAAGCTGGGTGGGCCTGGCCAGTGGGACTTCGTGGCCTCCCCACCCTCCGGATCTCCTCAGCAGGCAGGCAGTGACCCAACCCCGGCAGCTCCTGCGGCTCCACCATCCAGAGACAAGATGACTTCCGATAATGACTTTATTTTAACATATTTAATTACAGACATAAAATAGCTGGGGAGGGGGGTGAGCCCCAGCCTAGCCCCACCATGGGGCTACAGGAGGGGAGGCGCAGGCGAGGCCCCCCTGCTGACCCTCTCTCTGGGGGTCTTCCTATGGCAGGGCCCTATTGCTTGAGTGGGGGAGGAGCCATGCAAACGAGGGGGGCAGGGCAGCCACTCAGCCCCACCCCACCCCGAGGACGGCCTCCCCACAGAATGCCCGGGCTGTGCCCCCAGCCCCAGCTGCTCCACCTCCTTCCTCTCTGTCCAGGGAGCAGACCCTCTGGCCAGCCCCTGACTCTGCCCCTACCCCCTCTGCAAACCTAAAGGGGAATAAATACAAACTTTACAAAGTAAAAGGGGGTCCAACGTTGCCCTGGGGCGGGGCCTGCTCTGCCCCTGGCCCAGGGCCGGGGTCCGGTGGGAGTGGAGGGGCCCTGGGGTGCAGGCCGCCCCGCCCGTCGCCTCACATCATTCCTAGCTGCAGCAGCGTGTTGGCGTAGGCCATGGGCTTGACGTTGGGATGAGGCTGTGGGGCCGGGACAGGTGGGATGGACAGAAGTCACAACAGAGCCCCTGAGCACCCAGAGTACCCACCGGCGAAACCTATCCCCGTCCCTTACCAAGGTCTCAGCCTCTTTGTCCCCAAGCCAGGATGGGAGGGGCGGGGGCCCTGAGGGGTGACTCACCACTGCTGTGAACTGGTGGAACTGAGGCCGTAGGTCGGAGCCCTGGAGGTGGATGTAGGAGGCTTTGTTCCCCATCTGGTCGCTGCAGGGACAAGAGCAGAGTGCACAAGGTGGTCAGGGCTGGGCAGGGCTGGAGGGTTAAGGGAAGGAAGGGCTGGGCAAGAAGGGACAGAGAGAGGGAGAGGGAGGGACAGAGCCACGACAGACACAGATGAATGGAGAGACAGGGACGGGAAAGACAGGAATCCAAGGGGAAAGAATGGGAAGGGCAGGAGGATGAGGATGGGGAAAAGCGGGTGGGAGTGAGGGAAGCAGGAGCAGGGAGGAGCAGGGCGTAGCTCACAGAGGTGGATGCCTGCCAGACCCCACTAGGAATCTGACCACGCCTCCAGCTTTGCCCACACGGAGACACAGGGAACAGAGGAACGTGTCACACGGCACCACGGGGATGCAGTCAGCCTAGTCCAGGACACAGGTGACTCTACAGCAGGCCTATTCTTGTTGAAGAGGAATTTGTTGAAGAAGCCTATTCTTCAACAAATAAATGATGGGGGTGGGGAGAGACAGGGAACTCATAGGCAAAGAGACAGAAAATGTGGGCCTTGTTTGGGTCCTGTCTGGAAGAAGTCAGCTGGAAAAGACACTTAGGAGAGACCAGCAGAAAGAGAACTTGGCAGGATTCGGGTGAGGGCAAGGGATCAGCACTCCTTTGTGGGTGTGTGTGTTATGTTTTGAGATGGAGTCTTACTCCTGCCCAGGCTGGAGTACAGTGGCGTGATCTCAGCTCACTGCAACCTCCACCTCCCGGGTTCAAGCAATTCTCCTGCCTCAGCCTCCCGAGTAGCTGGGATTACAGGTGTGCACCACCACGCCTGGCTACTTTTTGTATTTTTAGTAGAGACGGGGTTTCACCATGTTGGCCAGGCTGGTCTCGAACTCCTGATCTCAGGTGATCTGCCCGCTTCGGCCTTCCAAAGTGCTGGGATTATAGGCATGAGCCACCGTGACCAGCCAGCACTCCTTTTGTGAACATGATATTGTGGTTAAGAAAAAGACCCTGGCCGGGCGCGGTGGCTCACACCTGTAATCCCAGCACTTTGGGAGGCCGAGACTAGGCGGATCACGAGGTCAGGAGATGGAGACCATCCTGGCTAACACGGTGAAACTCCATCTCTACTAAAAATACAAAAAATTAGCCGGGCGTGGTGGTGGGCGCCTGTAGTCCCAGCTACGTGGGAGGCTGAGGCAGGAGAATGGCGTGAACCCGGGAGGCAGAGCTTGCAGCGAGTAGAGATTGTGCCACTGCACTCCAGCCTGGGCAACTAAGCAAGACTCTGTCTCAAAAAAAAAAAAAAAAAAAAAAAAAAAAAAGAAAAAGAAAAAGACCCCTTTCCTTCTGAAACGTGCTGGGCAATCAATGGGAGGAAGGTAAAGTGCCCGGGGCTTGCTGTAACACGGGGCAGCTGGTCAGTGCCCACAGGCTGGTCCCACTGGTGCTGCAGAGGTGGGTGATGCGCACGGGGGTGTTCGTCATGCTCTTTCATCTGCTTGTGCCTGTCTTTGACACGTTCCATCATAAAAAGGCAAAACAAAAACCAAGACAAAACTCATGGCTTGGCAGAGGCCCTGGGCAGGAAAGGCAAAGACATACCAGTAGTTGGGGGCAGAGAAGACGGTGACACAGCGGCCTCCGTGAGCCACCTCATAGCCCTCGGCCTTGACCTCGTGGCTGCGGATGATGTAGTCCAGGTTGTTCTCTTCCAAGAAGGCCTTGGTGACGTCAGGCCCAAACTGACAGCTCACGCCCCGCTTGCTGACCGAGCGCCCGTTCTGACGGTGGGCAGATGGGAGAGACGGGGTTCAGGGTGACTGTCTGCCTCTACCTGCTGCCCACAGCCCACACCCGCCGGCCCTGCACCCCACCCAGACTCACCTGCGGCTGTGGATCTGACCAGAGCAGGTCACACATGGGACCTGGTGGGGAGTGAGGGAAACATTAGGAACCCGTCCACCTCCCCGGGGGTGGTCACTCATAGGCCACCTCCTGGCCCGGCCAGGTGCCCACCCCACAGCACAGCCTGGGTGGGGACTGGGCAGGGGACATCCAGCACGGACATGGACATTCAGGACAGGTGACTGATTCTGAGCCACCCCTACTCGCTATGCTGATCTGCCCTCCACACCCCACTCAACCCCCATGGCCCCGAAGCCGGACAGAGCTTTCAACGCCACTATTCAGATCAGGCCCTCTCCCTGCTCAAAGCCTTTGGTGGCTCCGCACTGCCCTAGGAACAAAGTCCTCACTGAGGCCTGTAAGGCGCCACAGGATTTGGGCCCAGTGAATCCCATGTCCAACGTCAGCCCGCAAAGCACAGCCCTGCCTGCTCGCCAACTTCTCCCTGCCTTGGGACCCCTCCTTGAGCCTGGAATATGCTCGCCAGATGCCTCTGCTTCTTGAAGCGTCAGCTCAAACCTCGCCTCCCTGGAGAGGCCTTCCCGACCACACGGAACTGGCGCACCCAATCCACGTCCTCTGCAGCACTTACAGTGTGCACGGGCGTGTGCACCGGTGCGTGAACTCTCTGAGGTGTGTCCGCCACCAGCACAGGAGCCCCAAGACCTCCCCTCCCTCCAGGGGTCCGCAGCTGAACTCACAAATAAGGACAGGCGGGCTCAGGGGTCACCGTGCCCTCACCCCGCACCACGGTCATGACCGTGCTCGCCATCACAACCCCATGAAGGAGGTGCATTGGCCCAAGTCACAGGTGAGGAAACTGAGGCTCAGACCCGCTGTTCCTTGCCAAGGGCACAAAGCCCATCCTCTGAGGCAGGGCCGGGTTGCCAGAGAGATCTGAGCCCAGGCTGCCCCTTTCTGCTGCAGACACCCGGCCCCACCCTGCCCACCTGAATCGGGGGGTTGTCGATTTCGCTCGATTTTCCGGATGTCATCCAGGGTGACGCCATCTTCACTGAACAGGCCTCCGTGCATGATCTGGGGAGTTGGGGGATGCCGCTGTGAGGGAAGGTGCCAGCCACCCACAGGCCCCGACTTCCTTCACCAGCACACATCTGCCCAGGTGTGGCTGGGCGGGGAACCCACACTCAGGGCTCACGCCATCCTCACCAGCACTTTGCCGTTGATGCACTGGGCCAACGGGAGCCACTCGAACACCTCGCTAAAGAGCTCGTACATCTGGGCTGTGTACTTGGCCTTCACCTCACCCTCGAAACCGTAGATCTGGTTCATGTTGTCTGTCTCGTGGTTGCCTGGAAAACACGGGGACAGAAGAGAAAGCTCAGCCTCCAGGTACATCAGTGTCCTCCAGCCAGGCACCCTCAAGGCCCAGAACTGTGCGTGTGTCTCCTGCCCCCGTGGGCTTCATGCCTCCCATTGTGGTGCCTTCCAGATTGGAGGTACCAAGGGTGGAATCTTGACAAAAAGTAGGTCCATGGCTAGGCACCGTGGCTCATGCCTGTAACTCCAGCACTTTGGGAGGCCAAGGCAGAAGAACTGCTTGAGCCCAGCAATTTGAGACCAGCCTGGGCGATATACTGAAACCTCTCTACAAAACAATTTTAAAAATTAGCTGGGCATGGTGGTGCGTGCCTGTAGTGCCAGCTACTTGGGAGGCTGAGGCCAGAGGATCACCTGAGTCCATGAAGCGGAGGCTGCAGTGAGCTATGCTCATGCTACGGCACTCCAGCCTGGGCAACAGAGCAAGACCCTGTCTCAAAAACAAAAAGTAGGCCCATCCGCAGAGCATGTGCCCCAGCCCAGCCCACGCTGAGCTCCACCCTTCCGTCTCGGACAGAAGCACCTGGCCGCCTCCTTCCCTTCCAGCGCTTGAGGGCAAGGAGAAGGCTGCCCAGCCTCGCATCTGCTCAGACTCTGCTTGTCCAGTTCCTTGGCCTGAGTGCTTGTTGCCTCCTGCAACGAGGCCCACAATAAGGGGCTTCCTGAGCTATGGCCCTGTGCTGGGCACTGCTGCATGAACCCTGTGAGCCCAGGGACACAGGCATGCAGGCTTTGCCCCAGTCTATCACTCCCCTCCCAACTCACCCCGACCCTGCCATGGGCAGGGCCTCCCTGTGTGGCCCTCACATCCTGGTGAACTCCTCTTGTCTAATCTCATCTGGACACCAAGAAACCTATATTTTCAACACCCCTCGGAACCTCACCCATACCCCATGTCTCCTGAGTCTCACAGCCACATCCAAAGGGGAGCTCCTCAGCTCCTGGCCACACCCTGCTCTACGTCTCCCCATCTTTGTCATTGGCAGCCACAGTCCTCCAGATGCTCTGGCCAAAACCCTAGAGGGCCCCTTTTGTTCCCTCTTTGTCTCACACCTGTGTCTGTTCCTCCAGCAAATACTCTGGGCTCTACTTCAAATTTCATTTTTTTTCCAAAGAGACAGGTTCTCGCTCTGTTCCCTACACTGGAGTGCAGTGGTGTGATCATGGCTCACTGCAGCCTCACACTCCTGGGCTCAAGCAATTCTCCTACTTTGGCCACCCAAGAAGCTGGGACTACAGGTGCACAGTGCCACCATGCCTGGCTTTTTTTTTTTTTTTTTTTAAGACTGAGTCTCACTCTATCGCCCAGGATGGAGTGCAGTGGCGCGATCTCAGCTCACTGCAACATGTGCCTCCCGGGTTCAAGCGATTCTCCTGCCTCAGCCTCCCAGGTAGCTGGGATTACAGGTGTGCGCCATCATGCCTGGCTAATTTTGTATTTTTAGTAGAGACAGGGTTTCACCACATTGGACAGGCTGGTCTTGAATTCCTGACCTCAGGTGATCCACTGCCTTGGCCTCCCAAAATGCTGGGATTACAGGCATGAGTCACCACACCCGGCCTTTTAAAAAAATGTTTATTAGAGACAAGGTCTCACTGTGTTGCCCAGGCTGGTCTCAAACTCCTGGGCTGAAGTGATCCTCCTACCTCGGCCTACCAAAGTTCTGGGATTACAGGTGTGAACCACCACACTCAGTTCCAGGCTCTACTTCAATCAAGAGAACCCGAATCTGACACCAAGCCTGAATCTGAGGGGGCACAGGTGCCTTGTCAACAGTCTCTTTACTCCCACCCTCGGGCCCTGGTCTGTTCACTCCGTCACTCAGCTTGACTTTAGTGCCAGATTTAGGGCAACCCAGAAGCCTGTTTCATGTCCTTGTGCGAATTAGAAAAAGGGGCCCATCCTCAGACCCTTGTTTGCCATCTGCTGAAAAATGGTCAGAGTAAACATCCATTTCTACACTATCTATGATATAAATGCGTCCTTTGGTGTGATGTTATTGTGCAGTGCACAACATACTCAACCTTAAAAGGCCGCCCTGTGAATGATCTCTGAGTCCACAAAATAAATACAGCTGCAACTATTATCCTTGCAGAGTAAGTGCCCTACCCAGGACTCCACAATGAACCCAAACCTTGTCACTTCCCAGCTCACCTCGAAGTAGGTGAAAGTGATCTGGGTACAGGAGCTTGAAGCCGAAAAGGGTGAGGATCACTTCTACAGAGAAGGAGCCTCGGTCCACAAAGTCACCATTAAATATCTGTCCTGCTAAGGAAAACATGGCAAGCGTGGAGGGGAAGGGGTGGGGTGGGGGGTGGTGGCAGAAGATGGGCCAGATGGGTTGCTCCTGCCTGGTCTCAAGGCTCCTGTCAGCACCTCCCAATCAGTGAGGACTTGGCAGGGTGCAAGGTGTCTGGGTTTCTAACCCTTTCCTCACTGTGGCTCCAGCCAGAGCTTGGTCGCTGAGCCTCAGTAGTATGGCACTGAGGACCCTGCCTCCTGTCTCCCAGGAAAGCCAGTGGTGGGGAGGTGCGGGGACCAGTCAGTCCACCTGCTTCAGCTCTCCTCAGACAGGCCTGAGCCACAGGGGAGATGGGACACAGACCCTCCCACCATTCACCAAGCAAATACCATAATATGTGGAGATACTTACACAGCATCGAGCGTGGGCCAGGCCCTGTTCTTGGCCTGTCCTCTCAGGAACTGCTGAGTAACAGGGTTGCACATATTATTATCCCCCTTTGCAAGTGGGGATACTGTGACACCAAGCAGTGAAGTAACCTGCTTCGCTCACACAGCTGGGAAGTGGCAAAGCCAGGATGGAACCCAGGTGTGGCCAGTGCCAGGTGCCATTCAAATGCGATCCTGAGGCAGACGAAGACAAGCCAGGGCCCAGAGAGACTGAGCTACCAGCTCAGGTCCTACAGCCGCTGGGTGCTGGCCCAGGCCTGTCTGAGCCTGGAGCCTGGGGTGCGTGGCCAGCCTGCAGCTCCACCCACATCTTGGTGCCCCAGCATGGCCAGGCCTCTCCTTTCCAAGGTCACGTCTTTTCCCTGGCAGGGGCTCCTCCCCCTCTGCAGATCTGAGGCTGGGGCTGGGGGTGGAGGTGGGGAGAGGGTGGCTCTGCCGAGAAGGATACATAGGGGTTGGTCTCCGAGGGTAAACCGTTGAGCTCAAATATGTTGAGGAGGTCATAGAACTGGCCATGGGTGTCCCCGCATACTGTAATCTTCTCTGTCTGAAAGAAAAGAGGCCACCGGAGAGGGAGGGGCCCAGAGAGAGACGTGGGGAGGGGGCAGAGGTGAGGGGAAGGGTAAGAGTTCACAGTAGACCGAGAAGAATCATGCAAGAGACACAAGCAGGGGACACAAACGAAGAGGGTGGGACAGAGACCAAGAGGCCAGCAGAGAAATGGGATATTCAGGAGGAAAGGCACAGGGGTGGGGGTGTGAGGGAGACAGGGAGGTGGCTCCGTAAGTTCCTGAGCTCTGTGGCCCCTCCCCAGCCAGAGAGCCCACCCCCGCTGGCCCTCCCCCGACTGCCCCACAACGCGCACCTCTTTGAGTGTGGTTTCCACGAGCGTGCTCAGCTTGGAGAGGACCTCTTTGACCTGTACCAGAATCTGGAAGGCAGGGCAGACTCAGTGGGACCGGCTGCAGGGGCTGCTACCCAACCCAGCCCCGAGAGCCTGGACTGCCCAGGAGACGCTGCTGGGCTGAGGGCAAGGGAGAAGCAGGGAGAGAAGAAAAAGGGCAGGGGAGGCCTGGGGGAGCAGGGGCAGGTGGGGCCAGAGGCAGCCGCAGGCTTCTGTGGACTGTGCAGTGCTGAAGCATTGCGATTGTTTCATGTGAAAATCTGGTTCTTGAATTATCTGAAAACACTCAGCATCATGTGGAAATACATACATGAATCCAGATCGTAGAACATTTTATAAAAGAACTGGCCTGGACACAGCTCAATGTCACTGTCATAAAAGTCTCCCAAAAAAGAAGTGAGACTTTCCAGTAAAAAGAGGTAAAAAGGCAGGTCATAGGCAACACTGGTGCTTTCAATGGACCCTGAATTTTTAAAAAGCAGCTACAAAGGATGTTTTAGGGAAAGCTGGGGAGAATTAAAATATTAACGGATGTCTAGAAATGCAGATGATTTATTTTTCACAGACTGGAGATGACCTTGACAATGACATGCATATCTGTCAATGTTTCCAGATTTTCCGGATGGCCCGTGGACCGTCTACCTTAGTATTATCGCATCAATGATGAATTTCTAAGGTAGGACAATTCAACTGTGGTCATACAAGAGGACGCCTTTGTTTTTGGGAGATCCAGGTTATTATGACTGCAACTTACTCTCAAATCGGTTAGGGGAAAAAAAAAAGGATACACATACAAATGCATATATAAGCAGACAGACACATTAAGTCAATGCATTAAAATGTTCACAAGTGGTGAATGTGGGTGAAGGGTGGATAGATGTTAACTGTACTGTTCTTTCAGCTCTCTGTAGGTTTGACAGTTTCCAAAATAAGCTGGGGAAAAGGTGTTAAGAAAATGCAGGAGGCACCCACTTCCAGTCAGAAGGCAGAAAAGCTACAAAAGACTGTCTCGCCCTAAAGATGAAAACAAGCCAAGCAAGCAACAAAATCAAATTTAAAGCCATCTGAGGGCTGGCAATGCAAAGGGACCTAAATTAATCAAAATGCAGACAGGACGAGCCTTTCCTTGGGGAAGGAGCCCACAGCTTTTATCCTGGTGCTTGGCAGGCGGGCGGGATGCCCTGGGGCTGGGCGTGAGGGGAAACGAGTGGAAGTTCATGACCATGTGGGGACTGGCGTGACAGATGAGGACTCCAGGGAGCCCCAGCACAGCCCGCCTCTGCCCCCGCCAACTCCCTCACACGGGCTTCAGGGAAGGCTGGGTGCGAGGTAGTGAGGTGGAGAGAAACCCCCTGAGGTACAGAGCGGGGTGAGAGTGGAGAGCAGCGAACACCCCAGCGGCCCCACAGCCCGACGGCAGGGCTGAATACCAGAGGTCTCCCACAGTTCCAAAAGCTGGCGACTTTAAAACATAAAGACATCCCTGGAATTCTGCCAGGGCTAAGATCCCAAGGTCTGCTGAAGGGAAACTCCTAATTCTACTCTGAACACATTTAAAGCCAGTGGTAAAGAAATTCCAACAAAAGTTGCCCCTAAACTACAGATGAGGTTCACACAGCCCCTCCCTCTTGTGGCTCAACAGAAGAAATGTGTGCCGTTTTCTTGTTTATTTGTTTTAAGACAGGGTCTCACTCTGTCACCCAGGCTGGAGTGCAGTAGCTCGATCACAGTTCACTGCAGCCTCAACCTCCCAAGCTCAGATGATCCTCCCCCCTCAGCCTCCCAAGTAGCCAGGACTAGAGGTGCCAACCACCATGCCTGGCTAGTTTTTGTATTTTTTTTTTTTTTTGTAGAGATGGGGTTTCTCCAAGTTGCCCAGGCTGGTCTTGAACTCCTGGGCTCAAGCGATCTGCATGCCTTGGCCTCCCAAAGTGCTAGGATTACAGGCCTGAGCCACGGTGCCCAGCCTAGGTGTGCCATTTTCTGAGGAAAATCTTTATTTACCTCAGTCTCTAATGTTCTTTTATACAAAATGCCTGGCATACAATAAAATTATAAGACACATGATGAACTGGTAACAGAGCAGACTCAGAGATGAACCAGATGATGAAACTACCAGAGACTTTAATTAAGATAACCATGGTAAATGTGTGAAAGGACTTAGTGGAAAAGGTAGACAATATGCATGAACACATGAGACACAGAGAAGAAAAGTCTATTAAAAAAAAAAAAAACTAAATGAAAATGCCACCAATAAAAAATACAACATAAGAAATAAATAATTCATTTGTTGGGCTTAACAGCAGTTACAAAGAATCAGTGAACATAAGGACAACTGAAATTACCCAAACTGAAATACACAGAGGAAAAATCGTGCAAAGAATTTAAAAATTCAACTCATTAAAATCTAAGGAATAGTATCAAATGGTCTAAAAAGCATGTTATTAGCTTTCCAGACGGAGGAGAGCAGAAATGGGAAGAAACAGAAGAAGAGATAATGGCTAAAAACTTTCCAAAACTAATGAAAGATATTAACCCACAGATCAAAAAGGCTCAGTGAATACAGGATAGATGCAAAAAAAAAAAAAAAAAACCACATCAAAGCCAAACTACTAAATACCAAAGATAAAATCTTAAAACCAGTGAAGAAAAAAACAGACTATAAGGAACAAATATATGAATGATTGTTGAGTTCTCACAGAAACAATGGAGGTCAAAAGGCAATGGAAAAAAAAAAAAAACAGATTTAAAGCACTGAAAGAAACAATGTCAACCTAGAATTCTACATCCAGCAAAGATACCCCTAAAAATGAAGACAAAATAAAAACATTTTCAGGAAGGCCAAAGCTGAGAGAATTAGTCTACAGCAGATGTACACTGTAAGAAATGCTAAAAGTACTCAGGCAGAAGGGGCATGATACCAGATAGAAACCCACATATGCAAGAAGCAGCAAGGAGTAAGAGAAAGGGTAAATATAAAAGACATTTTCCGTGTATTCATAGATATGTTTCTTTAGAAGACTAGTGTCTATTTAAGGAAATGACAACAATGTATTTATAGCAGATGCATAAGCATGACAAGAGCACAAAGGCTGGGAGAAAATAAAAGGAATCACAATATTGTAAGATTGTTTTTTTTCTTTTGAGATGGAGTCTTGCTCTGTGGCCCAGGCTGGAGTGCAGTGGCATGATCTTGGCTCACTGCAAGCTCCACTTCCTAGGTTCAAGTGATTCTCCTGCCTCAGCCTCCTGAGCAGCTGGGATTAAAAGTGCACGCCACCACGCCTGGCTAATTTTCGTATTTTTAGTGGAGACAGGGTTGTAGACATAGGGATTTTGCCATGTTGGCCAGGCTGGTCTGGAACTCCTGACCCCAAGTGATTCACCTGCCTCGGCCTCCAAAACTGCTGGGATTATAGGCATGAGCCACTGCCTCAGGCCGTAAGATTCTTATACTGTCCATTAAGTATCATATTATTATTTGAAAGTAGAATAGGACAAGTTAAAGTTACACATTGTAATCTCTGGAGCAGCCTTTTTCATCCAGGGTTCCGGGAAACGATTACACCTCACAAAAAATATTTCCAGTGATACCTGCTCAATTCTCCCAAGGAGAGCACACAGATTCACAGGAGAGAAGTTAATTCACTGCGGATACAACGGATGCCTAAGGGAGTTAGGGCTTAATTCTCTCAATACAGCCTCAGCTGAGAAGGGCTGCTCTAGAGCAACCACTGAACACTCCACCCCTCACCACACACGTTCAAAAGTATAACAAAAAATTCAATAAAACAGATAAAATGAAATGCTAAGAGATTCCTGATTCACACAAAAGAAAGTCAAAGAAGGAGAAACGGGAAAAAAAAACAAAAACAAATGGGACATATAGAAGAGAGATATCCAGACAGTAGATTGAAATGCAATCATATGATTGCTGATAGTTAAATATAAATGAACTACACACTACAATTAAAAGGTAAAGATTGGCCAGGAATGGTGGCTCACACCTGTAATCCCAGCAATTTAGGAGGCCGAGGCGGGTGGATTATCTGAGGTCAGGAGTTTGAGACCAACCTGACCAACATGGTGAAACCCTGTCTCTATTAAAAATACAAAAATTAGGCCAGGCATGGTGGCTCACGCCTGTAATTCCAGCACTTTGGGAGGCTGAGGCGGGTGGATCATGAGGTCAAGAGACAGACCATCCTGGCCAACATGGTATAACCCCATCTCTACTAAAAATACAGAAGTTAGCTGGGCGTGGTGGCGCACACCTGTAGTCCCAGCTACTCGGGAGGCTGAGGCAGGAGAATCGCTTGGACCCGGGAGGCAGAGGTTGCAGTGAGCCAAGATCTTGCCATTGCACTGCAACCTGGGCAACAACAGCAAAATTCCATCTCAAAAAAAAAAAAAAAAGTAAGACTGTCCAACTGGATAAAAAGGCAAGACCCAAGTATATGCTGTTTATAAGAAAAACATTTTAAACATAAAGATACCAATGGGTTAAATACAAAAGGGTAGAAAAGTTATAGCATGCAAATATTAAGTGTAAAAATCTGGTTTAACTATATTAATAGAAAACATGGATTTCAATCCAAAAAGTACCAAAGGCACTTCATTATAATGAGTCAATTCATCAAGAAAGCATAACGATCCCAATTGTGTACCTAATAAAAATTTCAAAATACAGGAAGCAAAAACCTGAGAATTATAGGGAGAAATAGGCAAATCCACAAGTGCAGTCAGAGCTTTTAACAGCCCCCTCCCAATAAATGATTGAGCAATTAGAAAAAAATAGGCCATAAAAGATTTTTAACAGCAGTCTCAACCATCTTGAACTAATTGACATTTATAGAGCCCTATGACTAATGACTGCAAAATACACACTATTTTCCAGTACATACTGCAAGCGTGCCAAGACCTAAAAATAGCCGCAATGGAATCATCCAGAGTGTGTTGTCTGACCAAATTAGAAATCAGTAACAGTAACATCTAGAAGTCCCCAAATATTTGGGAGTTAAACAATACCCTTCTCAATAACCTATGGATAAAATAAGAAACTATAAAGACAATTAGAAAAAAATTCTAACTCAATGATAACGAAAACATGACACATCAGAATTCATGGGATGCCGCTAACGCACTGCCTGGAAGGAAATTTAGTTTTAAGTGCTTTGCTTAGAAGAAAACAGGTAAAATTAACAGCATTAAAGTTCATCTTCAGAAGCCAGAAGAAAGCAAATTAAGCCTCAAGCATGCATGGAGAATAATGAATGAAAAAATCAATGAAACAAACAAACAAAATCAATAGAGAAATTCAACATGAACAATGAAAACATGTTCACAAAAAGACTTGTCCAAGAAAGTCCATAGCGGCTTATACTTATAAAAGCTACAAAGTAGAAATAACCCAATTGTCTCTCAAAAGACTGCATGAACAAACCATGGGCTGTTCAGACAATGGAGGACTTGAGCTACTGATACACACAACATCCATGTATGATTCCCACACACCGTGCCACATAAAAGAAGAGACACTAACTGTTCTAAGTCCATTTGACATTGACATGAAATTCAAAACCAGGCAGAATTAATTTACAGTGGTGAAAAATCAGATCAGTGGTTGTCCCTGGGACGGGAGTGAGGGCTGACCAGAAAGTGGTCAAAGGAGTTTTCTGGCTGACGGAAATGTTCTGTAACTTGTTTGGGCAGTGGGCACATGAAACTATAAAAACTCATCTAACTGGACACTTAAGATTTGTGTATTTTATTGTGCATGAATTATACTTGAATTAAAAACAACCACGAATGGGGACATTCCTCCTCCTCTCTTACCTTTAACAACGCGATCATCAACAGCTAACCCATACAGAGCACTAACCATGTGCTAGGCACTATTTGAAGCAATGATGTGGATTACACACAGTTATTCCTTACCACAGCCCTTGGTGGAGACGATATGATTATCTCCACTGTACAGGGGAGGAAATCAAGTACAGAGAAGTGAAGCCATCTGCCTACAGGCACACAGCTAGTATGTGGGAAGGCAGAGATTTGAACCCAGGCTGCCTGGCTCTCTAGGACCTATCAAGTGGCAGCTTCCCACATGGCCTGCACACTCCTGTAAGGGTCACCTGCCTGTCAACCTGACTCACAAGAAGTCCCGCATCCTCACAACCAACCCAGGAGGTGGTGGATCTCGGCAGATCCCCCAAATTATGGTAAAGTCCCTGATAGGTCAGGGCAGGGGGCCTTGTCCAGATAGGATACCAGAGCCCAAGTCTCACTCAACCAGTTAACACCCTGTGGCCAGTTGCCCTCCTGGTTCGGAGGAGGGGATGGTCTCAGGACTAGGAGCCACCATCAGGTCCCAAACAGCCTGCAACAACCAGCAGCCACAGCTGCCCAAGAGCCTGGGATGAGAACTCCAAGCAACAGACTCCGCTGCTTCTTCACCTTTCACCCTGACCTCTCTGGCCCTTTGTCCCTGCATCTGTCAAACGGCACTGCCCGCCACCGCCCCAAGCTGCTGTGGGATGGATGAGATGAGACTCTGTGGGAAGCCCTTGGCACGGTGTCTGGCACACGACTCCTGCTCAGTGTTGGCTGTCGTGGCCGCCCTCCTCCTGTCGTTGCCGCCCTCCTCCTGTCGTTTTGCTCAGTGCCCATGGCTGGCAGCACTGTGATGCCACCCCAGGGTTCCCGGGTGCCTGGTACCTGACAGGTGCATTACCTGGTAGGCGCATTTCCGGTGCAGTTTTTTCTGGTCCTTGTACCACTGCATGAGCTCCTTCATGAAAGTGATTGTCACTTTGCCATCCTCAAGCTTGGGTCCGCTGTACTCATCCTCAATGGCTGGGGTGTGAACGAGGGGGGACACGAGAGTCAGTGACCACAGCCACTGTGAGTGGGGAAGAGGTCTCGCTCCTAGGGATGGGGCAAACCTGGCTCTGGACACACAGGTTGAGAGAGGGACGGAGCAAGTGAAGAGTCCCCTCCTGGGTCAGGTCTGGCCCAGAGGCCTCTTCCTGACCTCCCTCTCTACCTTCACCCACATCCTTTTACCCTATTCAGTTTTATGGCACTTAGCACTATTCATTTCGTGACTTGTTCATCATCTTATCTCCCTCCTAGAATATCAGCTCCATGAGGACAGGGAGGGCTTTGTTCATAGCTGTACCCCCAGTGCCTAGGACAGTGCCCGGCACATAGGAGATGCTCAATAATCATCTGTGGGATGATCCAGAACAATCACTTGGATCCTCTCAGCACCTAGAGGTGAATCAGACACAGCCTGTGGGGCCTGTGCTACTACCCAGAGGGAGGGCCCGTGAACTGGCAGTGGGTCCACGGCTCCCCAGTCTTGCTCACTGGGAAACGTGAGGCCCTGCTTTGGGCTGTGGATGGAGTGCCCTGGAACACAGGCAGAGGAGTGACAGACAGTAGGCTGGGGACAGAACAAGGGGCCACCCCTGAGCCCACCCCCACCCCCAGGGAATGAAGAGGGCCCGCGTGGAATGTTCTGGGCTGAAGCATGGCGCGCCCGGGCCCGACTCACTCATGCTCTCGATGTCCAGTGAGTCCACCACGGAGCGCTTGTGCTCGTCGCCCGCGATGGCCCGCTCAAAGGCCTTCTGCTTCACGATCTTGTTGCACTCCTGGTATTTCATTTTGGCGTCCTTGTCGTGGGGCTTCACCTTGACAACCTGGTGGGGAGGGAAGGAGTGTGCACGCTGAGGCTGAGGTGGGGGTACAGCGGCTGCCCCCAGGCTGCCCAGCCCTGGGTTCCATGAACACGGAAGTCAGACCGCCTGGGCGCCAGGTGCTGACGGTGCAACCCTGGACATGTTTAACCTCTGAGCCTTGATTTCTGCACCCCAAAACTGGGTACAGCAAAGCTGCCCGCACGGGTGCACTTCATCAATCTTAGCCAAGAGTGCGCTAAAATCAAACAACTGCCTGTCTGAGGGTTATGGGCTCAGGGTGCCCTGTAAGAATCCCTGTGGGGCGAGCGACGTCCCAAGCACATGTCCTGATGCTACTATCGTGACTACCAAGGCGGCAGGAGGATGAGAGGAAGGGCCCGCAAAGGGCCAATGACTTGCTGGACGACATGGGCTCCCCAAGCCCAGGTTACCTCATCTCTAACAGGGAGGTGACACAGGGCTCCCCTGCCAGGGCTGTGGGAAGTAATAAGTAACACACAAGGCCTGGCACGCAGCAGGGGCAGGCGGGCAGCAACACTGAGTGCTGTCACTTCTCTTGCTCACCCTCTGGGGAGGCCTGGGACAAAGGATTTCCCTGTTTTGTCCACTGAAGAGAGGAACTGAGGGTCACAGATCCCGGACACTGGGTTCAAATCCCAGCTCTGTAGGTCATGAGTTGGGTGACCTCAGGCAGGTGAGTCTGCTTCTGTGGCTCAGTTTCCCTCTGAGGTGGGACTGAGAACCGTGTCTCCCTCAGAAGGCCGCGGTGAGAGCTGCACGGGTGAATCTTGTGAACTCTGCACAGTGGTGCCAGGTGAAAGGAAACTCCACGTTGGCGCCCACTGCTCTTCACGGTCCCCGCTCTGGGGCTGCTGCGCTGATGACCAGATCAGATGATAGGCGTGGGGCGCTCGGCTTTGGGACAGAGCAAGTTCCCAGTGAAGGGAGCCCTATCCTCTCCCCTCTCCCCATCTTATTTACTCCAATTCCTGCAAACTCGGATCTTCTAACCTGAAAAGCAGACTGGATTTGGGAGCTGGATTCGGATCCTGGCTCTGCTACTTACTTGCCGTGTGACTTTGGGCAAGTGACTTCACCTCTCTGAGTCTCAGTTTAGTCATGTAGACCCTGTCTGACCTGCCCACCAGCCTTAGCCTCCCCAGGAGCGGACCCCCACAGCTCCTGTGCCAGAGGACAGACTGGGAGGCCCCAGGGCCGGCCCTCAAGGAGCAGGGGTGGCCTCTGGTGGAAAGCCTGGCAGTGTGAGTCAGAAACCTCCAGAGACACCCACTGACCCCTGCAGGCTGGTGTGACAGAGGTGAGGGGTGAGGCTCATCCACGCTGGGAACAGGTGTGTGTGTCAAGCGGGGTGAGAAGAGCCCATGCCTAGCAGGCCACGGCTTCCTCCCTGTCTGGGCAGGCCCAGGGCACCCTGCCAGGCAGCTCCACCTGGGCTGTGGGTGGGTGTAAGGCAGGGGAGGAAGATAGCACCAGGCAGCCCCTGGCATCCTTCCCAATGGGGAGCGGTTATGTGCGCACACCCGGCTGGTGTCCAAATCAGCATGTGTCCTGGCCCATGCGGCTCCTCCCACCCCTCTATACCTCCCAGCCAGACCACTCATGTCCCCAGCGTGCTGGCTCCGGGCCTTTGTGCAGGCTGCCCCTGCCCGGAGCACCTCATTCGCACCTCCACCTCCTCCTCCAGGTCTCAGCCCCACTGTCCCCTCCTCTAGGAAGCCCCAGAGGCTGGGTCAGGCAACCTCTCTGGGCTCCCAAAGGCCCCTGGGCTCCCTTGTTCCAGCCATGAGCCCTGCTGGGAACCGGTCTGTCCACCGCACTGGAAGGGGGCCCTGTGAGGGCAGGGCTGAGGCTCAGCCATAGCTGTGCTTGCAGCAGTGAATGAATTTCCCTTCCCCTCTTTCTCCAAACAAATGAATGAGTGACTGAGCATTTCCTCCCCGCCAGTCTCCTATTCTCCTATTCTCCGGGGGCGGGCGGGCTAGGAAGGAAGATGAAGGCAAACAATAACAGTGCAGGCAGGAGAAAGGGAGTGGGAATAGCAACAGGGGCAGCGGAAGCAGTAATAATACACAGCTCACTTCTGGAGCACTGACTATGCGCCTAATACCGTGTGAGCAATTCACTTGCTCATTTATCCTCCCTGCACCTCTACATGGCAGTGTTTTCACAATCCTCATCTGACAGACAGAAAACCAAGGCCCGGGGAGGTGAAGTTGCCCACCCAGAAGCCAGGATTCCCTTCTCTTCCAGGCTAACCTGCGCCAAAGTCCAGGCTCCTGATTTCTGCCATGCACGCTGGGAGGGGCTCCCCTTCTGCCACCTCCCCTGCTTAGGCCTCAGGGCACACTGCACGCCCTCCAGGGAGGCAGCGTGGGGCAGTGGTTATGAGCGCGGGCTCTGGGACTATGCCTCCTGGGTCTGAATCCAGGCCTGCCAGGGCAGGTGGCCTCACATCTCAAGCCTCCCTCAGTTTCTAGAAAGTAGGGGTGGTGCCAGCACCCCTTGGAGGGCTGTTGTGAGAACTTAATGCCAGGTGGCAGCAGGCAAGTGCTCATCCCAAGGCCCGCTGCTACTGCAGCTGCTGCGACGTGCGAGGTCTAGCTGGGACAGTGAAGATGCCCTGCTGGGCTCCTGCTCCTAGGGAAGGTCATTCACTCCAGACCAGAGGGGACTCAGCTCCTGAAGGCCCACTGAGTCAGAACTTCACATGGAACTTTTCTTTTTTAAAGAAGTGGCATTTGGATTGTATCAAGGTCAGTATTCTGACTGTGATATTTATGTAGTTATGCCAGATACACCTTTAGGGAAAACTGGGATTTCTGCATTACTTCTTACAACTGCATGTGAATCCACAGTGCTAAGTAAACAAGTTGTTTCTAAAAGCATTACCTTCAGTGGGGAGTACTCATGGGTAATGATGTCTGGAGCTGGTGAAATGGTAACACAGGTTCACAATCCCGGAAGAAGCCCTGGGGGCTGCATGTATTTGGGGATTGGGAATTTTTTTGGATTTTAGTAAAGTGATTTGGTGGATGGTTGGGTGCGGTGGCTCATGCCTATAATCCCAGCACTGTGGGAGGCTGAGATGGGAGGTCACTTGAGCTCAGGAGTTCAAGACCAGCCTGGACAACATAGTGAGTCCTGTCTCTAGAAAAAAAAAAAAGTTAGCCAGGTGTGGTGGTGCACGCCTGTAGTCCCAGCTACTTTGGGGGGCAGAGGCGGAAAGATTGCTTGAGCCCAGGTAAGGCCGCAGTGAGTCATGATGGTGCCATCACACTCCAGCCTGGGTAACACAGTGAGATTCTGTCTCCAAAAATCCCAAAACAAAACAAAACCAAAAAAACCCCCACGATTTGGTGTACATGCTCTATCACAGGACACCCCCAGCAGGTCCAGGGCAGTACCTAGCAATCACACGTACACACATGCCATTTCTGCAGCAAAACCCCCAGACATGCCACTGGAGAGGAACCAAGACCACCAGCAGCTTCTTCGTAGTTCAGGTCAGGTTTTGCCACTGAATGAGTTGCCCAAACTTAGCAGAACTGTTCTTCAGAACTGCTTGGGTTTTAAAACTGAGGGTGAGGGATGATAGAGCAGCATCAAATCCCACGTGGAGCGGACCCACAGTACAAGGTGTAACAGGGCATTCTGAGTATCTCCAACATGCAGACAATGAGCTGCAGCCCAGATGGGAGCCGTGCCCGCCTGAGGCATGCAGGCAGCTGGGGGAAGTCAGGTTTCCAGGGCAGGAAATGCTGCTGCCCAGGGACAGCCTGAAGCCTGACATGATGGTTTTCACCCTAGGGGTTAGTTTCTGGTGAATGAGTCTGGCAAGTTACACCCAGCATTCTCTGGATAGTAAGTCAGAGGAGAGAGCACCAGGGTGCACTGCCTGAGCTAAGGGTGAGTGCTGTGCCAAGAAACTCGGACCCGCTGCGCATGCCCTGCTTACGGCCTGACTCTGGGACACAGCTGCCAGCTCCTGGCTGTGCAACCTCAGTGGAGGGAACTACCCTCTGGGCCTTGGTTTCCTCACCTATAAACCAGGGATAAAGAAAGTCTCCATTGTGCAGGATAGCTGTGAAGATGAAATGAGTTATTACTGCATGAAGGTCACAACCTGGGCCATGGCGAGTGCTGGATTAAACAGCGGTTGTGACAATTCCTGTTACTTTCACAGATCCATGCTGCAGGTGTACAGGCACCAGTATCCGCTTGCAAGGCACCAGGCATTTCTAACTGACTGTGCTGGACTCTGCTGTAAGGAACCCAAAGCCACAGAACAAAAACCAGGAGATCCCAGGAAGGGTTAGGGAGCGCAGAAGGAGTCCCCAGATCTGGCCTAGGTCTGCACCCAAGTTCCAGCATAGACAGGAAAGAAGAACACAGGTGTGTCTTCTGGAAAAGGACCCAATGAGGGGCAGATCCATCATGCGAGTCAGGGTTCTTCAGAGAGACAGAACCAGTAAGAGAGAGACACACACACGGGCCAGGCGCGGTGACTCACGCCTGTAATCCCGGCACTTTGGGAGGCTGAGGCCGGTGGATCATGAGGTCAGGAGATCGAGATCATCCTGGTTAACTTGGTGAAACCCCATCTCTACTAAAAAAACACAAAAAAATTAGCCGGGTGTGGTGGCGGGCACCTGTAGTCCCCACTACTCGGGAGGCTCAGCAGGAGAATGGCGTGAACCCAGGAGGCGGAGCTTACAGTGAGCTGAGATCGCGCCACTGCACTCCAGTCTGGGCGACAGAGCAAGAGACACATATACAGTCATGAGCTGTATAATGACGTTTCAGTCAACAATGGCCCGCATATACGAGTGTGGCCCCAGAAGATAAACATGCTGAAATAGTCCTACTGCCTAGTGACAGCGCAGCCATAGGAGTGTCTTAGCGCAACGCCATGACTCACACAAATCCATGATAAAAACAGAAGCCAAGCAAACCACCATGGACATTTTTCTGAAAACACCACCACCTTCTCAAGGGCCTCACGCAGGTCCTTCAGGGCTATCCAGAAGGCACTGTCACCCTAGATGACAGCTCCATGCGTATGACAGCCCCAGAGGACCTTCCAGTGGGACGGGGTGTGGAGGCGGGAGACAGTGATATTGATCTCCTGACCCTGTGTAGGCTGTGTAGGCTAATGTCTGTGTTCGTGTCTTCGTTTTTAACAAAAAAGTTTAAAAAGCAGAAGAAATTTTTTTTCAACAGAAAAAAGCTTACAGAATAAGGATATAAAGTAAGTATTTTTGTACAGCTGTACATCTGTGTTTTAAGTGTTATTACAACAAAGTGAGAAAGTTTTAAAAAATTAAAAAGTTTATAAAGTAAGTTACAGTAAACTAGGTTATTATTGAAGAACCAAAACTTTTAAAAAAATAAATTTTAGTAGAATCTAGTGTACAGTGTTTATGAAGCCTACAGACATATACAGTACTGTCCTAACCTTACATTCACTCACCACTCATGCACTGACTCACCCAGAGAAATTTCCAGTCCTAGAAGCTCTATTCATGGTAAGCGCCCTCAACACGTGTACTAGATTTTATCTTTTTCTTTCTTTTTTTTCTTTTTTTTTTTTTTGAGACGGACTCTTGCTCTGTTGCCAGGCTGGAGTGCAACGGCTTGATCTTGGCTCACTGCAACCTCCGCCTCCCAAGTTCAAGCAATTCTCCCGACTCAGCCTCCCAAGTAGCTGGGATTACAGGCACCCGCCACCACGCCTGGTTAATTTTTGTATTTTTAGTAGAGATGGGATTTCACCATGTTGGCCAGGCCGGTCCTGAACTCCTGAACTTGTGATCTGCCTGCCTCAGACTCCCAAAGTGCTGGGATTATAGGCATGAGCCACTGTGTCCGGCCTATTTTATCTTTTTTTTTTTTTTTTTTTGAGACAGAGTCTCGCTGTGTTGCCCAGGCTGGACTGCAGGGGTGTGATCTTAGCTCACTGCAAGCTCCGCCTCCCAGGTTCACGCCATTCTCCTGCCTCAGCCTCCAGAGTAGCTGGGACTACAGGCGCCCGCCACCACGACTGGCTAATTTTTTGTATTTTTAGTAGAGACGGGGTTTCACCGTGTTAGCCAGGATGGTCTTGATCTCCTGACCTTGTGATCCACCCACCTTGGCCTCCCAAAGTGCTGGGATTACAGGCATGAGCCACCGCGCCCGGCCCTATTTTATCCCCTTTCTACGTTCAGATGCACAAATACTTACCGTTGTGCTACAGCTGCCGCAGCACTCAGCACAGTAACATGCTGTACAGGCGTGTAGCCTAGGAGCACTCGGCCATGCCACCTAACCTAGGTGCGTACATAGTAAGCTGTAACATCCAGGTTTGTGTAAGCACACTCTATGGTGCTCACACAATGAAATCACCTAACAACACATTTCTCAAAAAGTACCCGTTGTTAAGCAATGCATGACTGTACCTATGCATGTGGATATACACGAGAGGATGTTTATTAGAACTGCCTCACTCCACACTGTCTTACCAGTAAGTACAGAGTAGCTGCTTCATGCTCACTAGGTCCAATTAGTAAAATGCCATCAGTGTCGTGGACCAGTGTGATAGCTTGCAGAACGGAAGGGTGATCAATGTCTCCATGAAGGAATACTACCCTACCAAAAACAAGAGCAAAATAATGTCTTTTGTAGACTTGGATGGAGTTGGAGGCCGTTATTCTACGTGAAATAACTCACTAATGGAAAATCAAACACCGTATGTTCTCACTTGTAAGTGGGAGCTAAGCTATGGGTATGCAAGGCATACAGAGTGGTATAATGGAAACTGGAGACTTAGAAGGGGCAGGGTGAGAGGGGGTAAGGGGTAAAAATCTCTGTTCTGGGTACAGTGTACGGTAGTTGGGTGATGGGTGCGCTAAAATCTCAGACTTTGCCACTACACAATTCATCCATGTCACTAAAACCACATGTACCCCAAAAGCTATTAAAACAAAAAGATAACAAATTAGTAACAATTTTCACTGACAATGTTTTAAAAAGCAAAGATCCCTGTGAGGGAAACTGTGACCCAGGGCTGAAGGACGGATATGTCCCTGAGGCAGGCAGCGAGGGTGTGGCGCTGGCCTTGCCAACTGAAAGCAAACTGCTTCTGGTGGGTCTCACAGACAGGGATGGAGAAAGGACACCTGCCACATCAGAAGCTGCACGGCAGGTCCAGGAGATGCATTCGCCCGCTCGAGCAATGAAACCTCACGGTACGGCAGCTGCAACTGAGGTCACCACCTGGTGAGCTCACGATAATCCCCTGCCATTCTCCAGGATGCAGCCGTCTTCTGCACAGGGCCGAACAGGAGAGCGGAGTGGGGATGTGGTAAAGATCTCCGCCCCTGCATCTTTCAAGTCTTTGATGGTGGCACTAATCTCTACAATCTCCAGGGATGTGCTGCTGTTTTTGATTTACAATTTTCCTAGGTAGAGGCAGCTCTATGGCTTCCATTTAGCCTTTCCCACCATAACGGCCCTTACTCCACAGCTTAGGGAACCCACGTGGGGATTTTCCGCCAGCTGCTGAGTACACTTATTCCAATTGTGCAGCTGGAATGGGGGAAATAACCACAGGACGGGTCCAGGGACCCACTCAACCCACTCAGAGTCAGACCTGAGCTAAAACTCCATTCATCACCAGGCCCCCTATAGGCCCTTACTCCGACTGGGGCGCAACAGTCAGATTATTCTAATGGTGGATTTGCTTCTGTGTTCCTGACAGACATCTTGCCTTCAGCAGCTGAGTGCTGACACTTGGCCCCTGCCTCTCCTGGATCTAATTGTTCCCACTGCATGTAAGTTTTACAACTGAGTGACCGTGGTTCCCACCGTAAGGTCCAGCCTGCAGAGAGGAGCAACCAGGGATGCCGGGGCCCCCTCACAAATCTGCTTCTCAAAGTATTGGTAAAACGTGTGTTCTCTGGACCCTCCAGTGTGGGTGAGTGGGTTTTAAGTGACAAATCCACTCAAGTATTCCAATTTCCCTAAGCCTTTGAATCCCATCCCAAGAGAGACCGGGCATCTCCAGCTCACTCCTGGTGGGCCGCCTTCTGATCCCTGTTTCAGTCAAACCGTCAGCATCTTCTCAAACTCCCCGAGCTGCACCGTTCCATGCAGAATCTGGGGAAGAGGGTTGGGGAAGATGTCGGTGTGACTCTGCAGTTCTAGCCAAGGCAGAAATACGCTGGTACAGTAATTACAAATTTTATTTCTCTTTCTTTCCCCTACCTGATGTAGTGGTCCTAGCACCAAGGGTATATACCTACAGTGCTGGAAGCAGGGGTAATTCCTAAGAAACCGTAACTATGTTTTTAAACCTTCTGTCAGAATTCCCAAGGGCCGGATGGGAGTGGGTTGTGCTTTCACACCATCTGGCGAAACTGGGGCTAACAGTGAATGCGGTTATATAGCCTGGTGGTAAAAATAGCCCACTAGTCCCGCACCTATGTAACTGCACCCTATCCGAATGGAAGTGATCTGAGGGGAGGCATGTGCTAGGTTAGTGTGCTGCCTACAACCCAGACCCAGCACAGTGGCCAATTCCAATGTCCTTTCCAAAAGGGTGGGTATGAGAAAGAAAAATTATCTGGTGAGCCCCTTTAAATGATCAGACCCAGAGAGGCACTGGAATAAGACAGCAGTCTCATCCCACTCCTCACTTAAGAGAAGTACTCATCCCCTGAAGCCACGTGCTATGTGGACTCTAGACGGCCACGAACCAAGGACACCGTAACTCACACCCTCTAGTTCCACAATGGATGGGCAATTATTAATCAATGTTATTTTTATAAACCAATGATATTTCCTGAAAAACATCTTTTATAATCATCCTTCTTCTCATTTGTCCTTTTTTTGCTTTAAAAGCTCAAGCAGGCCAGGCATGGTGCCTCACACCTGTAATCCTAGCACTTTGGGAGGCTGAGGCAGAAGTTCAGCAGTTTGAGATCAGCCTGCGGAACAGAGCAAGACCCCATCTCTACAATAAAGAAAAAAATTAGCCAGGCATGGTGGCATGCACCTGCAGTCCCAGCTACTTGGGACGCTGAGGTGGGAGGATCACTTGAGCCCAGGAATTTGAGGCTGCAGTGAGCAATGATAGTGCCACTGCACTCTAGCCTGGGTGACAGAGTGAGATTCTGTCTCTAAAAATAAACCAAAAACCCTCAAGCCTCTCCCTTGTTCTCCAGTGCTCTTCCCAAGGTAACCTGAAGTGTTTCCAGGGCTGCAATTCTCTCAACCTTGGCCCTAATAAACTCTATGTTAATTCTGCCTCAGTTTCCTCAGTTATGTCAATGTTTCCCGGCCCTGTGAGCAGGATTCAGAGGTACCCCCTCAGACACTGGGTGCCCCTGGACTCGATGCTCAGTACCAGAACAAACCCACTGTGTTCCTCCAACTCCACAGGTCTCACTGGGGGCAAAAGGGTGAGTGCTCCTGAATCTGGACCCCCTCTCTTGTCAGGTGAGGTCTAGACTTTATTTGAGTGGTTTTTTCTACCTCTCTTTTTCTAGAAGGAAGGTTTCCATCTTTGTCTACAAGCAAGGGACTGGGGTTTCAGGGGGAACAAAGGAAACTGCCTTTTCCACCGTTGCTTCACAGCAGGAGGCCCGGGTCATGGCACTGGCATTCTGGTACTGGTGGCTGCACTTCTGGGCTGAAATTACACAGCATGCTTTTTATTTTTTTATTTTTATTTTTTTTGAGACGGAGTCTTGCTCTGTCACCCAGGCTGGAGTGCAGTGGCCGGATCTCAGCTCACTGCAAGCTCCGCCTCCCAGGTTCACGCCATTCTCCTGCCTCAGCCTCCCGAGTAGCTGGGACTACAGGCGCCTGCCACCTCGCCCGGCTAGTTTTTTTTTGTATTTTTTAGTAGAGATGGGGTTTCACCGTGTTAGCCAGGATGGTCTCGATCTCCTGACCTTGTGATCCGCCCGTCTCGGCCTCCCAAAGTGCTGGGATTACAGGCTTGAGCCACCGCGCCCAGCCAAGAGCATGCTTTTTAAATTGCAGCTGCTTCCAACTAAGCTGCATGAGGGTAAGTCTTCTTGCCCCAAAGAGAAGAGAAAATAGACCCCTCTGACCCACTGGATTCTTTAGGCAACCAGAGACTTTGCAGAGGTATGGGGACATTTTTCCATGCATGACGTGTTGGAGTCTTAAAGGGCCTCCCATTAGGAGAAGACCAGTAAGGACTCTAGCTCAGCCGGGAAGGTATGAGTAAGGGACTGGTCACTCTGATACCTAAAGCACTCTGCTGTCACAAGGGGATAAGAGATTCCAAGACACATAAGAACACGATTCACAGGCCAGGCGCAGTGGCTCACGCCTGTAATCCCAGCACTCTGGAAGGCCGAGGATGGGCAGATCACAAGGTCAGGAGATCAAGACCATCCTGGCCAACATGGTGAAACCCCATCTCTACTAAAAATACAAAAATTAGCCGGGCGTGGTAGCATGCGCCTGTAGTCCCAGCTACTCGGGAGGCTAAGTCAGGAGAATTGTTTGAACCCGAGAGGCAGAGATTGCAGTGAGCTGAGATTGCGCCACTGTACTCCAGCCTAGGCGACAGAGCAGACTCCATCTCAAAAAAAAAAAAAAAATTATTTTACAATCAGCTACTGTCAAAAATTTGCTGCTTCTTCAAGGAAATTCACAGAAAAGACCATGACAAGTATTCTTGAATACTGGTTTCTGATAACTTTGGGGATTATACCATTGAACTAGGTAAAAACTTTCAGAACTCTAACAAAAAAATGATGGTTCATGAATACAATATCAAGTAGAACGAGAATTAATTACTTGTTCACAGGCCTGAACTGATGGAAGACTGAAACGGTTTTTACGGCTTTTTGTTTGAAACAGTGCTGATTCCTCTTTTCAAAAATTTTTTTAATTTTTTGAGACAGGGTCTCACTGTTGCCCAGGCCGGAGTGCAGCGTCACAATCTTGGCTCACTGCAACCTCCGCCTCCCAGGTTCAAGCAATTCTCCTCATGCCTCAGCCTCCTGAGTAGCTGAGATTACAGGCATGCACCACCAAGTCCAGTTACATTTCTTTTTTATTTTATTTTAAAACATAATAATAACTTTCTTTTAACAGAGGCAGGGTTTCACTGTGTTGCCCAGGCTGGTCTTGAATGCCTGGACTTGAGTGATTCTCCTGCCTTGGCTTTCCAAAGGGCTGGGATTACAGGCGTGAGCCACCACAACTGGCTGGGTAAAGTATATTTTGGTGAGCAAAATTGAAACATGTACCTTTCTCTCTATCTGATTTCTCTAGAATTCACAAACTATTCATGAATATATTTTATGGCAATATAGTTATTTGCATAACAAAACAATAAGAATCTGTTTCCTTTTGTAACAGGACACACCGAAAACACTGGTTATTTTACCAAGGCTTTTTGACTGGAATAGCATATTTTCAGATATTACCTGACTGCTTTCAAAGATTGGGGTTGACTTTATAAACCCAACGACCTGGAAAAAGAGTGGCCTGGTTTGTTACCTACACAGTTCCCTTACAAGGTCCCTGACCTTTCAGTAAGTAAAGAATGTTATGGACCAGGCACGGTGGCTCATGCCTGTAATTCCAGCATTTTGGGAGGTCAAGGCAGGTGGATCACAAGGTCAGGAGTTCGAGACCAGCCTGGCCAATATGGTGAAACCCCATCTCTACTAAAAATACAAAAAAAAATTAGCCGGGCGTGTTGGTGCATAACTGTAATCCCAGCTGAGGGAGGCTGAGACGGGAGAACTGCTTGAACCTGGGAGTGGAGGCTGCAGTGAGCCAAGATTGCACCACTGCACTCCAGCCTGGGTGATAGAGTGATAGAGACAGAGGGAGATTCCGAGACTCCATCTCAAAAAAAAGAACGTTACTTTGTTATTTTGCTGGTGGCTCAAGCCTGTAATCCCAGCACTTTGGGAGGCTGAGGCAGGCAGACTGCTTGAACCCAGGAGTTCGAGACCAGCCTGGGTAACATGGTGAAACCCTATTTCTACAAAAAAATAAAAAAATTAGCTGAGCTTCATGGCACATGACTGTAGTTCCAGCAACTAGGGAGTCTGAGGTAAGAGTATCGCTTGGGCCTGGAGAGTCGAGGCTGCAAGTGAGCCACGATTGTGCAACTGCACTCCAGCCTGGGTGACAGAGCAAGAACCTGTCTCAAAAAAAAACGTCATTTTCTGACAGGCCTAGGAACCTCAAGATATTCTGGGATGTCGGGAAGGAATTCACCTAATTTGTAAGGTACAGGCAGAGTCTGATGGTGAATATTTGGCTTGGCTTTACAGCTTCAAAAGGCTTTTAAAAGTCTAATCTAGGTCAGAAGCGGTGGCTCATGCCTGTAATCCCAGCACTTTGGGAGGCCGAGGTGGGTGGATAGGTCACGAGTTCAAGACCAGCCTGGCCAACATAGTGAAACCCTGTCTCTACTAAAAATACAAAAATTAGCTGGACGTGGTAGCACATGCCTGTAATTCCAGCTACTCAGGAGGTGAGGCAGGAAAACTGCTTGAACCCAGGAGGTGGAGGCTGCAGTAAGCCAAGATTGCACCACTGCACTCCAGCCTGGCGACAGAGCGAGACTGTTAAAAAACAAACAAAAAGGCCGGACACAGTAGCTCATGCCTGTAATCCCAGCACTCTGTGAGGCCGAGGCGGGTGGATCACCTGAGGTCAGGAGTTCAAGACCAGCCTGGCCAACGTGGTGAAACCCCGTCTCTAGTGAAAACACAAAAATTAGGCCGGGCGCGGTGGCTCAAGCCTGTAATCCCAGCACTTTGGGAGGCCGAGGCGGGCGGATCACAAGGTCAGGAGATCGAGACCACAGTGAAACCCCGTCTCTACTAAAAATACAAAAAATTAGCCGGGCGCGGTGGCGGGCGCCTGTAGTCCCAGCTACTCAGGAGGCTGAGGCAGGAGAATGGCGGGAACCCGGGAGGCGGAGCTTGCAGTGAGCCGAGATCGCGCCACTGCACTCCAGCCTGGGCAACAGCGTGAGACTCCGTCTCAAAAAAAAAAAAAACAAAAATTAGCCAGGTGAGTGGCTGCGCGCGGTGACTCACGCCTGTAATCCCAGCACTTTGGGAGGCTGAGGTGGGTGGATCACGAGATCAGAAGATCGAGACCATCCTGGCTATCACGGTGAAACCCCGTCTCTACTAAAAATACAAAAAATTAGCCGGGTGTGGTGGCAGGCGTCAGTAGTCCCAGCTACTCAGGAGGCTGAGGCAGGAGAATAGCATGAACCCGGGAGGCGGAGCTTGCAGTGAGCCGAGATCACACCACTGCACTCTAGCCTGGGCGACAGAGCGAGACTCCGTCTGAAAAAAAAAAAAATTAGCCGGGTGTGTGGCAGGTGCCTGTAATCCCAGCTACTCAGGAGGCTGAAGCAGGAGAATCGCTTGAACCCAGGAGGCGGAAGTTGCAATGAGCCGAGATTGCGCCATTGCACTCCTGCCTGGGCGACAAGAGGAAAACTACATCTCGGGGGGGTGGGGGGGAAGTCTAATCTGAAATTCCTCACTTTCCAGAAAAGCCAACTTAAAAGGAGTCTATATGGTCAGTCACTAATCCTGCTGTACTTTATGCAAATAAAGTATAACACTTATTTTGAGAATAAATTGGTCCTGCTATTATTAGTGTCTTTGGTAAAACTGGGGGACTGGAGAGAGAAAAACGATGCTTCAGTAGCACATCTGTGTTGAGATTCTAGCCCTGACCATTGTTTGTGGGTTTTTATTATTTGCCTGCAGTTTGTACTGAATCTTGAATTCTATCTTGGCTACAGTAAGTCCCCAAAGCAGAAGCTGGGTTTCATTTTCCTCATGATGGGTTCAGTTGGCTCCCTAACTGGAAAAGGCTCTTTTTTTCATTCTGGCGTATACATTCTTGTTTTCATTATAATCCTTATGTGCATTATATTTCTACTATTTAAATTACTAATCTTGTTGCTTTACTTCCAAGAAAATGAAAATCCTGGTATCCTAAAGACTAGAGATGATTCAACACACAAGACGCAGCTGTATAAATCAGTGACTTGATTCAGGTCTTCTTTTTGCCACTCTGTGAGGCCATCCTACTTCAGTTTCTGGACACTCTGAAAATTCCTCACTGAGCCATCTCCTTCCCCCTCCCCCACATGGAACAGGCCTGCCCTAAAGTTAGCCTTCCTAGTGACGAGGGACACTCTGACACTCAGACTTTGATCAATGCTTTCGAGAAGAAAGATTTTGACTAAATGGGAAAAATGAGAAAGAAAATAAACTCTTCCTTGAGTAATGCAAACCCCCTTTAAATGATCGAGCCTAGAGAGGAACTGGAATGAGGGAGAAGTCATGTCCCACTCCCCACCTTGAGAAAAACTCATCCCCCGAAGCCACTGACTCTGTGGACTTGAGAGTAAGACTCCATAAACAGCTACACATCAACCTCACAATGCCATACACGGACACCATCACTTACACCCTGTAATTTAACAAGGTAGAGCCAATTACTCATCAATGTTATTTTTTAAACTAATGAGAGTTCCTGAAAAACACCCTTTGTAATCACTCCTCTCCTGATGTATCCTTTTGTCTTTAAAAGCTTGAGCTTATGTGTTCTCTAGAGCACTTCCCAAAATAACCTGAGGCTCCCAGGCTGGTCCTCAACCTTGGTCCAAATAAAATCTCTACTTATATTAATTTTGCCTCAGTTTCTTCCTTCAGGACAACAGGTATAAATGAAGAGATGGAGGAACATTTATGAGGGTAAAGGAATGAATAAATGAGTTATGAATTAAGAAAACTCCAGTATTACATCAACACTTTGAAAGAGGCTCAGAGTCAGAGGTGACATTGTCTCTAATCTCAATTATACCTAATGCCTGAAAGGGGGAAGCTATATATGTGCTGAGATCACGCCTGCTTTTGGAAACTGACAAGACTGAATAGAAACCTGCAAACCTGACTGGTCTCAGCCTGGGAGACATAATCATATAATGTGATGGACTAATTATTAATGACCTAATGGAGTTCTAGTAACAAACCGGCCAGTAGTACCTTTTGAGTTGCATATTCTTTGGATATAAGGGAACTGTGTTTGAAGACCACAGGTGGCCAGTGGTACTGGGAAATACAGGTTTGATATTCATCATGTCCTGTTTCCTGGCACACAACTCCTAAAATCTTTGCAATCTCCAAAGTGATGTGCCTTTTTGCATGCTCATGTGTTGACTGATGGCTAGCCACCTCTACGTAGCTTCAGGATGGGGGCTGGTCACTGGAATAATCAAAGTGGGACTGTAAGGTTGGAATGTTTCAGCGCCCCCTCCAACCTCTGGGAGGGGAGAAGGGCTGCAGGTGAAGTTGATCACCAATGGCCAATGGTATAATTAATCAAGCCTACATAATGAAACTTCCATAAAAACCCAAAAGGACTGGGTCCAGGGAGCTTCCGAATAGCTGAACACAAGGAGGTTCCTGAAGGGTGGTGCTCCAGGAGAGGGCGGGGAAGCTCTGCGCTCCATTCCACACGCCGCTCTGTGCATCTCCTCATCTGTATCCTTTGTAGCAGCCTTTATAATAAGCTGGTAAACGTGTTTCCCTGAATTCTATGAGGGAGTTCTCCTAGCAAATTAACTGAACCCAAGGAGTGGGTCACAGGAACGTTAATTAATACCCAGTCAGTCAGAATCACCGGCAAAATAAGGTCTTGTGATCAGCATCAGAACTGGGGGACAAGTGGGGACTAAGTCCTCAACCTGTGGAATCTAATGCAATCTCTTAGACAGATCCTGTCAGAATTGACTCAATTAGAGAACACCCAGCTGGTGTCCACTGCAGAATCGACTGCCTGGTTGCCGGTAGGGAGAAACTCCCACTCCCTTTCGTGACCAGTGGTCACAGAAACTTTCTGTGTTAATTGTTGACTGAGAGAAAAGAAAAAACACTTTGGGGCCGGGTACCGTGGCCCATGCTTGTAATCCCCGCCCTTTGGGAGGCTAAGGAGGGCAAATTACTTAAGCCTACGAGTTTGAGACCAGCCTAGACGACACAGTGAAACCCCATCTCCACAAAAATTACAAAAATTACCTGGGCATGATGGCGCACACCTGTAGCCCCAGCTACTTGGGAGGCTGAACTGGGAGGATCACTGAACCCAAGAGGCAGAGGTTGCAGTGAGCCAAGATTTGTGCCACTGCACTCCAGCCTGGGCGACAGAGCAAGACTGCCTCAAACAAAAAACAAAGAAAGAAAAAACTCTTTGGTTGTTATTTCTATATTCTCACCTCCTTTAACAGATGAGGACACTGAGGCTGGGAAAAAAGGCACTGGGAGCCATGCAGCTGCTACCCAATCTGAGCTGGCTGTGAACCTAGGCATCCTGAGCCCAGAGCCTGCCCCTCTAGCCCCTGCACTGGTGACCTCAGACCCTCTGCCTGCAGCCCACATGTAAAACAGGGATTTTTGTATCACACGCAACACTCATCTGTACTTGTGTAAATGAAAAGTAATTTCCATAAAACAATATTTATACACATTTGCTCCAAACAATGACCCGTTTTCTTTTCTCTATTTGACGAGGACAAAAGTGCTGAAGCTATTCAACTGATTGTGGCCCAGAAACAGTTACAAGCATGGATTGGGGGTTCAAGTCTCAGCTCTGCCACTTCCCTGCTGGGTGACCCTGGAGGAGGGACATCCCCTCTCTAGGCTTCAGGCTGAATTCAGGCTGAATTCAGGTGCACAAAGGGCTCCCAGCAGTGCTGGGCCCAGAGTGAGCAGACAGCTGAGGAAACTCAGGCTAAGGGGAGCTTCCTTGCCCAAGGTCAAGGTCACGTGTTTGCTCTGCTTCCCTGGCGAGCTCCTGGTCCAGCAGGAAACTCTAGCATCTGGCAAGCAGGAGGTCTAGTCTTGGGAAGATGAACTGCCCCAGGGCACACGGAGCCTGAAGAATTGTGCAGAAGGGAGCAGGGCTGGAGGCCTGCAGGCATGTGGATGGCCTGATGACAGGTAAGCCCTCAGGCTCATGTGGGGGTCCCCAATGCTGCTGGGAGAGCCCCCATGGGGAAATGGGCCATGACAATTTAGGTGCTGGGTGTTCTGTAAAAGGCTCTGAATTCCCCACCCCCTCAACCCTCCCTGCCATCTGCCAGGCCTGGGACATAGCTCAGACGTGGCATACCCACAAGATGGCTGAAGCCAACCAGTCCAGCCTCAGGGAGTATGCGGGCTTGGGCCCTAGACTGGGCCAGAGCCTTGAAAAGAGCTCCTGCTCCTTACCCTGGGGAAAGACGCTCCTGCAGCCCCACATGCGACGAAGACCCTGCCCGAAACCTGTCCTTGGGGCTCCTCTCTTCTGCCCCACTGTCTCCCCAGGCCCCCTTCTCACCTGGAGCCCTGCCCCAACCCAACACCGACTGTCCTTCTTGGTTACTCATTACTGAGCCCTGCAGCTCGTGACCTTTACTCAACCACGTCATCACAGCCACTGCCACCCAGAGGTGGCCACTCCTCCCGTCACCATTTTCTAGATGAGGACACCAAGAGACAATGAGGGAGGGGCTTGGTCAAGAATGGCTTGAGAGCCCAAGTTGGGAAGGCCTCTGCTCTGCTGTCCCTGCTCCAACCCTTCTAGGTGTCACCCTAACCCCCCGCCACATCTCTGCCCCCATCCTAACACGTGTCCCCTAGCCCCATGTTTGGCTCAAGGCTTCACCTGGCTTGAAGTCCACCCTCCACCCCAGCGGCCAATAGCCGGTCCAGTCATCTGAGCTGGCTCCACCGACTGCAGACTCATGATTCTCAGCCCCACACCAACTGCAGACTCATGGCTCCCAGCTCCCTGGTTGCCCCTCCCTACATGACAGAAGCAGCTCCAAGTGTGATGGCTGCAACCGAAGGAGGGAGTGAAGTGTCTGTGTGTGGCGGCAGGATAACAATCCTCTCGACACACAAGACACACAGCCCCTGCTGCACCGTCCCCACGCGCAGGACAAACACACGTCCCCATCTCAGGGAGCGAACTCTGAGGTGGGAGAGACAAGGCCCTGAGGGCCAGACCTCCTGGGTTCAAATCCCAGCTCTGCCGCTAACCAGATGGGCAGGTGACTTCACCCCTTAGGGGCTCAGTTTCCTCATCCGTGCAAGGGGAGTAATCCCAGTTCCCACGTCCCAGGGTGCTGCGATGATTCAGCCAGCCTCCCTGAAGGAAGGTGCAGAGCATACCTGGTGTGAAGGTGTGCGCTCGCTCTGCAGGGCCTCACGCATCAGGATTTTCATCAGGTGGCTGAGGGCACTAGAGAATTCTCACTGTGCCCTAGGTCCCCTCCCTCATCAGCATATCACACACATCCCGCTTGCTGTCCCTGGCAGCGTTATCACCCTTCCTGTTTTTTCTTTTTTTTTTTTTTTGAGACAGGGTCTCACTGTGTCCCCCAGGCTAGAGTGCAGTGGTGAGAGCACAGCTCACTGCAGCCTTGAGCTCCTGGGCTCAAGTGATCCTCTTGCCTCAGCCTCCTGAGTAGCTGGGACTAAAAGTGTGTGCCACCACGTTTGGTTTATTTTTGTATTTTTTGTAGAGATGAGGTCTCCTCCCCATGTGGCCCAGGCTTGTCTTAAACTCCTGGGCTCAAGCAATCCTCCCACTCTGGCCTCCCAAAGTGCTGGGATTACTGTCGTGAGCCACCGCGCCCGACTTCCCTTCCTCTTTCCTTCGAAGTGCAGATCCTCATCTGCAATTATTTTGCTAACCTATTCAGCGGTGGGTTTTCTGCCTGCCCCTGAAAGACAAGCTCTACCAGAAGAAGGGAGGCTGTGTGGCTCCTGTCCAGCACCGGCACTAACAATGACAGTCACCATCAGGTGAACCATCACAGGACGCGACCCTGCGCCGGGTACTGGTCTACTCATGTGAAAAGCAGAAGCTCACTTTTCCTCACAGCTGCCCTTCAGGCTGATCCTCTCGTTCTCCTCATTTCACAGATGCGGAAAGGAAGGTGCAGAGAGGCAGGGTAACTGGCCCAGGGTCACAAAGTGTGAGATGACTGAGCAGAGCTGTGGCCTGGGCCCAGGGCCCCACAGGCACTCGCTGGCTGGCTAAGTGGTGACTAGAGGCGTGAATGGCTCCTCACACCCATCCCCGCCAGCCTGGCCCTCGGTATCCGCCTGGCTCAGGTGCCAGGCCTGGCCCACTCCCCAGCTCACCGTCTCGTAGTCTCGCAGCGCGGCCCGGAACTTGCCCAGTGCCATGTTGCTGGCAGCCCGGCGGTAATAACCCTTGATGTATTTCTTGTCCAGCTCGATGGCCCGCGTGGCATCTCCCAGTGCGTAGCCATAGCACTCGGTGCGCAGGTAGGCCAGGCTGCGGTTGCCATAGTAGATGGCATTGCTGGGGTTCAGCTCGATGGCCTGGCTGTAGAACTTGATGGCGTTCTCATAGTCCTTGGCTGCGGAGATGCAGGAAGAGGCATGAGGCAGTGCTCCAACCCCGCGAGGACAGGCCCCGGGCTGGGTGACGCCCAGTCTCCCTGTTCACAGACGGGGAAGCTGAGGGCCACTCTGAGCCCAGAGACATCTCTGCAGCCTGCCCCTCCTGCCTGTCCCAACCACCCTAGCTCAGGGCTTGTCCTCTCGGCCACAATCTCCAGGACTGAAGAGATTCCACACACCCGCCCGCTCAACCCTCCAGCCCCAAGCTGGGCACTAGCAGCAGACCGAGGGAAGAGCACTCCAAGAGCAAGAAGAGCAGGTGCAGAGGCCCAGAGGTGGCTGAGCCTTGTCTGAGCGCCAGTGAGAGCCGGGGCAGCTGGGCACAGTGGGCAGGGGGAGGACAGATGAGACAGGGAGGCTGGTGGGACAGATCCCTGGGCCCCGAGCAGCCACAGCGAGGTCTGGACATTGATGTTCTAAGTGTGGAGTGACAGGATGTGACATCTGGCCAAGCAGAGGTCGGATTTTTATTTGAGATGAACTACAGCTGTGCCCTGCATTTACATCGTGACCTGTGGAATCCTCATGTCTCCACGGGAGTAAGGACCATCTGGTGCTCACCTCACAGACAAGCCATGGAGGTCTTGCTCAAGGTCAAATGCCCTGTCTGTACCTGCAGAGCCAGGCTTGATCCCTCCCTCATGCCCATTTGACAGGCAGGAGAGCCAAGGCTTGCACAGCCTTAGAGGCTTGTCCCCACTGGGGGCCGTGATGTACCAGGGCCATGCAGGGCTTTAGTACACAGGTCCCTTCACTGAACTCTCACAAGCCCGGGGATATGGCATTACCCTGTCTCCAAATCTGGGGACTGAAGCTCAGGGAGGAAAGGCCTGTGCTCAAGGTCACACAGCGGGTGACAAGCGGGCCTTCTGAGCCAGGCCAAGACCAAAAGGTTCCCACTTTCACGCCCCATGCCATGGTGACCTCTGGGCAGCAGCGTGGCACAGGGGCAGGCACAGAGGCAGGAGCAGGTGGCCTGGGCCCAGTCCCTAGCTCTGCCTTTTACTACCTGGGTATCCCTGGGCTACTGAGGAACCCCCTGTGGACTGGGGTTTCCTAGAGTCCTTCTACCAGCAGCCCTGAACAGAGTCCCCAGCCTCACTCCCATTTTAATGTTCTCAAGAGCACTCCGACAGTCTTTCGACCCACAGCCCTGCCCTCCCCAGACAGTGGTGCCCAGTGTTTAGGGTTGGGGCAGCTCAGAGGGGACACCAGGGCTGAGACCTGGAGGATGGGAGTCAGCTGGGTGAAGAGATGGAAGAAGAGAGTCCCAGGCTCCATGAGTGGCTCCAGAGGAAAAGGAAGGAGGGAGGCAGAGAGAGATGGGGACTGACATTACAGAAGGGAGAAGCAACAATCTAACAACAATCCTCTTTGCCAGGCTAACTCCTGGCAATCTTTCAAATGGCTCACGTGTCCCCTCCTCCGGGAAGCCCTCCTTTACCCCCAGGCTGAGTCAGGCCCCCGACTGGGCTGCCCCAGTCCCTGGGCTCTCCTGTGCCTGCCCTGTCCACTCTCATTGTCACTGTTAAGTAATGAGTGTGTCCCTCCATAGCTGTGAGCCCCAGGAGGGCAGGGCCCGGGACTTCCCAGAAACAAGCAAGGGCAGAACCAGGCAGCCCAGATCTGACCGACCCTCCCTGGAATGCCAGAGCCTTCGAGGACTCCTTCAGGCCTCCTGGCTGTGGTCCAGAGGCCGCCTGGCCAGCACTCCTGATGGGGCAGCTGTTACTCCAGTGGCACAGGGAGGGGAGCCTGGAGTCTCAGGGCCTGCCACCCGGCTCTGCAGATCTTTAACTCGAGGCCGCAGGCAAGCAGCCTCCTCTTTCTGAGCTCTGCCTCACTGGGTGGCTGTGAGGGTTTTATGAACTTGTGTAAGAAAACTGGCTGCGGCTGGGCGCGGTGGCTCAAGCCTGTAATCCCAGCACTTTGGGAGGCTGAGATGGGCGGATCACGAGGTCAGGAGATCGAGACCATCCTGGCTAACATGGTGAAACCCCGTCTCTACTAAAAAATACAAAAAACTAGCCGGGCGAGGTGGCGGGTGCCTGTAGTCCCAGCTACTCGGGAGGCTGAGGCAGGAGAAGGGCGTAAACCCGGGAGGCGGAGCTTGCAGTGAGCTGAGATCCGGCCACTGCACTCCAGCCTGGACGACAGAGCGAGACTCCGTCTCAAAAAAAAAAAAAAGAAAAGAAAACTGGCTGCAGCAAAAGAAGCGGGCAAAAGAAGTGAATGCATGAGTGACTAAATGAAGGGAAGAAGTGAAGGGAAGAAGAGGAAATGGGAGGAGCCAGTACTCCACGGGTCGACCCACATGCCATATCCTGGCCCTGTTCTATGTGCTTTACAAACAGGATCATATTTAAGCCTCAAGACATTCCCCATTTTAGATGCAAGGAAACAGAGGCCCAGAGAGGTTAAATCATTTGTCCAGGTGTCATCAACCATGTAGAGAAAGACACAGGGTTTGAACCCAGGCAGCCTGAGCTCTCAACCGTGGCCTGCTCCCTCCCCACAAGCTCTTAGACCTGGAGCCTCTTTAGGGGTTAAGCGTAAGCCCCCACCCCCGATTTTACAGAAGCAGGGCACGGAGGCCCAGAGAGAGGGGAAGACAGTTGAGACACTTCCCTTTGACTCAGACCTGAGACGGGGACCCGGCTCTGCCCCCAGGATTTCTGGAATAGGCCTGAACTTACAGAGCAATCAGCCACAGTTGAGGGGACAGTCCTCTGAGCCCCGGGACCTCTCTTCTCCCTGCTGGGGCCCCTCTTCTCCTCAACAGGGCCAGTATGGCTCTGGGAGGAAGCTGAACATGGGAGCCAAGCACGTGGCGAGGAAGGGGATATCCGGGCCCCGCTGCTCACACACTCTGACCTTGGGCAAGTGGTTTCACTTCTCTGAGCCTTGCTTCCTTTATAAAATAAACAGGGCCACTCCTAGCCATCTCCCAGCCTCCGGGCAGGATTAAACCCCACGGTGTAGTACCTGGCCACCACAAGGCTCAATTAAGGTGAACTGTAATTATTCTTTTTATTGCTATTCCCACAGCCCTGGAGCCTGGGGCGCTGTGCCTGCTACTGCCTGCCAGACAGCGAGGGGCCTGGGCCAGCAGGGCCGTTCTCCTCTGTAACAGCTCAGTGCCAGGCCCCTCTGGCTGCCTGCCCAGCCCCAGGACTCCTGAGAGCCTGGATCCCAGGTCCTGGGGGACAACGGGCTCCTCCCAATGGCAGCTGTGGCCCAGAATTCTGACACGGCCTGAGCAGCAACCCTCATGCAGGCTGCTCCCATCACAGGGAAGTCCAGCTTCCACCCCATCACCCAGCTGAGACTGAGCCTCATCCAGGACTCCTCCCGATCCCTCAGCTCCCAAAGCCTGGCAGTCACTTCGCTTCTTTTGCCAAGTCAGCCTCCTGAACATTTCTCAGATCCAGCCACTCCCTTCTAACCCTCCAGCCCCACCCAGCCCTGGCCTGGCCTCTCCTACCCAGGTTCTTGGCTCAGCCTCTACCTGGCCTCACAGTCTCTTCTCCTGCCCCACCAGAGGGGTGTCCCTAAAGCACAAACCTGACCGTGTCCTTTCCCTACTCAGAACCTCCCAGGGCTCCCCAGAGCCCCATCCCCCCACCACCCCACCCCAGAAAGCCCTGCCTCCTTCCCACAGCCCTGCGCAATCTGCTCCCCGCAGCTTCATCGTAACCTCCTCCAGCCTCCTACTCACGGCCTCCATGCCAGGTTCCGCTCACCTTTGGGCCTTTGCCACCTGTTTTTTTTTTTTTTCTGCCTGGAGTACCGTCTACCCTCTCTCCAGGCAGCCACTCTCACTTCCTCTCTGAAACACTTCTTGAATCTATTTCTGTCCCTCCAGCCTGGTTGGCGATCACCACCCCTCACCTGTCCACTAATCTAGCCTCCTTCCTGTCTTACCCTGGAGTCCAGTCTCTGCATGGCAGCCAGGGATCTTTTCTGAATGGTAACTGAACCACGGCACCCCACTCTTGAAACATCCCATGGCATCGACCACCCTCAGGATGACACCCACATTCCCCAATCTGACTTCCAAGGTTCTACCTCTGGCCTCATCTCTCACTGGTCCTACCTCCCTCTCATGGCTCCCACCAGATCAAACTTCTCCATACTTTGCTTCTGCTCCTGCTGGAGGCCAACTCTTTTCCAGGGGTCCAGATCCTTTCCACCTCCACCTTCTCCAGGGTTTTGCTGCTGCAAGTCTCCCCTCTCACATGCAGAATCAATTCTCCATCTCTACTGGACTCTACTCTCTTCCATCCTTACAAAAAATCCATCTTCCCCTGACACTGCATGTTGTTTTTTTTTTTTTTTTTCTGTCTGTTGCCCAGTCTAGAATGCAGTGACGTGATCTTGGTTCACTGCAGCCTCTGCCTCCCAGGTTCAAGCGATTCTCCTGCCTCAGCCTCCCCAGTAGCTGGGACTACAGGTGTGTGCCACCACACCCGACTAATTTTTTAGTAGAGACGACGTTTCACCATGTTGGCCAGGCTGCTCTTGAACTCCTGCGCACGTTCACTTCTTACCACCCTCCCCCATTTCTCCACTCTTCTTCAGAACCAATACTCCTAACACTTAACATTTGCTCTCTCCACTCCCTCCCTTCCCATTCACTCTTCAGCGCCCTCTTGGCTGCACCAGCCCCGTCATTCCCCAACAACTGCTCCTGTCAACATCACCATCAGCATCCACGGAGCCAAAGCCAATGGCCAGTGCTCGCCTTGGCAGCATCGGACTCAGGGCACCAGCTCCTTGTTCTATAAGCGCTCTCTTCTCTCCGCCTTCCCGACACCTTTCCTGGCTTCCTTTCCACCTCACTAAGCGGTCCTCCTTAGCCTCCCCCTCTTCCACTCGGGATCTGTCCTAAGTCCCCTCTCTAGACCCTCTTACTAGATTATCTCATCCATTCCCAACCATAGTTTGATCACACCCAAATTCTTCTCCAGTCCAGACTGTGCCATTTACTTACTCAGTGTGTCCTCCTGTAGGGCCAGGAGTGGTGGCTCACGCCTGTAATCCCACCACTTTGAGAGGCTGAGGTGGGCGGATCACCTGTGGTCAGGGTTTCGAGACCAGCCTGGCCAACACAGCGAAACCCCGTCTCCACTAAAAATACAAAAATTAGGTGGGCATGGTGGTGTGCATGCGCATCTATAATCCCAGCCACTCGGGAGGCTGACGCAGGAGAATCACTTGAACCAGGGAGGCGGACGTTGCAGTGAGCTGAGATTGCGCCATTGCACTCTGGCCTGGGCAACACGAGTGAAACTCCGTCTCAAAAAAAAAAAAAAATTCCAAACTGCTCTTTGCAATGACTCGGGGAGACCCTGCATGATCTGCCCTCTGTCCTAATCTCATCTTGCTATTGGTCTCCCGCTAACTAGCAAAAGCCCCAGCCATGCCAGTGTCCTTTCATTCCCCACCCCAGGGCCTTTGCACAGGCTGCCTTAACTCCCTGGAACACTCCTCTCCAGTTCTTCCTCTGTGAGTTTCAGCTTAAATGCTTCCTGCTCAGTAAGGCCTTCCCCCACTACCCTATCTAAAGTAGCCTCCAACCCTTATTCTCTACTTCATCACGCTGCTGGTTTGCTTTCAAAGCACTCATCACAATTTAAGTATTTTACTTATTTACATGTTTTTTTTTTTTTCACGTCTGGTTCACCTGCAAAATTACAAGCTAAGGACAGGACCACATCTCTCTCCTTCACTGCTATATCCCTAGAGTCAAGCACAGTCCTTGGCACATAACAGGTACTCAATAAATATTTGTTGAATTAATGAATGAATGGGTGCCCCACACTTGACTCTTTCTCAATATTCTAAGTGACACTATTCTTGGGGATCCCCACCCCTACTCCCAAGGCCCCCACCATCACATTCCTTTTCCTCGGTCAGCCCAAATCTCCTACTTCCTTGTTCCGCCCATCTAATGATCCATTCCCCACCCCCACGATTGCCGCCTCTATTGGGACTGTCCCTCCTCTACTCCCCAGTTGGCGGCACCCACCCCAGGACTCCCCACTTGGTAGCGCCATCACTCACTCCCCCACCACATGTCACTGCCTGGTAGCGCCCTCTACAGGCCTCACGTTTGGTAGCGCCCTCATTCCAGTCCCCCTCTCGCCCCACAATTGGTGACGCCCTCCTCAGTCTCTCCACTGAGTAGCACCCGCTCCGCACGCCACTCCTATGTATCACTCTCCGAAGCCCCCTATGTCGCCCCTTGGTAGCGCCATCCTGGGCCTCCCCACGCCCAGTCACTTGGTAGTGCCTGCCCCGCGCCCAGACTGCAGCTCCGCGTTGCCATGGTTCCGCGCGGGCCCGGCACCCTCGGCCTGAGCCGCTGTCCACCCTCCCTGCTAGGCGGGCGCACCTTTGAAGTAGTCATTGGCCTGAGTCTTGAGCTCCTCTGCCCGCTTCAGAGCGCCATCAGCCGGGTGCTCGTCCCGGGGGGGCTCAGCACACTCAGTCCGCTCGCCCTCCGCCATCGCCATGCCGCAAAGCGACCCCTACCCTGGCAACGGCCGCCAGCGGCACCCGGCCGAACCGTCGCGAAGGAGCGCCGGGTGGCCGCCGCCGCTGCCGCACAAGTGTCGTAAAGCGCGGGCCCTGAAGGGGCCCTTCACGCGCCTGCGCAGGTCCCTCTCGCCATAGAGCGCGCGGAGGACAAGGTGACCAGAGGGTCCCCGGACGGTACCCCTGGTAGAGAGAACCAATAGGGAATGAGAGAAGGGGCGCGCGGGGAAACAGAGCTGGTGTGGCCTCTGCTCCCAAAGTTACCGTGTTCCAAGGCTGTAAAAAGTTTCTCGGTTCTTAAAGTGGGATTTCCCTGCTGTCCTCTAGGGTTGGGGGGTGGGTTGTGAATGTCGCTGGCGGGTGTGGCTGCTTTGCAAGGCAGCGCCATGCCCTACGCGGAGCCGGACCCGGGCGTCGAGCCCTATTGTCAGCTACCTGTGTGACCTTGAACAAATCTTCCCTTCCTCTCTAGGGCCTCAGTTACCCATCTCTGAAAAATGGGTGGCTTCTCAAGCCAAAAAAGGTCCAACCCTGAGGGTGTTTCTGAGTTTTTAAATGAAGGCACTCTGGATTTCAAGTCCTGAGCAAGGCTCAGAAGTGTGTTGCACCATCCCCTTTCTTCCTGTGTTCAGCTTCCCAAATCCTGAATCTTCAAATAAACTCTCCTGTTTGCCTTTTTACAGATTCTCTTGTCTGAGATCACAGCGTTGATTGCATGCACTCTGCCTCCCTCATTTACCCTTCACATGGCAGCTAGAGGTTTGGTTTTGTTTTATTTTGTTTTGTTTTGAGAGGGAGTCTCCCTCTGTCGACCAGGCTGGAGTGCAGTGGCGCAATCTAGGCGCACTGCAACCTCTGCCTCCCGGGGTTCAAGCGATTCTCCTGCCTCAGCCTCCCGAGTAGCTGGGATTACAGGTGCCTGCCACCACGCCCGGTTAATTTTTGTATTTTAATAGAAACGGGGTTTCACCACGTTGGCCAGGCTGGCCTCACTGCCGACTTCAAGCTATCTGCCCACCTCGGCCTCTCAAAGTGCTGGGATTACAAGAGTGAGCCACTGCACCTGGCCGAGGGATCTTTCTAAGACATAATAAAACCATGGCACACCCTCACTCCCAGCCTTCCATGGCCCCAGCACCCTTAGGAGAAAACCCAAACTCCTGATTAGGAGACCCTGAATAGTCTAACCTCAGGCTGAATAGTCTAATCTCCAGATTCCACCCCTTCCCCAACCCCCATCTGCCGTACACCCTTCCAGTCTGTCCTTTCTAAGCCCTCAGGTAGCACTAAGTCCTGTAAGGCTCTGGTTACCCTCCTGGAAGCACACTCCCAAACCTATCTATTCCACTCCCAAACCTCTTGTTAGTCCATCCCCATCT